>NC_140030.1:32751971-33406237 GCF_963513975.1 Fringilla coelebs
AAGCATCTGAGCTGCATGGAAGCAGTTGCCATGAACATACTCTCTTTCATCTAATTTTTGTTTGCACCTGTATTGTCTCTGTTCTGTACATACTTTGAGATGTAAACGGCGTAAAACTTACTAGCCTCTACTCAGAAAGTATCATCACTCTTCTTCATGGGAAAATCCCAGGCCCAACAGACTGCATCATTGGAAATAGGACTTGTGGCTGGTGATATGGCTTAAGACTTGTAGAGAATTCCTTCAATTTCTTTTGTTACTTTATATTGCTGTTACTAATGGCATTTGAATAAATGAAATAAATGCGCATAAAACATTAAAACAAGAAAACAAAAATATTCTAAGTACAATTAGGAAACTGTTTCCTAATCTGTTTACTAAGACTCCAGATCTGTCCAGTAAGACAGCAGCAGCTTGGAATTTGATCAGGGGCCCCCTGATCTGTTGTTTTGCAAAGAGGAGCTATAATAAAGGGCCAGGGACCTGGAACACAGCAGTTTCTTTTAACATATTAGTACTGACTGTGATAATGAAGACAGGTAAGAGAACTTCTCCCCTTTTTTTAAATTATATAGTAAATAGGTGTCCATTTCCAGGTGGCCACCATGTAATGTAGAAGAAACTTGAAGAATTAATTTCAACCAAACATTTTGATACTTGCATTCTGAACTTGGTGATGTGAACACAATTAATTTTGATTAGCAGATCATTGGATCGAGCTAGGAGATCCTTGTAACCCTTGTTTTCATCTTACATAAAGCTCAATTTTATAAAAATAATATTTTTAAAATTATTTGACTCTAAAATGTTTGTTTATATACATTGATGAGGACTGATCGCATGAAGTATAGTGTCCAAAATCCATATT
This sequence comes from Fringilla coelebs, assembly GCF_963513975.1. NCBI lineage: Eukaryota > Metazoa > Chordata > Aves > Passeriformes > Fringillidae > Fringilla > Fringilla coelebs. The sequence continues at coordinate 32,752,840 of NC_140030.1, forward strand.
GCTTACCTGTCTGATTATCTTAAAATTGATTCTGAAAAACAGAGCTAGTGTTATAGTTACTTAAAATTAGAATTAATATATTCTGTAAGAGCAGCATATATATGTGTATATATATATATACGAGACTTGCTTTATAGATGGACCCTCTGAACTTTCTGGTGTGTGCACGTACCTGCACAGCTACCCACTCACACACATTGGTGGGCAAGATTAATAGGCCTATTATCTGACTCTGCACCATTAGGGAGCAATAAAGGCATCCCTTTATCAATTATGCAGCATGAATTTGTACTGGTAGTAGTTGCATCAATCAGTGCTACAGAAGACACCTAGCAAAACAAATAGAGACACAGATAATTTTGTTCAGATTATTAAATGGATTGAAAAGGTTAATAATACACCTTGAGCCAGAAAATGTTAGACTGATTTTTTTTCCCCCTTAGTTATATAATGTAATATTTCAAAGTGCATTTGTGTCCAGAAAAATGATTATCTCAAAAAATACTTTCTCCTTGCTATCATACTTACCCTTTCTCTTCAATGGCAGTTCTGTATGATTAAAGCAATTTTCTTTTAATGCAGTTGTATTTGTAGAGGAAGCTAATTAGTTAACTTGTGGATTCTATTATCTATAATCAGATAGTTTACTAAGCTGCAATTAGTTGCACCTTTTAAGACCCACTGAAAGTAACACAATTGCTTAACTGCTTGGAAGAGCCTGAGGTTATTGGAGTAGGTGAAGTGACATAATTTGCCTTTCTAAAACATTTTATATTGATTACTCATGTAAAAGGAATGAATTTTTAAGGCTAGCACTTGAGAGTCAAACAAAGAAATTTTGCTTTTAATGTTGTACATCTAATTTCCAAATTACAGGAACTAAGAGCATAGAATTTCTATTTATGTTTCCACATAGTCATTTTCTTCTGGGTACAGTCACACTTTATCACTGTAAAGACTTCCAGGACATGGTATATCTGTGGTTCTAGTTTGGAGTGGGATGAATTACACACTGAAGGACCCTGGGAACTACTCAGTTGCAAAAACTCAGGCATCTAATAGCACACCTAAGGTACTCCTCCTGGCTTACAGCTGCTACCCTGGGGCATATAGGGCAATAGATACCTACATTCAAACAACTGTGGGCCACCCCTTGCTTCCCTCCATCTTCTGAAACAGGAACAAGGGATAACTATCTCAGCTTGTTGGTGCCTGTGTTTGGTCAGATGACCCCTACACTGAAAGTCTTAGGAGCAGACTTTGTAAGGCATTAAAATCATTTCCTAGAAATTCAGTAAATCATTAATAACACCTACTTTCACAACTTTGAAAGCTGTAGTTTAGTCTAATAAGCAAAGTAAATATATTTAGCTCCTCGCTATTAATTAACAGTCAAAACAATCTAAAACAAAAGTATAAAGTCATGATTGTCCTAGAGTTGGATATTTGAAGAAAAGGGCTGTCATATTACCTTTGATTTGGAAGGAGGTTTTCCCAGTTGAGGCAGTTTGATAAGAACTGAACTTTAGAAATATGCAAATACTTACTGTACTTTTATTAGATAATGTAATACATTTCCATTTTTTGCTGTCTGTTCTGATAAGAATGTCAATACTGAATTCTTAGCAGCAGCTTCTGAACTGTACATTTTTCTTACCGGGGTCCAGAGAGACAGAATAGGAGTATGCAAGGCTAGGGATATGTTTTGGTAATGAATCTATATTTCAATATTTCTAGAAAACTCAGCAAAAATCTTTTGCTACATTGAGGCTTTGCAACAGGATGACTGTGGTGTCTTCATTTTGTCTCTGAGGTGGGAAGCTACCTGAAAACCATTACCCCAGAGTGCTTTAACACACATTTTAGGCTTAATAACTGCCATCTCAGAAAGCAAAATGAGCAATCTATGAGCCAACATCTTCCTCAGTTTTAGCTGGAGAAGGTAAAGTGCTGTCTTTTTCTTATTTGATTCAATCAAATTCTTGGAATCAAAAAAAACCTTATATTTTTTTGTGAAACCAAAGACTGTATAATAGATTTTACACTTTGGAAAGTCTTACAGTATGTAATCTAGACTGAGGAAAATGATTTGATGTGTTTTCATAGACCCATGTTGAAGCCATGACCCATCTGGCTTTGTACCACAGGTCTAAACAGTTCTTTAGATTTGCCAGAGCTATTGGTCTATTTTCTAAAATATATAATTAATTTTTAGCAGCTATGATTTTACCTTTCATTTCTGATCATCTACCTACTGTAATTGCAGCCTTTTTCAGAGCAAGGTCATCTCATATTATTGATAGATTTTGCTGTTAAGGACACAAAATTTCATTTCAGAGAGACAATTCTTCCAGGTTTAAGTTTGTATCTTGCCAGTTATTTCCTATGTACAGAAAGCTTCTGTGTAAATTTCCAGTTTCTAGATATAGGACAGGTAAATTTATATTGGATAAAGCTGTAAAAGTTCTAAAAAATTTTTAACTTTATCAGTGTCCTTGTTCTATCTTATTTGACAAACTGAATATTCCGCTTTAAGTGGCTTACAACTGGCTTGTGCATTTTCTATTGATATTGAGATTTCGGACTTTTAATTTGCTTTTTGGAGGTGTCACTTGAATAGATGAGTGTCTATATTTAGGAGTAAAAAATTCTTTTTAGCTTGTAATTTTATTTCTCAGAAATCCACCAGTTCTAATTATATGCCCAAACCAAACAAAGCTGTTATTGTAGTTGTTTTTCTGTACATCATTATGGTATGTCACAGCCTGTGGATAATTAGGTAAAGCAAGCTCTCTCATGAAGAGGATATTATGTTGACTTTTTGTTTGTTAGTGTGATGCAGTCTTAATTGTTTGACTGTTACCACAAAAAGGAAAACATTTTTTAAAAGTAATCATACAGAATATATAGGTGTACTGATTATATAAATAATACTGCAAATTTTAACAGTATTCCTTAAACTGTCATCTGAGATGTTAGGTTGCAGAAATGTTTTCACACTCTACTTATGTACTAATTTTTCTTTATTCCCAGGTCCAGTCTGTGTATGACATCTCCCAGTATGAGAATATTTTTCTTTTGTGCATGATTCTGGAACAACTTCTTCAAAATGAGACAGAAGAAAGTAACATTTCAAGCTCAGACTATGGAGAAGAAAAAATCAAGTTTTTGAAGAACCTTGATCAAGTTATTCTTCATCTCTCAGATGAATTCCCTTTGTTTTCTTTATATTTGTGGAGAGTGAGTGTTCTTTTGAACTCAGGTCAAATGCAAATTGATTAAAACAGCCTACTTTTTAACTATGCATTTCTTGTGGGATTGCATTGGAAAATTTTTGAGCTAGACTGTGATATTGTCCTTATTGAAAAACATTTACTTTAAACTACTAGTCTATACAGCAGTTTCAGAGATAATGCAATTTATTTCCAATTCTGAATATAGAAAAAAATGTAATAATTCAGGTGCCATTTTCAATAAATGCTGTTTCTTGTAATAGAAAACAGTGTGTTGGTGTTTGTCCACACAGTGGAAATGGAACAAAGAAAGTTGTTTCAGGTGCCATTTAAAATAAACACTTTGAATTTTAAAGTACAGTCATAATATGTGTGTAGATCTTCCAAGCACTAATGCCTCTCCTTTAGGAGTTGTGTAGCTTCTCTATGTTTTAAAGACAGTGTCTGGTTGGTTGAAATAAAAATGTTAATTTTAAACTTGATAACTTATCAGTAAAAAATCTTACAGGACAGACTTCATTACTGATAATCAAATGAGTCATTACTTGAGCAAAATTTCACAAATTTCTTACAGTCATTGTATGCTTGGCTTTACTTGTGTTTGCACAAGTTTAGGTACAATAGGCCTAATTCACTCTGAGTTATGATATCAGAGATCTAATCTGAAAAACTGTAAATCATTTAATAGTTATTTTAAACCTTTCTGTTCAAAATTAGTGAATATTGCTAAAATCCACTTTGGTATGTTTACATATTATCTGATATTTAATGGGATTTTTTAATGATATTATATTCATAGTAATAATTAAAATAACATATTTTAACATAAATTGTCTTAAAAGGTCTTGAAAATGTGAGCTCAACAATATCTTAACTGAAGCACAGTCTTTGATAAATCTAAAGGATAACTATTATAATGAATTGCTCTTCTTTTCTGTTAGGTAAACAAGATTTTAGTTTTATTATGTCTCCCAGAAGTGTATATTCACTATAAATGCAAAACATTTTGAGCAGTAGTCCTTGTCCTTCCCCTTGAACTTGTCAATCAGTTTTTATGTCAGGAAGATTCTCTGAAACACCAGTATCTTGTTCACTTGAATGCATTTATTTTGTAATAAACCTCTGCTTTGTATGTATGTAAAATACATTGATATTTAAAAAGCTTTGATGGTGAATTGGCTCCCCAGAGAGTGTTTCTTAGTTAAGACACTGGCCCCCATTCTCTTTCTTAAACTTCCTGTTTGATATGTCATATGGTAACCTTTGTTTAATGCTTTCTTCTGGCTAACTTTCTTCCAACAGAAATGCTTGATTTGCACTTCTCACTAGTCACGTGAAAAAAAATCAGATAAGTTTAGCCAAACTGAACAAAATAAGTCAGTGTGTAAGTTTAGTAGCTACTCAGGAACTGTGCCCTTTTTGTTGCTGCTTTACTTGTTTGTGTGTTTGTTTGTTTCATTCTGGTGGAGGATCAGTTCTTCCATCTCCCTCCATAGCACTGAAAGCATGATTGCAAAAACAGAAAGGAAGGGAATAAACAAAATGAGCAATTATGTAATTGATATAATAATTTTCATTTTATTTTTTTCAAAAAAGCTTCATTCAAATATAGTAAGTAACCAAAAGACACAAAGAAGGATACTGACATCTTTATAATGGCAAAATGTGTGTTGTTTCAAGCCTATTATTTGAAAGAAAAGTTTCAACCCTAGCTTGCATACCATATTTGCTCATTGATTGGCAAAAAGTATTTTTGTTGTCAGTAAAGCAATTCAGGCAAAAAGGGACACATATTTTCTTCTTTGCAGATTGTAGCACTTTCTCACCAGTAAGCTCTCTAGGCCACTGAAAAAGCAATGGATATTTTGGGCAATATATTCATCCTTGGTGAATTCTGAAGTAACTGCTCACTTGAGACATGATTTTTGAAATGTGTTTTTTCACAGCATACAGAAAGACAGGGTTTTTTATCCAGAGATGACACAACTACATGGCACTTATGCTCTGACAGATATTTGGAGCAGTTGCACCCGCCTCTTTGAAAGTGTTGAGGCAGAGTGAGAGTTCCCCTTGCAATGTCATTGCAGCAATCTAGGCACACACTCACTTCTCTGCAAAAGTGCTGTTAACTGGTCAGCTGAGCTCTCCTTATCTGCTTAGTGCAGAATTAAATAGGGCAGTGAACCACATTAATGAACACCACAGCTTTGGTGTGGGCAATAACCCCTGTCATCAGAATACTTGCTAGATTGTTTTCTCTTGTTTCTTGGAGATTTTTCACTAAGAGGGGACTTGTCTTCAAGATAAAAATGTACAAAGGTAGACTTGTACATTTAGATGTCTCCATGTGGTTGAGATATCTAATCTATGAAACAAAGTGTTTTGGTCTGGGTATCTAGCTGCTACCCCAAAGGACTGCAGATCTTCTCTAAGTCTTGTGTCACATTTCCTCTCTTCATGTAGATGCCTCTGATACCCTGAAGCATCTTTAGTGACACTGTCATTTGAAAGTGTCTGCTTAGACAACTGAACAGTGATGATAGCAGGAGCTTAGATATGGAACTCACCACTACAAACACGCATTTAGGTGTCTTAATCTGAAAACTAAACCCCACATTTGTAATACCTTATATGTTTTAGAGTCAAACTTAGGAAATCTAAAGTTTAAATCCCTGCTCTTCAGACAATTTCTGCTCTTATCTAATGACTATTGGATGTAATTTGAGTAAACATCACTGTCTTTAGTTTTGAAATTAGCAGGATGACTGAGATAGTCCCTGGAGGATTTGCAACCAGGTTACAAGAAACCTACCTACGAAGTAGGTTTGACCGTATCCAAGTTTTACGTGTCTGGCCTCCAGAGAGGAGTTCCAAATCCAGAGAAAGTGCTCTTTGCTGAGTGTAGACTATTGGATGTCTAAAAAGAACAATCTCAAGGTTTGATGTGCTGAGCATAACATCTCATAGACTTAAATAGGGAACCCTGAAAAGAATTTGGTCTGACCTTTCATTGTTCGCTGGAGTGTTTTACATGATTTACCCTTGGAATTTTTAAATGAACAGTTCAAGGACATTTCTTTTGTCTTGCACATCTCTTTTTCTGTAAATACATGTACTTTAGATGTTGGCAAAAAGCTATTGTTCTGCAAATGCAAATTGTTCAGCCTTATAAAAACAAATGTATATATAAGCACAAACAGTTAAATTATATATTTATATGGTTCAATTACCAATGCTTATTTATTAGTAGCCTAATAACTGTTTATGATTTTATAATTGGTTGTTCTGCCACATTCGTAGCTTTCTGGGTGACTGACTTTCATGCCTGTCTCTATCTGTTTTAAAAAGAATTTTGTGGTAGAGTGTCTTGTTTTACAAAAATAGACAAATTATGAGACAAAGAAAATAAATTTTTATTCTACTGCTGCTTCATTGACTGTTCTATTTCCTGAAGAGCTTTTCTTGCCTACTAAATGGCAGCAGTGGGTGGGATTTTGAAGTAGACTGCCTCAGAATGTTTTTGTAAACTTAGTTTGGAATTTTTTTGTAATCTGTTTATAATTTATTAATTTTACAAGTTATTGCTTATATATGTTGGTAGCAGTGAAAATGAAGTTGTAGCTTATTTTAATCCCGTAATATTTTTTTTTCATTCAGTTATCTATGCATTACTCTCTGATAGTTTGTAGTTTACTGTGGTGCAACATTAGTTGATGTTCAAAAGATCATAGGAAAATTTGGGTTGGAGGAGACTTCAAGGTCTCCAGTCCAACTTCCTGCTTCAATCAACATTAGCTGTGGGATCAAATCAATGTTGGTTAAATCAATGTTGTCTGTTGCTATTTCAGTATTCAGTCAGGTATTGAAAACTCTCCGCTAGGAGACGGAGCCTGGATCTGCTCTGTTGCTTGGCTGTCTTCACAGTGAAAAAATGTTTCCTTGTCTACAGTCTGACCTGGTATAGAGTTACTTCACTTATGATCAGTGTCTTAGGTCTTTTCACCACCCAGAGCCTGGATCTGTCCCCTTGCAGGGTGCCCCTGCAACCATGTCTTTCCCAGCTGATCAGGCCCAGTTCCCTTAACCCCCCTGGCAGCACAGATGCTCAAGCCCCAGGCAGCCTTGTGCTGAAGACACTTCAGTTTGTCCACATCTTTTTACTGGGGGCCCAAAATGGGCGGCAGTGTAGCTACAAATTAACAGGTGCTGATTAGAGGGAGGTAATCCCTTCCTTTAAACTGTGCTCCTGCTAGCACAGCCCAGGATGCCCTTGGCTCTCATCACTGCAGGCTCACAGTCAGCTCACTGCCCACCAGGGCCCCCGAGAGCTTTGCCTGCACAAATGCTGTCCAGCCAGGCACTCCCAGCCTGTATTACTGAAAAGGAGTCTTCCTTCCCAGGCTGGGCACTTTGCATTGGTCCTTCCTGACGTGCAAGTCTCAGTGATCAGCTTGAGAGAGAAGTAGTTAAAAACTACAGTCAGATAAAATCAGAGGACTACATTAACATTAGCATCTTACTCTATTTCAGTTTAATAATGAAAAGAAGGGTGAGATTTTAAGTATTTTTAATTATTCATAATGCTAAGCACAAATACAGGAAAAAGCAAAGTATGTTTGTTGTGTTTGTTTTCATTCCCTGAGCAGCTGTCCATATATGTATGCTTCCCTTTAGAACTCAAAGAAGTTTTATTGATTTTTTGCTTCTATATACTTCTAGTTTTCCTGGATTGTGTTTTTTTTTGTCTGTCACATGCCAGTAAGGGGTTTTTTTCTGTTCTGCAGTTCTTAATTGCCTTGATTTGCGACAATTTCTGAAACTTCATCCAGATGGTCTGTTTCACTTAGGCCTTTATTAAATCAGCTCCCCGTTATGTAAATTGTTTCACCTTCTTTATCTTTTAGTTTTTCCTATTTTGCATATAAGTAAATTTACTTAGTCTGCACCTGCTTCTTTAATTGAACAAACAAAGTTAGTTTACAGCCTTGCTTTAATTAAGCCATTCTTTCAGTATGGTTTCTTCTAAACTTGCTGATTTCAAATTCATCTTGAATTCTTAGGGGTTATGCCACCCTTAAAATATTTATACTGAAGAGAGGCTCCTCCTTGAGAAGAGCACTGTTTGTATATCACCTGCTTCCCAGGCTTGAGTTCATGTTTGAGGCAGTCTTTCAAATTTTACTTAAGGAAACATTGCCTGCAAACCAGAAACATCACCCAGAAAACAGAAATACTTTCAAGACAAGATCTTGGTTTGAGGTTGTTTAAAAGGGAACAACCTTTTTTCTTTGCTTATTCTCATAAATCCTAGTGATTCATGTGACTTAGGCCAATTCTGGCACCTTACAGAATTCAGCTGTTCAGTACGTGTAGCTTAAAAAGCAGCACCCAGGCATTCATTAACAACTTCTCCAGCACATACAGGAGAAACTGCACACTACAGATTTTAGCAGTGATGCTGGTTACTCCTCTAAGATGCCCCAGCAATTTCTTCCTTTCTTCTGTTAGCTGCTGTTTCTGGTTTTTTTGTGTAGGGATTTTTTTTTTTTTTTTTTGCAGTTATAATTACTGAATTTACTTATCTTCTTTAAAGACTTTCTTTCCAGCCTGTGGAGACTGAAATTCATTTCTGTCCTCCAGAGTAGCTGACCTCCCCTGACCCCAGCATGATGACACCTATGAATTTCATAAGTGTACTCTCTGATGTATTCAGCTGAGCTTGTACAGCCAGAGGAATATTATGAAATAAAATCTCTGGAGAAAACAACAGAAGTTTAAACTCTTGTAAATGACTACTGTGTTCTGAAAGAAGATAAAACATTAAAAGCAAAGGTACCATTACAAGGCAAATACGGAGCCTAATCTCTTTTCTTGCAACATAAATGTGCTCCATTGCTTTAGTGAAGCATTTACTTTATGTTTCTGCTGAATGCAAGAAAAAATTATGTCAGTCTAATTTTTATTTTCTTTGTGACATAAAGAATTGACAAGAAGGAGAGCTGTAAACAACCACAGACAACTGTGAACACACTTCTATACTACACTTTTTTTTACCTGATGAAGACACCGGGTCATTTCTGACCTTTACAGCTCTTCATTCTGTCTTCCTCTACCAAGTTGTTACTTTTGGCCATTGTGTATTCTGAGCTTTGTCTTTTGAACCAGAGATCAGGAAATACTGCTTGAGCCAGAAAAAGAAAGAATGGAAGATTAATCTGGTAGCTTACTATTTTTCTTAGAGACTGACTCCTTTCAACTTTTTTTTCTTTTGGAGGGTGGAAAGAAGACAGCACATGGGAATCCTCAATAGATGTTTTCAGGACTTTTACAGGATATCAAGATACCTCACTGGTACTCCTTATTCATGTGGTAATGAGTCCTATAAAGATCAAGGTTCTTCAGGCCCTAAAAACAACTGAGTGTTTTTCAGATAATATTTCAATTTATTTTAGTAGCCATCCACAAAAAACAATTCTAAGGCCTGAGATAATTCCACATTAATTTTACTCTGAGTCTGTCTTATCCTCACAATGCATGGAAACGAGACAGATGAGAAAAAGAAACAGAAAGATAAACTTCCATGAGATGTCCTAGAAAGTGCAAGCTCCAGTGAAATGTTTTAAAATCCTTCAGCAGTGTGTCATCCTTCTATGGGTCCAAGCAGCATGAACAAATCATGCCTTTCAGGGTCCTTGCTACTAGGCTGGAGGGAGCACGGTCAGTAAGAAAAATGTCTCCCCCAGTGGGTTTGGATCACTAGGGCAGGCACCTGACACTTACCAGGTAATTCACTACAGGCCTTCTTTATAAAATTAAGAATAGTCTGCTTCCTAAGTAAAGAGTCAGTTGCAGGTTTTTCATATGTTTTGTAAAAAAAAAAAAAAAAAAAAAAAATCAAGGAACACCTCATAACTAGGCAATGTAAATTTCTAATGTCCCATTTGATTTTTTTTTTCTGTTAGTTATCACTTTCTTAAGGCAAACATGCCAACTATTTCAAGGAAGTCTTTGTTTTTCTCTTTTTATATAAAATGCTCTTGTGACTAGAGAGAATTTATAACAAACTATGCAACACTTTAAATGTTAGGCCACCACCATTAGAATGTAATAGATTTTTTGGTAGGTTTTTAGTGCAGCAATTTGTTCTACTTTTCAGAAAACAGATTGTACTCTCTGAGCTGTCAAAAGTCTACTCATATATTAGAAACTAATAGAAGCACAAAGAAAGCCTGTTCCACATGGATACTACTGCAAATTCCTTGTTGGACTAAGGTATGATTGCAAATACCAGTGTGTGACATTAATGTATACTCTTGAGCAGCATACTCCACTTCACTTTTTTCTTCCTAATCATTATATAAACCAAAACTGACATTCCAAACTGTAAGAAGTAAACAGACTAAAACTTTAGGCTTCTGCTTGGCATTTCTGTTTTTTTCTCCAAATGAGAAAGAAAATCTACTTAACATTGTAGCTGTAGTGTTAAAATCACTTAAGGCAGTAAGTGAAACAAATAACTTAAAGAAATATGTGCCAGTTGTGTGTCTCACCAGAATTATTTTTGACACTTTCTGGTTTTTCCACTCATTAGTTTTTAGTAAAGTTGAAAAAGGTACTGGAGGCAGGTTGTACTCAAATCATTTCACTGCTAAGTTAATGATCCTTTTCCACACAAAGTTCCCTTATGGCTATTTTGAAATAAACTAAGGGTTTTCATTTTTAACAAGGGAAAATATTGATGGCTGAAAGGCTTTGTTGTGTCTAGACTGCGCACCAATACCACATCTACCCTCAGTGTTAACACCTTCCCTCATGTCTTCAGCCTTGCTTAGGCAGCCCATACAGTGACAGCTAACTGTACCTGTTGGGCAATAAATGAGAAGGAAGGAATTCTGAAATTGTGTGATCACATTTAAAATGAAACAATTCCAAGGTCTTCTTACCTGTTTTATTTTTGCAGGATCTTTCACCTCTGTTTTGGTGGCTGCAGGCACATAGACCTAACTAAGGGTAAGATTCTACATTCTTTACTCAGGGTTACTTAGAGTGGGGTTTTTTGTTCCCATTCCTGGTTTATCAATTTTAATTTCAGGATGCACCCATGATGCAGGAATTAATAGAAAAGCAGAAACATGAATCCTAAGCTCCCATACCACTCTACTCAAAGAGCAGAAAAGACAAAACCTTATAAATTATGCTGAAGAAGAATGCTGTATAGTTTTTAGGGGGACTTTATGTAGTTCTTCTGGATGGATTCTTTTCAAAAACATTTTGAAGAAAAGGGCTTATCATAACCAAACTATCAAATCCACTTTCAAGCTCAGTGACTGAATTCATATCAGTAGCACTTTAAAGGAAGATGAGAAATTATAAATGAAAAAATATCTTACTGATTTCCAGACTGATAAATATATCAGAACATTTTGCATGTTGTCTTGGCAATGTGCTACGAAGGGTTGATAAACAGAAATACATCCATTTAATATTCCTTGTCCCTGACAGATCTTATATTCTTCACTGGCTTTCATTTAACTCTCTATGCTCTACCCTATGATTCAGTTTTTCCAGGCAGTATTATTTGTGTTGATATCCTGAGCTGATTTGATAATAACTTTCTGATAACATTATTCTGCTTGGAGAGTAGTAAGAGCTGAGACTGTACCTGGTCTGCTTTGTGTAATTGCAATCTTCCTCGAGCATGTGACAGCTGCTTGTACAAAAACACAGCACATTGTGCTAGATGCATTAGCACTACTGGACAGGTTTGTGCATTAAGATTTAGACATGGAGGTTTCAGTGTTTTTTTTCCAGTGGAAGAAGTGGTTGAACTCTTCTAACCAGTCTCTGATCACACTGGTATAGGTGTTTGGTTAGGATGGCTCAGTCTGGCACAAATGTGCTCTTCATTTCAACTGAGATGGTTTTGATGTATGAAGAAGAGCAGTTCAGTAGGCTGTCATGATCCCAGGCAACTGCAGTCTAGAAGTAATTTTGGGAAGTGACCTTTTCAGTCAGTTCAGATGCAGTCAGGAAAAAGTAAGTGTGTCTGCAGCCTTTCCGATTCTTGGGCTCGCCTTTTCTCTTTGCACACTTAACAGTTTTGTCTTTCCCCCTTCCTCTTTTTTCATTGTCTTCTTGTGATAGATCCTGTACAATTTGCATCACACACCACACAGATTTATCAAAGAATTATCTTAATCCAATATGACCTGTAGGGCTTCTCACAAATGCATTTGCAGTCTCATGGTTCGAAAGGTGGCCCCAGAAGGCAGTAGTAAGGATATTTGTTTGCTCTTCTTATGCAGTATCCAGGTGGGTCATCCATCCAACTGTGGAAAATCAGTGATCCCTGTTCAGTCTGACATTTCAGCAATAGGTGATTTAACCTCTCTGTCCTAACACTCTCTAATTCACCAGTAAAGACAAAGTCCTCAGGTTTCAAAGGTCATGCAGAGACTGAAATATGTTTTCTGCACAGATGGGACTGTTGCCAGAAATTTGTGTAGATGTGTTATGCTTTGCCTAATATTTACTTATGTGTCTTTACCAATTCCACTGCAGGGTTTGTGCCCTTTGCTTTAAATGTCATCTTACCCCAAAGGAAATGTCACCAGAGGTTCTCAGCTCTGCAGAAGGTGTCAGGAAAAGTCCTGGAGGAAGCAGGGGAGCAGAGCATTAGATGGGTAACAAGCCATGAGGTCTGAACTTCCAGGAAGGACAACAAAGGGAAGTCAGAGTAAAATGATTCCTGAAAAGTAGAGCTAGTGCCTGTGCTTCTGAAGCAGGTGGCATGTGACAGCTAGATCATAAATCAGCAGCTGGAGACAAGATACTGTCATGGGCTGAAGTTGCTAGTATATACGAGATGGTTTTCTTCCTGGGGATATTATTTTTTTCTGTTAATTGAAATTTTCTTTGTTTTATTTATTCCTCTGATTAATTTTGCCTGTTGATTTCTGCCACATCTGTGATTTGCAAGGTCTCTCCTTATGCCCTCCCTACGTTTGAGAGTGTCACTAATACAATCTCTGTTCCTTCTTGCAGATCACTTCTGGCAGTATCAAACACTGTTGGTGCTGTCACCATCCTCCACAATGCACTGCAGGATAGCTCGCTGCAGTCATTCACCAACATTTAGCATTACCTTTTGCTAATGCTGCTTCTGTCAGGTTTTTTTTGCTCAAGTAGTAGTGTGTCTGAGCCATGGGCAGACTTCCAAGAGGAAATTTTAATGACAATCCACATAAGGTCCCCAAGGTAGAGGAGAACAAGCCAGGCTTAAAGGGGGGGATCATCAACGCTAAGAGTCCTGTTGTATATTCAAATTCCATCTCCAGCAGCTGTTTAAATCTTTGATAATACCACTGATCTTACCCATTTATCAACTCCAGTGTTTATCATCCTGAAGGAAATAGTAGCTGTAAGGGGGAGCAGCTGACAGTAAAGAAATTAAGACTCAGGGGAGGGTAAATCACTCAGAAAATAAGAGTGTCTTGGTTTGACCTTCAAAAAGACAGCTTTAGTGGGAATAGAGCCTCAAAGCATATGATGGAAAAAAGAAACTTTTATAAAAATCTGTAACAATTCAAAAAGTTACAATAGGAGGTAGCTGTTTTTCAATAAAGGCTGCCTCCTGAAATAGCTACAGCTGAATTATTACAGAAGAGAGAAGCTGAAAGTGAAGATGGATTCAGTAGTGTGCAAGAAATTAAGAAGGTAAATAAACAACAAAAAATAAAAAGTATATTAGTGCAAGTAATATTGACTTCTTCAGCTTTATTAGTTCATTAGGGATTATGATAAATTTTTGATTGTGATTGTGATTGTTTTGAATTTATGTTAGTATAGATTTTTCTTCACAGCACTTTCAAGATTAACCTTTACAGTGCTGATATCATCATGAAATCAGAAGGGGCAAGTTTTCATTTATAGATGTTGAGATTAAGGAGATACATTAGAGTTAGTGTATTTCTTGTAATGAAACTTATGTATTCTGGACTTCTATTAGAATTATCAAGCATTCTGTATCTATTTTTATCTGGTTTATAGAATTTTTTCAAAACCCTTAATAAGCTTAATAAGATTAATGCATGGAAGTAAGCAGATTTTGAAAATTTCATTTTAAATTCTAAAAATTGAGGCCAGCTACACCCAGTAACAACTTTGACATATTGAAGTCTTCAGACTGCCCAAAATTTTAAAGATAATCCTCCTCTAGCACAGAAACTCTGTAATTTACAAAGACAAAAATTGTGAACACACTAACTTGACTTGGGAATGATTTCAAAGAAAAATGTTAAGTGTAAGATGGATCTGGAATGAATTGAAAGTGCTGATATAAATTTTGCTTTAGAGTTGTAAACTTGAGGGCTGTGTTTAATTCTGGGCCCCTCAGTTTGGGAAGGACGTTGAGATGCTTGAGCGCATCCAGAGGAGGGCAACGACGGGCTGGGAACACAAGTCCTGTGAGGAATGACTGAGGTGTTTATCCTGGAGAAAAGGAGACTCAGGAGTGACCTTATCCCTCCCTACAACTCCCTGAAAGGTGGCTGTAGTCAGGTGGGGGTTGGTCTCTTTCTCCAGACAGCAACTGACAGAATGAGAGGGCACAGTCTCAAACAGTGCCAAGGGAAATATGGGTTGGATATTAGGAAAAAGTTTTTTACAGTAAGAGTGATAATGTCCTGGAATGGTCTGCCTGGGGAGGTGCTGGAGTCACCATCCCTGGATCTGTTTTAAAAAAGACTGGATGTGACACTCAGTGCCATAGTTTGGTTGAGGTGTTGGGGCATGGGTTGGACTCGATGATCTTGAAGGTCTCTTCCAACCCAGTGATTCTGTGATTTTGTGAATTATGAAATTTTTATAGTACTTTACATGAAATATAATTTCTGCAACTCCCCAGTTTCTATCTTTTTTTTTTTTTTTTTTGTATTTGAACCTTAGCTTTGAAATTCACTTTTTAATTATGGACTCGGTTTATTTCTGTTTTTAAATGTATATGCATATGTACTTATGCTTTATATATGCCTTACTTGTATATTTAATTTAATTTTAGACTTCCTTTATGTGCTGTAATTTGTAATAAATTATGCATACATATTAATGGCTATTGATATGCCATAGCAACTGAAACTTCTATGATTTGAATTATTGCTTCATCTTTGGTTTAAACTTTATAAGCAGCTGTTTCTCAGTTCTTCTTGAAATATGTTTGTCATTTTGTCTTTGGTGCCTCCAGTTTGAAACTTGAGTTGTTTCTGCAGTCATTGTCTCCTAAGACAGGTCTGGGGCACAGAAGAAAAGTGTCTGTCTCTAAGTTTGATTTTTTTCAGTAGCATTTGCTAGGGATCTGCTATCCATAAGTGTTTGTTCTAACATAGAGTTTATGCCCACAAAGTTTGCACAGTTTACTTGGATATCTAGATTGCCTGTTACCTATTACCTTTCAGGATTGTTATGTTTTAACATTTGTATATAATTCCAGCTTAAACTCTGTAGGTGTGTAGGTCGGTTTGTCTCATTCCAAAAATACTTGTATCCAACCTAGGTATGCAGCAAGATTGTTCCAGTACTTCGTGTTTGAAAAGGCTTTAGACTGCAAGTGCCTCAAAAAGTGCTAATAATTAAGGATTTCATTCAGCGTATCAGATTGCATTAAGTTCAGCTCAAAGCTGTTTAGACACGTCAACAATTAATTCTATAGAAACAAACATTTTTCATTAATGAGCTGGAAACCACTAATATACACCCCTTTGAACACAAGCTGCAATTATAGCAGTATGTAGCCCTCTGATGGAACAGTTAGAAAGTTTGTTTCTTTCTAAAAGCTTTCCTAATGCCTCACTGATTTCTATTTCCTACTCATTAAAGTATGGCCTAATTAGTGTAGAGCTTTGTTGTAGAGCAACTGTTTGAAACAGTTTTCACTTTTTAAATGTTGATCTTTTCACAGTTCTTCTTTCAGCAGAAAAAGATGCGGCCCTGCATCAAAGTTGCCACTTCATTTACTGTTAGAAAATGCTGAGGTGATGGGAACTGTGGAAATTGCTGTAATTATGCAAGTATTTGTGTTTTCTTATTGTCTCACAGCTGCCTAAGTGTTATTTTAAGATAGGGCTCATCAGCAAAAAAAAAACTTGATTTACTGATTTTTTTTGTCTTTCACATTAAATTCCTTCCAGTACAGTAGCAAAGACAAACCTTCAGCCAAGAGAAATCCCTCACATAGACCCAATTTCAAGTTTTATTCTTCTCTGCAATCTGGTTGAATAAAGATCTTGAATCTGTTTCTATCATTTTGTCTGCCTTAGCTTACAAATTGTCCATCTCTCTGTCGCTCACAGCTTGGATATTATTGGTGTGATTAAAATCTCATTTACCCGTTATTTTTTAATCTGATTAAAAAGTCTACTTAAATTTAAGAAAACTTACTCAGCAAAACTTATTTTTTTAATTAAAACTGCCCTGAAAAATAGGTTTGTCTGGTGGGCATTTTTCTACCAAAAAAAAAGTTTTCTTGAAAGTTTCCAGTCAGCTCTATTTAGCTGCTGAAAAGGGGAACATTTTGCTTTTATAAATCATGCACAGCACTTAAAGATAATTTGTGAAGCAATTAAAGTAGCTACTAAGGTTTTATGGTGTGCAATTATGTTTCTTCCATCAGAACATCATTAGGAGAATACTTGTTTGCCCTTGCAAGTGAGCTTGTTAAATGTAAAGAAAAATGCAACTGGCAAGCAATAAAGGGCAGATTAAGGGACAAATAAGATGTCCAAAGAGTTCTTTATGAGCAGGGCTTTTTTTGTTTACTCAGCTCTTGTTTTTCTAGCCTTCCCTGGAACAAAAATAAGAGCTCAGAAAACCCATTTCATTCCATATAGTTGGCTGACAGTTTAAATGCAACTTCATGCATAAGTGGTAAATATACTGGGTTATAGTTAAGTAAAAAAGCAGTACGTGCTAAGCTTGTGAACATCACAAAATAGCATTGGATACACCTGGTTTTTTCAGAGTTTTAATGGCTCCCCAAAAGGTAGGAGTTGCCTGTGATTTTTAGGACTGGAGGAAAATTCGGGTTGGAAAGGATCTCAAAATGTCCTGCCCTGCCTTCTGCTCAAAGCAGCATCAATGAGAAGGACAAACCATGTTGGTCAGTGATTTATCCAATAGAGTTTTGAAAAATTCCAAGGATGCTCAGTTGGAAGCATGACCAGTTCACAGTCTGCATGACCACTCTGGTCAGCACATTCTGCTATTTGTTTGGCCTCATGCTGAGAATGTTTCTCCTTACTCAGTCCTAATGCCTTTTATTTCTATTATTCTTATTTATTTCTATTATTTCTTTTATTCTTGTTCTTCTTTTCAGGAATCATTGTGAAAAGCCTGGCTTTACCCCCTTGATAATCTCTCTGTCAGCAAAAATTGGTGGTGGGGTTGTTGATTTTTTTACAATTCTTCATGATTAGACATCTACCATGATGTTTGTGGGAACACTGGAAAAGTAGAATTCTTTAGCCTAATAAGGAAAAAACTTAGGGGAGCAATTAATAGAAGCTTTCAAGTACATAAAAGGTGTATTTAAATATAACATCTGATTCTGGTTCATATGCACACCGAAGCTTATAAAGTGACTTGCAGGAATCAGCATGGCAGAACAGAGTTGTCAGATGGAGCATGCTCTAGCTGAACTCCAGCTTAAAAAGGATTGGTTTAAAGTACAGACAGAACTAAGTCTGCGTTACCCTCTGTCAGAAACTTGATCTTTCAGCTGAAATAAAAAATAAGAAGAAAGCAGAAAGTAGTTTGAGGTATTTGTTCTGTTTAATCCTTACTTTTTAGAAGAGATAAAAATGAAATGTGAATAAGGTCGATTCAGAGAACATATCCAAATTTCTTATTCATATTTGGCATCCTCATGTTTTAAGGAGAAAGTGAAGGTTGGAAAAGAAGACCTCTCTGTCTGCTGAAACAGGCTATTCAAGAGTGGTAGCATTTGTGTCATTCTTTTTTCTTGCTGCACTCCTGAGAGAAACAGAAGTAATTCATCTCTGTACAAGTACACTGGATTCCCAGATGTCCATGTTGAAAGTGTATTTAATTTCTCATTTCAGACTTCAACTGAGTAGTCTAATATTTTGGCTGACACTGTTTTCCTATAGGAGTGAAAACCACCACTTCTTCTTTTAACCTCTGCGGCTAGAATAGAAGTAAAATATGAAAAACCCTGGGTCAGCAGACACTTAATAACTTGGATAATAGATTTCTACACAACTTCACTTAGAATTTCCATTTCTTATTCTCAACTGGATCACCATCTCTTATTAGACTTCACTACAGGTTAACATTTAATTTACATAAAAATAAAAATATATGTTTCTGCCATAAGTAATTCTGAATTGAAATTAAATTTAACAAAGCAGTATGCCAAAGCTGGAAGATCAGTTATAAGACCAGATGACATAATCAAAACTGGGTTTTTTTTCCAGATATTTAGAATTAAATATTGTTTGAATTTGGGAGTTAATGTCCGGAGGGAAGATATGATTTACTATGTACACCTTCAGAATAAAATACCACCAGTTTTGTGATATTAAAATTACTTAAAGTGACATTTTAAATTCTGCAGGGTGGACCTTCTATTTTCATTAAATTTCTGGATAATGCATACACCAAACACCTGAAGGATTGTTGACTTTTGTGATATTTTAGGTAATTTCTCAAACATTCCTTCTCTAATGCTTTGTGTAAGACTGCCATTCAAAAACTGTGGTGAATCTCATTTCCTTTTGTCAGCAGTGGCTCAAGACAGATGTAACATTTCCTATGTAGCACTTCTGTTCTTTTCAATATGGTTTCTGCTTCATCACTTATTGGTTCGCCTTGGCCATGAAAGTTTCACTGATTATCTTTTTTTGTTGTGTCATGTTGTCATCAACCACCAACCTCCATCTACAGGTAAAACATAGCCACAGTGTTATGCATGTTTCTCCAAAGAACATCTCAGGAAAATGAGACTAAACTCAAAAAAAGCACTGCACAAGCAGCTTTTGGAGTTTTTCTCTGACTGAAGAGGTCTAGAGGCTGTGAGTCTTCAGCTCCTTGTAATGGAATGTGTCATACTTTTGAGCACCAGCCAAGTTCCAAGTCCTGAGAGACCCTGAGAGACCACTTGCTTAATAACTTTGCATCAGGACCCCCTTCAGTTTCTCTGAGTAACCCTGTAGCCAGAGCTTTTTCAGCATAGTCCCATGAATTCACAAATCCCATGGCCTGAGGATGTATTATCTATACTGTTCTTTTGCTGTCTGGCAGCCTTCCCCTTTCTGGGACTCTTTCAAGACACAGGGGACTCTGAGAGCCCATTTTTCCATCCCTTGGCAAGGTTAACATTGCATCTGATTTTTAAGTGTCTTTCTATTTTTGGTAGTAAGGTAGGGAGAAAAGGTTTGAGTTCTGCTGTTCATCCTCTCTCAGCAAATACATGGGTTCCCTGCAGTTTCTGAGATTTATCTAATTCAGAGGGCTGATCTACCTGTATTCTGTTGAGAACTTATCCCAAAAGTGGACTCATTCTTCAGCACCTCCTTTGTAAAAAGCATATTGCTTTTCACCATGGAAATCAGTCCCCAAGATTGTTTCTGCTGGTAATTGGGAAAACTAAATGTAGGATTATCTCCTGCTAGAGGTTCTTAAACTAGATAAATGAGTTATGTCAAGGTCCAATATAAGACTAGCAGGATGAGGGCTATCCTGAGCACTCCCTGGAATTCAGTAAAAGCTCTGTTTCCATTAAGAGATAGCCATGGGTATTTATGGTACAGGAGGTGTATTACTGACACATACCAAGATGCTGACACAAACCAAGTGCAGTTTATCAGGCATTATAATCCCTCAGGGCCTTGGGTGACCTGCTTTGTAGCCTTCTTTTGGTTCAACTCTGAGCCTGACACATCAGGCAAGAGTTGCCTACAAGCAATGACTCCAAGGTACAACAAAAAGGTTATTTGGCATATTCATGGCTCATATGCCCTTCTGTGCTTTTCCTTAAAGATTAAAAAAAAATGAATTGTGCTTGAGTGCATATTACAGCATTCACAGTGGGGCCACAGTCATGTGTGTCTTTAAGGACTGCTCCAGTAGTAATATATATTTCTCAAGTCTGATTTAACAGAGCAACAATTTTGATAGACAATAAGAAGGCAGTCTGAGTGAGGTTCTATTTTGCAGTGTAAATTCCTAAGCAATAATACCAGTAAATTTCCTAGCCCCATCTATGAAGGGGTCTGATGCCTTTTTAAACAGTGTGTCTCTGGGTTCTGTTCCATTAATCATGTCTGAGTTTTGGCCCACGCTCTTTCCTAGTAGCATTTAGACTGGTAGAAAGTTGGCCAATCTTCACCTCAGCCTCTGGATCCTCTCTTGCCTTCTTTTCTCACTTTCTTGGCCTAGACTCCTGCTTGACCATGCATCTCCTATGTTCTTGCCTCTTCTGGCTCCACTCTCATCTTGTCCTCAAGGTCTTCCTCCTGTTTGTACCTAACAACTCCCATGAAAAACAACACTGTTCAAGCAGGATCTCAGATCTTAAATATCTACTTGTCCTGTTCTTTTATTGGTTTGAATTTTTTTATAATTTTATGTTGGCTATTATCTAAATTAATGTAGTTAAGATGAAAGAATTGTGCTGGAGTTGTTAATTTTTCAGTAGTTACCTCTATTTTTTAAGACTTCTGTTAATTTCTGTGAAGGAAGCAGGATGAAAACCTCATTTTAGCTGTAGTGAGATTTTTAGCATTTGAATGAAGAGAAAGTACTTAAATCTCATTATTTCTCTGCAATTAGCTGCCCTTTTGGGTGAACTCCCTGAGAAAAAGAGCTACATTAAGAATGAACATTCAAGTTTTTTACCATTAAGTCAAGGCCATAGTAGCTGACAGGGTATTAGTTATTGGGCAGAAAGGAGACAGATAGACAGGTTTTTGGCTTTTATGTTTTCTGAAGCAAGGGGTGTAATACATCTTCCAGCAGTATCTCTATGCATCAATTGTTGGGGTTTTTAAAAAGACATTTTTCCCTTATGTCAGCTTCATGATTTATTCTCTGTTTTAATTCAGTGACTTGATAATTTCAAAATTCAGGAGCAAATTATTATTGATTCATTGGTTGATTCACTCAGTCTTTGATTTGATATATTCACTGTTTATTTTTAATTAGCAGAACCATTTACAGTAATTTAGCCCCAGTCATTGTTATTGTTATTCACTTCTTCCTTTAATCATAATCCCTACACACAGAAGAGAATTGATCTTTCAAATTGCATCGTTAACTCCAAGTTTGTCAATAAGCTGGTAAATAACTTCAGTTACTTAAGCTATTTTTTCTAAATTAATACTTCTGTGTCCCCCACGAATGAACTATAAAGTCAGCAATTAAAGGAAATAAGGAAGATTCATGTGTTTTGAGGGAAAGATATACTGTAGGTAATGCAAAGCCGAGAGACCATGGCTCTGTGTCAGTCAGGGTGTGTCAGTGCCTGCTGAGTGGTGTGAGGCATCTTGAGGAAAGTGTGGAAGCAAGATACACATTTGGGCCATCCTTCAAATCAAGTCATCTTTAATTAATGTCTGGGGCTCCTCTGTGGTTTCCAGCTCATTTAGCTTCGTTTTAGCACATTATTCCAAGTGTAAGGCTGCCTCTGTTCCTCTAATTTTGGTACATTCCTCTGTTGTGACAATGCTTCCCCAAATTGTGTCTGTTGTTGATTTATTTCACCTTTCATTATCCATGAATAATACTTCTATTCTTAAATAATCATAGAGTAGTTTGGGTTGGAAGGGACTTTTAACAAATCCTTTAACATCTAGTCCAACCCTCAAGTTTTGTTCAGAAAGCAACCTTCAGAGGAAATCCTCCTCTGTCTTTTAGTCCAACTGCAATGATTTTCTTCTATCCAACTCTTGATGGCTTATTTGGATTGCACACAACTGTGCTTGTTTTACTACATGTGATTCAAAAAATACAACATTGTTCCTCGTTCCCATTTGGCAACAGTGATAATTAGGGAAGAGCAGCGGTCAATAGATGCGGCTTTACTTTAAAGAAATACCATGGGACCCAACTTGATTAATACATTAACTACTTTTTTAGTGTTATGATGCAAGGACATTTACTTGTTTATGATTTCTGGGAAATGCTGAATTGCTTTTTTTTCTTTCCCTCTGAGAAAATAAATAAACCTGGCCTGACTCAAGACTGAGCACTGAAACAATTCTGTGATGTTCTCCAGGCATATTATTCCTGACTTTATATGACAAGTTTATTGGAAACATTCAGGTAAAATGCTTTGACTTATGGCCTTTCCATGGTAGGTTTACTGAATGCATAAAAATTCAGTGACATTGAATAGGATTTTCATTAAATTATGCATGCAAAAGCATTTTGGTATGAGTGAGAGATGACAATTTTAATTTTATTTTAATGTGTTCTTTTATTCTTTTCTATTGTATCAGTTGTACAGACTTTTTCACCCCTGATGTCTTCTTGCTAATATTTCAATCACACTTCAATGTGTTTGAAAAAACAGGGGAATTTTAAGCACTTAAAATTGGTATTTTTTGTGTTACATTTAGTGGATTGTAAACCTGTTATAGGAGGGTATTCACCTAAAATTAACAATACATTTCACAGGCTGTGTGAAATACGAAATGAGAAGTACATCTTGTCTCCTCGTAGCATGATTGGGTGATGAGGTATTTTAAGTAAAGCTCTGATCATTAATGTTAAGAAGGACCAAACCTGTCCTTCTCATTACCAGCCAGCACAATGTGCCTACAGAGAAAATGAGATACTGCAACTCCTCAAGAACCTCATAAAATTAAAAAAAAAAAAAAGAATTAGTACTAAACACCCCAAATGCCCATATGATTGGAGAATAAGATCTCCAACAGGCTGAAATCAAAAATCTTGCCTTGAGAAAGGAAGGGATGCTCTGCTGGAGATTGTTCTGTAAGGATAGGTGTGGTTATTTACTTGGAGGGAATAAGGAAATATTTTCTGGAGACATTGTAGGGCATTGTTTCTCTATTAGTGTGATGGTTGAGGAATTTGGAATAAATTTTACATAAACATACAGTAGTGTTTCAAAACTTGTAATAGATTATATGGTTTAAACAGTATTTAAATAGCATAAATCTGCTCCTACTAGGCTGGTTTTGAAATAACTTACATGGTTAAGCTCACATAACAAAGATAACTTTAATTTTTTTTTTCTGGTCCCAAAACTAACATCTGAACTTAAAAAATGGATCTAAATTTAATTTTTAATAGTTTTTGGTTTAGAAGTGGTAATCAAACCATGTGTTTATTTAGAATTTCTAATTCCTCTGGGCATTGCTGGGAAACACTAGTTAAGCAGTGATTTTCTTTTTTCTTGATAATATTAAAATAGGTTCTTGATAAAATTGAAATAGGTTACTTCTGCCTGAAGTAAAAAAAAGGTTTTTTCTTTCAAAAACTTTCTTTCCTTCCAATCTTAGAAAAATACACCTGTCAATATCAACTTATTTCTTAATCTTTTATGTCGCAAACCTAGGGCAAATAGTAATCTTCAAAAGGTTTGGGAAATTTCTGGTTCTAAGCATTTCCAGCATGTTTCACCTGGGATATGTTGTGATTATTGGAGCAAAACTCATTTGTGTTGGAACACTGACATATTTTATTTAGCAGACTTTGATAGGAGCAATTTTAATGGCAGAAATCACAAAAGCTTAACCAATTTCCCTTCTTTCTGCAGGAAAAAGGTTTTGTAGTAGAACAAATAGGCTTTTCTAAGTGTTCTATACAATGTTACACATGAAGTGCTTTAGAATGGTTGCCAAACTGGTGTTAGTATTTTACTGTTTTGTGAAGCCATTCTGTTTGGGAAAGGCATTGAATTAAGAGACAAAAAGAACAAAACCCTTAAATTATGCTTCATGTAAATGTGCACATTAGGAAACATTGCAAAACAAAGCTATTGTTCTTTGTGTCCCTCGCAAGAGCCACGTGGATTTTGTGACTGATGTCAGAAACTGCAGTGATGCAGGAGTTCAGAATTGGACAAACTGGTATCTGATGAGTAGCTTAATAAGGCTCTATTACTTCAGAAATTGATTCACAATTAATGATACAACTATAGGCACTCTTCTAGGGAATGGTATCTAGCATGCTTGTCACCTGGAAAACTGTCTTGTTGCTGAGTCAATATGCTAAATACCATGGGAAGAGGGGGGAAAAATCCTAACACACCCAGCCCCCAAACCTTTATATAATGCAGAATCTCAACATATATACTGCCTTTGTTACATTCCAACAGTATAAAAATATATATATATTAAAAAGTATACTTTTTCTTTAAACCACCATATTTTTAATTATTTCCACTAAGTTAATTATGGGATTCTTCAATAGGGAAACTCATTTATTCATTTAACTTCATTTACTCTTACTTCATGACAGGAAATTGTATAGTTTTCCATTTTTGATGTAAGATGAAACATGATCAGGCTTACAAAGGAAAGCAAATAAACATTATGCCTTTGTTTCAAAACTTTTAGTAGAGTTGTTTCAGAATTCATAATTACTGTAGCCCTACTTAATTAGTCTTAGTTTTCTAGTGACTGCATTTGCAAATTTCAAATGCTATCATTTAAGTAAGTCTGTGTTTTGTCTGTGACTTAGTAACATGTATCAATAGATATTTCCTTTTCTGTTTGCCTGTTATCATTAATGCCTGTGTGGAAGCCATGTTTTTAAAATGGAGAAGACATGATTTTTGGGGACAGTGGAGATAATAGTGCTGCAGCAAATTTGTAAGAAAATTAAAATGGATGTGGCTTTGGCCTATAATGAATCTGTGGATGCAGCAGCACCTGCATCTAACTGCAAACTTCTCTTCCAGACCTTTTCAAGCCTCAGAAGCTACAGCAAATCATGGAATCATTTAGACTGGAAGAGACCTTAAGATCAAGACAACCATAAGCCTGACACTGCCAAGTCCACTACTAAACCATCCCCTGAGCACCATGGTGTATACATCTTCTAAATAAATAATAAATCCCCTTCAGGGATGGTACTCAACCACTTCCCTGGGCAGGCCATTACAGTGCTTGACATCACAACTAGCTACCATCTTCTGAGCCAAGAAAAAGTCATAAAGAAGCAGCTGTTGATGGATGGTGGAGAAAAAGAGGTGGCAGACTGTTGTGATTTGCTGTGCCCCCTTCTGCTGCTGGCTCCTTGAAGCTGGCAGAGGAGGGCAGTGGGGAGCTCAGCCCACCAGCCCTCCCTTGAACCCCTGCTGCTGCTCTGCCAGGGCTTGCCCTACATGGCAGCTGATGAGGAGAAAGGGGAAATAGATTTTTCTAAGCTGTGATTATACAGGCTTTGCAATGGATCTGAATAGACTTCTGTAAAGTATCTCCAGAGTCTGCTAGTGAGTCACAGGAGGGAGTTCAATTGTACATGCTTTAAATGAGTCCAGTGTTTCTCTGAGCTGGGGCATTTTGTCCTTATGTGACACATCAGAGAGAGAAACATAACCAGGTAATAATTCCACACAGGCAGAGCTATTTTTCAGTAATTATGTCTCACCATTCCTATTTTATCCTTTAAACAAAATCAAAGTAACAACCAAAAAAAATAACTTTCCTCTCCCACAGACAAATAAATGTGCTTTAAAAAATGTTACTAAAATCTATTTGTCCTCTTAAAACAAAGAATTAAACTGCAATACTTTCACTAACAGGATTGCTTTACAACCCAGTCTCCTTGGATAGTATTTTTTCTTTTTTTATTCTAATTATCTGCACAGAAGCCAATCTATGTATGTGATTCTTATTTTGTTTTCTAAATCATAAAAAGTTACTGTTTAATTACAGAAGCAGTGTCCTATGTGGCAATGGAAAGTGAGATTCAATATGAGCCATGCATCCAAATTACAGTGAACTGTGAATGCACAAGAACTCACCTAGTTATGTTTGAGAGTTACTGACAAATTTAGTTGGTAAAAAAAAAATCACTGTGCTTTAGAAGAACCAATTTATGTTTATTGCATGTTCCAAACTCTCACTAAAACTCTCAATAAAGGGGCAAATTGGTTAAGAAATGACCATCAGACCCCAGGGACTTTTGCACTGGCTCTCTGGTGAGTTTTAAAATGACACTGGATAAACCACATAGTGTGTCATGGAAGTCTAGTAAGGTACAGAGAGTTTGCATTTCTGTAAAATTGAAGAGCTGCTACAGAGAAACAAATTTTCCTCAGCTGAAAAAGCTAGTGCTTTTATTTTTGTTTTTAATTTCATTTTGCTTGATTTGGTTGGGGTTTTTTTGTTTGGTTGTTTTTTTTTTTTTTGTCTGCAGACGTTCGTAGAATTCATACAGGTTTTCTATGGGAATGTCACTTGTTCCAGCATAATTATTTATTCATATCATTCTGGTAGCCATAGTGAGAGAATTTACTATCCCATGCTATGATTTTTCATTCTTGCTAAAGAGGAAGAGAAAATTAGACCAAATTATCTGAGCAATGAAAGTATGTGTTGTGTGTGTAGAGCAACAAGCACTGTGTGTTTAAATGTGTGCCCTCTGCCAGCAGAAGGGTTCTGGCAGTATAGGGACACAGCAAGGAGCAGAACAGTAGGATGGAATTTAACAGCTTCTGAGTCAGTGGTGGAAATTTTCAGGAATGAGCTTGTGAGAGTGGACTTGCATGATGAGAAACAAAAGGGAAAGTAAAAAGTGCTTCAGTATCAAAGGCTACATTGTAAAGCAGGCTTCTAATACAAACCAGAGGTTCAGGTAAGGAGAAAAACCTTCAGGATACATAGGATAGTGCAAATAGAGAAGAGGGAGGGGAGGGCAAGATCAGAGGTGTAGAATAAGCGTGGAGGAGAATGTAGAAGAGAGGTCAGAAAGTCTACTGGAGATTCTGAAGAGGAGGAAAAGTTTTAATTTGATTTAAAAATACCACAAAGGCTAAGGAAAGCAAAGCTTCTGGAATATAAAATATACACCACCTGACATGTGGGGTGTACTTACTGCAAAGGCTTAGAGAGATGAAGAGCAACAGTCAAGACAAGAGGACTTCAAATCTGAAAGAGTTCCAGGAGAGGGTTAAAGCAGACAAAGGGAATGCAGGAATGAATTGTAGTAAGGTTTCAAGGATGAGGATAGGCTTTCTCATAGCAAAAATCACATGAAGGAAAATCATATATTAGCTATAAAAGCCTGTCAGCATTTTCCTAATAACTGGGCTCTAAGAAGAAAGTCAGATTCTGAAATTCAGTATCTAATCAAGGTGCCCAGCAAAGAAAAGGTTGTAATAATATCATGTGACTGAGTAGCTCTCTAGTCTATCTTGTTGAGATGCATAAACAAGAATGAAGTTTAGTTGAGAAGGAGATCTAATAAATCAGGCAATAGAAGATAAAATGAAAGCTCTCTTGTTTCTGCAAGTTCCTGCTTCTTAAAATAAACCCAGATTTAGATAGTTCACTCCCAAATGCAGTGCAAGGGAAACATAGTTGTAAAATTTAAGCAGATGAGGTATGGAGTCACCAAGAGTTAGAGGAAAGCACAGCTAAATAAAACAGGGAGAGGGTGCAAATAAAAATCTGGAGTATCAGTGCTGCTGACCCACCCATCACTTTGGAATACATGGCTTGAACACTGTCTTCATCCTATATGCCCTTTTTTCAAAGAAGTGAGGAGGGATCCCTCAGATACACAAAAGCTATTTTATACCAATGCCAGGCAAACTTCAAACTTTTTCCATGCTAGATAACTCTCTTTCAGCTGTGGAGTTTGAGGTCTCTTTTTTATTAAGTTTCATGCAGAATAATTGGAACAGAACAAGAATTCAGATTTTCCCACAGGATGTTTAATTTGTCCATCCCCTTTTACTATCTCTCCCCAGTGTTCTAGTTGCTAATAGTTTTTCCAGTCTCAGCAGCACGAATAATTTGTATTATCTTTTGCCTTGCATTTTAAAGAGAGTCTTTTCTCCGTGTGTCCGGAGTAGGTGCTAGAGGCAAAGGCACACAGCTATCACAGCTGTTTCTTCATTCACCATCTGAAATGAGATGACAAAAGGATCTAGGAATTATACAGTTATTTAAGAAAAAATTGGAGATTACTGGAATAAAATGGAACAGCTGCTCTCTACAGAAGCCAATAGCACTATGGCAGGAGTAGAATCAGCTCCCTTTTAAGCCAGATGTCTCTAAATTAGAAACAGACCAAATAAAATACTTAAATATTGATGTGCTGTATGAAGATACTGTAATCAGTCTGGATTTTGTTTCTGACAAAGCAACCCAAAGCTCACTTCAGTACACAATCATAGTAATCTTTGAGTGAGGACCGTCAGGCATGTCAGAATGAGATCCAAATGGGTAAAACACAACATAAGTGCTTGTTTGAAGCTGGATATCCTGGAAGGTTAGGAAGAAGCCCAAATGTAGTTTGAAGGCCCACATTGATATTCCAGAGCAGACAGCTTAAAAATACCTATATGGAAGCCCTTCTTTCTGGTCTGGTCACTCAGTGTGTAGCCTTCTTCACAGAGCATATCTATGATTATTCATTAAAGGGGGCAAGGCTTAGCCTTTTCTTTTAAAGAATAGATATTTGGTGGTACTGCTTACTTCTTATAGACATTCAAAAAGTTTGATATTCAAAGAAAAAAGTCTCAGGCTCAAAGTTCTCCTTAGCCCCTGTATTCCTGGCTGTAGTCCTGAAGATTATTTTAACCATCAGTTCAGAGTTACAGTAGACATGGTAGAGAGGCACTCCCTTAAAGCTGAAATAAGTAGGAAATTCATTGTCAGACACCACAATGGTTGTCATGGTAGCCAAGGCAGTCACCCTTTTCTGGGAAAGGCACCATTCTGCAGGGTCCATCAGGTGCAATCACAGCAGAGCAGCTCTGCTGACTCAAACTCACTTTGCTGGGAGTGTATAGTATTAAAAATTTAAGCCTCAATGGCAAATACAGATTGAAAATAACAAGGTAATTTATGAGATGTTAGTTGGCATACGGTGTACTTCAAAAAAGGAGCATTACAAAATAAGTGGAATGCCAACTTTGTGGTTAATAATGATGATGCCAAGCAAGCAGGAGCTGAGCATGTAGCAACCACAGCTGCGTAACTCCACAGGAGCACCTGCACTGTGCTGCTACAAGGAGTCCTGGCAAATGAAATGCTGTCCACGTTTGCTGTACTGAGTATAATCAGTTACCACTGTTTAGTCATATAACCCATTATTCTGGTTACTGTTATTCACATAACATCTCTACTAATTCACATTAGTAGAAATGTTACATTCTTCAGACAACACCATTTGTCTAAAAAATAAGATTATCTAACTGGCAAACCAGTGCTTGTATGGTAAGAATGGACACTAACAAGAAGATTAAGTCACCTGAGGAATTCAGCCCTTATACCAGTGAATACTGGTATAAGTGCTACATAATACCAATGGAAAATACAGGTGCTTCACATTTTTGGGAAATAAATCTTGCTTTTGAACTGGAATAACTCCTTGATTAAAGTTATCACACACCAGCTATAAATTGTCTCTGACAGTTCAATTTAACAAACAAGTCAGGATTTTCTGGTAATATTCTAATCAAGTTAGAAAAATATAAGCAGTTTAAAATCTTTTGAAAGATGAATGAAAGAATATTTAATATTAAGAGTCATGTGGCTAGAAGTAGGAACTTCCGGGCAGCAGAGCTATAGATCTTTTATTTTTTACCTTAATTCTCTTTTACCCTGTAACCTACCATAGTTATTATCAAGTGGAAAAAGCAAATAAAATAGCAGGAAGAAATGTCTTTAATATTGATTGTCATCCTTTGTCATAGAAACTTATAAACGTATTAGATGTGATTTCTCATTGTCAGGATTTTCAGCTAGAGGCACCCAGTGAAAAAGAATGCAGCTTATTGAAAACAATACATGAAAAATTCACTTTTGTGAACTTTAAATGTACCTATGCACTGTTTGCTTATTCTAGGAGAGTGGTGCATGATGTTCTGGGGCTTGCTATCCATGGGCCAGGTGGCACTGTCACTTGCACCAGGTGAGGAGCCAATCCAGGATCCCTCTCAATGAGGCAGTCCATGGGTTGAAATGCATTGTGTGGTGGTGTTTGTCATCCAAATTCATCAGAGGAGCTATGGTACAAAGTGCAGATAGTTCTGCCTGTCTGTTTTTAGTGAAAAAGGTGAACATATATTGCATTGCAGCATGGAGACTCCATTTCCGTCTAGTGCTGGTGTTATCAAGACTGCTAAAACTTTCTTGTACACAGAACTTATACAGGCTACAAAGGATTCTGCCAACCAAAAATCATTGAATAAGGTTTGAAAATCTTGAGGCTTATGTAACCATTTAGTTCTATGACAAAGAGGACTAAAGAAATGATTACAGAGATGGAAGGATAATTTGCCTTACATGTGGCAGAAAACATTCAAGAGGGTCTCAATCAGACCAGCTAGTGCTGCTGTGAAGGACTGTCACTGAGATTTGCTTCCACTTCCCCCCAATAATCTTTTTTTGTCAACTTGTTTAGCTTATTTATTTTTAAAATGATTGTCAATTACTCATTGTGATATCCATTTTCTTATCTAAGAAATTAGAGTGAGACTTCTTTAGTCTGATCTTGATCATAGGGACAATGAGACTCACTTAAGTCCCCGTCAACTGGTTGTTTGTTGTCATCTTATTGCAAAGTTCCCATACCTTCTCTGTGATTTCTCAGCTCCTTGCAACACCAACTCCTTCCTCTTTACAGTACTGCCAACAAACTCCAACTCTCTCCCCAATTAGCTAATCCGCTCTTTTGTAGCACTCTTCTTCTTATTGGACACAGCTGCAGCCTATTAAGGCAGGCCTGTTCCTAATCTTTGGTGATTAGTACAGCTGCAACTCCTCAGGTGTGAGACTACCTTCTGCACTATCTTTATTTTCTTGCATTCTATTCCTCCACAGTTGTTGACCTATTTTAAAGCATACTGTTAATGTGACACATGCAAGAAGGAATAAATGGCAATACAGAGGGATTTTCATGTTCCAAGTTGTGCTCAAATATTGAAAGTTGTCATTGAAGGTGTCACACAGGGAATGTGTCTTTTCTATCTGTAATCTAAACAAGGTTTTGTTTGTTCCCAGATTAATGATTAGTGCATCAGCTTTAATCTTGTTCATCAGGAAGCTGTAACGAAAATTTTAAAAATCACGACCCAAGACATGTGAATCTGACCATCTTGGCTTGTAGAAGATTCAGAAGACATCTTGTGTCTCCACTGAGAGACATAGCCAGTGTGTCATTTTGAAAAAGTACTTTTTTTTCCTCCAGTAGGAAAGCAAACATCAAAAAAACCTGAAATCAGGATCAGATTTTTTGGTTTCGGTTACCTACTGTCCAAGATCAAAGCTCTAACTCCTGAACAAGGACAAGGTGCCCAAAGGTTAATCCATAATTCATCTAATTGAAACTTGCATGATGGATGTGATCAGAATATGGACCAGAAGTCATGGGCTGTATGGGAGTTTTGACTGAAAATCTGAGATGAGGTTGAAAAGATCTGGCAGGGATCCAGGGAAGTGAACTGAGGTACACTGAGTCCTTCTTGGAGGGACGGATGCACAAATGTGTCTGAATTAAAAACAACTGAAAAGAAACCTAGTATGGCAAGCTGTGCACATTTAGATGATAAAGGTTTTAGGATCTTCCTAGAATATCTGTAGGGTTTGTTTCCCCCTCTTGGTTTTTGACACATTTATGGAATTTTTCACTGTCTCAATCATTCTGCTCTTGCTGGCAGAAAAAGCAAAATAGTTTTATTAATTCAAGTGTCTTACTCTGCTGTTAGTCCAATTCTTTTTTCTTTTTTTTTTCTTTTTTTAATAAACCATGTTCCTTGGCTTCATTCTCTTGTAATATTCTGTCCTGCAGTGCTAGAATATAGTGTTATTGATTATAGTCATCTCACTACATCCTTTGTAAGGGCAAGAAGAATTTCTTATGATGTGCCAAATTTTTAAGTACATTCATAAAGAGATGGAGTATTGAAAAGATTCCCCAAGTGGCATCTCATCCCCCTTCTGCAAGCCCAGCAGATATTCTACGATGACTATTTCTCTAACCTGTTCCTAAAAGTTTTCTGAAATTTGCTATCTATTTGTGAACCCATTCTTTCTACAATAAATAAATAAAAACTGCAGTGTACTAAAAAAGCAGCATTGAATTAGTGAGAATTTTTCACTATAAATTTTTTAGTAGATATTTCAGCTTCAAAAGCATGTTTAAGTCCCTTCACTTTTGGTATTATTAGATAAAAATTGTATTCTGTCATCTTTGTTCACCATTAACAAGTGCTTTACTTCTGTATAATGAATTAATAAATCAAATGGATTAAATCCCTGGAGAAAGAAAGAAAGGAATTTTTAGCAGATATTTAGGAAATTACTTGATCTCCTCAACAATGAATGACTTCCTAGATGACAGCAACTACTTCAAGCTGAAAAGCTATTCTCAATCCTTGAGAAGAAATTCTCAAGGATATTCTCTATCCTTTAGAAGAAATACAAATCATTGCTTGCTCACAATTGTGGCCCTCAAAGCTTATCTATTTTGTACTGAAGTCCCTTCAGTGCACAGCAGCCAAGCTGAGCAGCCCCATTTTAGTGTGTGAACAGCTGAACCCCACTGAGACAGCGTGTCTGTACCCCAGAGCCTCAGCTCTGCACAGCCCTTTGGGTGTGCAAGTGCCCCAGGCCAAATTCTGTTTGCAGAGACCTCATGAGCACAGCTTGAGGTAGGACATGTGATGGGCTTCTTGGCTGCAGAGAAATTGCCTGATATTTCCTGAAATTGCATTACATTGCAGCTGCTGGGGTTGATAATAATCTCGACTTGGAGCTGAGCTCCTGCATCAAAGTTGTGCTAAATGGCGAATATAATTGTGTGCTGGAGCACAACTGTAGCAGCTCAGTATTCTTATTATTGAAAATGGTTTACAGTTTTGTTTCAGATTTTGCATTGTGATCTAAGTATTCATTGCCTGTAGAAACCAGGGAAAATCCTTTCCTGCTGGTTTTGTGGCAGCACCAGTGGATTTCTTCACATTTAGTTAAAATATCTAAGAAACAATCTGGAAATGCTCAATATTTTTAATAGGAAGCAAAGGATTAGTAGAAAACGTGATTTCTGCAAAATAGAGTAGAACAATCAAGCCTTAAAACTTCTGATGGAAACTTAAACTTTTGGACATTTTTTTTCTCTTCTTAATACCAGGTAAAGCATTTACCTTAAAGCAAGTGTCTTGCTGCTGTCTCTCACAGGATTGCTCTGGACAAAATATCCAGCCCACAATGAACACATCATGGGTGAGCAACTGGGTCACAGATCGGGCACAAAGGGTTACAGTGAATGGGGTGACATCAGACTGGTCACCTGTCACTTACTGGGGCTGTTCCACAGGGCTCCATCTTCAGCCCTGTGCTTTTCAACATCTTCATAAAGGACTTGGAGGCAGGACTGGAAGAGATACTGAGCAAATTTACAGATGATACAAAATTGGGAGGAGCTGCTGACTCCCTCCAGGGCAGGGAGGCCCTGCAGAGACCTTGACAAATGAAAGGCTGGGCAACCACCAGCCACACGAAGTTCAACAAGGGAAAGTGCTGGATACTGCACCTGGAACAGGCCAACCCTGGATGCATGGACAGAGTGGGGAAGGAGATGCTGGAAAGCAGCACCTGGGGGTCCTGGTCAATGGCACGTTGGATATGAGCCAGCAGTGCCCTGGCAGCCAGGAGAGCCAACCCTGTCCTGGGGGCATCAGGCACAGCATCACCAGCTGGGCAAGGGAGGGGATTGTCCTGCTCTGCTCTGCTCTGGGGCAGCCTCACCTCGAGTGCTGGGGGCAGCTCTGGGCACACAATGTAAGAAAGACATTAAACTATTAGAGAGTGTCCAAGGAGGGCAACAAAGATGGTGAGGGGCCTTGAGGGGAAGCGTGTGAGGAGCGGCTGAGGGCACTGGGTCTGTTCAGCCTGGAGGAGACTGAGGGGAGACCTCACTGCAGCTACAGCTTCCTTGAGAGGGGAAGAGGAGGGGCAGGCACTGATCTCTTCTCTGTGGTGACAGTGACAGGATCCAAGGGAATGGTCTGAAACTGTGTCTAGAGAAAGGTTTAGGGTGGATATCAGGAAAAGGTTCTTCTCCCAGAGGGTGTTTGGGCACTGGATCAGGCTCGTCAGGGAAGGGCTCACAGCCCCAAGCCTGACAGAGTTCAAGAAGTGTTTGGACAGTGCTCTCAGACACAGAGTGAGACTCTTGGTAATGGTGCTGCACAGAACATTGATGGACTCAGTGATCCTTGTGAGTCCCTTCCAACTCAGTTTATTCTGTGATTCTGTGCCATGTAGACACAGAAGTGGCCCTTTTTCATATTCAAAATTTAATACCAAGACCTGTTGTAAAATCATGTGTGTATAAAGCTTAAGGATATATTTTGAGGCTTTAAAAAAATATTTTCTTATCCTTTCTCTACAAATGTTGTATCTTATTTGCCATAAAAACCATACTAATAAGTTGAATATAAATGTGTTTGCTATCTTTTTCCTGGGGTAATTTATTTAATTTGAATGTAATTTGGTCAATATGAAATCCCAGCTTTTAAGTGGTAATCTTATAATAAATTAATATGCCTAATAGCAAAAGAGTTTGTGTTTGGATTGTTTGGGGGGTTTTTTTGGTATGCTATTACTGGCTTTGTTTCTAAATTACAGCCCACTGATCAGTGAAATGATCCTTCGTCTCTGTAGTTGCACTCTTTTCAAGCAGCACTAATCTTGTTACTGCTTCTCACCAGTCTGCAGAGGGAAATAATAGCTGGGGCAAGCTGGGAAAGAGGAGAGGCAGGAGGAGACTGCAGAGCTTAGGGAGTGAGTACCTCAATAGCAGCTGCTGATACTGCTCTGTAAGCAGAGGATTGCTTGGGTAGTATTTCTAGAAGAATCCCTGGAATCAAGACTTTTTTGTGTTAGTCCCAGGGATGAGATGCAGCTGTTGATGTGTTCTGAACATGAAGTTAAATGCAAAAAATTGTGCTTCCAAGTGTTTAAGTTACAGCAGAGAAGACCAGTCTGTGTCTCCCCATGGGAAAGTAAATAGCTCTCATTCAGAGTTCAGCCTTGCTCCTGAATGCCAGCCCCCCTCACCAGCCTGGAGGCTCTGAAAGACCACATCTTTCAGAGTCTGGCTTATTTCAGAGGATGATCTTACTAACTCTCTTGCTCCTTTGGAAGACAAGGAGGAAATATGATAGTTTATAAAACATCTTCTCTGCAATGTCAGAAGCAAGCCCCATCCCCTCCGTGTTTCTGATGGGGCAGTGGTGCTGTCCAGGAAGGGTGCCTGCCATCTCTCAGTGTGAGTAGTGCTGGGGCTTTCAGCTACTCTGCCCCTGCCCTGTGTCATAAAGGCAGCTCTATAAGTGACATCCTTTGCCTTTTGGCACAAATCAATTGTTTTTCAGGGGATACTTTTTTAATGTGTTTATTGACAATCACGTACAAGAAGCGCACTGTGGGCAAGGACGTGTCTGCCTCTGTGCAAGAGTGAAGACCCAATTTTACCATTCAGCTCAAAAAGAAAAAAACTTATCAATGAATGCTGCTAGCTCCAGAGCAGATCTCTCACTGTTTAAAATAATGATTTCTGTTGCAGTCCCACACATCCTCCAGGATCCTAACCATGGGGGCTGTTTCAAGTTCCTTCCCTTTGCAAAGATATGCAACAGACAGAATATCTCTATAATTAGAGTACATTGCTTGGTGGTTGCCTTCCCCTTTCCTGTTGGGATTCATAGGTTTAGTTTACTCCACAACATTTAATTTTCTGGTGAACCTGAGTTTTCTAGATGGCTTGGTAACAAGCACATCTACAGGGAAGTTTTTCTGGTGTGTTTTACATGGGTTTTCACTTGTTATTTCTTTCTACTGACTGCAAAAGATAGAATAGCTAGCAGTCTTATGTAACTACTAATTTGAATGTCTAAATTAGGTTAAATGAGCTCCACCTGAGATGCTTGTCTAGTTTCTGTCATTTGCAAAGGATTTATGCCTGTGTGGATGGGAACTCACATCAGGTTTATTTGTCACTAGGTTTCTGGCACATTGCAATGGCCTTGTGATAGCTGAACATTCACTTCTCATAAAAATTTGGTGTGGCAAGATTCATTGTATCTCAGAACTGTAATTCTTGCAAATAAGATTTTTGTGGTAGGTTTGTTCTTGTCAAAATAACTTGCATGTATGAGTTCTTAATTTGCTAGGAAAAAATGACAGATTTCTATTTGAAAACAGATTCTAAAAGAGCAATGAAGAGAGATAAGTGGAAAATAACATCTATTTGCTCATGGAAGGCTGAAGAAAGTCAATATTAGTCAAGCTGCCAAACAATCACCTGAAAGTATTGAAGGCTGTCAGAGTTCTCACGCTGGAGCAATTGTGTTGCTTAAGTTTTTTCCTGAGATAAATAGAAAAAATCAGAACAGATCATTCTGCCCATAGCATTTTGGTTTTATGCCACTGCAAATTTTCATTCCAGTACTTCACATTGTTTAGTGTTCAGGCTCTTTCCCCACCCAAAATTTCTGTATGTTATTTAACTACCCCTGCCCAGGAAATCGTTCCTCTTGCTCTGTGGTGAATCCATCTCTGCAACTGCTGTGTCCTCCCACTTCCCAAATCAGTCCTTTCCCTGCTCTCCATGTGCTCTTGTGTGGTTTCTGGAGGCCCAGTCCCTGCCCTGCCTGCTGCCATCTGCCATACTAGACCTGAGAAGAGCTGAAGAAAGAGTGATTGAGAGGAAAGCACAGGTGCTCTCATCAAAGGGCAGGCTGAAAATGGAGGAATCTAAGCCCAAGACCTGAGGCTGAAACTGCACCTCCTCACCTCCTCTTCCATGAAGGGTGCTGGGTTTCTGAGAGGGAATATAGGGAATTACACATCCTCCATGCTATAAGGTCCTCTGTGAGCTTTTGGTATAAGGACTGGATTCAACCAGGCTGGGCATAGAAAGAGCTCTGTGGCCCCATATATTGCTGAACACCTTAAAGATTTATCCTTGAAGAATATGAGGATTTTTATTTTTTTTTCCTAGCAATCATGTGAAGCTGCTGTAACTTAGGCTCACGGGCTAAGAAGGAAGCTCAAGTCTTACATTACAGGAACATTAGTGTTCTTGTTCTCCTCTCCATGGTGCTTCTACAAAGTGTTTGGAAAGGTAGTAGTTAAAATGCTATGTCTACAGCTAAATACTCACAGAAGCTATGGGGGAGAGCAGCAGGGTTGAGTCCTAATGAGCATCCTTCTTCCAAGCAGCTTTACGAACTGAGGTTCCTACAAGGTAATGAAATCATAAGATTAAGAAAAATGCAAAAAGAAAAATGCAAAAGTTAGGTAACACTTAAGCTGTGAGTGAAGGGGATATGGTTGGAAGGAAGAAAGGAGAATGAGCAGTAAAAGAATATTTATTTATCAAGGTCTATTTATTTCTCACATGTACAGCTGGGTGAGGAACTGGAGAGGTGGACTGCTTACCATCAGCGTTCACAAGAGAAAAGTCAGATTTTGCCACGTACAGTTACAGCTTATTTTCCCTAAGCTGATACTGAGTTTTCATGTAGACTAACAGTCTACAGAAATGTAAATCTGAAACCTTGGCCTATTACAGGTACCTAGGGAAGGCATTTAGATTTTTCAGAAGTTTAGAGTTGAGATTGCAGATTGATGTTTCTTTACTTTGCAGGGCCTTGGTTTTCCTCATAGAAGATGCAGGGTTTTTTAAGGGTTTTCCATATGGTCTAAAGGTAAATAGTGGTACTTGTGTCTTCACCATGTTGTAAAGAGCAGCAGATTTTATGGGATAGGTCTTCAGGGATTTCTAGCAAGCTTGGTTATTACAATAGGAACATAAAAATCTGTAACAGGACCTTTCCTTAGGTCTTGTTAGTTCCTATAATAAATTCTCTGGAAAAACCTTGTCAGTTTTAGAGAATTCCAATAAATCACACCTGCTGGATCACCTTTATCTGCACAGCCATTGATATCCTAGTCAGGCACCAGCTTGTTAGTGCAGCAGGTACAGACACCACACTGTCACCTTCCCAGCAGTCCGTCTCCATCCATCTCCTCCTCGCTCTTCGTTACAGGCTCTGCTGTCTCATCAGAGCTGAAAGTCAGTCTCCAGACTCTGTGGTGCCTTGGCTCACCTGCAGAGACCTTTACACTGATGTGAGGTTGTATCATCAGTCCTCTGGCATAATTGTTGTTTGTGTGACAGGTTACTCCTAGAGAGGGTGGGAAGGGGAGGAAATATTGGTCTGACTGCTCTGGTTGCTGAGGAGCTGATGTTGCTTGTGCTCAGGAAAGAAAAAAAGAACTGGGCGCTAATTATTAACAAATACCATGTTAAATAGTAGCAAAATGTTTGATTGAAGTTGTCAATAATTGCAAACAAGGTAAATCATTCACAAACTGCTATCTAAGTGTCTTAGCCATTATGTTCATACACAATATAAAAGGAAATTTTCAGAGGAAGGATTTCCCTGCACGCCCCAGGGCTTGGGTTCATGTATACATGCATGCTCAGAGTCCTGCAGTCTGACATAATTCTCACTGAATATCTTTAAATTGTCACTCCTGTGACTTTTGCCCATTCTCATTTATTCAAGCCACCCCTGCTCTCCTGATCGTTCTAACAGTGTGGCTTTGTTTGCAAACTGAGTATAAATACATTTTCAAAGTGTGAAAGCTGAACATGTCTAAGGCATCTTTAACAATAAAAAAATATTTTGGATTCTTCATTAAGGCCTTTGCTACTGCCTACAGAAGCAGTGGATGACATCACAGTTATAACAAATGTGTTTCTTCACCACTTTTGGAAATACTGATGGAGAAGCAGTACCCTCTCAAATCAGGTATTTACCAGAACTTGTGACTATTATTCTGTGGTTTTATATGGACTTTGTGGGAATTTAGATTAGGAAATGAGGAGCCAGGAACAGATCTAAGAGGAAAAGGATGAAGAGAATGAGAAGATGGGTTCTTTTACATATTATTGCATCAAAATAGCTGTTTGTCTGTAACTTTCTTGTAGAACTGTGCAATACTAACATCACAACAGAAGTCCAGAAAACTTTGGAACAGTACATATGATATACTATCATAAAAGTATAATAATAAGTCTGACTTATTTTATCTTTCAAATTATATTTTTTTTAATGGCCACAGCTGAACTATTTAAGGGGAAAGGAAGTGTGATAGTTGTGTATTTGTTGATCTTGCAAGACTTTTTCATTCCCAGAGCAAAAGTTTCAGATATTCTGTGTAGGCACCGCAAAGACAATAAAGATGGGTCAGACCTTTGCAACCCCTCTTTCCATTCAATTTCCTTGTAAAATTTTCTTTATCCTGAGTGGACCTAGTCCTGGAGTGGCTTTGTTTTCTGCGTTTTTCCTCTGCTCAGACCCCTATGACTGGCCTCTAGATCTGCTTTTGCAGGAGAGGCTCCAAATCTTGGGTGATGGGACTGGAGGAAGAAGAGTACCCTTCTGGATGCCTTTGCTTTCGTGACATTCAGCTTCTGTGTTCTTTCCTGAGGTCACTGGTATGATGTTAATTATCATTGTGTTGCTCATAATAAAATGGCCTCAGATAATCAATGCTCCCTTTTTGGTTTAGAAAGTTCACCCCTGCATACCTTGAAAGCCTGTCGTGATTTTTGCTGAGTTAATAAGAGATAAAAACATTTTCTGGGAGCTGTAGTGCTGCATTGCTTGCCCATCTCCTTTAAGGTTATTTAACAGATAATCTCTATTGATTTGAAACATAAAGCCATGGGTAACCCTGGGATAAATTAATAGCTGACACAGAAATAAAGCATTTAATCAGCCTCCAAAGCTTTAGGGTGCTGCATTATAAAACAGATTTCGTTATCCTGTAGCAAGTCATAAAAGAGAAGAAAAAGTACTGAATGTCCTTTTGTGTGGTGGCATCGGTGTGCTGAGGTGACCACAGTGTTTTGAGCTCTCTGCTCTGTGACTCAGTTGCTCAGTACCTTCTGTGTTTGTTTTACCCATGTTTGCCAGGCACTCTGGACCCAAGTCAGAGCTGTAAGTAGGGAAGTCCTATCAGAGGCAGGACATTTTGGCATCTGTTAACCCTAGGTCT
Organism: Fringilla coelebs; assembly: GCF_963513975.1. NCBI lineage: Eukaryota > Metazoa > Chordata > Aves > Passeriformes > Fringillidae > Fringilla > Fringilla coelebs. The sequence continues at coordinate 32,793,368 of NC_140030.1, forward strand.
GCTTAGCCCAATGATATATTTCTCCTTCCACTGTGATGAACTGAGTGGGTTTTTTTTGGGTTTCCCTCCCATCAAGGCTCTTTGGGCTTCCCTGCCATCAATCTCATTGTGTTCTCTAACTGTTAAGTTATTGTTTCCACAATAGCTGAATTCCTCTGCTGACTTAAAAAAGTTTAAAACTGACTTATTTAGACTGTGCTGGCATCATCCTGCTTCAGCTGGGTGAGGATCCTTGTCCAACAGAAGTCTGAGGTTGTTCTTCAGCACCTGATTATTGTCCCTCCAGACCTGATGCCCGAGCAGAGGTTGTGTCTCTTTGTGAGTTAAGCTGATTTGCTAAGACAGGCTTTTCCCAAACTTTTCCTAAGAAAGCTTGTATGATCTGACAGCAGCCTTGCTGACTTGTGCACAAGAATGCAGAGGCTTTTTGTTGACCTGTAACACTGTAGTGTATTTAGAAAATCCCATCACAAAGGGGGAGAATTTCTCCTTGGCTTACAAGAGGTCCTCCATAACCCTTCCACAATCCTCTTGAGAAACTGAATTCTTTCTGAATGCAGTGAGGAACACAGATGGTTTACTTATTAGTTATTAAGTTATGGCCTATGTTAATGTTAAATTGCTCTCCAGGTTACTCCCTCATATTTAAAAAAGGAAAAAGCCCCTACATTTGCAAAAAACCAAAAACTCAGAAATAAAAAACCCCACCACCACCACCACAAAAAAATTTCACAGTGAAGTTGTTTAAACACAGGAACACATTGCTTAGGGACACTGTAGTGCCTCCACTCCCAAAAATTTTCAGAAATCAAAAAGGCCTTGAAGAAGCTGATCTAACACTAAAGTTAGCCTTGCTTTCAGCTGTGGGTAGCACTAGATGCCTCTGAGGGTCCTTCCCAGCCTGAAGTATTTTATGATGGTTTTTACAATTTTCCCAAAACGAGCTGTCAGGTTTCTATCTAGCTGAGAACTGTCAGGATTCAAAATATTCCTCCTATCCGTTTTTCAGCAATGCACCTCTGCCACACCTTTTTTCTTCAATGGAACTGTTTGGGACTATAATTTCCTCTTCTGGACAGCAAGGCAAATGTCCAGACCTCCCCTGGAGACCTGTTGCTCAGCATAAACAGAGCGATGTGGGAACAGGGATGTCTCTGTGTGTCTGTTGTAGCTGTGGCTCTAAACAGAGGTGTTACACCTTGCAGGCTCTGCTCCTCAATGGCATCAGCAGAGGTGACAGGGAGAACAAGAGCTGAGAGGTCCCATTAACCTTCTTCAGAAAAGAAGTAACTGCGTAAGTCAGTAAGATTCATTTCTTCTGTAGGAAAAATAAATTAAAACCTTGAGCAGAGGTGGAGGAGTGATTTCGAAGTTTTAACATTCCTCAGCAGTGAGAAGTGACTGTTTTGAAGTCCATCCATCTGCTCTGCCTTCTTGTGAAGGTCTTTGTCTTTCCCAACACTCTATCTTTAGCAGTTCCTGTGGTGTTTTTTCCCCATCACGTGAAGGTACTCAGCAAAACTGGCAGAGAGAGATTTTTTGAATGACAGCCTCAATTCTTACTGCTCCAAACTTTTCCTTGTGGGTGTGTATTGAAATATTTCTGCTGGAGCTGGAACTGATAAAAAAATTCTCTGTAGCTGAACTGTGTGTAAGTTTGCATTCTCATTGCATTGTCTAAAATTTCAGCTGTGTGGGGAAAAAAAATTACAGCTACAGTTTTTCTATATGTTTTAATGTCTGAACACCATGTCTGCTTTTGGTCTTCATTGGCTTTCTAGCAAGGGCATGCCACATTCTCCACTCCTTTGAAATTCCTCAAGTTTTTTGTATCCTGTTAATTTGGTGGCTTAGGGGAACGTGCCTGTTCACATCAGTACACATCTCCAGCTCACTCACAATCACTGCCATGCTGAATGCTGTCCACATGTGCCTGCTGTGCTTCCTGGTTTCCATCATTTCCTGCCTGCAGCAATGCCTTATCCCATTACCACGTGGTACCTCTCTGTGGAAGTTGTGCTGTGCAGGTCCCACCCTGTGTCTCTAGCTCCAGCCATCCAGTTAATTTGGGTATAAACAGGTCCATCTTCACCCACATGAGAGCATCACAGTGCTCAGTCAATTTTCCTGCAGCTACATCCCATGGCAGTGGCAGCAGTCAAGCTCAATTTCTGCCTTCTGCAGCCCCTGGCTGAAGCCCTGGTTTACCCAGTTCAGAGCTCAGTGTGCTGAGCTCTGAGTCTAATAAAAAATAAGTTTGTATTATCTTTTTGTGTTTGGATAAATAACTCTTACTCTTTTTCTTCTTGTTTTTCTTTCTCTAGAGCATTCTTCTCTTTACTCCCAGTATGCAATGCTCTATGGTTTAGCTGAAGGCAAGGACATTTTTCTTTTACAAATGTGTGTTAGCAGCAGCAGGAACCTGCTCTTCTGATAACAGCCCACAAAACTCTGTCACCCTATAGCAGAATCTCTGCAAATCTTTGGCCCTTCTCCAAATCCTCCAAAAAAGGGGGGCAAACCCCCTAGTTTTGTCACACAAAGGACCACACTGTTCCTCAGATGATGGCTTTGAGGACACTGCTGTAAGCAAATCAAGTAGCTGTTCTGCAATGTCCTTGTCCTCATTCCGTCTTCCAGAGGGGAAGAAATATGGGTTAGGCTGGGAAATGAGATGAAAGCTTTGATAAAAGCTGTAAAAACAAACTGGGTGTGTAAATACCAATGATATGGTTACAAACACCAAGTGACACAAATGCATCTCGAGGAAGTGTCTGCTCTGCCTTTCCTGTTGGACAGTTCAGTCTTCAGCTAATCAGAAACTTACTGGGACAAAGGCATCTTCCAGCCCACAGCAGCTGCACACTGTTAATGTCACTGTAGCAAAATGTGAACAACTGCAGTTGTGGAGACATATCTCAGACTACACTCTGTTGTGGTTTTGCTGAGTAGGAGCAAAATGAACATGTCTGTAATTAATGCTGATGACAGCAGTAGCTAAGGCAAACCTGAAATGAGTGCAGAAGTACCCCAAGCAGACTAGTGAACACCTAAATAAAGGGGGAAAAAAAAGTATCTAATTAGATTTTCATATCCTTTTGCAGGTGCTTGATTTTGTTGAAGATGTATCTCTTTGAACTGTGGTTTATAGCCACTATTACCATTTTCTATTGTACCAAAACCCCCAAATGTGTTGATTGCTTTTAAATGTGACCCAAACAGCTAAAGCACAATTCACATTTTCTTTTTATTGGCAGTATCTATCCTCATTTTCTCAGAGGAGACTAGGTAGATTGGATATAGTAACTGCAGCCAACAGTCCATCTCAGCACAGCTCTGTTTTGTACCAGTAATGAAATTTCGCACACGGGTTTTGTTTCATTTAGGGCTTTTAAAACCATTTCATGAAACTGGAATTGTCTCTGCATTAAAAAGCAAAGCTCCAAAAAGCTTTTGTCTGGAAAAGGTAAGATGCAACACTATGATGGTACATTTCCCAGGAATTTGAGGAAGAGGCTGTTGGCTCCTAACAGAACAATGTCTGCTTAAACTCTAACTGCTGTGTAATTCGACATGCTTACTCTTTGGAGACTACTGTAAAGATCTACTGAGTTGTAGAAATGATAGAACCATGCCCAACCAACATCTGAAGGCTGGGAGATGAAATTTGAAACTAGATACTGATACTGTGATATTTTGTCTCAGCACAGTTTCTCATAGGTAATCCTTGAAAGATGAATATCTGGGAGTCTGTATCACTGCTTTACTGTCATCAAGCTGAGAAGTTTGAAACTGTGCTCTCACTTACCAAGAGTGCTGAAAAATTAATGTTGCCCTAATTGCAAACAAATAATGATGTATTAGCTCGTATGTCTCTCTGCCTTATTACCTAATTACAGATCTAAAGAAGGTAGCCAAAAGTGAATGCATTTCTTTCTGAACTGGTAAGTATTTTCAAGTGATTTTAAAATGGCTTTTCATTCATACCAAGACCAAAAAAAAGGAAACAATAATACTTCTTATCAGGATTCACCAGCTTTATAGCATCAGAGTGTATGCAATGTGTTTTTTCCAAGTACAGCATCCCATCCAATATTACAAAGATACAGAAGTGATTACTTGGTACCAAAGGGCATATTACTAGCAGACTTCTTTGATCTAAGATAAATTAATGGATCCAAAAATATTAATTCAAAACACTTGTACTGCCCTTAAGCTGTAGAAAGGCATCATGTATCTTCCAATTTAAAGCACTATTCCATTAGATTTCAACTACTGGCAGCTGCTTTCTTGAAAGATATTCCTTCAAGGAACTTGATAATCCTAGTACTTAGTTGGAAAAGCTTCATCTTGCAAATGCAGAGGCTAAAAATTGCCTCTTGGTCTTGCATTTCCATTACAAAAGTCCTTTTCACTCTTCCCATACATGGTGCTGGAACAAGAGTAACACAATGCCAATATTTTATATAACAAACTAATGGCTGGAGTCCACACTATGGAGAAGGTCAGCATCCATTTGATTTGATATTTTTCATTCATAAACAATTCCCTTTTTTCCAGCACCATGACTGAAGACTCTGAGCGGCATTATTTCTTTTGTGAGAGCATCTGTCCTGTTGAAGTTGGGATGATGCTGAGTGCAGGATTCGTTCTGAGTGAGAGAGTGTGTGGGTGTGTGTAGGTGTGTGTGGGTGTGGGTGTTTGTAAGAGAGAGAGAAATGAGGAGACAGTAGGGTGTTCAACTGCAGTGCAGTGCTGCAGGTATTCAAACAGCAGTGGGGACATTCCATGGCTGCAGCTCCCCGGACCCTTGGTGGTTTTTAGCCAATGGCTCCTGCAAAGTGACTGTTTAGAAGCCTCATTTAAAAGTTATTAAGGATGCAGACACTGCTTACTCTTTTCTGTGCGTGTTCAGCATTTTAAGGAGATATTTTGTTCGTGCCATTTGATCAGTTCTTGTCATAGAAAAGGCAGAGAAGGCAAAATAGCCTCACACATGCTAAAGTGGCCCATGTACTTTTCTGCTAAGACATAGTTTACACCAATTTTCCTTCACCATCTCTTCTGTCCAACAAATAATTTTTAAACTCTCTGCTCCTCATTATTTGTTTATAAGCTCAAGGCAAGGATTGTTTTCCTGCCCCACAGCACAACATGTTCTGTATTACTCTAAGGACAAAAAAAGAAGAGTCAGCTTAAAGTGTTTTCAACTTACCACATGATGCCAGTATTCCATTGAATTTCTCTCAATTGGGGTTGCAGGTAGAGCAGATGATAAGTGGCTTTATGTATTTATTTAAATGATGCATCATTTTTCCTGTCACTTTCATGGACCTGCTTGTGTTGCCTTTCTGCAAACCACGTTTGCTGAAGGTTCATCCAGAAGAACCTCTGCTAATGTGAAACTTCTCACTGCAGTCCTTGTGAGACATGCATTTTCAATTCTGTTCCTGTGAGCACTGGCACCTGCACATTAAGCACATCCTTCAACCCAGCCCTCATCAACAAAACACTTAAGGATTTGACTGAGTGCTCTCCTCAACTGGGGCCCTCAGCTCCAGTTCTGAGCTCATTGCATTTGGGGTAAGCTTTAATGAGAGCTGCGAGCTGAGCAGCCTCAGCCTTCCAGCTTCAGTGAAGACTTGAAGCGCCCTTAAAAGTTTTTATTCTACTTTCATAACCTTGACTGTTAATATCTCCTCCTACTGCAACTCTCCTTAAAATACTGCCCTTTTTCATGCCTTATTTGTTTTTCTTATTTTTGTGTGAAGTGGAGGACTAATGTTGCGTTGTGGGAGAGCATTTTGGTTCCTTTCTGGGGACAGTATTTGTTCGGTAGATGATTCCCCTCCGGACGGAAGCAGAGGCCCTGCAGGTGCCTCAGCAGAGCACTGCACAGCCCTGCAGTCCTCACACCCAGTATTTGCATCATTTTTTCTATCACACCTCAAATAATCAGGAAACACTCTCCCTTTCTCCTACTCCACTGTCCTACACCATTTTCACCAAGCACTGCAAACTCTAATTACACAAAATCTTCAGGGAAAAGATTTCGTGTTTATACAGCTACAGACCATTTTCTCTATTTTTAAAAAATATGAAATAGTTACTTCTATTTCTTCTTTTATTGAAGAAATAGAAGTTACTTCTAGTTCTTCTTTTATTGAAGACTGAGGGTGACTCATGAAAGGAAATAAACACAGCCCTGCCCTGGACCAAAACACTTAACCCTCATTGATTTAAATGAGAATGGAGCAGGTGCTCAAATGCCTGTATGAATAAAGGCTAAAATAATGCCCTATCAATTGAGTTAAACTTTTCCTCCAGACCTTTAAGCAAGGATTTTTGCAAAAAAATCAGGGAGAAGAGTAGCATGGCCTCCCATATTACAGATAACAGCACTTTCAACTTGCATATTTCTAAAAGTGCATTTTAATTTAATTCTGGGAATGTTAGTTCTTTCAAAAATAAGACTTTGAAAAGCCACTACTCTTTGAATTAATTGTCTACTGTATATTTTTAATATGTGAGTCAGATCAAGTGCAAATTGCCTTTTAGAAGTTGCCAGATCAAAAACTTGTTTTATCTAGGGCTGACTTTTCCCTTCAGGTTTAATATCTTTCTACTCATCAAAAGGTGTCAAATTTCCCCTTTTCCAGAACAAGTATAGCAAGAAAAACCATCGTTTTGTCTTTCTTGTGCTCATTGCCACTAAAACAGTACCTACACAGCAGTGTTTTCAGCACTGAATATAATTAACAATGATTTACATAACATTTAATAACATTTTAAGAAGATGAAATTTCATTACCATTATTGAATTATTCCCCCACTTTCAAGTTCTGCATCACAACTGAAGTGATTATTTTAAGATGCAAGTTGCATCCTCAACAACGTATTTCAGTCAATTTGTATTGGTATTCTGAGGGTACTCTCGTTCTACATCTCTCTGCTTTTATTCCAATTTAGAAGCAGCAAGAGGTTAACCAGGATTTAAAGGAAATACAATAGACAATAATTCATTCCATTGCATGCCTGAACCATTTGCAATTATGAATAGTATTGAATTTTTTGTAAACTGAATTTCTAATTGAATTTCGGGAAACATTTGCCATCATTACATTTTATAAAGGATAAGAAGTGTTGCAGAAGGTTCTGGTTTTTTAAATTAACTATTAACCAAGGTAGGCAGTGTTACCTTTCAATCATTAATAAAAGAGGCAGCAAGAAAGAGAGATTAGCAAAGTTAATACCAGCAATAAACCCCTCCGTCTCAGAGGTAAATAAGATACTTAGATAGATAAGATGTTTGTAGCTTTTCCAGACCTGATGAACTCCTCTGACAGAAAAAGCACTTGCTTAAAAGATGTGGGAGCCAGCAGCAACCAGCTCTGGGGATTCAGAGGAATTGAATGAAGCATCATCAATTGATCTCATAATTTTTGCTTTCCTCCCTTTCTTTAGAAGGAACAAAGATGAGGAGAAGCAAGGGAGCTGCATAGCACTCAGCCTAACTTAACCACCCAGAAAAACTCTGGAACAGATAATTCAGCAACACATTCAAAACTGGAACATTATGAGAGGAGTTGCATAAACTCTCTTCTTGTCTGACTTGTAGCATGTAACTTGTTCTTTGCAGATCCAAGTAACTCTTTTTACAGTGGAATAATGGCATTTGTGGGTAGAATGGGAGTGTGAATATTTTACACCTGGTTCTCAGTAAGGTTTTTCACAATGTTTAACATTATATTCACAAGTCAGCTACAGGATCATTGTTTAGATGAAAGAAGCCTAACCTGCAAGCAAAATTGAGCTCAAGAAAAACTTTTCAGCACTTTCTTTACAAAAGGGGAAGATATATTTATGCAGCTCTGCAGGATTTTGCCTTCTAGTTCGCTTTCATCGGTGGTCTCAGTGAAGAAACAGATAGGGTGCTTACACTAAAAAAAAAAACAAACAGCAGGACTATATTTATGCTGCAAGGTAGAAAAAAGGAAATGGAAATATAATCTGAAAAAATCTGCACGCTCAATAGGAACAACTGGAAAGTGCTGCACATAACCAGATATAGCCTAGTGAACTAATTGGGAATGGGGAGCACAGGACTCCAGTCTCCAATCCAGAGGGATTGGAGCCTTGAGCAATCATTAATAGTGTGATAGTTAACAAGTCCAAATATTGGATTCTGCACCTGGGATGAAGTAACAGTACAAGTACAAATAGGGAGAGAAATGGTTGGAGAGCAGCCCTGCAGGAGGGAACCTGGGGGTGCTGGTTGGCAGCAATCCCTGCACAGAACAACAGCGTGCCCTGGAAGCCCAGAGGGCCACGCACATCCAGGGGTGCATCAAGCTCAGTATCACCAGCTGGACCATTCTGTTCTACAGAGCCATTCTCCAGGGAATATCCTGACAATACCATGTATTTTGAGCTGCATGAGGGCCTGAAAGAAAAGGAAGTACCATTCTGGGATGTATAAACTACAAGTACAACCAACACATAGAGCAATCCTTTAATTCTGGTTAGTAATGCCATGACCCCTGTTTAATCCTCAATCAGGTTTTCAGCAGTATTTCCAGGAAAGAGTGGAAATGTTTCTGAACAGGCTGGAAAAGCGCCTCTCCAGAGCAACCACAAGGCATGCAGATGCACATTTAAGAACCTATCCAGCAATACTTCTCCAGGCTTTTCTGAACAAAACCAAAGCACAGGAGAAAATACAGTATATTCACAATTTTAGCATTGCTTGTGTTTGTTTTGTATTCCTGCTGTAAAATTTAGCTTGCCATTCAGTTTGACCCATCTCCTCTTGAAGTTCAGATGTTAATGAAATACAGGGAAGAAAACACTTTTTTTCCCCTTGTTCTTTTATTTTTGTGGATGAGGCTTTTCCAGATGGCGCTTGTGAACAACAAAATCAAATATATATGTATATTGGATACACTCACAGTTATTTCTGCTTAGGTTTTGTTGTTGTGGTAGTTTCTTTAACAAATGCAGGTTTGTTCTTAATAATATACTGTCATCAATTTGAGAGGTCAAAATTGAGAATTCTGGATTCTCACAAATTTAAGGATAATCCTCTTTCTCACAGAACTGCCTTTGGCTGTGAGACAGCAAATTACTGTTTTTCTTCTGTTTACAAAGTTTTGCCGTGAAAATTTCTCCTGGATCTTTTCTATTAATCTACTTTCTTGGAAAGAAAACTCCTATTGCATACATTGGGTTCATCAAAAATATTTTGGTTTAACTGGAACCAGTTTCTGTTTCCAACTTCAACTAAATTAAATTCCATACTAATTTTAGATCACTGGCAATGTTTGAAGGGAATATGCATTTATTTTGTCCACACATAGAATTTGTGTATAATTTTTTCTCAGGTAAATGTCAATGGGCCCCATTTGTGCAGAATGTTCAATTAGTATCTTTTAGCATGAAAAATATATGCTTCATTTCTATCGAGTTTGAGATCATGCAGAAAATGCTATTCCTTAGGTGTCAAATTTTTTATGTCACTTAGTCACATATTTATGCCACTTTTCTCTTCTGAAATGAGACATGGTATTTAGAATACTGCAGATGGAAGCAATCTCTAAATCAGTCATGCAAACCACTTGCTGTTTTATCTTAGAGGACATAGTTGTGAGACCTTTTCAAATCCTCTTTTACATGTTAACAAAGAAATTGGCCTTTAAAAAAGTGATAAGGAAATGGAGTTCAAAAATATCTGCAAAATATCAACTGGATGGTGTCATTTTAGCAGGATTCCTGGATCCTTCTAGGGTGTGGGATGCTTGAAATCCTAACATAGATTTTATTTATCTGAAGCCTTACTCACTCTTCCGTCAGCATCGATGCTGTTTCAGCATCACCACCTGGCTTTCTGCAGTGGGGGAAGAGCTGGCTGCCTCCCGTGCTTTGCCAAGTCTCGTGCTAGGAATTCGGGCACCAGAGGGGTTGCAGCAGGTGTTTAGAACCAGCTGAGCATTTTCTTGCGCCACTTTGGGAATACTGAGGAAAATGTGAAGCTGAAGTGGCTCTTAATAGAAGCATTTCAAATATCTTTACGTTGAACAACACACTGGACAGCAAATGTTTGTTGAAATTCAGAAGGGTGAAGCCAGCCTTAGAGCTTTTTTCCCCATGCCCATGGTGGCAATTAGCATGATGGCTCTCTAGGTTCAGAGGGCCATTTCTCATGCCCAGAAGGGACTGGAAAGTGAACTGTCAGTGTGGCACATTGTCTCTGACGAGGAGAAAAGGATGAGAGCTCTCCCAAGAGCAGAAAAGAGGATTTGCCACCCAGGTTTGGAAGGTTTTTAGGAACCTGAGGGTGTAAGGAAACACTTGGTGGTTTACCCATGGCACCTGGGTCATTATCTCACTGTCTGATAGTTCAGCCTGAGCCCTAGAATTAAATACTGAATGTGGATGGGATGTTGGCACGTCATATATGGCTCACAGGGAAATTAACTGTCTTGGGAACACCCCTTACTGCATAACTGGATATCCAGGGAACTCATCTTGATGTGTTGTACTGTCAGTATGAAGCTTCCCGGTGGTAGCCAGGTCACACAGGCCCCACTTGGGACCATGATGCTCAAGCCCTCCTTATCTCAGTTCTTGGCAAGGCATTCCACTGCTCAGGAAGAGGCGTGTGGATCGAGAAGAGGATAGATTGGTATTGTGGGAAGGCAGCAATGAATAAGCACAGTATTGAACTGTTGTAGCTGTGCAGCTCACATCAGTCCAGGTGAGAGCTTTGACAGAAACGCCTGTGTCTCTCTGTTTGGCTCTTTGAAGATGGACTCACAGTCTGCAATTCCTTCCAGCAGAATTAGACCTCCCACCCAAACCAGTCCCTCTCCAAGGCCTGTGTTACTGACATCAATTACTAGAAATATTCGTCATCGGAAGAGTGAGACCGTGATTCAGATTTTTTACTCATTAATTGAGGATCTTGTTGCCAACTGTTGAGAAACTTATCAGCTTTCTTTTTCACTCATGCAGCCCACTTGCGTCAAAATGAAGCTTTTATTAGGTGCTTTGCATTAAAATAGAGATAAAAGGAGTGTGTTTGCTTGAACCAGAACAAGAGGAATCAGCCAGATCTTCAGCTGATATACATTTGTCAGGGCTCGGTAAAGGTAATGAAGCAATACTAATCTGCATTAGTTAAGCAGCTGAGCTTCTCTCTCGTAGCAACTCCTCTGCAGATCTCCTGGCGATGACAATGTGGCTGGATGGAGTTCTGGCTCAGACAGAGTTAATTTTCCCCACTGCAGCCCTCCCAGGGCTGTGGGTTGTATGGGTATCAAGAAAGGTGCTGATAACACACCAGTGGTTTGGCTGCTGCTGCACCAAGGCTGCCTCCCCAAATCTCTCCCCTCACCAGTAGGCTGGTGGGAGGGGGAAAGAACTTGAAAGAGGACTTAGCCAGGACAGCTGACCCAAACTAAACAAAGGGATATTCTGTACCATGTGAAATGTGTTCAACAAGAGAAGCTGGGGAAGGGAGGAGGAGGGCGACATTTGTTATTATGACATTTGTCTTCCAGAGCACTTGCTGAAAGCCTACCTTCTGCAAAGTAGTTGGGCATCATCTGCTGATGGGAAGTAGAGAAAAAATAATTTCATTTTCCTTTGCTTCTGCTTTTGCTTTAATAAACTGCCTTTATCTTGACACATGAGAGCTTTTTCCTATCTTATTTTCTCCGTGTCCTATCCTGCTGAGAAGGGGAGTAATGGAGCAGCTTGGTGGACACATGGCATCCAGCCAAAGGCAACACTGACAGCTTCTGGCCCATGCCTCAGGTAGGTCAGAAATTGTCCGAGTCATGCAACTGCTGAAGGTGGCTGATAGGCAAGATTTATTTGCAAGTAAATGGTGGAATTCTTACTCTTTTTCCTGAACTGTCTTTTGATATTACTAGGGAGAACTGTTCTGCTTTACCTTTGCCTTTAGGGCAAGAGATTTGCATTTTTTCATGGCTGCTTGGAATTCATCATGTAGAGTTGAGAACGATGTTCTTCTCCAAATCTGGCTGGAGACATATCCAACCTCTCTGGTTTTCTACTTTTCTGATTCCTCTTGCTTCTCAATTCTTAGGCAGTGAGGAGGTTTTTTCTTACCTTTTCTACCCCTTTTTCTACTTCTGTCTCATTCAATTAACTCAAATGTTCTTGTGATTTTATCTGCTCAGAAGGAGTCAGTATTTACCTTACATACGTATATTTCTGGCTGATACTGCTCTGCCTTCTACAGTGACAAAAGAAAATAAATTTGGATTTTGAGTAAGTAATAAAAGTTTAAAGGATTCCATTCCGTTGTACTATTCTGAAAACACAGACATCCTTTGGCTTTCATGAGCCCACAAGCTGAATCAGAAGTGTCCCACTTAAATACCAGCTGAAGCTCCCAAGTCCTTCTGCAGACATCACTGTTTAATTCATGCAAACTGGGGGGAAAAGTGATGATAAGCTAAGAGAAGTGTCCCTCCTGTTTCCCCTCACCAGGAAGTTAATACAGTTTTCATGTCTTGTGACATTATTTAGTGTTCCCACGGATGGCTGCATAATCACAGCCTGACAGCCGGGGGCACTGGGAACAGACATAAGTCCTGTGACAGCAAGGCTCTGGGACAAATGATACAAAGTAGGTAATGAAAAATTTACCAGAAAACAGCACTTTCATTCTGTTCAGAAAATAAATTTTATCTCTCCCAAACACATTCTTTAAAGAAATTAAATTTTATTTTTATGCAATTTTTTTTTGTGGACTTGCGTGTGTGAGTGTGTGAGCTGTACGAGCTGGTTTTCCGCTCAGAATTCAGTGTGGAAAATTCCTGCAGATAGTTTTGTGTCTTTGAGTCAGGGTATCCACTGAGATATAATATTCATTTCATTAGGCTCATCACTGTTAATACTGTTCAGCTCCATCTAATGAGAACAGTGAATTAACATGTGCAGTAGTTCTCTTTCACTTACTAATTGATATATGATGAAAGTTCCCATGCAACCAGCTAGTACTTCCTCAAAGAGAGTAAGTAGAAACAGTGGCTTAAGGGATTTTAAAAATGTATGTTTTTAATGACAGTGATAGCTAGTGCATGCTATTCAAGAGAAAAATGCAAAAAAACATTGTTGCTGCCATTGGATAACAAAATCTTAAACAAATAATTTTCTTCCCTGGGAATTTGAGCAGCTATTGTACTTATGCAGGAATGGTCTTTGAATAAATATTTCAGTAGTGTTATGCACTTCAACATAAGGATTATCATTCTGAAATCTCTTCTCACAGTTGGTTTTTTTTGGTGGACTTTTAACTTTTGATCATGAGCTTGCATCTAATTGAAGTGTTTATATGACTGACTGCTGATGGCTAGGCAGGAAAGCCTTGAATTACTAGTAGTTTTCCAGGAAGTTAAAATGGAGGATAGCAGATTCTCATCTGATGTTAATCACCTGATCTGCTTAAAATTGGACTGTGTTGATTTGCATCAAAGGATGGGAAGGAAACTCCTCAAGAACACCTCTGTCAACGACAGAGTCACACAGTACCCCAGAAGCCTAGGATGCTTTATCAGGCATCAACCAAGCACCTGTTACCAAAGGAAACTTTGAATGACCAGTAAGGGAAATAAATGAAAAATCATAAACTTCATCAGCACTGCCTTGTGGATGACTTCACTTTTCCTAAAAAGTCAGCAACTGACTTCCCCTTCTGTAGTAACATATGCCTACAAACCTTCAGAGGAAAAAACCAGAGACAGGCGAGAATTAAAAATGCAAAAAGGAACTGAAAATAATCCATTCTGCTGTAGGAAGTATGGAAAAGACTGCAAATAGGAGCTTGCACATCTCCCAAGTCATCATGTTTTAAAAAGGGAATGGATCAATGTGAAGAGGAAGCAGCCTTAGTCACTTTGGAGCCAAATGGATCTGATCAGATTCCAAGAAATCTCAGACCAGGTCTTGCAGCGTTAAAGGTACCCAGACACTGTACAAGCTGTAAAGGCACCGAGTTGTTTAAAAGTCACGTTCACCTTGGCTTGGGGGATCTGCAGGATGAGATGCTGCTCACCCCTAGTGACAAAAGCTGAGGCTCCTCACCACTGTGTTCTCTGAGTTCTCGTGTCCCAGCACAGACCTCGCCTTCCTGACACACGTGCTGCCTGCTCCCTCCTGCTCCCATCAGCAGCTCCAGTGTGTTTGCTGCCAAACCACATGGCCCTGGCAGCCAGGCTTTTCTTGGCAGGAAAACCCCGGGGTGCTCCACTAGGTCACCCGAGGGCTGCTGTGCTCCCTGCATCTGTCTCAATCCAGCTGAGCTGCCGTAATGCTGCCAGAAATAGGTCTGGCAGCACCTGGAGACACAATGGGGTAGGCAGTTTTCATTTAAGTGAACTTTGTATATTCAAGGTGTTTATTTTATTATCTCAAACAATTTCTCACAATTACTTTTTCACAAGTATCTCAGTATTGTTTTACTCCACATGGACAAGCCAAAAATCCTGTCCCATAGGCAGATGGAGCAAATGAAAGAGAAACTATTATAAATTCAAACAAAATTCTCTAACTGAAGGCTTTATGGTTTTAGGTTCTTGATTTTGTACTCAGTGGAGCATCTTTCTCTTATATGTGATAACCCTTATAAGGCCATGATCTGTAAAATTAGTAATATATAGTGAAACGTATACTTACATTTCTTACTTCCTTACAATTTATTTTTTCACTTAACTTTATATGTTTGTGTACTAAACGTGGGAGGATTGTGACAAAAAAGGCATTAGTCTAAGAAGTATTTTTGAAATTCTTGTATAAGTCTGTGGAAGTATTTCTGAATTTCTTGCATAAATCTTAAAACATATCATGACAACTATAATCTATTATTTTCCTGCTGAGGTGGAATGTGGGGTGGTACAGCCTCTGCCCCCTGCTTTCCAGATATAGTTAATTTTTCTCTTTATTTTGTTCATTACAGGAGAATTTCCTTTTGCTGAGGACGATATTGCTTCCATTTTTAGAGAACTGCATTGTGTTCTTCTGTATCATTTATATTTGTTGTGGGATAAGTCTGGTATCTGAGTGATACTTCCCGTTGCTGAAGCTGAAAGGGTCTGTTTCTGAAGACAGATAAAAATGGCGAAGTACAATGCTTCAGTTCATATATTGGCTTTTCTTCACAAACTTCAAGTTGAATTACCACTGAGCAAGAAGCCACAGCGATGATATTGCAAAAGATTCATATTGTTCTGTATTTTTGGAAGAGATCAATGATTTTGTGTGGTAAAGGAGATGAAGGAAGACACTTTGTTATCTATGTCCTCCTTTGAATGTAATGCCAGGTCATAAGATTTCCTTTTACTTCTGTCAGCTGAAGTCCACTGCTCAGGTAATTATATTGTGTTTTTCCACTGGCAATTAAAACCTATAAACATGTTAGACTGGAGTGTTTAGCAGCATTCCAGCTTATTTAGCAGCTTTTTAGGAATTGCTGGTCAATTGCCAACTGCCAGGACAAAAGGAAATAGAGGCTTGCATTTGTTTTCCTAGGCATTGTATTTGAAGTTATCAAAGGCTTAACAAATTCCCCAAGGCTGAGATGGAAACTCTGGACCTAGGGCTTCCCTGGAATGATTTTGAGTGTTTCATTCCCACCCTGTGCAGACACCTGGCCCCATCCCGCATCATTCATCTCCTGGTCCTGAACAAAATGGTTCAATATTTTCCTGTTGCCCTGGGCCCAGTCAGGCAGTGTCTAACCGAGGATGCAGCTCACTCATGGAGTAGTAGTAGACACACCCTTACCTTCTACTGTTTTACTTCTTAGCCCCCAGGTAGCATAAAACAGCATTGCCTATTGTAATTGAACTACAACAAGGTCTGCTAGGAAAAAAACCAGGTGCCTCCCCCTTTCCTTGTCCTTCAGAGACTCATTTCTGGGTAATGCAACACATATCTAGTGTATTCTTATATTATGTTTCATTGTATCAGGTAATTTAACAGCTGAGTAAAACAATTGATAATTGCCTAATGGAGGAGAAAACAAGTTCTGAACACTCTTGTTCTTTTCCTGTTGTTCATTTTAGTAAGAACACTAGGGAACTCATGTTCTAGCATTATGATAATAATGGGAATTCTGCTCTTAAAAAATTTCAGGTATTGTCTGGATTTATTATGACCTTTTCTGTTTGTTGACTTTTTAGGGTTTTTTTTGGAGGAGCACTGATTTGCATTTTACCCCTTCTTCACAGCCTATTTCTTAGGTTTGTTTCAATCCATTTCTGTGCTTTGGGTTTTTTTGAGTGTGGCCTCAGTGCACTTGCACATTACCAACATCGTACTCTGAGGTGATATGCAGAACTGAATATTGGATCGTTAGCCACTCATTTTGATAAATTATATTGTAGTACCCCAGTATGTAAAGATCTGGTATGTAAACAATTGTACTCCTGCTGTTGTCTTATTTAATTAAAATGGGGTTCATTGTTGGATATCGGGTTACATGCACCATTGTTTTGACTCAGTGAAGTCATTTTTGTGTAACAATTTCTTAGGGTAAAAGTGTAAATTATTAATTCTCTTTTTTTTAAATTTTTTTTTCTATTTTTCACTATCTCCTGAAATCACAAATTCTAAGACTGAGCATAAGAACCAGGCAACTT
This sequence comes from Fringilla coelebs, assembly GCF_963513975.1. Classification (NCBI taxonomy): domain Eukaryota; kingdom Metazoa; phylum Chordata; class Aves; order Passeriformes; family Fringillidae; genus Fringilla; species Fringilla coelebs. The sequence goes on from NC_140030.1 coordinate 32,810,035, forward strand.
ATCAGAACTTGGCTGGGTTCCATGAGTCTCTTACTTATTAGCCTGTGCTTTAGATTCTAAAAAAGGAAGCAAACATGCCCTGTTCCTCTTCCATTTCTGTTAGGCTGCATGAAGATGTCTTTTCACCACTTAGTGCCCCAATCCACCTCTATTCTCTTAAAGGAGGGAGATAGGGCAATTGCCATTTAGTTCTTCCAAAAAAATTTAAAGGAAGTGAGAACTGCTCTCTGTGTATAAATAACTCAAGTCAGGAAAAACCCAATGGCATTATACCCACTGCTGGGCTGTGATTACAGCTAGAAACCTCATATAGCTTAGCTGATTTAAAATTATCCATATATTAGATCAGCCTGAAGGCTGAATTCTTTAATGATGCTTGGCAAAGCTCAAAGAGAGGTTAGTTGGAGCCAAGGAGGGCAGCCATGGTCATCCATCTGCCATTCTGACTGCCTCTCTTGGGGAGGGTGCACAGTGCCAGGTGGACAGCCAGGAGTGGTTTGGCTTGTTGGGCTGTGCTGGCTTTGGCTGGGGTAGAGCTAATTTTTTTCACCGTGGCTGAATTTCTGCTGAACACGGAGTTGATAACAGAGAGATGATTTTGTTATTGCTGAGCAGGGCTTACACAGAGCCAAGGCCTTTTCTGCTTTTCATAGTGCCACACTGGGAGTGGGCTGGGAGTGCTTGTGAGGTTGGGAGGGGACACAGCCAGGACAGGTGACCCAAACTGGCCAAAGGGATATTCCAGACCATGTGACATCATGCTCCAGATATATAAAGTGGGGAGGGGAAAGAGGAAGAAGGGGACATTTGGAGTGATGGCATTCGTCTTCCCAAGTCACCATTGCAGGTGATGGAGCGCTGCTGTCCTGGGGATGGCTGAACCCCTGCCCAGCCATGGAAAGCAGGGAATTAATTCCTTGCTTTGTTTTGCATGTCTGCAAGGCTTAAGCTTTCCCTATTAAACTGCCCCTATCTCAACCCACAAGTTTTTTTGCTTTTGCCTTTTCTATTTTCTTCCCAGTCTTGTTGGTAGGGGAGTGAGTAAGTCAGTCAGGTTGGGTTTGGCTGTTGGCTGGGGTGAACCACAGCAAGGACATGAAAAAAGCTACATTCATTTTAGTTGCCATGCTTTAGGGAATGAGCTGCCCTTGAGGTGCAACTTCTTGTCCCAAATCACTGCTCTCTGAAGAGGATTCCCAGAGCTCACTTCTCCTTTATTGTTTGTGCATCCTGTCTTCTGTGAACTTCCAGCTGCCTTTCTGATAAACTCTTTTCTGTTTAATATTGAAAGTTCTTTCAAACAACCTTTAATAATAAAGCCATGAGGTAGAACTCTCTTACTTTTTTCCCTATCTTTTACTGTCATGTTTATGTATGAAGCAAATTATAATATCCAATAAATTTGCAGTCCTGTGAGTTTTTTATAAATATTTAAAATAGTTGCACTCTGTTAAAAATTCCCCATGCATTAGAAATGCAAGAGACTGCAAATTAAATTTATATTGCATATTTGAATATTGGATGTCCGTATACTCTAGTTATTTGGACTAAAGCAAGTGAAATACCTAATACAAATGCAGTGATTTGCCTTGACACGGCGTCTTGGTTCATTGGCAGCTTCTACAAGCAAAGAAAAAAGATAACACGCATTGCAAATTGTTCAGCAAAATTAACAATCAGATCAAAATTGTAATTTGCAAAGCTAAATAGACTGATGTAGACATGAAACAACATCAGATTTTGAGGGTTTTTTATTTCTTTTCTTCCTTTGGCTTCTGTTGCTCATTTTCTTGCATTATGCATCTTCCTTTACTGTGTCTTATAATATTACCTAGTCACTAGGTACTGGGAATACAAGATATGTTTATTTCCATCCAGACTCTCACACAAGTCATATTTCATTTGCTTCAATTTTCTGTCCTTGGAAGCAAAAATGAAAAGTTCTTCTGAACAGTCTTCAAGAAGCATCCTAGCCACTGCTGTTTTACATTAATATTGTAGTTAATACAAATAATGGAAAAGGGAAACAAAGCAAAAGCACAATTTTCAATGCTTAAACTCTGTCCTTCATTTTCCCTCTATTTCTTTCAGATTTTAATGCTGTCTTCAAAGTCATACTGATAAGTGTTCTCACAATCAGCAGTCTTATAAGAAACTAGCAATTTAGGTTTTTGGCTGTTGTCCTTGCCTATTTCTTTTAACCAAATTTTTTTTTTTTTTTGGCCAAGAGATGTGCAGGCTTGAAGGCTCATAATAACCAGAAATTTGAAAAAAGCTACAAGTGTAGAAAATGAACACAGATTCAAGCTGTTAAAGAAAGAAGCAACTGTTAGTCTAGTCAAGCTGCCTCACTGCAGAAGTCAGAGCAATCCATGCATTTTGCCTCATGTTGATCCACACAGTTTTAACCCCATTTAAAACAGCCATCCCATCCTGATGTAGAGCCATCTAGAAATGGAGAAACCAATTATTCTGCGAGCTACCTTTTCTGTTCCACAATGCACAGAGAAACCCAGCTGAAATTTATCTGCTTGGGGTACTGTTTTGTACGCTCTTCTCCTAAGAGATTAGAATCTTTAATATAATACTGCTTTATATCTGTAATGGTAATCTCGCCGTTCTCTGTTACAGACTGCACAGACTGAAGCTGAGCCAAAGGGGTGAAATGCAGAGTGTGGAGCTGACACAGAGGTATTCTGCACCAAGAAGTGGAGTGGACACAGAGTGACAGCCACGTGGTTCTTCAGTGCCCTGCAGGGCGTGGAGGGAAGAGGTCACACAACCCAGACTGGTCAATCACAGGCTTTGAAAAACAGGAAATCAACTGAGTATTTTCCCTGTGAGACACGTGTGCAGTGCTTGGTTCACAGCTCTTTCACTGCAGAAGAGGCAAGAAGTGTGCCTTGGAGGTGATGTCCAGAGTTACAGATCAATTAACCTTGGATGGCAGCACTTATGGCAGCACTTATGGCAGTCTCCAAGCACCTCAGGTCATCGTTTACTGTGTTGGTAAGTAATGGGAAAATAGAATAGACAAAATGGAAGTAATTAAGATAAAGTGCCAGGGAATTTAATAGAAAAATAGTGTGCATTTCAGAAGCACAATTGCTGCTACCTAACAGGAACTAAGAATTCTATGCTTGTGAGAGGCCAGAAATGATCCTTAATCACCTGTCCTGTAAAAACACTGATGGCCACTGAAAGAAATTACCCCGGTTAGTAAGGGAAATGCCACATCCAAAAACCAGCACAGTCAAAAGGAGAGTTTAAATTTATTCAGCTATCAGTAGCAAGACTGGTAAAAGGTTGTTAAGTATGAGTTATGGTTCCATTCCACGTACTACAGCCTGTAGCAATGGATATTTTAATAAACTTCACTTGGAAGAAAATAAAATTATTTCTGTGAAAATACCTGAGGTGTTTTGAAGATACCAGAATCCAAAGAAATATATGGCAATCTCATGGCAAGCATCCCTATAATGCATAGAAGTAGGGGAAACATAAGCACGTAATGAATATAGAACAGGCTTGAGGAAATAAGTGCTGGTGAATTTAAGCAAACTGTGTGCCTTGAAATTAAAGCAACCAAAGTTTATTTCTTCAGTACAACAGTGACTAGTGGGATACATTTATAAACCGCAGAGCAACTGAACTCCCTATCACGTTAAGTGCAAACCCCCTGAAGGAATCAAATGTTTTGATTGAAAACGAATGGGGCCTTCACACCAAGCCCATTAACAATCAGTTTGACCATAAATTGCCTGGGAGCATGCTGTGTGCCAGCCCAGCTCCCCAGCAGGCAGTGGCCTCTCAGGTGGACTGAGGGAAGGGGCCACGGGGGTGGCAGGGGAAAGGCTGCAAAGAGGTTTCGCCTCGTGTTCCAAAGTGACAGGCACACCATCACCTCGTGTTCCAATGACAGGCACACCATCACCAGCAGCAGCAGGGAGGAGAAACCAGTTTCAAGCACAGCAGCCTTGGAATTGTAGTAGGCTCAAGGCTTCCTGGCAAAAAAAAAAAAAAAAAAAAAAATCTTTCTTTTGCTGTTACTGCACTAGGTATCTCCCTACTTGGCTTAAGTCTCAAGCTAGCCCCAAATTAAAGACTGTTTCTACTTACTGATATAAAGTTCTGTGAAGCACTCCATAAGCAAATAGCACAAGATCCTTTCTGATGAATCAGCCTGATTGTTATAATGATATTTGTCAAATAAATACTCTAAACAGAAGCAGTTTTTTCTTTAGCACCCAAAATTAAGTTAATTAGCGTACACAAAGTTGTTAAGTGCAAAGCAAGAGCAAGGCAAAAATGTGACCAGGCTGCAGGCTGTTTTTCAGCTCGTGTGCAGTGTAGGGTCCAGGGACCTTAAGTGCTGCAGTTGATGGAGATGAGCATCAGCTGTTCTCCCAGCCAAGTCTATAACCTTAGTCGGACTATGCATAGCTGGACACTGATTACTGATGCACCTTTTTTCCTCGGAGAGCACAGCATTTTAAAAGCTGTCTATTGTTCTTGGGAAGATAATTCCTCAGGTAACCACTTGATGTCTTTACCTGTCTTTTCCCCCTGTAAACTTGAGCAGTTTCAGTGACTGTTTCCAAGAGGGGGCTCATCTTACTGCTCTGGGGACCTTGAGGATCACTTTGTCTATTCTGTAGCTAGACTGTTGCTCCAAGCTCTGTATGAACACTTGTGGGAAGAAAATCTCATTTTATTTTAAAAGAAATCTTACTTCACTCACTTTTTTCTGCTGTGCTTCTCATAAGCACCAGGACAGGTGCCTCTAGCTGGACACCAAATCTGAGACCTTGCCATGCTGCCTAGGTTAGGGAGGGTGACTGACCTTTGACTTTCTTTCTCCCCTTTAGGAACTGATGATGGATTTTGCTTTTTCATCCTTCCTATCCCATCCCATGCCACCTTTGTGAGTCCATGAGTTTTCCTCACCATCCTTTGTCCCTTCCTTTGGGCAGCCTAGGACTCTAGTCTGTTCTTTATCTCCCCACTTTGATGGGAGCCATTCCTGTTTGTGTATTTTAGTTCAGGTGTAGGCTTTTCCTGGCTCTCTAGTTGTCCTGAGAAATTGCAAGTAGCTGTGCTGCACTGGGATGTCTGTTACCTGTTGTCTTCGTTTGAAAAGACAGGTGTTTGCTAAGAGAAAGGCAGGAGCCTCCCCTGAAATGGAAAATGTAAACCCCCTCCCTCCCTCCAAATTTTTATACTTTTGAAATTAAGGGGCTCTCAGGCAAAGATCTGGGAGCAGGAATAACAGTTCTTTATTAGGGAAGAAAATAAAAGTAAAACAAAAAATGCAGTAATACAGACCAACCCTGACAGAGTCAGAATACGACCTGACACCCTGTTGGTCAGGGTGTTGGTAGCAGTCCTGATTAAATGGTGCCTGCAACCCTCCTGGAGTGTGTGGTTCTGTGGAAGCAGCAATCCTGTGGAAGGGGGCAGTTTTTCTCTCATGGTCCAGTGGTGGTGTAGATGGGCCTGGTCTTCCCCTGGGAATCCAGTGGGAAAAGGCTGCTGTGGTGTTCCAAAACTCAGATTATATCCAGGTAGGAATACTTGGTTCCTCCCCATGAGCAGAGCCTCTCACAATGGGATAATGTAATTTTTATCATGCAGTCATGCAGTGAGACTCAATGCCCCATTAACAGAACATTTCTCCCCAGAGGGAGGATTGGTTGTGGAAGAGATAAAGAAAATTGCCCAATTAAAAGAAGATAACTGCCCCACCTCTAACAGATGGGGATGGAATACACACCGCCAGCCACATCTCCCAGCCTAAGACACCTGTTCATCTGAGCACCACCAGATGCACCAGTCTTATGGCCCTTCTGTTCCCTTGGGTGCTCCTGCAGCCAGACCTGCCCTCACAGTCTCTGTTCATGCCAATCTTAATACTTGTGTTACAGTTCTCTAAAATACTCTCTAACAAAGCTCTTCAATGACCCTTGTCCTCACCACTACTATGAAGTGAATTTTTATGAAGTGCAATGAAGGCACAGATCTAATCTTACCCGTCCTTGCAATTCTTAATAATTCAGAGTGTATCATTCAGTATCTACCTTGGCAAAACAATGCAAGTTGTTAACAATTTGAAATTAAGAATATATCAGGAAAAACATTAAGCTTCAATGAATATATGTAGTGAGAGGAAGCAGAAAAATATCTGGGTTCAATTAGCTAGTTAGTTCATATCTTCCTTCTGTTATATCTTGCAGTGATTCTGCAAAACAGCTTTGGTTTTATATTTTTCATTATTATTTTTACCACAAGCAGAGGAATGTGTTTTTTAGAGCTGTTTCCTTTTGCCACTGTCAACTTTGAAACAGAGAATAATGTAGTTTTCACTAAGTTTTTTTGTTTTCAGCCAGAAAATATGTTCTGCAGTGCATAACTGCTATGTGTGTCTAGGTATCCAAACAGAACTCAAAGACCAGAAGCTGCAGCATGGCTCATCAGGGATTTTTTTTAAATGTAATGTTAATACAAAAAGGGAAATCAGACCAAACTTTCAAGGGTCCATGAGTTAAAGTAAAGTAGACTCACTAGCTTAGCAATAGTAAAATCCTGTTAGTAAAATAAATACTCAGATGGAGTGTTTTAGTTTTAACTGGTGCCATTCCCATACATATTTACATACTTATAGCTACTCTGATAGTATTTCTTCCTGCCATGTTCCTGTGCTATAACAGAAAATGGCTTCTGAAATGTAATACCATACAGCCTGGGATACCATACAGAGCTGAATCTTCTCTTGATAGCACTCCAGGATGTTTGGCATTAATTTAGAATGCAGTGTCATTTCCCAGGAGTTATGGGTTAATTCTGAAAAAATTAAATGACCTTCAGATACATGTTGCATAAATGGTTTTCACTCATCCATATTCAAAGCAAGACTTTTAAAAAGAGGCTCCATGTAGCTCATATCTGCAAGTATGATCTCAGGGAAAAATAATTGCATTCAAAATTGCAGTTACTTGACTAGAGGCAAAAAAAAATTTAAAATGTCTACCTCTTTCAACAAATCATCTTGTATTTGAAATTTATTTTCAGCTTTCCAGGTGGTTATCTTTGTCAGAGCTTCAGGAAGAAAAATAATATATATGAACCATGGGTAGTGGATAATTGAGACCTCCTATAAAGACAAACTATTGTGTATGTAAACATCTCAGCAGTGCTAATATGAGTGAAAGTGTAGTGAAAAGCCTTTTTATTTCACCCCAGTCAGTCTCAGATAATTGTTTTCTATGAACTTGTAAGGAATGGTGGCATTCCATTTCATGTGATTAAACCTTCACTTTACTTTTTTTTAAAAATATTTTTTACAATGCTTGAATGCACTTACAGGTACTCCTGGACAAAAGAAAACTTCCTTCAAGTTCTTTAAAATGTCTAGACCACCTCAGAAAACTACTTGAGTTTAACACACATTCTTATTTTCTAATGAGAGTAAATAAATATTTTCCTTCTGAACAAGGAGTAGGAATTATTGAATGCCTGTTTTCTAGATGAAATTAAATGCATAGTAGTACCTGTTTAGATGCATAGGCCCCTCAGATGTTTAATATGAAAACCCTTGTTTGGATGAAGTGGTTTTGTCCTTCTGATTCTGAAGACCTTGCCCCAAACTCTTTACTCCCAGAAAAATATGCGTCTCTGGCATTTTTTTTTTCCAGTGCCTTTTTTTTCTTTTTCATGGGAGCAGAGCCATTGTTAAGTCCTGTGTGAGAATTTATCACACTTCTAGAATAGTTTTTTAGATTTTGCCCATCTATGCTCCCCAACAGTTCTGTCTGACAGCCTGAGTCTCACAATGCTAAAGAGAAGGTTGAGCCTTGTGACATAATATGTTTTGGGGGTGTGTTTTGTTTTGTTTGGGGGTTGTTAATTTTTGATACATTAAAATCATATTCAAATGTATCCTGAATTTAGCAAGCACTTTAAACTGAAATCACAGATGCAAATTGTTTGAGCCTTCTGATTTTCCTTTTAAAGCTTTTCCCTTGATGAAAAGTCAAAATATTCTCATTTATGAAAAAGGTCAAGGATATGGAGGTCCAGATTATCCTAGCCTGTAAATATCAATCCCCACACCCAAAACAGGGTCTTAAGAGTCATTAACCACCACTCCTTTCCTATTATGTGATCCTTTTCAGATCTTGTTCATGCTTGGAAATGCATGTGGCTTGGTACAGAGAGAGCAGTGCTACCTGCAGGTTGTTGAGGGCTGGGAGGAGGTGTCAACACCTGTAGTTTTACTAAATGGAACTGTGATTGAATGAAAAAAAAAACAACAACAAAAAAAAAAGATAACCCAAAGAAAAACAGAGAGAGAGACAGATTCCACATCCTTGAAGGCAGAGCTGGGAAGTGCCCATGCCCACAGGTTTCAGTGCAGTCTGTCTGAAGCAGCAGAGGTGCATTCTCTGCTTTCTGAATGGGCTGTGTTCCTTAGCCCTAGGAACCATGCCCGTGTGTTGGGGAAGAAAAGGGCACTACAGACAGTTTTCTGTGTCTCCATTTGCTTGCTGTTTATTGCAAATGCACCCAAAATGAAAGAAAGGGTTGTTCAGATCAAAATCCACCTCCTATTTTTCCTTTCCCCCCCTTTTGTCATTTTTGTGGTTTATTTGCCATTTACACTCCCCTCTTCTTACAAAAACAACAACAAATAAATCAACAAAAACAAACTCTAGTTATCTGCATCTACTTCTACCTACTTTTCTGGTTTTACTGCAAATGTGTAAAACTATCTTGTCCTGGATGGTGGTTGCAGAGACAGAGCCATAGATGTTCTGATAGACCTAAAAATCCATCTCTTGTGTTTCCCTAAGTAATTTCTCACTCAGGCCCTAGTTTCTTTTCTCTACAGCCACATGTTTTATCTCAGTTAAAACTGTAGAGCTGTAGAGGACAAGCTGTAAGCCCTTCACTCTGACTTTCCTTAGTATGGACACATGTCACAAGCTTGAGGAAAAATCTATTTAAAAAAAAATAAAACAATTTAATGTATAAGGCCTATCATAGGAATTAGGAGACAGTCTGAGGCTGGGGCATGTGGACTACCTGTACCTGTGTTTATAAAGAGAGGGAAATTAAATGTGTAGAAGAAGAGGGCTTGAGGTGTACCCCCAGAAATTCTGGGAAGTGCAGGTGGCAAGGAGATCTGGTGTATATTGACATGGTTTTCTAAAAAGTGCATATTGACATGGTTTTCTGAAAAGTGTATATTGACATGGTTTTCTAAAAACCCATTATCCTGAGCAATATGACCCTTTTGTCCTATGCTGGTCATTGTTTTAGGAACAAGTCAGAAGTTCTCTCCACACAGTTGTAAAAAAGAAAAAGTAGAAAGGAGCTAGGGAGAAAAAATTCCCTGTCAGTATTAGGTCTGAGACTTCACATCTTCAAAGAATAGGAAAAATCCCATGGTTATAATTCTGAAGAAGAAATATGACAGATTAAAATGACCAGAAATAGTATTATAATATTGTTACTTCTCTGTATCTGTGGGTAACTAAGACATATCTTTCAAATATAAGTTTTATTTTATAATCTTACTATATGATTCTTTTCCATGAATTTGTTTTGCATTGATATTTTTGCACCCTGTATTTATACCTGCCATTTACAAAATTTACTTAATTTGCATGTTTATTTCATGAACCGAATTCCATGTTGTCAAAAAGAAATTGAATGGCTGAAACAATGTGCACTGAATTTTTCATTCTTCTGAATATAAGTTTAATAGCCACATTGTTAACTGTGTTGTTCAAACACTGCACAATCTGCTTAAATATTAAAGGGTTTTTTTCTGCTGACACTATTTTCCTATGGAGAATGTTTTGTTAGCCTTTATTTGAGACACATTGCTAGGCACTGTAATTGCTGATTTGTTCATTGATTTTCAAGCTATGTGTTTGTTTATTTTCACAATATTTTAAATTCAGAATAGCAAATTAGAGACAAAATAATGTACATATCCACTTCACAGGCTATCTCTAGGTATTTCTGGCTTTTCTATTGACTCTAGCTCTCTGTGTAAGTTTTACCAGGAGACCTATCACCTGCCTTGCAAATTCCTAAGAACCAAAATAGCAACAGCTGTACATTGTCATTGCACTACAAGCCATCCTGAGAGGAACAATGCACAAGGGGAGAAAAAAGACAAGGAATATTGACTTCCATCTGACGAGAGTCAAGCAAAGACTATTTCCATGAAGTGTTGTAACTATATTTTTGATCACCTCCCTGTGGCTTGAGTATAATGGTCCTTGGAAACCCTGGGCTATGCTAGATTTAGGACCCTAGCTCTGCACAGTTGACAGAGAATATATAACATTATACTCACCAGTGGCTCAAAGTCTGCATTGTAGGTTCCATTTTTCAGTCCCTGATGGGATTGTACCTTGTACTTTTAGGAGGTATCAATTTTGCAAAGGCTTTACCCTTTCTTCATCATAAATACTCTTGCTTGGACAGAAATTTGAGAGTGCTGAAGCATCAGTTTTTAGGTCCTATGAAGAAATTGTGTATACAGCCCTAGACCCTGCTCACTGCATTATTTATTTGATTTATGTGACAGTGAGGTTTGCAAAACCTCTGTTGTTTTCTAGCCCGTGGATCGTGAGAACTGCCTTTCAGAACTGGATCGAACATGGCTAATGCTGTCTATAAACAATCCAAAACAACACTCAGGGGAGTGTAAATAATCCTGGAGCTCATTAATCCATATCAACTGCTGCACTACTGTCATTGAGAGACTGCTCTATTTAGCAATCCAGGTGAAGTCATCTCAGTACTCCAGGAATTTTGCCTGAGGCACAGCTACAAATATCCTGCACAAGATTTACTACACAATTACACAGCACAAAGCTCTAAGAGGAAAAGTACCTCTGAAAACAATAGGATCGTTTAGGATGGTGGATGGAGAAGAAATTTTGGAAGAGATGGCACAAAATTCACGTACTCTCAATGACAGTACTGGCTTAAGTTCCCTTGTGCATCGATGAAATAAATTTTTGGACAGAAAAAATAGGCTATAATGTTTGGATTTGTTCCTACGTGGAAAACACAGGTAGTATCAAAACTTTCTGCACATGCAATGAACAGATTTCTATACCAGTGCATGTAGGACACAAAGGGTCTTCCAGGTTCCCAAAGACTGAACACTAGTTTTTCCATAATTACAGGGAAATTATTTGGCTTTAAAAAAATCCCTCACTGAGAATAAAGAAATGCCTTAGTGCTCAGTGAGACTGAAAGTTTGAAATTCAAAAGGGCATTATGCATTCTGAAGCTTTTCACTGCCAATGCTTGTGACTTGGGCTAAGGAATTGATATCTTCAGAAAGGTGACTGCATATGCCATTTCCTTGTTTGCAGGAGGTTAAAGGCTTTTTTTTTAAATCTTTTTTACTGCTTTAGGCATGCAAGGAAGCTGATACAAAGTGTGATCACAATTGGTATACATCTAACAGGTGTAGATTGTGTCAGGATAAAGATCCACCCCCTTCACTAGTCTGCCTTCTGGAATTTGCCTGGGGAACGAATGTAAGCACCACGGGTTGTCTTGGTCCTCATAGTAAACTGTGGATAGTGACTTCATCCTTGCATGCAAGAACATGCAAAAGCCACAGAAAATGCAGGCAGAGAGCAAAACACATGCAAAAAAACCTCTGCATTTGATTTCTTCGCATAATTTGGAACAACTTTCCTCTTAACCTGACATTTTTATTAGAATCATCAGTTTGCAGCTACTTCTTACTCTTGACAAATACTTGGACTGAAATTTTCTCTTCTGGGTTCCTGCATAGCACTGGGGGAAGGAAGACCTGTGACCTGCTGGGGACACTATTCCTAATGCAAGACAGACTTCTTGAGTGAAGATAGTGATTGGACTTCTTCCCTTTAGCCTTCTCTTCTCCAGACTGATCAAATGCACTTACATCAACCTCTTTTAACATATCGTGCTCCCCACTCCCTGATAATTTAGTAGACTTTCACTGACCTCACCCAGTTTGCCAGTCCCCCTCTTGCTCTGGAGGGCCTGGTTACAATGCTCCAGGTGTGTCTTCACAAAGGGAAGTAACATTTTCCCATAGTATCATGGTTAAATCATGGTTCCAGAGTATTTACTGTCCGTTCCTGTAAGCACAGTTCCCAAGAGTACCAGGAGTAAATAACAAAACCCTTTTAACAATGTCATGGTCTTAAGGCGTTGTGGTCTCATTTGCAGAAGTTGTGGTAACTCCTTGGAACAGCTGAAATCAGGTGACTTACTTTGAACAAAGGAGATTTTATTTATTGAGGTTCCCAAAAAACTATTTTTAAATTAGCCCAGCCTTTTGCAATAATAGCCACAGCTAGAGGATATATTGTTACTTTTAAAATTATTTGTGCCTTTTTTCTGGTCTTTCTGCTAGGTTGTGCTCATGGCAGACATTGCTAAGAAGCCTGGCTATAGTCTGTGAAACCCTCAGCCACTGAAACAAGCACCACAGAAAAGTAAAAGGACACTGCAAAATATGGAAATTCTGTATATGAAGCAAAACCAAATCATGTCTTGTGCTGAAGTGGAGTCACCTGTGAAGAAAATGTAACCTTGAATTTTTTGTCTATATCAGAATACATAAGTATCTTGACATTTTCTATCCATGGAACACTTCTGAGCCTTTATAACATTCTTTTAAGAGTATTTTTTTCTTCTAATTTAATAATAAAAGAAGCTTGTTGAGCTAAAGAATTAGGTTGTACCTAAAGGTCAACTAATATACACTAATAAAACTGTGCAGAATATGAAATATTCCTTTTTATGTATCATCTGTTATTTATGGTATTTCTCATAACCTGCCCTGAAGTAGTGATACTGAAATATCCTTGCAGGATAGCTACTCAAAGGAGAATAAAATATATTGTGGTACAATTGGAGTTGGAAAAAATTAACCAAAGGTTAGAGGAGCCAAAATTCTAATAAAATATAATTCTAAGTGTAAAATCTGAGTTGTCAGTACTGCTACTAAGCTGATCTTTTGGGCTCTCAGATGAGAACATAATTGCCCTGGGTCTGTCTCAACACACTCCCAAGCACCCCTGCCCAGCTGGTGTTGTCTGTGGTTTGACACCCAGCTTATGCACACCCTTAAAGGGCTATGGGAACCAGGGACTTCTCCAAGCCACGTGTTCAGCTCTGGCTGATGTTTCCTATCTACCCTAAGACACTGCAAAGGGAGACACACAGGGAAACAGAAGATGCCTCACAGTCCCCTTTTTCCCGGGAGTCTATTTTAGCAAGAACTGTCACTCATGACAGAGCAAGAAGTTCTGGACCCTTCCCTCCTTATCCAGCTCCTCTGTGGATTAGACATTCAACTCCTTCTATGCCTAAACATTTTTTAGTTGAAGCAGGAGCTACAGCTGTATGTTCTCAGATTAGATCGATGCTACCAGCTGATAGCCTATCCTGGGGTGTGGAGCTGATCTCAGACCCACAGCTATGCTTTATTAATGAAAGAAGAAAGCACAGGTCAGACAGCAGAAAATGAGCCCAGACACTATGGACTAGCTCCTATACTCGTGAAGTGCATAGATCATTTAAAGGAAATTACTCAGTCTTAGATACCAGATTCCTGTCTGTCTGTACTCTCTGTATGAACAGGTGAAACCAGACTTAAATCCTTATTTGCTAATACCTTATTTTGCTAGTTTGGCGTAGTAAATACTGAGGAGTAACACCATAATCAACTCCAGAATTTTAATATTTTATAGTCTGAAACAATTTGAATGTGAGAGATGTCTCATTAATTTTTGGTTTCCTCATTAAGGTCATTAAGGCAAAACTAGGTGACCTGATATCTTTGGATATTTCCTTGTCCTCCTTTCCCAGGTTTTCTCCTGCCTTTATTATTCTTGATTGGTGTTTTTCTAACCTATTATTCTCAAAAGCTTTCAGAATTGTCTGTCTCACAACCTCTCCAAGCCTAGTTCTTTGCTTCGTTATCCATCCTATGAGATTTTCCTCATAATGCTTCAGTTTAAGCTATTTCATATCATATCCACTCAAATGCATGGGGAACTGATGACTTTTTTTCATATGTTTTGATATATGATCTCTAAATTCTTTCACTTTAGAGTAAGACATTTGAAATTATCCACTCTTTCTCTATGAGATCAATTTTATTACTTTGAACTCTACACTTTTTTTTTGAGCATTTTTATTACTGCTAGAGACTTTTTTTTTTGAGCATATTTATTAGTACTACTCATTAATGGCTGAGGCAAAAAAAACCTCCCTAGAGAACAGCCTGCTGTATTTGGTAGATTATATTCTTTTGTGTACACAAATGCATCAGTATGTGTGTGTGTATATTCTAGTGGAGTGTTTGTCTCTTCTTCCTAACAGCATGATTAGATTCATTAATATTCAGCTTAGAATCAAACCTTCCTCTCAAACTCAAATTCTTTCCTTCAGAACTACTCCCCAGCCTTCTGCACACGCAGCCTGTCTACCTACAGTACATGTTTCATGTCTATCTACCTACAGTACATGTTTCATGTCTTTATTGACTGTGCACTATTTCTGAATAATGTAAATTTCACATAATCATCCTACCTTCTAACCCTGGTTTTCCCTGTTCTTTCATCCCCACCTCCAGTTCAGTGCCATCTGCAAACTTCATATTCTGCTGTGAAAGTTCTTAACAGAAAAATTGAGTAGTAGCCATCTCAAGAGGGACCTCTTCAAAAGTCAATTGGCATGTCTTCCATTTTGACACCAACCATTAATAAACACTTTTAGTGGTTACCAAATGCTCAAGATTTATACTCTTTCATAAAAATCTCTGTATGACAGGTTTTTCTTCTAACTTGTTTTCAGAAATATCATATAAAACTGTCAAACCTTTCTAAAGTGAGGATATGACATATACTGCTCCTGCTTTTTTTCTCTTATGGAGCACTTAAATCAAATGTACAAACTCTAAACTGGCTGGTGTACTTGTCATCATCCGAGTATCTGTAAGTTACAGTTTGATTATTTATGGCTATATTTTTTTCCTGAAACCCCATTCTTGCTAGTGTCTAACTCCCAGCACTTCCATTATCCTTGCTTTAAAACTTGCTATATATTTGCTCATTTGCTGTCTTTTGGACCACATCTGTTCTCCGTGAACTCTGAAAATTGTTGGTGGGTTTTGTTTGAGATTGTTTTGGTCAGTTCTCTAAATGCTTTACCATGAGGCTCATCAGTCTTAGCCAATTTTGAAGTCTGCACCTTAGGTAGAATCAGAGGTGCGCAAGTAAAAGACAAGAGACAACAGGTACAGGTTGCACTTAGACAAATGGGAAAAAAAAATCTCAGCAAGAGTTCCTGTAAGGACTTGAACTGGTTTCTCAGCAAGGTTGTGAAGTTTCTATCTGGGTAACCTGGGAAAATGTTGAAGCTGGCCCTGTTTTGAAAGGGATCAGGACTAGATCACCACAGTGGGTTTGGCAGTGTACCTGATCCTAATACTCTGTATTAATTTTATCACTCCTTTTCTCCTCTGGAGTTCAAGGTTAGACTGATTTTTTTCTCTGATGAGTGGACATGATCAAGCCACACGTAATCATAACAAAATAATGGTTTAGTAACAACTGAGCTATTATCATTTTCTGCCATCCTCCTTCATACTCAGTGGCAGTACCCAGTCCCTTCGTGCCATTTGTTATTGCTCATCAGCTGGGTTCCCAACTCTTTTGGGAATAAAACTGGCAGGTGACGTCAGTGACAAATATTTGTAAATTGCATCACCAGGTTATAAGATGGTTTTTCATGTTTCTAAGACTTTCTCTTAGAATTTGCTTTTCTTGTTTTTCATACCCACCTCATACTTCTAATTAGTTTCCAGTACTATGCTGTCAGGTATGGCAAGGAAAAGGCTTTTGCATGTGTGTGCTTAAAGCCTTAGTGTGCTTTGTCATAGGCCTAGGCAAACAATAATAAGCATCAGTCAATTAAACAGATAAGCCAAAGAACTATCCTTCATCTGTGCAAGGTCATCTATCTCAAAGAACATCTCCCCTACGGGAGATGTACTGGGAGGCCAGCCCATGCTGTGCCATGAAGAGATCCATCACTTACACTACAAGTAAAACCAAATTATTACTTTCTCCTTCTTTGGTGCACTTAGTCATGGCACAAAGAGGACCTGTGACCTGCTGAGTTTCACACCTATTTAAGAGTCCTAAAGCTTAACTGGGATTACAGTATTTTCTGCTACTTCCATTTCTTTGGGCATTTTTGCTGCAGTCAGTTCCTAGGAAGGAACACATGTTTTTGTTCATCTCTCCACCTGAGCCCTTACCTTTCTGTGCACAAAGCCTGCAGCTGGTTGGCCTGCCAGATAGCTCTTCCTTCTGTGAGAGCTGCTGTGTGCCTCGCTGTAAATACAGCCAGCTTGGCCAGCATGATCATTGCTTTATAAACCATTTGTCACAGCCCTCAGGGTACTGCATGTGCCCTTTACAATACTAAGCACACAGAGGAAGCTACAAAATAATGTATCTGATTATTTATTCTGGAAAGTAATTTCTGCTGAATGAGAGAACAGCAATGACTAATATGTTGTGCCAGCTCTTGGCAGGCTGACCAGCCCAGAATACTGACCAGCCTGCAAAATCCTGTTTGTCATCATCCACCAAGTAGAGATGCCTTTCTAAACCTCTTTTTGAGCTCTTCATAAGTCCATCTATTTTCATTCTCCCTTTATATTTTCTCCTTTAACATCTTTCTTTATTTGCCATGAACAAAGCCATTTTTTTATCCCAGTTGTGCCTCTAGCAAAATGGGAAGTTAAGGTATGCTATTTTTGGGTAGAATGTTGTCACCAATTTTCCTCCACTGAGTCTTAATATTTATTTTTATTTTGTTAATAAATCCAGAGTGTTTGCATATCTGGGAATTTGACTAACATAACATTATACATTAACACGAAAGGACTTAACTTTCTGATTTACATCACTTGTTTTTCTAGAATGGGGTAATTTAAGTTTTGATACAAACATTGTTTATGA
The DNA here is from genome assembly GCF_963513975.1 of Fringilla coelebs. Taxonomy (NCBI): domain Eukaryota; kingdom Metazoa; phylum Chordata; class Aves; order Passeriformes; family Fringillidae; genus Fringilla; species Fringilla coelebs. The sequence continues at coordinate 32,827,101 of NC_140030.1, forward strand.
TTGTGTATATTGTACTTGCTGTGAAGCATATTAGCTTGTAAATCCTTGTAAACAGCTAGCTTGTCTAATGTCTTATCAGCAGTTCACTGGGGTGATTCACATCCGTTCAAATGTCTAACTTCTTTTTTTTTAAATTGTTAGGCTTTCTGAATCATTATCATATTCTTTTCAGCTTTCCTACATTTTGCCATACTTGAAGAATGACTCTATGCTATATGAACATGACTGGCAATTGTTTCAGTGAAAACAAGTTTAAGAAAACTTTAGTATTTTAAAAAAGGAACTGCTTTTAGAAGTTAACCTTGTGCAGGTATTGCTAAGTTCACACATATATTTCTACTTATTCCCAATTATGACTTCTCAAACTGCCTTTTACTTTTTCCATGAAATGTATAGTAACAATTTCCCAGAAAAAAAAATTCTATCTCTGTTTTGAGGTGGTGGCATATATTAATATACAGATGCTAATTTCACACAGGCATGAGCAATCAAAGTGTTTGAAGAAGTCATTGTCAGGGCGCTAAAGCAGATGTCCTTGCCCACCCTTTGCTAATTGTGGTTTCACATAAAGGTCAATGTCTTGCTTCTCACACATATGCAAAGAAAAATTTTATTTTTCCTTTCGCATTCTTTAGGGAAAATTCAAGAAACAGGGAGCAGAGGCAAAGGGTACCACTGATGTATCCTAATGGAAGCACTTTGGCACTCACCAATAATTGTGAGCAGCATATACACTGTGAGAACTCTGAGCAGCATATTGTTGTGAGATGGTGGACCCCCCTGATACACCGTGTCCTCCAAGGCATCATAGTGCATGCAATATCAAAAAAATCTACTGGAAATAAATACTGAGAAAAAGTGGTTCACTAGAGAGATCGTTAAAAGACTTTCAGTGGTGTATAAAGGCACAATCTGGAAAAGCAATTTATTATCCTGTGCATTTGGTAGCCTGGCACATATGCCCTTAAGTGACAGGTTTGGTTAGTTCCTATAGAAATGATTCTGATTATTATTGTTTTTATAACACCTCTTCCAGTGGTTAGTTGAAAGTGCTGTCCACAGGCTATCCATTCTACTAAGATTTCAAATTCATTATGGTCATTTTTCAGAACAAGGAAATCCATTTTCTACTACCCAGAAGATGTTAGCTTCATGCGTTTCTGAAAGAGCACAATTGTGGTGGTTGCTGATGGTGAGTGAGTAATTGACCAGAGAAACTTTTTGTATCCACCTTGGCATGATAAAAAGCTAGTGCTGTTCAAGGGAAACATTATAAGCTTTTTCTTTGTACAGAGAACTCATTCTTTGTCCAGGTTGTAAGTGCAAATAATTACATGCCATTTAGTTGAATAAAAAGATAGATGACAGAAAATAGGAGGAAACTATGGCAAAGAGAAGGAAAAAAATTGCTATGTAAAACTTATAAATCATTTTTACGTCCGCAGAGTCCTTGAGATAAGAGGTACTACTCTGCTTAGCTACTCTAAAGAGAAATTGATCTTAGAATTAGTACCACATTCTTACAAATTAAAAGTAAACGTGTTTTTTAAATCCTGCTGGGACCTCCCTGGTTTGAGCCATTGTGGCTTGAGCTCTTACGATGCCATGGGATGAGCTTTGTCCCAAAGCAGGGTGAGCACAGCCCTTGCCAGTAAGCTCTGGGGCAGTGGGTATTGGGGTCAAATATCCACAAGCAAGGAAATCAAACCTGGGCTCAGCGATTGTCCACATGCAGCGCCTCAGCACGAGTGTCTGGAGCTCCGTTATCTGTTTCATTTCTGGTGCTCTTGTTTTTCCACTCCTTCCAGTCTGGGGGAGGTGGTGGTAGGTAGAGGTCACATTTCAGATTAACATATGTCCTCCACAGTGATTTTTCAAAGTAATCTTGTTATGCTTTTTTTTTTGACAGTCAAAAGAGAGGAAGGAGCATGGGGCACCATGACATGAAAACATTTCTAGCAACCAGAAGTAGGGCAGACACAAAGTTGTCAAAGGAAAACAAATCCTGTTAAGCTCAGCCTGTTCATACAATGAAATGGGTTTTCTTGCAGTTTATGTTTTACAATACATATAATCTTATAATCTTCAAGACTCAATTTCCTAAGCTGGGAGTACTGTTCTGTTCCTTCACTTAATAAGTGAAAATAACAAAACATAACTGAACTACTCTATTGCAACATAAATTTGGATTCTCTAATTTGAAGCAGAACATAGTGCTGTAATTTAACGCTGAATAAATGCTGAAGTCCAAAGACATCACAATCAGAGAATAATACATTTTTGCAAGGTTAGGTATATCAATGGCAACATAGAAGGAAGCACTGAGGGAATTTAAGTACCATTGAGGAAGATTTTGATAATTCATTAAGCGTGAAGGACAAAACAACAGGGAAGACTGCAAATGAAATTTCCCAAGTGTAAGACAAGAATAAAAGAACAAAGCCCCAAATTGTCACTGAATAGAATACTAAAACTCTGATTTCAGTCTTCTTTGAGACAGAAGAGCTCAAAAATATATAATTTAATAAAAGCTAATTAGCATGGATCCATTACTGGAAGCCCAAACTTCAGAAATTTGCTTGAATGTTATTGTATATATTACAATGGGTGTGAAAGTCGTAACATATCCATATTTCAGGAAACATTTTAAGCCATACTGCAGAATATATTATTCTGCAGAATATGAGGAAAGGTGCCCAGAGCAGCTATCAGGCTAGTGCAAGAATCCCTGACTCAGGGACAGATGTCCCCAGTGGCTCGGGACACAGGCACACTTCTCTGCAGCAGTTAAAGGAAGGATTTGTGCATTGCAGCATGTCCTGCCACAAGAAAGGAAAACCTGATAGAAAGATCCTCTTCCTATCAATCAAGATAATCACAGCCCTCCTGATCACATCTAGCAACAGGGGATTTCATCAGTCTTTTCATTAAGATACCACGGGTTAGATTTGGTCTGCTGAGATACCTTCCTCAGAGCTGTAGGTTTGGGTTTCTGCTGTAACACTCTTCCTTCAGCTGAATGCTGCTTCCTTATCCATCAGTGAAATGTGGATAACTGTTCTGAAGTCGTCCAGGGGGATATTTGTTCTGCTGGATCTGGTCAGAGCTGCGAAAATATGAAGCTCCCATTCATGGGCTGTATTTACAACACTTGCCGCCTTGCTTGAGTAATTTAATTCCTCTTTGCCTCAATTATCCTATGCAGAATAAGAGAAAATATGCCTTCAATCCCTTCTGGGGGCTTTTACCCCTTTATATGACAATGACTATATTCCTACTAAGCATTTTTGGTTTTGAAAGCACACAATGGTCGTTAAGAAAGCTCAGTGCTGTTGCAGTGCCAAGAGATATTCATCCAAGAGTTGTGTTGTGTTTATTATGGGTCATATGCAAGTCAAGCTCTTTACATGCCTGAATAAAGGAGAAATATTTTGCCTTTTTTTTGTTGTTAGGATTCCTCTCACTGTCTCATCCTCTGAACATTTCCAAAGTGGTTGTCTTTGCCAAAATTTTAGTGACATTGAACACTCACTAGATATCCGCCTCCTGTTTTGACAGCTCACATGATGCATATCATTCTATGCTCATTAATCAAGGTCATGCTTATGCAGAGAGTAAAAACTGTCACTGGCAACAGATTCTCTTTTTGAGGGATTCTCCTTATTCAAATGCATGATAGACATAAGAACAATTCTCTTTTTTCACTTTTAATTTTCTTCATAATATGTTCAATTTGAAAACCATCTGGAACTGAGTTTCAAATCAGACACACTTTGGTTGTTCATGCTATTGCTAGATGATGTAAACATTCACATTACACACATGGTAAGTTAAGTGTAATCAACCATTTTGTGTCTTTCCTCCCCAGTGAAAATAGAAAATTCTTGGGGTTTAGCTGTCTGTCGCAGTGAATTAAAATAACAGACTTTTATATTTGAGGAGATTGTCTCTGATTAAAATTATGGAAGAGCTCTGTTTATGAAAAGATAATAAAAAAGTTATGCATCATTCAGAAATAAGGGTAAAAATATGGAAAATTCAAACACTAGTATCAGAAGTTTGGGTACTTAAAGCTGGATCTACAGCCTCCTCTGTACCCTGTGTAGCGAAGTAATTGCTTTTGAGATAGTGATGGCATTTACATGTGCAGTTTTTTCCCCTGAGTCCCAAACATGTCTTCTTGTTCAAAGAAAACAGAAGCCTTCTTTTTGATGTACTATTACTGATAACAGCTTTTGTTATATATTACAATGCTTCCTTTGGATGAAGATACCATATTCTCTTATAGAGAGTGAAAAATGATCTTAGGCTGCAAGGAAAAGACCTTGTACAGGGTTCAGAGTGAAATAGCAAGACTCATTCAGTTGTCATACTTATTTACCATATTATAGCTGTCACTGTTTGTAAATGGTGATGCTACCTCATTATTTTCCAGCCTGCCTGCAATTAACCTCTTATTTTGAGCGTGGTGAAAACATGCAGTAACAGCATATAATGTTTCAAGCATATTTCAAAGTGCATCTTTGTCACTTCAGTCTCTCATGAGGGAATCAAATGCTTCCTTACTGATTTGCATGAATGCTGGTCATAAATAATTCTTATCCTTAATATCTATCACGTATTAGAAAAAAGTAATAAACTTCACTAATGGATTATATGTTTGTCATGGTCTGAATTTTAATAGCTCCTGAATCTTGAAGTACTGCAAGCAGCAGCAAACAGATTGAGAGCTCAAAGGAGATCATCCTTACTCTGTAGCTGTCTGGGGTGAAAACTGGCCAGTCTAGTCCCAAAATGTAGTAATTGTGCTGTCACCCCTAGGAGAACTTCCAGTACCCAAATTTACTAGAGCCTCCAGTGTGCAAGAAATGCTGAATTGCTGCTTAATTATATTTTCACCCTCACATAAACTGTGTAGTGGCATACCTGCTTTAACATTTATACCTTGTTTAAAATTCAGCCTTGGGGACCTAAGCTTAGCACCTTACCCTCCCTCTCTAGCCAGCTACAAAACTGCTTCAGGAGGCAATTCCACTCATCCTCAGATGGTGGTTATAGTAGGTGAGACAAACTTTTCACTGGCATTGCTTTTCTGTCTAAGAGCAAAATTGGGAGTGAAGAGCTTCAATTTGGGCAAGGAACTTCTGACCTCTGGCATTGATTGGGCTGTGCCTGCTGATTTTTTCCCTTTTCTTCTGTGAGAAAGTTGTTCTTAGCTAATCATCTGGTTTCCCACCTACAGACAGCAGAGAGCAAAGAGACTCTCAAGGGATGATTCATCCTCTCCAAAGATAAGTATCTGACACAGGTGGGTGTTAGTCAAAGTAGAAAATGTACTGTAAATTCATTTCTGCTGGTATTGTTCACTACTTAAGCAGTCTCTTGGGAGGAGAGCTTCTTATCTGATTCTTGCTTCAGAGAAGAGGGTAGCCGACCCACCAAATCGCTGGAGGATGAGATCTCCTGGATGTTAGTCTGAGCATCGTTTCCCTGCATAAATGAGGGAAGTGCAGGAGGAGAGGAAAGCCCTTGGGAAAGGCGTGAGCAATGAAAAGTATTTTGGGACATGTGAGAGGGTATGTGTGAGAGGCAGTGATTACAGAAACAAATAGAAAAGGATTTTTAGGAGAAGAATGGTACAGGAAGTCAAATAAACTAAAGATTAAAGAGCACAAAAGATGTGGGGGAAAATGAATACAAATGCCGTGAGAAATGGATGGTAAATACATGATAAAACTGGAAAAAGATGCCTCAGAGCAGGAGATTTTGAAGAGGTTATTTACAAAATGAAAAAGTAAGCTGTTGTCAGCTAAATAAAATAAATGCTGTTTTATTACTTCCATTTCAGGAGAAGTTTCTGACAGAGGCAGGTAAAGTGTTTGGGAAATGTGCCAGTTTGATATTCCCAGGCCAGGCAATTAGAAAAAGGTAAGTTCCATATTGCCTGAATTTGAAGTTCAAGTGTTTGAATAATGCTCTCAGATACCTGGTGTGATTTTTGGGGCTGTCATGTGCAGAGCCAGTAGCTGGACTGGATGATCTTTGAGTGTCCTTTTCAACTCAGGATATTCTTTGATTCTATAATTTAGCTGTGCTTACTCTATGAAACTCACCTCTGGGTCCTAAGCACATTTAGGGATTTTTCAATCTGGCCAGCCAATTGCTCTGGTTCTAGTAGAAACACTTTTCTACTGACTGGATCTCCATTCACTAAAGTGGGAGTTCAGCTCTCTAATGTGTCTGTAAGCACCAAGAGATTGGATGTGTACAGAAATTGGATGTGTTAATTTTGAATGGAATCTTACTCTCCTAGGCTGTGCTATCCTGCTCACGTGGACAGTTAACCTAATTATTTTTTCTTTTCCTTCATTATTGTTCTTTATTTCCATAAGGATTTGCTTTCTTGGGCAGCAATAAGTGTTTGGCTGCTGCAATGTAGATTCACAGTGCACCATTTGCGATATATTAACCCCAAGAGGACAGAGAATTCTACTATAGGGTAAAGGTGGGATAAACTGTGGTTCATTAAGACACATGAATGTATCACTGACAAGTAAGATACATCAGAAACATAGACTGGGAGTTGCTTCACCTGATCTAAGGTCATCACTTGTCCTAGCTCTAAAGATTTAAGTAATACTTTTCTAAAACAGTTGTCTTACATGCTCAGGTAGAGAGGTAACTTTGTCCAGAGAAAGACCCTGCTGTATTTAGGTGCTTCACTTTAGTACACAGGACTTAACTGTGTGGCTACAGTCCAGAGTGTTCACTTGGAGTGTTTGGACAGACAGGAAAATTCTACCTCGCTGCACCTACCATGTAAGCTGGAGCACAGAGCTCTGTTGTAACTTAGAATAAAATAATTATTCCCAGGCTGTTTATTCTTGCCTGTTAATGTTGTTCATGACACAATAAGAGAGCAGGCCTGATGGTGGTCCTTGGATGCAGTTATGATACAAACAAAACCCCACAATTGGACAATTAGGAGGTGAATGGAGCAGGGACTCTTTTGAGTTCTTTCATGCTAGAAAAAACTTCATTCCTCTCTTGGTATTAAAAGTAAATCCCCTAAAGTTCCTGAATGTCTGTAAGCCACTTTTAAGTATGCCTTAGCTACTGGTATTTGCTAGCACTGCTCAAAAGTCTGAGAAGGAGACTTAAGCTGTATATCAGAAATGCCAAATGGTCAGCATGAAACTACATCAGTGTTTTGTCAAAATGCTGAGACAAATGGAAAGTTCTTATCTTTTTGTTCCAGGCTGACAGCTGAGTTTTATTCTTACTGAAAAAGAATATGAACAGAGTCTGTTTCAGTGCAGAAATCTGAGCATTAGAAGTCTAGCCATGACTCTGGATTAAAACTGATCCATGAACCAAGAGAGGGTTCAAGAATAATATTAGTTTCCTTCTTTGAATTAGGTCATAGAATCATAGAATGTTTTTGTTGGAAGGGACTTAAAGACCTTTTTTTTAACCCACTTGCCATGGCAGGGTGCCATGACCCTCACTACAGTATCACCTGTCCCTGCCCTCCCTCCCATTAATCCTGACACATAAACTCTTGATCAGCTCCTCATCCAACTCCAGGTAAAGCTTTGTGCTGGTCACTGGCATAGAGGGTGACCTTCCCTCCTTGTCCTCCTACTCCTTTCATCAGTCTTCATTGGAATGCTTTTTACTGTTCATATTACAGCTCTGGCAAAACAAATCCTCTATTTTAACATTATAAGTCACACCTATGAAAGCACTTAACTGAAAGTTGAGGTCCTTTCTCTGCACATCTGAATCCAGCACTTGCAAATGTGAGTTCCTTCCCCTACACAGCAGTGTTAGACTGCCTCTGGAAGTTCAAAGAGAGGAGTAAAAGGTACCTTTGTAGGTGACTGCCATTCACATTTCAGATCTAGCCTAACTAACCTCTGGTATTGGCTTCCATGGCTTTGGGGCTTGTGTAGGGCAAGGAGGAGATAGCCATGTCTGGCTATCATCAAGGGATGCATGTAATTTTCAGATTTTTCCTTGTTTTAAAATAGACTCTAATTGTTGGTGTAACTCTTATAGCAGTATCAGAGAAGTGGGCTGCTTATCAGGAATTTTAGGTCCAAAAAAGTAGGATAGACATATTGCAAATGTTGCAACTTTCTTGCACCAACATCTGAATCCAGCACCACATGGCCAAGACTTGCCTGAGGAAATCACACTCCATACACCTGGTTCATTTCAATGCTGTGGCACATTGGAACAATACACTGGAACAGACTCTTGAAATAAGATGCTTGCTTGCACAACGTAATTTAAACAAGCGCAAACAATTTTGAGAGAGTTATTTTTTTACTCAGATTTGCTCTAATCCTTTTGTGCATATATTTTAACTCCTAAGAAGAAAATCTTAGATCAATTACCATCAATTCCTGTGGGGGGTTAAGTTCTTTCTAAAATTCCAAATACAGAAGAAAATAGATCAAATTCTGAAAAATATATTACAGAACCAAACACATGCATAGTTTGTGTTACAAAGGACTTGGCTTTTACCTACTTATCTGCTGTAAATAACAAAGAAAATCATAGGAGTACCAAGAAGCTCCATTGAATTACTTACTAAAATAAAATAGAAGCAACATGTCATTTCTGAAGTGAGTTAAACATAAACTTCTTAATAGACCAACTGTAATGCTCTAAACATACCCCCACTGTCTTTCAAAAAATATGTGATTGATTCCCACCACATTTTCTAGTCTACACTGCTCTGTCAAACTCATTCAAGAGTTTGTTCCTTTCATTTTTGAACATTACAGAATCACAGAATATGCTGAGTTTCAAGGGACCCACAAGAGTTACAGAGACCAACTCCTTGTGTCAATTAGTTGTTTTTGTTGGGGTTTTTTGGGGGGGTTTTGGTTTTTGGTTTTTTGGTTTGGTTTTTTTTTCCTCAATGGGCAGATTAAAAGAAACATTGCTTTCTCCTAAGTTCTTTTGGTACAACCCTCCACAACGATTGTGCTTGCTATCCATAATACACTGTTGGGATGAGTTCTAACTTCTTCCAATATGATCTAACCATAGACACACTGAAAATATAAAATATTCCCCTCTTCCAAAACAACTTTATATCTAGTTTTGGCTTAAAATATTTCCTGTGGCAAATGGAGGTTTATAAAGATAACTTAATGTTATAGTTCAACAGCTATCTATATTCACAGCAGTCAGAAGGAGTAATATGGTTTTATGTTTCAGTCACAGAATATTAATTTGAAATAGATTGATTTCCCCCTTAGATCAATACTTTCATAGCATATATATTTTAATCTATATGCAAAGTTGATGGTACCATTTGAAAAACAATAAAGGCACAATTTATTTCTAGGTAGATCTTGAATGCTAGTTATTTTAGTATGACTACCATAATAATTGACCATAATTTTTTTTCCAAGTTCATCTGTTTGTGTGGTTTCCCGCAGTTCTTAAGAGGAAACTGTGAAAATACTATATTAAATCCCATTTTAATTCAACTTCAAAAGCATTTGCATATCCTTGTTGCTCTCAAGCGGTAGACCTCAGTACAAACAATTCAATTGAATTATATGTTGGTCAAAATACTTCATAATAAGAAAAATGCAATGTAACAAATCAATTTTTACACATGAGAGTATTGCTTGGGCTTTTTCCTCTCCTTTGGGCAGTAAAAGGGGGTGTCATCAGCCTGCTTGTTCATTACAAATACTAGAAACCACATTTTACAAAGACACATTTGAATCAATGTGTTAATAATCATTATAATTGATTAAAATGCTTGAATTGACCAAGAACACTCATAGATTTTTTTCATTAGTTGGCTGCAAGATAACGTTGATGAAAACTGGAACATTTCGTTGTGCTGCACAGAAGGCTTAGAAAAGTTTCTGTGATGAGCAAATTTTTTTTCAACCTCCTGTTTTGAATATTTTTCAACTGTAGGTAAAGATTCAGGTGAATCAAAAGGTGGATGTATTGTGTTACCCTAGGCATTCACTCAACAGTAATCTAAAAAAATCCAGGATTTAAATAAGCAGTGAGAAACAATATTTGTCAGCACATTTCTACAGCTTGAAATTTCCTCTGCATGCCGCAGAAAGGATCACGTTCTACTAAAAAAATCATTTTGGAAAAGCTAAAAACATATCTGTGATTCTTGCTGTGCAGGTCAAACCTTGTCCCTTCTCACCTTCAGCACTGCCAACACAGAAGTCTCTTGTGAATTTCTGAGACAACACTTCAGGAAAGACTGGTTGCAAATTAAAACCTGGGGAAGAGGAACAGAAAGTCTGAGTCTGGCAGCATTTAGACACCAGGATGCTGACAATGTGGAATCAGCCTGATACAGTAAATCACATTGGTTTTACTGTTACTCATTGAGGTCATAAGTGTTTCTATATAGGTAATAGATTGGTTTCCACATAGATTTTTCTCATTGGTGCTGAGCAGCTTTTATGTTAAAGGGGTTTTGATTTATGAATATTGACAGGTCATATTCTGCTTTCATTTATATCAATAATAAAATTCAATTCCACCTGTAAAATATGTTATGTCAATAGTTAGCCTGTATAGAAATAAGTGGAACTGATGGTGGTATTTTGATAACTAAATGCAATCTGAAGAAATGAAACACCTTTATGAACTTTTTTGAATCATAAATGTTCTAGTTAGATCTACATCTACCAACGATATGCCTCTGGTAATTATCCCAGGTGTTCCAAAGTACTGGTTTCAGAAGACATCAGATTTTATTTTATATGATAATTTCTATGTATTTAGGAATCACTGATAGTAATTTGTACTTGTTCAGGTAAGTGTTTTTATAACACCCAGTAAACAAAGTGAGAAATATTCTAATTAGCATAAATAGTGCATAAATTAATTCATTGCTCTTCCAGTAACAGCATATGTTACTTTCTGATTGCAGAACTTTTGCGTTATACCAGAGATTCAGTCTTTTTATAATTTATTGTCAAAGATATTTTCATGTGGAACAACTTTTAAACACTGGTGATGATTTCTAATGTTTAGGATTTTCCAGGATATTTTAGCAAAGCCCTCTGGACTTTATTCTGACTCTCAAGTTTGTTTAAGCTGCCCTAGTGCCCACAGTCCTAATTAAAAAATATATTGAATCTCAAACTATTAGTCAGAGTGTTCTCAAAAGAAGATTCTCTCCTCTTCTAAGCACTTATGAGGGAATGATTAGAACACTAACAATATCCATAAAAGTTAAAAGCAGCTAAAAAGCCTCTCTAGAGGATTAGAAAAATTCTCAAAACCCCAGTTCTCAAAACTTCAATGCCAATGCACAGCAATATAGGCTACTTAGAAATATAAAGGCAACTTTTATATTTGCAAAATCTTTCCTGCATGAGACAGTTATAAGGTAGGAATGTTCATCAGTCACATCGGACAAAGGGGGAGAAATTTCTCTGTTGCTTCTCTCTCCACTGAAAGACACTGCTGGGATAAGCAGTGATTTGTGCTGGATTGTCGCCTCTAAAATCTAATCTTGAAACTATTTTAGCTTCCTTGCTGATACCTTAATTAATTCAGTAACTCATTTACACTTTTCAAAGAAAGGATGTCTATGGTGTCTATGGATTACTTTCTGCCTAGATGAGAAATGGGTATCAGTGCAAATGCATACTTTTCTCCACAGCTGAATTTGTTGACAGTTCCTTGAATCCACCAATCAAGTTCTTAAAGAGTAAGTTGAGTTAACATCTTCCACCAGTATTATCTAAGTGTAGTTAAGTTCTGGTTTGGAATGGAAGAGATAAATTTATTAGCCTCCCTTATGCTATCAGATGTCCTTATCTGTGCACTCTGCTCTATATATTGCATAATATTGTTATTTATTGATCTTTGATCCTTCCTAATTCCTAGACTATGGAGTTCAAATGCTCCATTTGCCAGATTTTTACTTACAAGGCAAGCTTGCATTATCTGGCACAAAACCACCGCTCACAGCCTTGCTTCAAAGTTTGGGGTTTAGAGAGGATTTTGCCAACTCAGCTGCAGAGAGCACAGAATTGAAACCACCTAATCCTCCATGCAATAATTTGGAAATTCCTTCCTCACTATTAGCAGTATCCCAACTCCAGCAGAAGAAAGATCAGGTAGTACAATAAACACACAGGAAACTTGTCTTGCAACAGAAAAAGGAAAGAGCTATTTTTTCCTATATTGCTTATTTGGGGAACCTACTGCCAGATTTGGGGGCAGAGTAAAGGAGCAGAAACGGTGAGAGAAACGGGGATTCCTTGGCCGGGGTTACACAGATTCTGGATAAGAGTGGTGAGATGCAAAACTCTCACTGGGGGTTCTGCCACACAAGATGAAAAAGTTTCATTCCTATCTTAGATATTAATGAAAATTTTATCTTTTTTATAAAGAAGTCATATTTTCCATTTTCAGTGCTTATAGCAAAGACTCAGCTGCAGCCACTTGTGACTTCAAAGCCATATTAGGTGTGATCTCTATCCCTTCTGTTGGCTATGCTGATTTAATCAGAAAATGGACTGCAGGGAATCTCTTAAATGTCCATTACTGTTGTAAAGAGAATTAATCTAGTTTTACTACCTTTTGTCTGCTGACCTGGCAAACACATCTTCACTGCGACTCAAGAAGGACAGACTCTGATTAAAAAAAAAAAATTAAAAATGTCTTAGAGCACCCCATCATTCTCCAAGATGAGAACCTTAATATTCTTTCAATTCATTCTCAATCTACTTGGTGAATTTTCTCAGAAAACCCTAGTTTTGTAGCACCTAACATAGGCCAGACTGCAACACCTGTTTTAGGAGCTCAGTTGATGCCCTGGTCTCCACAGAGGACAGTCTGGTGCTTAGACAGGCATAGTTTTCCAGTGCCCCTCTGAGGGGAAATGACTACTTCTTTAAGTTACTCTATGTCTACCTTAGCAAGTGGTACAGCATAACAGGAGTCAATCAGAAAACAAGGCATTTTGTGTGGAGAGTCCTTCATCTACTTGATGTCCTCTGTAATGCTTTAATCTATTCTAAAGTTAGCCAAGTCTGCTGTCCCAAGCATGGTCATGGTACACAGAGCTGGAAGGAACTGCAGCCTCACTTCTGCACCCAGGTTAGTGCTCTGTAGAGGTACTCTGGAGAACAGATGCTGCTCCTCCTGACTGCACTTTACTTAGAGATGACAAGGGCCATGAAATTCTGATAGTCTTCCCTGCTCCAACTGCTTTTATCCACATTCACAAGAAGTTCTGGATGCAGCAGGTGAGCTCAGAATTGGTGGAAAGCAGAAATTGCATTGTCTGTGGGATGGACAGCAACATGCACAATATTTGTGAAGGTGGGAGGTCAATATGAAGGGCTTGTGCTGTTATTCCACTCTCAGTGAATACAGCCTTGGGGGCCATCCCTTTGTTTAAACTGATGGCCACCACTGTTGAGTCTTGCACCTGCTGCTAGGTGGATAACTGGTTTTGAGGACAGCAAGTACACAGAGAGCAACGTGATGAGGGAAGGTGTAGAAAGCATCTTCCAAAAGCTTTTTTTTTTTTGGGGGGCGGGGGGAAGTGAAAGTGGGACATATCAACAAATGGACAGAGAGCTAAGTGGCACTCCCTGATAATGAATGCTCCCAGAAACTTCTGAATACATGCTCAGCCCTCAGCACCTTCTGTTAGGGCATGAACATTTTCAACTTAATATTAGCTTTATTAAAACTGTTGGTGTCATTTGATTTCCTGTTTGGCCTTATTAGGTTTATACAACATACATAGTATTTCCACTGCAATAAATCAGTTTAGAAACTAAACTGGATATGTGCTGATGGGGATAGGTATGTACAAGGCAGGTTTTGAAAGAAAACCAACATAAATCTTGAGATCTTTGAATAACTGAAAAGGTTTGGGGAAAATTGGCTAAAGAGAAATCAGTCCCTATGCTTTGGAGATGTTAATGAAAAATATTGTGCTCTCATCTGTACTTTAACATGTGTTCACACTCACAGAAAAGAGTTTGGATTCTAACAGAACTGTCATTGTCATTTCACTTCAGATTTTTTATCAAAATACTCAAAAATTTGAAAGTGTATTTACATTTTTATGCCCTTGCTTTGGTATTAATCCAGAACTATCAGTTAGGGGGACTTACAGTTGCAGTGGGTCAATGAGGGCCTTCAGGCAAGTTATGAGCTAAAATTCTAACTTGTACTTTTCTTGTTTGTTTTTTCTTCTACTTTTATGTCACTATTATTATTACTATCATTATTGTTATTGTTATCATCATCATGACCAACCCCACCCATAATAATCACACTTCTCTGTAGAAGTTTAAACTAGTAAAAAAGAGACTTGATAGCATGCCTGCTCAGCATTTTGGAAGTGAAAAGATAAAACAATTTGCTTTCTGTTTCCTGCTACCTTTGCAGATAATTTGCAATTGACTCCCCTGTCTTCTCTGCACAGTTGGAATCCTTTTTTTTTTTTTTTGTGTATTGTTGATACCATCATGAAGCTGGGGAAAAGGACATATTGCAGAAAGCAAAGAGGCTTCCCTGCATTCAGTTATAATGCCCATCTCCCTTGACTCTACATTCTGCCTACACATTTCTTCTCCATCTATCTGACTGGAACCCAAAGTCTTTTTGAGGCTATTTCTGTCACAGGAACTCTGAAAAACTCAATGAACCAGATGAATAGAAAAAGATAGTTTTACAGAGTGTTTCAAATGTGTGATGTGTAAATTTCTGTGATTTTATTTTAACGGTTAACATTTGGGGCTTGCGTTCCTTGAATGTTTCCCCTTGGTTATTTCCTGTGCTCTTGTTGCATTGAAAACATCTCAGACATGGCAGGTGGACTGCTGTCAGAGCTTCTCTAGTGTAATGTGAGAAGTGAGGGAGAGAAAACTAGATGCACTCTGGCCCACAGAATAAATGGTCACTGCAAGCATTGCAAAATCAGAGACTGCCTGTAAGAATCTATTGCTGTATTAGGATTGCCAATTTGTTTAGAAGATCCAAATAACATTAAACTACTTTTTCTGTACAGTGAATTAAAGATAGATAAGTTGTCTTCCACATCTAATCAGGTTTGCAAACCATTAGCCTGGCAGCTATGAAAGGCTGTAAGAACATAGCCCTACAAAGTAAAAAGTAATAATAACTGCAGACTTGGTTGAATCACTTTTTTTTCATCTTTGTTCTTCCTTAGTCCCCAGGTCAGTGGTCACTTTAGTGTATCCAGAAATATGAATGTTGAGTTGCACCAGAGTCAGGGAGAATTATTTGTCTTTTCTGTGAACAAAAATGCTTTTTTCTTCACTGTAAAACTTGGACTAAAAAATAAAGAGCCACCTGTAGCTGTGGATCAGGTTGTTTTTCTAGCTTCCAAATGCCTACACCAGTCTTACCTGGATTATTGTAGAGTTCTCTGTGACTAGCACAAACCATCAAAGAGAAGAAAATGATCCTGTTCCTTAAGAATAAATTTCAATTAGGCTGCACTGTGTATAGTCACTGGGTTGTACAAACTGGGGAGACTGCAATATTTAAAAATAACGGTCTGTAACAGGATCCCCCTACAGATTTTCTCCTACAAATTCAATTTTCCTGGAGAAAGAAATGAAAAAGCCTTTTTTTTATGTTCCCCACTTTGTCTATGACTTTCCAATATCCTTATGGTGTTCAAAGAGCAACTTTTAATTAATATTGCCAGGTCAAAGCACAATCTTCCAGCAATGAAAACATGCAGGATATTACTGTGCCCGGTGTGCAGCAGAGCATCTGTAGCCAGTGAGCAATATGTCTCAGCAGGGTTAGTGCTGCAGAGAAGCCTAGCAAACTGCTAAAAATAATTTAGTTAAAATATTTCTGATATCAAAAATAAATACTGAGGAGTAAATAACACAGAAAGCTTAGGCAATTCAGGCTTCATAGCAATCTACATAAAGTTTTCACTTTTCCTCAGTAGCTTTATCTTTCTAATTTTTTCCTTGGTAGTTTTATTTTGGCTTGAATATAAACATTATTCTTGGGCCTTGTCCTTTTTTTTTTTTTTTTTTGCCAGTTCTTCTCAGTATCTAGAAAAACCTTAGCCTTAGATAGCATCATAGCAGTATCTAAGAAGATTTTTTCACATGAAGATGGTTGAAGAAGTCACAGGAAAACCTAGACATTAACTTCAGTATGCCTGAAAGAAGTGCAGAACATTAACTAATTTTTTGGGCAAAGTTGTTTCAAAACTTGAATTGATCAGTTTGGAGCAGTGTCCCAAGTTGCATTGTTCAGAAACACTGTGGAGATGGAGTTAATCTTAGATGGAAAATTCTAACTGCAACATCCCTTTGCAATTCTTAATGAATGCTAACTCTCTTCTTTCCACCTTGTTTTCCTCTAGCAAAAGAGGAAAATCACATTGTAATTCTCCTATCAGAACGATAAAATACAATTACTCCTGGCTGCAAAGACATTCCTGAAAGAATATAAAGCATTCCTTCAAACACTGATGGTGTAATGAAAATGAGGACCAAGAGGTAGAAGGAATATAACCTTATTTAGAAGGTGCTTTATAGCTTTAAATGACACTAAGGAAAAATACAGCAAGTTATTACCAGCACTCAGAATATTTCAAATCATCAGAGTATGTCAGCAAATAAAAGCATGTGTTTTCATTTGAAAATGGTCTCTTTTTTCTCAGCCTCTCTGTATGTAATCATAAATTTTCATTGGTGCTGTAACTTGGAGAAAACAGCACTTCTGCTTTAACACTGTGTATGGAATGGTTGGAAAACTTAGGTATCAAAGACACAAGTTAAATTCTTCATTTTCAGTGCCAAGACAATGCACATCCTTAGACTTCTTGATATACTTTGAGCCTGAAATGGAAAAGACAGCAGCTGCTTTTGATGATATCCACTGCAACTCTGACAGATGGCGATGAACAATGTGAAATCAGTGTTTCCCAAAAATGTTTTAAAATTGAGGATCTTTACTGCCTGATTTGCCACCAGCACTCCAGTGAAAACATGTAGATTTATGCTGTAATACTGCAGTTGGTCTTTGTGAGATGTACTTCATCGAATTTCTTCTTTCATTGACGTGTTGGAGTGGCTGACGTCTCCAGCACAGACTGCAGATAAGTGATACTGGTATTGTTCTTGCAGATATGTGCAGGACATGGAAACAAAGAACAAACTTACTTTAAAAAACAGCTGTGCCAGCAGAATTTAGCTGCCTTGCTGGGGGATTTAAGAAATTTCACTTGCTTAATTGTTTCTTTCACCTTGGCTGTTTCATTTGCCCTACCTAGTACCACCTTGTCTTTTTCACTTAGACTAAGTAAAAATGAATCCTTCAAGGACTTTTCTAACACTCCCAGTGGTACAGAGCAGAATAATTTTTTCAACATTTCTGAAATGTGATCTGAGGTGTCAAAACCAATCACTTGCCCAGAACATAGAACCACACAGCCTTACTAAGCCTTTTTTCTGTGCTCAATATGTTAAATATAGATTACCTTTTGATGTTTCTATGACAGAAATTCTATAAATGGGGTAATAATTGTATCACCCAAAATATAAATTAAAAAACTAAGAAAAATAAAGAGTGCCTACTTAATCATCTCTTGGAAGAGCACCAGATGAGTCTCCTGAGAGTGAAATTAAGCACTTGGAATATGTTGTGCAGGATGAATTTTCAGTTCTTGGCGTGGGTATTACAATAAAGAGCAGGGTGCTTTGAACCCGTTGAATTGAATATTGAGCTTTTTTTCACATTCCTGTCCATTAAGGTTTGAATTTTGTTAGATATGGATTACAACAGTGCTGGAATACAAAAGCTGGGCAGATTAGGTTCAGGAAGTTGAAGGCAATACTATGTAGAAGATATTAATATTATTGTGGGCAGTTATATCTGTTGTGATTGCCTTATTAACAGATGTTGAAAATCAGGAAGTGTTTAGAGAAATTGTTCAAGGCCTTGAAATCTTGAACTATATGTTAGACCTTAAATCTGCACAATCCATTTAGCTTACCAAAGAGACAGTTAAGAAGGGATTTGACAGTTATCTGTGCAGGGAGGTTACAAAGAGGTTTTTGGTGGTAAGGAGCTCTTTCATTTAGTAGACAATGTATAATGCAATTCTCTGGTTATGAGTGCACACTGGATAAATTCAGCTGGAAATTAAGGTTCAGATTTCTAGGCAGGCTGTTGCTGCAACAGCTCCATAGGAACTATGATGAACTCACTTGGTCTCAGTGAGTCTCAGCTTGAGGTGTGTCTTTGAAGTATAAATTATTCAGCTAATCAAATAAGAAGGAGAAATTATTTTAATTAAATTCTATGGTCTGCATTGTGTGGGACATGAGACTGGGAACATTATCTGTACCTCCTGGATCTTAAATCTATGAACCTAGAACCAGAATACTTAAGGGCTGATTTTAACATAAATCACAGGTCTTTAACACAGTTGTGGCAGAATAAAGTGTTCTTTAAGTAAGAGTAAATGTAATTTATGCACAATTAAAAGGCACTTTACACTGCCTAAGTAGTGTGAAGAGGACTTATAATAGTGACAATAAATCCATACTTGTTTGGGAATGAAAGGGACTCTCATGATCATCTGGTGTGAGTTATGGCAGAGCACAAGCTATAGAATTTCACAGAGTGTTTCTCACATCAAGCCAAATGATATGTGCTTGATCTTTTGGAGGGGAATTCTGCTTTATGCCTTCATATCAGCTTCTTGATTCCCTTCACTCAAAATCTAACACACCTTTAAATTTTTACCTCAGAGACCCCTGTTAAGTAAGGAGTGGAAAATTTTTCATTGCCTTTGACATTCACAGACAGACTGGTGAGCTTGAGAAAAATGAAATTAAAAGTAGGTGATTGGTTTTTAAGACAGGGGCTGAAAAACGCACTTTCTTTTCTGCATTAATACATTTGGTTTACATGGCCAAGCCTTAGTAGTGGGGGGGCAGTACAGGAGTGGCTTCTGTGAGAAGCTGCCAGAATCTTCCTCTGCCTCTGGTAGAGCCAGTTGCTGGTGGCTTCAATGATGGATGTGCCACCACTCAAGGCTGGGCAATTTAGAAATGGTGGTAATACCTCTGTGACAACATATTCAAGAAGAAGAAGGAGAAGAAGAAGAAGCAGAACAACAACAACAACAACATGAGAACATGTGAGAGGAAACAATGCTGCAGGTACCAAGTAGAGAAGGAGGGGTGGGAGTTGAGATTGCCCTGCAGCCCATGGTGCAGACCATGGTGAGGCAGAGGCAGCTGTGCCCCTGCAGCCATGGAGGGCCCTGGGGATGCAGAGATCTACGTACAGCCCGTGGGCGAGCCCCACACCAGAGCAGATGGATGCCTAAGAAGAGTCTGTGACCCCATGGGATGCACATGGAGGGAGAAGCAACCATGGGAGCAGCCTGGCCTTGAAGGACTGCAGCCTGTGGAAGAATGACCCACATTGGAGCAGTTGGGGGAGCACTGCTGCTCATGGGATGGAGTCACACAGGAGAGGTTCATGGAGAACTGTCTCCCATGGGAGGGACCCTACAGTGAAGCAAGAGAAGGACTTGTCTCCCTGTGATGAACTGACCTTAGCTCCCATTCTTTGTCTCCCTATGCTGCTG
The DNA here is from genome assembly GCF_963513975.1 of Fringilla coelebs. Classification (NCBI taxonomy): domain Eukaryota; kingdom Metazoa; phylum Chordata; class Aves; order Passeriformes; family Fringillidae; genus Fringilla; species Fringilla coelebs. Next base: position 32,846,743 of record NC_140030.1, read on the forward strand.
GGGGAAAAGGTAGAGCTGGGAAGGAGGGAGGGTTGGGGGGAAGGTGTATTGAAGGGTTTATTTTGCTTGTTATCCTGGTCTAATTTTTTTAGCTCTATATTTAATATCTCTAAGTTGAGCCTGTTTTGCCTGTGATGGTACTTGATGTGATCTCTCCAGGTCCTTATCTCAATCCATGAACCCTTTATTATATTTTCTCTCCCCTGTCCAGCTGCAGAGGAAAGTGACAGAGCAGCTTTGATGAGCACCTGACATTCATCCAGCATCAACTCACAATTACTTTCCCCCTGAATAAGCCCAATGTATTAGTTTAGGTTATCTTCCTGAAATTTGTAAAGATGTTTGATTGTACTTTTCTATTCTGATTAAAAAGCTTATTTTTGTTTGACTCAGATACAGAGATGTAAATCATAGTCAGAGCTAAGAGTGTAAGTGGTTTTGAATAGCTGTTAAACCACACTGTACTGCCTTACTCTGGGGCATGCTACAGTTTTCTTAAAACATCATCAACTTTAGGATTATGCTGTGTCCCAGTAGGGTCTAGGGGATCAGTTTATCTCCTGAATATAACTGCCATGTTGTGAGAGCTGGATCAGACTCTAAGGTCTAATCTAAAGCTTTTAGATGGGCTCACCAAGGTTTCTCAAAATAAATTTGCCACAAAATGAACACGTATTTGGCAACAGGACTCTTTGCTCAAATGTTTCTTTCAAGTAATATTATTATTTAATTTATTCTAGTTCATTTACTTTTATTGTATCTCTTTCATACTGCTACTTTGTCTTGTCCATTTGCCCACTGGCTTCCACACCTTTTTTTTTTGAAGGAGCAGCCTTTACCTTGTGTCTAAAAATAAACACTTGCAAAAGACTTGTGAGCTGTAATGCTGGAAAAACCATGTTATGCTAAAGAGTTGTACTCTGAAATGAAGTAACAATACCTAAGTCAGCAATTGCATCTATCATGAAGTTGTGAAAAGCTGCAAAAATCTTAGACTTGTTTAAAGGAACAATTTTAGTTATAGATTTCATTACCTTTCCTATCACTGCTGAAAAAGGCTTGGAAATAATGTGGAAGTCATTTGTGACAGCTGCACCTTTGCCTGTTGTTTAACTGTGACAGTGACTTAGATATCTATGTACTTATGGGGAACAACTGTTTATGTGTGTTTGTAAGACCTTCACTGAATATCATCTTAATAACCATGGTAACCATTGAAAGCTGAGGGGAAAAAATTTTCAAGTGCAAATAAAAACTCCTGGAAGAACAGAGTAGAATGAGATTTCATCTGATCTAGACCTGTGGTTTTTAAATGCATTAATAAATATGAGTTATTAGGATCTTTTGTTTTCATTTGCTACCTAGACAAGTTCACCTAGCTCCTTTTTCTACCTATTTGTATAGTGATATATTGTTATTAATGGTACATGTTTTGAAACTATTTTTTCATACTAGCTGTTAAAACTCTGGGTAGATATAAAGATGACAATCACCATGAAGAATATGTTGTACATATTTTAAAATCTCAAATTAACTTTTGAAGTGTTTCCAAACAATATCTCAGTGAGGTTTATGGATTTAGTGCACATACAGGATGCTTTGCTTGGGAAAATTCAATAGATCTTGATGAAAGTTCCTGAATCCCTAATTAGTGGACTACTTTACAGAAGCTTTTTGTCTGAAGGTCTGTATAGAAGAGAAAACTGCAATTAACTTCTCAGCTAACCATCATGAACTTTTGGTACTTTTCAGACAAAAGCAGTGAAAGAAAGAACCTGGAAGGACTGGAACACCTCTTGTGATGCTTCTTTCCAGCTTTCTCAAACTGCTGTCTGGTCTCTGCTGAACAGTGTGCTGGAAGAAAAGCCTGGAGCTTTTCACAAATTTCTTCCTTTCTTGTCAGCCCCAGGTTTGCTCCATAATATCTATAGCTTTTAATCCAGCCATGGGATGCTTGCTCACATTTTAACTCGATTGGTGTGGCTTACTGGATATTACTTAATGCCAGATAAGCAACCAGGAAAAAGCACAATCCTTAGAGAAACTAATGTTTTTGGAAGGGAGATCACACAGAAAAAAGTTTTGGTTAACAACAAGAAATACAGTGGTTGAGTTGTAAGAATAAATGATTATGTTTTTTCACCTAGGAAAGCTTCTTCAAAGCTGCAGGAAAAATTGTACTTTAATTTTATCAAAATCAAGGGTCAATTGTCAAGCTCTGATGGCCATGCCTAAAGATTGTACCATACACTGGGGAAGTTTAGCAGTGGCTTGATTTCTGCACATTCTTGTGTGGAATAGACCTAGTTACACAGGGTGTCTGTCATAGTGATTTATATCTTGCATATTGCATTTATGTTTATTATTGCTACAACTTCTTAAATGTGATAATTCTTTCATGTAGATACAGTCCAGAAAATTGAATTCATGTTTCAAAGCTTATAATTCAAGCTACAGCAAAGCTGAGTAAAAAATGTTTCATTAAACGCTTACCAAATAATTAATTACTCTGCAGGAGAAGGCTCAAGGCATCCCTTCTTATTCAGTCACTATTAAAAATCCTTTTAAACCTTTACTGAAAACTTCCAGCTGCTACCATCTAACTTTTTAAGAACTCTTCATACGGCATGTATCAGTCTTCCACAGTGAAAAAGAACCCCTTTTCAGACAGCTGAAACTGAGTTAAAAAATGGTCAGATAAAATTTGGTAGAATGGAAAGAAAGCATTGAGAAATAAGACCTCCTGATGTTTATCCAGAAAATTTGTACTCAGAAAAGTAGTGTAACGTCAGTGACATGAAGTGATTCTTAGTGGATAAGAAATAGTCATGCTTATCAGTTCTGATCATTTAAATAGGAGAAATATATACTTCTATTCTTCTTCTACAATGCTGTATAAGACTGCTTGACCAAACACTTCAACGTGTGGCAAAGTAAGACTAATGCCAAAATATTGTATTCTCATAATGGTTTATAAATAGTGGAATGAAAAAAAATTGGTAAATGCAGGCTAAGTTACAGAGGTCATGATATTAACTATGACATATACTTTTGGTCAATGCTGCAGTTCAAAATATGACAACGGGTCACCAGCTTAATCAAAATTATGATACTTCACTTTTTAAAAAATTAAATTAATCACAAGGTTTCTATTTTAATTAGATTTTTAATTTTTAATTTTAATTAGAATTTTAATTTTTAATTTTAACCTCTTGCAGTTAGAAAATAATGAGCTCATGTTGATTAGATTTAATGAACATTAAGCAAAACACATTTCAGTTCTATCAGTTCCTTGGAGGTCCTTGAAGTAGTAATTAAATATTTCATTCAACAAAACAAGGTATGAAATGAGATGCAGCTCACCTCAAATGATTTTGTAGATCATTATTTGTATGCTCTCCTTCCTACTTGCTTAAAAATTAGCCACATGATACAGTTTGGAAACAGATACCTTTTCCTAAACTTTGGTGCAATATTGAACACACAAAGCTGTTCAGGGTATAGATTTGCAGTCGAGGGAGCCACAATGAGTATTATAGTATTTAAAGAAGTGCAAAATATCCCACGGCCTTGCAGTTTCTAACCTCTTTTTGAACACAGATCTTGGGAAGCAAACATTAATTTTTTTTCCCCTTTGTTGATGTGTGTGCAAACTTTCCCTTTTTTTTTTTCCTTTTACTTTGGTAAACTGGCTTATCTCAACCTACTGGTTGTTTTCCATTTTATTCTCTTCCCTGTCCCACTAGGAAGGGGAAAGATAGAGAGTCTTAGTGGGCATCTGACACCCAGCCAAGGTCAAACCACTACAACACGTTACAAAAATCTGACTGTACGTAAATGAGAAGAATACAACCTAACAGTCTACCAAGAAGCCAACTGCTGCTGCTTTATGTTGGTTTTACAACAGCACCCTCATGGATGGAGGCATCTCTCCAGACCCATATTCTTTCTTCTTCCCTCCCTCTACACTGTATTTCCCCCTTGTTTCTTCACTATAGCTATAGTTCTCAAGTAAAGGTCTTGAGGTTCAAATGTTATGTGCTAGACTGCACTGAAGACATACAAAAACAGGCTTTTTCTTCCTTTGTACTACATAATTCTGCCCTGTTAATCTCTGTGAAATATGGAAGCATGATTCCCTGACTAATGAAGAGGAACTGCCACACTTCTACAATTGCACTAAATGATCACCATAGTACTGTAGTTTTTGCCTGTAGGAATCAGTTATTTCCAGTCATTTAGGTCTCTGTAGTTCTTTTTTGGACTGGGAAATAACAGATAGTCTTAGAGATGTTTTAGACCCAGATAAATGCAGGATTAGGTTCTGTGATATCTGCCCTAGACAGAGGTAGATGTGGAAAATTTATCTCTGCTCTGATTTAATTGGTTTAATCTGAGATAAATAGGAATAGTCATAGACCAATTGTTTTTCAAGACTATTTATGCTAAGTTTCCTAATTTTGTTTTCCAGTGTGTATTCAGGAAGGCAATTTTAATTTAATGAATCCTTTAAATTCTTTCTAAATATCTTGTCTTTCATTTGTTTTTACTGTTGGAAAGATGGGTGGCTTGTTTTGACATAAGAGATACATAAGAGATTTTGTACATACCAATAACTATAAGAACTGGAAATTTAAATGAAGAGGCTGTTCTTTCCTATTGAATTTGGAAGAAATAGATAGCATTTAATGACTGCTATGGAGAAAAAATGTGATCTGACCTTTTTCAATTGACTGTTTTTAATAATCACATGTTGAATTCGGTCTGATACCTTGTGTTGTCTTTGGCAAACCAAATTATTTTAATTATCTCTGTGAAAATGATCATATAATATGTTAACTGGTTTGAGTGTTCTCAAAGGAAAACAAAACTAAACAAAAAGACCTCCACAGGGCAATTTAACCAATTTAATAAACCTTTTTGAAAGCAATATTTATAGCAATTTTTGGAAGGGCTTGTTTTTATATTTTCTCTAAATATATTTGCTATAATGCAATTTACATGACTTTTAAGTATCTTGGAATTAAATAAGACAAGAAATGTGTATGTAACATAAGTGACAGAAGTGAGCTCTGGTTTGCAATCATACAATTTATACCCATACATGTCTCAGCACTTCTTTTTAATTTCAGAGGGGCTGAATGCCTTTTAAATACTCAGCCTTAACTCACCAAGAAATGTAGTTTCTAGCTGGTATCTGAGTGCATCACACAAGATTACAATATTTCTAAGTTATAAGATAGTGTAAATCCTTGGAAAATTAAAAAAAAATTATTTCTATAATATATATATATGTGTGTGTGTGTGTGTATATATAATCAATGTTTAACTTTCCTTTAAACTCATGATGTAATGAATCTGTAATAAAGTTCAAAACTTAGGGGACATGGTGGCATAAATTAACCTTAAGAGCTTAATTTTGAGCTTACATTTTCTTATGCAAATCTGACTTCTGAGAAGAATGTTGGCTGAACGGTGGTGCCTTCACTGTTTTGCAAGTAAAAATACTGATAGGCTCATCTCTGTGTATTTGAGTGTACCTTTAAAATATTCAGAGAAACTAAGCAATTTATTATACTTCTGCTGATCTTGCCTTAGCAAATATTCTCCGTGAAAGCATTTAGTGAAACCCTAAAATGCTTAAACATAAATAACTAAGGATAAGTACAAATGATTTATCTAGGATAGCACATTTAAGGAATCAATACAGACCATTAGCTATTTTAATTAAAAATAGACAATAGATGGCTTTCAAGTAGAATTCAACAGCTTCACCTGTTTGTCCAATCTAGTCCTGACAGAAGAAATAGTATTTTCAAAATATGAACATTGGAAAACCCATTGGTTGAACCCATGAAACACCAACCAATGTCACAATTGCTTAATTTAGTTCTTTTTTTGCTTTCAGTACTCGATCATATTTGTTTCTTGTTAAAGTTGTGTATTGATCTTCCACCACACAACAATTTTCAACTACTTAGCATGCTGACAGGGTGGCACTTGTCACAATGGATACTAGCAATTAAGCAGCCAACATTGTGAGAGGGATACAATTTACACCATGTCACTTTTTATAGATAAGGTTATTGGTGAGGGGCTTGTACCTGGAAGCAGAGATATTGGGTATTATTTAGGAATTCACAAACTAGCTAAGCTACATGCTCATTTTGCCGCTGTTAGCAACTTGTTAGTTCATCATTACTTTAAAGATGTTGTTTATTTTGCTTTAAGGAGTTAAGTATGTGTTTATACACCATTGACCTAGAAACCTCTAAGATATGTTGGGTTCTTTCATACCAGACATATTTATAACAATAGTTTGTGTCTTGCCTACACTTTCCCAAAGAAATGGAAGCATTAAAATCTTGTTATCCCTTCCTTAAAATGTTCAAAGGGCTGACAGTTTGTTAATGCCACTCCCATACTTCTCAGAGACTTTTATAGTGTCAATAGGTTTCACAAGCATTAACACACATGACCTAACATGTGTCAATAGGTTTCACAAGCATTAACACACATGACCTAACATTTTCAAAAACTAATCCAGAATTACACTTCCAACTCAGTCAATTATCTACCTCCAGCAATTCAACCACCTCTACCTCCCTTCTCTGAAGTGGGCCATGCATCTTGCATTCTCTGAATGTTTCATTAACTGGGAAAACAACAAGGAATGCATGTCAATGAAGTACAGTTCATTCAGCACAGTAACTATCAACAATGCTCCCAGAGTATCTCCAAGAGTCATGAAGAGTAACATGCTGAGAAGTCTCAGAAAGTGATGGAGCCAGACTAGGTCTGCAAATTAGACCTGTCAGCCGGGTTGATTTCCCTTCCTCTTCCAAATAGAATCCAAAACTGGCAGTCTGAACTGTTCTCTACAACTTAGCATCTTTCAGGCCAGCCCTTTCTGTCTGCCTTTGTTCCAAGTCCTAAGCTCCAAGTGTTTCCCTCCTCTCTTGTTGTGGTGAGTTATTGTGGTCCTCAAGAGGAGGTGGGAATCGTGTCTGTGATCCTGAAAGTTGTGATGATTTTGTGCCCAAAAGTGGCTACAAGTTGAGCTGAGCTGGGAGCAAGGTGCTACAGCTACGCTGGTCCTACAACTAAATCTCATTGCTTCACTACAGGCCCCCTGTCCAAAGCTGGACTGCCTTGAGAGGTGAAGCATGATGATATCATGGAAAGGAGGAGAACAACCTCATGGGCACTCTGTGGGGCCTAGGGAGGAGCTCTCAGTCATTTCAACACACCAGCATGGCGTGGAGGTACCTGTTAAAGCTGCTAAGCATGGACTGTCCCTTTCCCATGGGGAAGGAAAGAGTGCAGGAAACATTAATTTTTCACCCAGGACTGAGGACCACTAAGGGTGAATTTTCAAATTACTAAAAACGATGCTTTCTTTCTCTAAAATAGCAGTAGCTACCTTTAATACTGTTCATTTGTAGTGAAAGCTCAAGTATTTAAAGTCTGTAGCTTCTCTTCACATGCAGAAGTTCAAATATATCTCTCCAGAAATACATGCTCACCACCATGGCTAAGTCATTAGAGAATTCCTGGTTTTTCCTATTGAATATATGCCAGTGTGTTGAAAGCAATATTGACCTGATGGCGACGTGCAAGGAGAGGCTGCCTGAAGGGTATGGCTGTTATAGCCTGGAAACTAGGGCACTCAGTTGAAAGCAGAAAGCTTGGGATTGTCTGGTTGCTATTCCCAGGTTTACTGCTAGGGGAATTACATATGCCCAGAACCAAGCTCATATCTATGCTTTATTCAGGTCTGCTTCAGGCTTCTACATTCTGCCGAGGTCCAGTTTAGAAATCTTCTTTTTCCAAAAATATATGTTTCGTTTATTCCTGGTTATAGCCAAACTATCTGCCAGAGTGCTCTCAGCTCTGCATTTGCTGGTGTCCAGGAGACAGCCTGTGTGTGCTGCTGCAAGAGAAGGCAAAGTATGAAAAGCAAGGATATGGGAAAAGATCCCCTTTTTCTTTTCACATAAAGAACTGGAGTGGAAAACATACTGTTTGCTCAGAGAAATTGTGTAAAGACTTGGAGACAGACTTTTCCATAACCTTTTTCTGGTAGACTAATGTAACTTCTTTTCTGCAGTCCTGGATCTATCAGCTTAGCAATAACCTGTTGTGACTAAGACATGAAAGGAGTATGGGAAGTGCTCAAGTGAGCCACCATATCAGAAGTTTCCAGGAGTTTTTCACATTTGGTTTTAGGCTTGTTTTGTAGGCACCAGAAACCCATCTAAAATAGTTCTTACCACCCTCCTGCAGGCACTGACTTACAATGAAATAAGCATTACCATGCTTCAAAATCCACTCCTTTAGGTGTGGGAAGAAAGCTTAGGGTGTCATCGAGAGGGTAGGCCAACATGGAATTGAGTTCCCTGTTTTTGTGCATTATGCCTAAGACATAACAGTGATTGAGTGGTACAGTGGATGGAATAAGAGATTGTTTTGACAATGACTTCCAGGTTCACACTTCCACTTATTGAATAACCCTTAGTCAACCAACCAGCATGGTAAGATTGTGCTAATATTATTTCAGCATCATTCATCATCTGCTTATGTTCTTTTAACAGTAAAAATCTATTCTCTCTTCAATTCCTATTGCATACAATGCTAAACAGAGTGCTCTTTACAGCTCCTCATTTTAAAAGTGCCTCTAGACTTTCATGAACAGAGATACCATATTGTAAAAATTAGTCTAAACATTTAATGTTTTTGTAAGTCAATATCTAGAAGCTACAACCTGATAAAGGACAGAAACATTTTCATTCCCCACAATGGTAAAGAACCCTCTAGACACAATCCTGTGCAATGTGCTCTAAGATGACCCTAATTGAGTAGGGAGGTTGGGCCAGATGACCCACTGTGGCGCCTTCTAACCTTACCCATCCTGTGATTCTGTGATTTTATTTAAAATAAGGAGATTAGGTATTGAAAAGTTATTAGTCCAGTTATTGTGGGGCCAGCCATTGACAAAGCAAGGGCTCTAAACCACCAGCTGCAGTGCCTACAAAAATATTGGCAGGAAAACAAGTGAAAAGAAAGAGTGAAGTAATAGATGTTATCTTCTCTGGTGACATAAAAGAGGAATGTATTAAAATTGGAAAAGGAAGATATTTCAGTGTACATCCACTCAATTAGTTATGGGACCACTTCTTTTAAGGCCCTTTGTTGAAATGTCCAAAGAAACAAGGATGAAAATAGTTGAAGCCTAGACCTTGACAGACCATCTCATTGAAGAATTTTAATGGCTAATGAAAAATTTACCAATTCTTTTGTTTATAGTCTCTTTCTTCCATCTAGTGGTCAGGCAAACTACTCTTCAAAAATTCCATTAAGTTTTATAATTTCTGCTTGTTGACTCTCTTGGATACTACATTTCCAGCCTCTTCCATCTCTTGAGGAAGTGATCTTTAAAATTACTCTTTTTTGATTATGTGTTGCTCCAACTCATCATCAGGGAGTTGAATGAGTGCAATACCTCATAAAATTGCTTTTTTTTTACTTACTAATATAACTACCTGACAACAGCACATAGAAAACGCCACAGTTTTATATCTAATGTTTGGCTTCAGCATTCAATTATTTAAAGTTTTCTCTTTTTTTTTTAAGATTTAATCAAGTTAGAGTGAAAGCCATAGAACTCTGGTGGAAGAAGTTATTTTCAGCACAGAAAAAACATGGGCCTTTTAGATTGGGCCCAGAGGAGGGCCATGAAGATACTTAGAGGGATGGAGCATCTCTCCTGTAAGGAAAGACTGAGAGAGTTAGAGTTGTTCCACTTGGATGAGATTTCTCCACGAAAACTTTATTGCAGCCTTCCAGTATCTAACAAGGTCTTATAAGAAGTCAGATTTTGTTCTCCACAAATAGAATAGTCTGCTTCCAAGCTGCACCAAACTTCTACAACACAGGTAAATGCTGAAGAGCAACCAATGTACAAGACTTTAGCCAAAGAAAGGCAGTAATCAGGTGAGGCTGACCCGCACTAGTGGCATCAGGGAAAAGGAGGCTCCATGATACTTCTGAGGCAGAGCAGAGCACACAAGTGAATTAAAAATCCATTATCTTGCCAGCCTGCATGGATTTCACAGCCATGACCTTCCTAAACTTTGCAGTGAGAATGTGTCTTCTTCGTCACACTGAATTTGTGTAAATTAGTATTTAACGGAACTTTAAAATTTATTTATTTAGTTTTATATGAGTACAGTAACTCTTTCATGTTTTGGAAGAAAGGTGAACTTAAAACATTGCCCACCTTCATTAAATCAGAACAGAAATAATATATGGTATCCATCCAGATATTGCACCACAGACATACTTGACACTATGAAATTTTTAGAAGAATACTCAACATTCTGGCTGAGATGTCTACATTCCTCAAGGAGCATTTGTAAAACAAAATTTTTGCAAGTCAATGAGATTGACCCATAGCACTTTTTAATACAGAAGTAAATATAACAAAGAACTTGTGGACTCCCAAGAACAATATGTCCACCCATGTGAAGACTGTATACAGCTTGTATCAGCACCCTGTGCTCTGAGTTAGTATTTTATGTGTGAATATTGTTGTCCTATATTGTTTTGTAGTTTGCAACTGCACATATTAAGAAACAAAGCCCTAAGTAGACCCACATTTAAATTGCAAGTTTTAATTAAATCCACTATTTATTATTCTCCTCCTCAACCAGCTGCAGATAACCATAAAGATAAGAATTAACAACTTAAATACAAATGTAAATGGTATCAATAGAATGCATATGTTCCAAGTGAGACTGTGAATTAATTCTCTTCATGGGGAAAATACCTTAATAACTTATGCCAAGTTATTAAGTCTTCCTTTCCCTTGTGGTATAGTTTCCATAACTCATGGAGTTCATTAAAGGGTTTGCATAAATATGGATCATCCACAGAAAATACTTAATCCTGTTACCTGCTTGGTAACCTATGTGTTCTACCCTATTAAATATGCCATATAAATAAAAATATTAATATTCCAGGAAGAGTGCTTATGGGAAAGCTAAAATTTCTGATTTTGTTTTTATATTTTACTGGAGCATTTTGATGTTTTGGATTCATTTTCCTTTTTCTTAATTTTCTTTTTTTGATTTTTTAATATGTAACTATGTGCTTAGTGTCAGGACCTAATTATGGTAGCAAATAGTCATTAAGAATAGCTCATAACATAGCAAGGCTAGTCATACTCCATTGGGCTCTGTGAGAGATTTGCCATTGATTTCAGTGAAAGCAAGGTCAAGCCCACTGAGTTTCAAGATAATTGTTGTAAAGTATCCATTAGATAATGAAGGAGATTATTAATAATTGGACACCAAAAGTCTTTCATTTACCATTAGATTAATATTTTAAATTTTCTTGAATGCAAGCAATACTCAAGAAACAAAGCATTACAGCTTGTCTGCAGAGAAGTGTGTTGTTAGATAATTAACCCATCTGAACCTGAATTAATGGTACCTTATACCAGTAATTCAGGAACAACTTAAAGTCATAGGTAATATTTTTTCAGAATTTTCAGAAATTTTGCATAAGTAAAATATATGCTATATTTTTAAGCAATATACGTGCATGAAGAGAGCAAGCTTACGTACAGTTTTGGATAAAGAATAATCTCAAACATTTTTTAGGCTTCATTGAAAAAATCCTGCATTTATCCAGGAATGATAAATTCACTAGTATTTTGTACTGAATCGGTAAAAAAGGACTTCAGCTTCATAAGACCATAAAGGAAGTAAGATGATGGATTAACAAACTCTTGCATTGCATTTTGAGTGCAAGTATGTGGAAAATGTGTTGTCCTCATGTCTAATACTCATCTGAGAATTAAACAAGCCAAAGCCATGTGGACAATATTGTTATTTATTGCATTCAAATATTATTCTTAGCAGTAATTCATGATTCTTTAGGTGCATCATTCCCAGGAACTGGTTCCCAGCAGTGCCCTTCAGTTACTTTATTAAATGGGCATAAGGATTGCATGGATGAGAGGAGAAGTGTTCTAGGCAGGAAAAAAACATCAAAGGCAAGAAAGAATTTCATATCTTTTGATGTCAGTCAGCTTCAGGTAAGAGAGCATTACAGCTTCCAGGAGTGCTAATTAAAACTGATAGTTATTTCATTAACTTCATGTGCCTTTCAAATAGCTTACAAAACTTGCCATTACTGACAAGAGGAAGTGCCTAAGTCCATGAACATCTATGATTTATAAGTCTTCCTTCTTTTGCCGTAGAGACACAAATGTAGTGAAGTTGGACTGCACGAACCAAAAGATGGAGCTGTACATACTAATTCTGAGAGCATGGCAGTACCCGCTAGCAAAGTGCATTTTCTTTTTCTGACATTTTTAGGGGAGAATTGATTAACCTCAGTGTGGTATCAACATCATTTTCCTTACAATTGTTTCTGATGAACAACGTAATTTCTAGCATAGGACAAAACTGACACTTACTGACACCACCTTGTTGGGGAATGACTAGCAGCTCTGTCTTGTGAGTCTTTCACGAGTCACAATACTCTCAAATACACCTCAAACTTTCTCTAATGCTCTGAAGTAGATACTGTAGAAGGGAGTGATATTATACTCCATATTGTATGAAATACAGTAAATTATTTTTTCTTTGTTTCAGTAACATTGGTTATTTCATTACTAATAACCCATATGGCCTAGAACAGATTAACAGGCTAAAAGCCATGAAGTGCCTACGAAAGATCATTTTTGCTCTGAGAAAGGTTTTCCAAAATGTGTGAAGTGCAAAAAGAATTTACACAAAAGTAATTCCTCTGCAAAAACTATTTGATGGCAGCTTTCCATTTCAGCTATTGTGAGCCATTTAGGAAAAAATAAATGTCTTCATGATATATTTCTCTATGATGAAGGCTTGGACCACTGAGAGTAGTATCAAAACACTGAGTGTCTGCACTCAAAAAGGAATGTAGGACTTTTCTTGACAGTTTGGGGGAGATTTTGCTGGTTTGAGCACACTGTTCATAGATGTGGTTATTAGGTAGTTTTTTGTTGGGCAGCTTTGGAATAATTCCATTGCTTGTTTGGTTTTTGTTGTGATAGTTCATGCAGATACAACAGTCAACAAAGTGGTAGTTTTGACATGTGGGTGTTATTAACCTGATACCCAACATTAACTCCTGCTGTATTTCCCTGTCTATTGTCTAATGGTCTATGGCTAAATACCTTATCCTTCATTTTCATTTCTTAATTTCATAGAATCATAGAATGGTTTGGGTGGGAAAAGGCTTTAAAGAGCCTCTAGTTCCAACCCACCTACAACGGGCAGGGATACCTTCCACTAGATCAGGTTGCTCAAAGCCCCATCCAGCCTGGCCTTGGACACTTCCAAGGATGGGGCATCCAACTTCCCTGGGCAACTTGTTCCAGTGCCTCACCACCCTTACAGAAAAATATCTTCCCAACAGCTAATCTAAATCTGCCCTCTTTCTGTTTGATGACTTTCCCCCTGTCCTCACTGCATGCCCTTGTAAAAGCTCCCTCTCCAGCTTTCTTGTAAGCTCCCTTCAAGTACTGAAAGGCCTCTAACAACTAGTTTGCTGTTTCTTTTCTAAATAAAACACCATGGTCATAAAAACAAAGACACTGAAAGTGTCTGAAATGTTGATAATGCTCCAAGCTGTTAATTTGCAACATACATCCGCTCCCATTGAGCCTCTCTCCTTGACCAGAAGGATTAAGGACAAAATTACCTGAGTCAGTGCATCTCATTTTTTCTCCCAGAGCTCACTACAAGTTCTCTCAATTTGCTCCATATGATTCTGGAGAGTGTCAGTGGCGCCTGTGTTGAGCAACATGAGACAAAGGGCTGGACAAGCCTTAGCAGCCTCTTCAACATGGCAATTCTCCCTGCAAAAGCACCAAACCTCCAGCGACAACAGGCCTGCTCAAGCTGATGTTGTCTCCCTGCATCCATCCTCACCAACCACTTCTGGTGCTGACTTTTGGCTCAGGCTCAGTAGGCTTCTGGAGTTTGTCTTGATGGAGCTTGATCCTCTCCACTGTCTGTTAGGACACTTTACTAATACTACAAGTTCAAATTTGAGAGCACAGAAGAACATTGCTCCTCTGTCAGAAGTCAGAAATCTCCATCTTTCCCCATGTTGGGACTATTTAGCCAGTACTTGTTCAAGCCTCCAGCTGTCCTTCTTTCCTTTCATTTTGTGGCTCAGGATATCTGCAAGGCTTCTGCAAAGACCCTGCCTCTTATTCACAAGGGATCTATTTGAGGCTTATCACTTGGAAGTTTCTGAAATATAAAGTTATTCTGAACCATACTGTTCTGCCTCAAGAAAATTGCTTTACATATATTAAGTATATCAGACTAAGCAAAAGCCCTTTACTTCAAAATCTGTTTATATCCAAATGCCATCTGCTGCTGGGTGGATTTTTTCATGAAATAAATGATGTGCAACAAAGGTCATATGTACTGCTCTATTGATATTTCAGCATGACACCCAATTTTGTAAAGGAATCTCATGCAGAAACGATTTGTTTTGCTACAGAGATGGTGTAAAGTTTAAATGCTCTGTCATAAAATAAAAGACAGCTTCTATACCTTGGGCACACAGGAATCAGCACATTCATTAATTTTAGGACAGCTGCATGCTGGTGTTACAGCACTGGAAGTTATTGATATAGGGAACCTACGGAGAACACAGGGAGAACAAAGCAGCATTTAAATTGCACGGTGCTGGTGATCAGTATTCTTTTGCTAGCTAATTTCTATGATCTTTTTATTAGACTTTCAGGCATCCAAGTAGTAGCTAAGAATTCCTATGATTCATGATTACATCAAAATAGGCGTTTGCAATGGAGGTTTATATATTCTTTCGAGTAGCACAAGATAATATCAGTCTGAGAATGTCCTAATGTAAGATGTGAACTTTAGTACTGCAGTGTAAACAACTCAGAAATATTCTCAGGACAATATCCCTGTTCCACTTATTTCTCTCCAACGTGATGTGTTGCCATCTTCTGGGCAGAAGTTACTGATTGAAAGCAAGGAGAGAGCAGGAGTGGAGGGGTCCAGAGCAGAGAGCACAGGAGTGGGTTAAGGGCATGCCTCTGAAAGGAGGCAAGCATGACTAAGAATCCCTGCAGTTCAGACATAAGCTCTCCCACTGAGCTATCTCATGGCAGAGTGACAAAGGTAACAGGAAGGCTGTTTTACAGGATGGCAAGGCTGCCATGGTGACTGTAGCAAGGCTTGCTCTGGGAGATGGACACGAGGAAGCTGCTGCTACACTGCTTTCAGAGAAAGAGCACTTACTTACTTGGTTTCACAGCCAGAAAAAATATAAAGGTTGATTTCAAATTGTTAAAAATTTAGAATAATTAGTGCACATGCAGGTGCTAAAATGTCAAATACTGATAAAGTTATAAAGTCCAGAAAACTCCTTAATTAGGAACAGCAGAAGATTTTTGAAGACTGCATTTTTTTAGGCTCTTAAACCGTTGGCTTTAATCTCTTCACGGAAGGAACTGTTCCTAGTGGAGCAGTTACAAATAGAGGGAGAAACATCTGTCAGCTAACAGTGGCACAACTTAGCTCTGTTAAGAGAATTTTCAGATGCTTTGAGGTCAGTTTTTTCATTTTAACTAAGTGAAGCATGTGCTGTGTGAGGGTATTAAGATGAGGAAAATCTGTATGGCTTAGGGTACCTAAGGACATCTCCACAACACAGTTGTGCCAACATTTTATGTTGAATCTTTTTAGGTATGTAATCCCACCATAAGTATATAGATATTCTACTCCTGTCTCTCTGTAAACATTGAGTCATGGTGACAAATGTTCAGGGGTACAGACTGCATTGTATTCTTACACACATATATAGACTTTAATAAACTATCCAGCCTGAGATATTAATGTGGTAACTATAACCCAGGAACTTCCAGATTAATTCTTTTTAAAGTAGTACCTGATAATTCCTCAAGCGAGACAATGCATGATTTCACTCTCACCTCCTTTTAATAATTAAAAACAGATACTTTTATCAGCATCTTATTCTGAGTGCATGCTACTTCTACTAATTGATTGAAAAATTACAGGGTAGAAATGCCAGTAGGTACAGAAATATATATGTATTTCCATGATAAGGATATTGCATCTTCAAATATTTAAAACTGTACTCTGCTCAGAGAAAGTGTAATCAGCAATACCAGTGATGCCACATGTTAAAGGAGAGAAATGCATCTGTCTCAAGGAATATTTTTGTCACTTCTTGCTTTATAGCTTCCCTTAATCCTGAAAAAAACAAGTATCTGTAGGACTGAGGAAAGCAGTAGTGTTATAGAAAGGAAAAGGTTTTGTCATTCTTCTCAGCCCAGGATCCAAGGCAAGGACATTAGCAGCAAACAAGAAAACACTTCAAAACTGTGAGGAACCATTGATCTTTTAGATTAATTGGCACTGGATGTACTTTTAACAAAAGGAAAAATTATTCTGAGCTCTACATTCTTATGAACGTTTTAGGATAATAGCTAGCAGATTTCACACAGAAAATTTTAGGGACCTCACCTTCACTTAAAAGAAAATAAATCTGGTTTTATCTTGGAACTCAATCTTGGTGGAAGTAATACCCTAGTGCCTCATCTTGAGCTTTTAATATTCATTGTTTGTGTTCTCTGGATTCTCAAATACAGAGAGGAAGAACTACAGTTGTAAACACTACAAAAGAGTGATAACTTCAGCTGTCATTTTGCACCATCTGTGCATCTCGGTACTGCACATCTCAATGAATTGCTTAATCCTTCAGCAATTTGCTGTTTTATTTCAAGAAAAACATTCTGCCTTTGCAAGCAAAGCAGAACTTATGTGGTACTTTCATCTTGCTATAACTATACCTGCTTTACAACAGTCCCTACCTCCAGGGTACTATCTGCTAGGATGTGGACACGCTCCTGGTTTTTTCAGTGGAATCTGTCTGAGATGCTGTCCAGACCCCAGGCCTTGGCACTGCACAAAAACTTCTGTGGGGTTGCAAATATTTTACAGCACTATTGCAGGAAATCCTAAACCAGCATACAAACATTTATATTTTTAATAATTAATTCATTCTCAGAACACTGTCAATCTCTTTTTTGTGTCTTTGCATTTGTATTGGGTTTGCATGGTGAGGTTTTGGTAAATGGGGTCCAGGGGTGGTTGCTGCCAGAAGCTTCTCCCATGTCCAACAGAGCCAATGCCAGCCAGCTGCAAGACTGACCCACTGCTGGTCAAGGCTGAGCCCACCAGCAATGCTGGTAGTACCTCTGGGATAACAGATTCAAGAGGGAAAAGTTACTTTGCAGAAACAAATTGCAGCCAGAGAAGAGTGGGAGAAACAGTTCTGCTGACACCAAATTCAGTGAAGAAAGAGAGGAGGAGGTGCTCCAGGCACTGGAGCAAAGATTCCCCTGCAGCTCATAGTGGATGCCACGGTGAGGTGGCTGTGCCCCTGTAGCCCATGGAGGTCCATGTAGCTCATGGTGAGGTGGCTGTGCCCTGCAGCCTGTGGAGGTCCATGTAGCTCATGGTGAGGTGGCTGTGCCCCTGTAGCCTGTGGAGGTCCATGAAGCTCATGGTGAGGTGGTTGTGCCCCTACAGCCCATGGAGGTCCATGTAGCTCATGGTGAGGTGGCTGTGCCCTGCAGCCCATGGAGGTCCATGTAACTCATGGTGAGGTGGCTGTGCCCCTATAGCCCGTGGAGGTCCATGTAACTCATGGTGAGGTGGCTGTGCCCCTATAGCCCATGGAGGTCCATGTAGCTCATGGTGAGGTGGCTGTGCCCCTGCAGCCCGTGGAGGTCCATGGGGAAGCAGAGATCCACCTGCACCCCCTGAAGGAGCCTGCACTAAATCAGGTGGATGCCTAAAGAAGGCTGTGATCACTTGCTAAGCCTGTGCTGGAATAGGCTCCTGTCAGAATCTGTGGCTGCATGGAGAGAGGAGCCCACACTGAAGCAGTTTTTTTGGTAGGATTTGTGGCCCCAGAGGGGATCCACGCTGGAACAGCCTGTCCTTGAAGGACAGCACCTTGTGGAAGGGACCCACAATGGAGCAGTTTGGGAAGAACTGCAGCTTGTGGGAAGGACTTACATTGAATAAATTAGTGCGGGACAATCTACCATGGGAGGAGCCCCACACTGGAACAGAGGAAGGGTGTGAAGAGTTCTGCCCCTGAGGAGGAAGGAGCAGCAACAAAATGTGATGAAGTGACTGCAGCCCCATTCCTCATTCCCCTGTGCCTCTCAGATGAAAGTGGGAGAGAAATTGAGAGCGAAGTTGAGCACAGGAAGAAGGGAGTGGTTAGTGGTGGGTGTTTTTAAGGTTTGGGTTTATTTCTCATTACTCTAATCTGATTTAATTGGTAAAAAACAAAACTGATTTCCCTAAGTCTGTTTTGCCCATGAGAGTAACTGAATGATGTAACTGAGTTACTGATGCTGAGTGATCTCTCCCTGTCCTTATCTAGACCCATGAGCCCTTCATTATATTTTCTCTCCTCAGTCCAGATGAGGAGGAAAGAGAGAGAATGGCTTTAGTGGGCACCCGGTGGCGAGCCAGGGTCAACCCACCAATCAATAAAACAAAATAATTCTCTACTTAGCTGATGGGTTTGTTTTGCTTTTTTCTTGGAGGAAGTCTCCCTTCACCACAATCATAAAGCACAATTCCAGATATCCTGAACACTGTGTCAAGTCCACTATACTGGAAAATTGTTCCTCCTGCTTGAGTTCCCTACACCCTACAAGTGCCTTTAATTTTTTCTTTTGTAGAAAAGCAAAACTACACTCCAAATTCTTACACAAATGGAGAGTATTTTAAGCAGTTACTAATGCTAGCTATCTCATAACTGGAAGAAATACTAACCTCAGGGAAAATGAGTCTGTCTCGTTTAAATGCTGGAAGGAGTTCTCTGCTTTTGTGCTTGCAGAAGTAGACAAAACAAGAATGAAGAATCACATTTCAAACACAATCTAGGCCTGTCTTTTTTTTCCTATTTTGCATATTTTCAGTGCTACACAGAGATAAAGAAAACTCAACTCATTGTAAAGCGATGCAGAACTTACTTGAGAAATTTATCTTCCTTCTAGAAAAAAACTTTTCAATTTAAATATTCATTTCATTCAGCATCTTTGTCTTGAGGGATTTCTTACATAGATTGTACAGAGATGAAAACTGAAAATCTGCATTTAGATAGAAGTATCAGGAAAGGCTTTCTTTACAACTAAGCAGCATTGCTTTTTTTTCCTCCCTTACAATACGGCACAAAATAATTTTACTTTTCCATTTTTTAAATAATGACACTAAAGCAGGACTTCATGGTCCCCTAAACACTGAGGGTGAAGATTTTGTAAAAAGTCTAATTTTGTATGATGAACCAAACTTTTCCTGCATGGAATGCCCAAAAAGATATATCTTTCTGTTTACTATAAAGACCTTCTGTTTTTCATTTGCACACAATGACCACATTAAAAGTCAACAGAAACAAGTAGGAGAGCTAAGAAATAACATTTCTATTATATTCTTGCACAAGGTCTTGCTGCAGTCCATGTACTGGGAAAGAAAGGTTAGAAATGACTGATGAATTTTTAATAGGTTTTCCTAGATTTCAGTGCCTATCATTTGTTTTCAGTCAATAATTCACATGGTTACAGAAGGCAACCCAATCGATTTTTAGTGTAGTAGTTCATGGGAAAAAGGATTGTAAAATGCTTCGTAACATTTTACACATGCTGCCCCAGCTCAGATCCTGGTAATATCACTGATTTCACAAAGGCTGGATGAGATCCAGAGGAATGACATTGGAAGCAAGGTATGTACAATCAGCAGGAGAAGAT
This sequence comes from Fringilla coelebs, assembly GCF_963513975.1. Lineage (NCBI taxonomy): Eukaryota > Metazoa > Chordata > Aves > Passeriformes > Fringillidae > Fringilla > Fringilla coelebs. The sequence continues at coordinate 32,866,628 of NC_140030.1, forward strand.
CCCCAGTATCCCACTCCCTCATGGAATAGCAGGTGCAAAGAGAGGGGGGAAGAACACGATTTGAGAGCAAGTGAAATTCTTATGCCCAAAATGATCCCATTAGATGACTCCATTGGAAAAATACTGATACACATGAAAGGAATAGAACTTTCCCAGTGAATTTCAGTGAATTTGCCACAGCCTTCTGTTTTCCTCCACAAATAATAATCTTTGTTTAGAGAACAAATTAATGAAAATCACTGCTGTAGCACCAAGAATGTCAGTGAGTTACAGCAAAATGTCTTTTATGTGGCCAGCATGGTTCAAACCAAATCTACCAGACAGTAAAATAACAGGCAGATTTAATGAGGTGAATCCACAGCCAGGAAATTTCCAGGAACCAAGCATGACTCAATTGTTGCTGTGATTTCCAGAGAAAACAAGTCAGTCATGTAATTGTACTTTCATTAAATAATGGCACGTGCAAAACAGCTTCCTCAGAGTTGTGTTTCAAGCAATATACTTATGATAAGGACACATTTAAAGCAGATGATTCCCAAAAGGCCTTTGTCACAGAAAATTAAATTTTGGGATTACAATTTACTTTGTTTTAGGAAAAATATACAGAGGGATTGATGTTTAGCATGTTTTAATGTAAATGAAACTTGTCATCTAAAAGACAGAAGGGAAAGCAGCTTGATTGGTCAGACTCTGGAGTGATGCACTATGGTAGGAAATGATGTCTCTGAAGGACTCAGTGTTCTGGGTGCATCATTAACAACCTGCACGTGTTGAAAGATCCATTGTAGTGCTGCTCTTCAGGTAAAGAGAAACAATTTCATAATCTTCTTCTGAAGAAATACAACCTTACAGAGCCAATGTGAGTGACCTGACTAAAACCTCTAAAAACATGTTGGCATGAGCGTGTGATCTTAGAAAATCTTATAAAAATCACTGAGTGCACAGGCTTTATAATGATCTCCATTTCTTTAATGAACCTTATTGCAAGTTTAGAAGCAAGGGAAGTTGGTCATTGCATTGTTGTCTCTCTCCCCATTTGGGAAACAAACTTGGAAGTAACCAAACTGCAATTTATCTGCCTTATAGAGCTAGGAATAAATGGAATTCCTGCATGGATTTACTGTGTTAACTGAATCTTTTCTTTGAAATTTTTGAATCAAGACATTCACCATTCACTCTGAAAGTGCTGCCACCTGAAGGTAAAAACTGTTGTAATGAACCTCAATGAGCTTAAAAAAGCGTTGCAAGGACTGGGACTGCAGATTATTTTTTCACTCTATTGTTTATTTATCCTAATCAACATATTGATTGCAGCAGTGTGGTGGAAGCTCTGCGGTACCTGAGCTGAGAGAAGCAGATGAACAATGAAATAGAAGCATGGCAAGGCCACTTAACAGATTGATTGTGCTTACAGGTTGTAATTAATCTATTGAATCTGATGCTTTCAGAGGTAAAACAAATATTTTCACAATTTAAAGGCATTGAAATGCTCACCTGACTGTATTATGATTTAAGACATTTAAACCCTGGATGTCTGATTACACTCGTTAGTAGGCAATATGCATAATAGTGACAAATTATCTAGCAAGTTCTTTCTTTTCAGGCCTCATGATTTATAGACAAGACAGAGTGGGGGATAAGAAAAACGCTGGTAATCAAAGTATTGAAGGATTTCTTGATCGTGCTTGTGGCTTATTGCAACAGTTGTCAGGATGTTCATACCAGGCTGCACTGCATCACTGGATATAAGTCATTCTACCTAGTCTGAATCTAATCTTCCCAATAAATGTGTGTTTCAACATTCTCTAAAGGAAAGCTTTTACAGATGTTGGAGGACAAAACTCTATCAACATGCTCTGGAGTTAAGAGAAACCAGATTTAACAGGTGGTGTCAGCGTAAGGGTACAGAAACCTCAAGAAGAAAAGTGACTATTTTTTTCATATTAAGAGTTTCTCTAAATGGTATTCATGTGCTTCTTATGGAGTGAAGGGTCTGAGAAAACCAAATGCAAAAGGTATGCTTCTCATTAGTCCATCTCCATTTATTTTAAGTTGCTTACTTCCTCTTCAGTGCACGCTTCAAGGTGCAATATTGGGCTCTAAATCCTTCTAAATCCTCTAAGAGACTAAAGCATATGAGACTTATAAAAGTAATGTCACTCCACTGAACTTTGCCTTCCTATAATGTTCTTCCTCCCTGCAGAAGCATGTAGTTCACAGCAGTGAAACACTACATTAAAACTGCTTGACAACCTGGCCAAGCCAAGCTATAATAGACAGTTTCCTGCAGGGTATCCTCCCAAGCATTAAAGAAAAAGGATAACCAATACTTAAAAAAACAAAAAGGAAAAAAAATAAAAAAGCCTGTAAAGGATTTTAATGATACACTTGCTATATTCTTCCTGGGCTGATAATAAAAGTTCTATGACATTTATTTGGATCCTGGACCTACATAAATACCTCCATGCACACATACAAAAAAGAAATCACAGAACCACAGAACCATTGAGTTTTGAGTGGAGATCTTGAGACCGGTTTGTGCACTCCCCGAGCTTAATCAGGCCCAGCTAGAGGGGGTGGCCCATGGCTGTGTCCAGTTGGGTTTCAAAGCTCTCTGTAGATCCACAACCTCTCTGGGGAACTTGATCCAGTGTTCAAACACCCTTACTGTAGAAATATATTTTGGTGTGTTCAGACAGAGCCTCCTGTATTACTATTGTGCTCATTGTCTCTCATTCCCCCAGTGAACACCACTAAGAGCTCAGCTCTGTTTTCTTTAGTCCCCACATCAGGTATTTTTAACCATTGATAAAATTCCCCCTGAGCCTCCTCTTCTCCAGACTGAGCAGCCCCAAACCTTTCAGTCTCTCCTGATATGTCAGATGCTCCAAGCCCTTCATTATTTCTGTGGCCCTTAGCTGGACTGACTTGTAAATCCTTGTCTAGAACTGGAAGCAGCATTCCAGGTGCTCCTCACTAGGGCCGAATAATGGGGAAGGATCACCTCCTTTGACCTGCAAGAAATTATCTCCCTTCTGCTGCCCAGGATGCTGCTGGCCACTGTTGTCACAAGGATGCATTACAGCCTCATGGTCAACTGGCTGTCCACCAGTATGCCAGGTCCTTCCCAGCAAACCTGCTTCAGCCACAGCCCTATTATACACTATTCAAGCATTAAACACCATTAAAGAATCTGTAAATGGTTCCATTTCTTCTGTCTGAGCAGGTTATTTTCTGCAACAGGAGACCGATGCTTTAATTGTCTCCTATTAAGACATAAAAAGTAGTTTTTGCTGTCAGCTGAAGAATGAAAAATTTTTAATTCTTCAAAATTACATCATTTGTGATATTATATCAGAGGCTATAGAGTTCTGCTTTTGCTTAACCTATTAATAATATGCCTTTTGATTTACTTAGAGCCACAATTGCTCACTAGGGATTGAAGATATCTAAACTGGAAAATGAGCCTTTCAATCACTCAGTCTTGGCTCTAGATGAGAAATTAGTCTGAAGCTTGTTCTCTGAGAACATTTTTCTTATTCCCCAGAGGTTCATTTAAAAGAACCAAGAGCATTAGTGCCCAATGTGAAACTGTCTCGATGGGTTTCAGCAAGAAATCAAACCACTCTGTGTTCCCAAAATATTTTTTTCAGTACAGGGCTGGGGCTTTTTACGTCGTGTTTTTTCAGGAAACAAAAATGGAGGGTAGGTCAGCACAGTGCCCCCCTCTGTGAGCACTGACCTCTTGTTCTCATGCCCCAGCACGGAAAACCAGCCCTGTGTGATGTTGATTTCTGGCTCCTCTGGCCCATGTGCAAGATACAAGGCACCAGTTGTGCAAGACCAAGGCAGTCTATATCCTAGTTTGTTTGAAGAGTCCTGCCCCACATTTGAGTACAGGTGGGAGGGGGTATCCCTGACACAGCTGTGTAAAAGCACACAGCCCCTGTTCAGGCAGCAGCTGCACCTAATCCAGAGCACATCATTAGGGAGCCACGTTTTTCCTGGGCTGTGGGCTGCATGGGGCCTGATGGAAGCAGGGGCAGGGACTGCACATCCATAATTTCGTTGCAGGACAGAGTCATAACCGCCGTGCAGAAAAAAGGCATTTTGTGGACACTGGAAAATAGCTTCTAACTTGTTATGAAGAGTCAGATGTCAGATCACAGTCTGACTGCATATTACGGTCTCTGAGCTGCCCAGGCACCATTCATTCAGTCAGTTTTGTGAAGGAGAATTCAGGCAATAGCTTTCCTAAAGCTGACACAACTGTGTGGATGGAAACACATCTTTGCAAAACTGTACTCAGGGATTGACCTGAGGGCTCAGCCGTGCCTGCTGACACCATTGGGATGCCTTGCATCAACCAGGCTGCCAAGAACACGGCTCACAACCAGGGCAGAGGAGGACAAGGAATCAGGCCCCCCTGTATGCCTGGAAGGGGGATCTTTTCAGCTGTCTGGCTTAGAGCATTAGGTCTGAAAAGCACATCAAGTCACTGTTCATAGCACCTCAGAGGGCCGAGCAGGCTGCATTCCACATATTTTGCTTGTCTAGTTTGTTAAAGAAAGCTCCTGATTTAATGAGATCTGTTTAGGTTCCAAGCCCTTAATAATCCAGAGCTCTTCCACAGCCATCCTTTTAAATTTTCCCCACAAAGAGTTTATTCACTGACATCTTTAAGCCGACTGATAGGTGAGCATTGCTCTCCAGCTGGTTGTCTGTCTTGTAACCTGACACATAAATGAACCCCTCTCTGTGGATGTGTATATATCTGATTTTTCTTGACAGACCGTGCTATTCTGAAGTTCTTTAGTAAATGCCATAAGCACCAGCTGTTCACTACATTCATTACATCCTTGTCTTAAGGATTAACTTGTTGTTAAAGGGGTGTTGGAAATAACCACTTCAGAGCTAAGCTATGGGGACATTTTATTTGTTCTGTCACATACACCAGCATGGCAATATTCATGCATGAGACAGATGTTTATCCATGATAGTTTACATAGACAGAGCTTCTGATTTTTGCAGTTTGAGAATAAAATGCACTCCTGGGAGAAGAACAAGTTTTGATACTTTCTCTCCCCTCACCTCCCTAAGCCTTTCAAAAATAAAGTAGAAAAAGATCATTGAAGCCTTTGTTTTGAGGCAAAGACTATTCCTAAGCCAAGTGAAAAATATTGCTGAAATGCACAGACCCAGGCTACTCACAAAGACAGTAAATTCTTGTGTGAAAGCAATTAGGAGAAGAAATACACATTCTCAAGACAGTAAGGAAATTCTGGTGTGACAGGAAAGAACTTCACGTGATCTCCAGAAGTTAAAGTATCTCAAAAGTACTCACAATATTTGCTTTGAAAAAAAGTTTGAAAATGGAAAAATGGTGCTTTTATCTGAAATTCTTAGAAAACCTCTTGATCTTTAAGCAAATACATGAGGAGGACACAGAAAAAACTTCCAGGAAAAATCTAATATATGAAACATACTGTATACATGCCATAAGTTTTCTTTTGCCTCTTTAATAAAAAAACAATACATTAAAAAAAAAAAAGAGGAAGATGAAGAGAAAGGGGAAGGGGAAATTAAAAAGAATAAAAAGAAAGAAAACACTACAATTTTCCTGCATGTTATATTTCAAATAATCAAAGGCATTCAGGGTTTTGGTCATAACAATCTTGAGAAGTGTCATTTACCTAAAACCCCGGTTAGGAATACTGGTGAATTTTCCCCAAATTGCTGTTCCCAGTACAGGGTATTTTTAAACCAAATCACCTGAATTAATTATCCCTTCTCAACTTGAAGAGTATAAATGAGAAGTTAACAGGGTTACTATTTGAGAAAGTTTCTACTCTCACCACTTCAAACTGCAGAATTGGATTCTGAGAACCAACAGTCATTCAGTGACAACCCCTACAAAAAAATCTTGTCAACCCCAGCCATATAATGAAATCCCTTGAATTTTCAAATGTGTTAAAGTGTATTTTGTGTGCACAGTCTTGCACTCACAGTATTTTGAATACAGAGTCACTGGTCCTGTGTGTGGCCATTTTGAATTCATAACACACTTCTGACTCTGAGTATTTCCCTTCAGAAAATTGGAGAAAGGAAAGCAATGTTCCTACGTAAAATGCTTTGGCATTTGAAAAGGGAACAGATGAACTAACAACTAGAACCATATAATGGTAATATTAGTAACATACAATTCAATAAAACTTAAAACTAGTGAACACCTACTGTAGTATTTCTCAGCAATAATCTTTTGCCTAACATAGAAATATAGACACTAGGAAGATATTCAGATCACTCCATTAATTCCATCTTAACAATACTGCAATTTTTTGTTTAAAGTAAAATGTGCCAGTTTTCAGTGACTACACCAAATTATGTGGTAAATAGGTAAAATTCATCCAGTAAAATCTTAACAATAGTGAAGGCAAGTTGAGTCTTGACACTGGCATAGAAACAGATCATCTTTCTCTATTTTTCAGAAAAATCCTTTCTGTTGCTTGTACAATTTATAAGTATCATATTGAAGGAGTAACATTGGGTCATTTTGACATTTAAGTGTCATAAAAACCCAGAAATATAATGAAACTTTAAAACTGAGAAAAAAAATAGGACACCAGCTTATTAAACTTTTCATTGTTATGAAAAATGTGAAAATTTTGTGTTTCTTTAAATCCATTTAAAAGATTAAATTATTCACTTAAATCAGTTTAAGATCCCCTGTTCCACAGTATCTGGCTCTTCAGAGTGGTAAATCTCCCCAAAAGGTGTTAAAAAGGCAGGGAATTATTCATCAGACTAAGCATGAAACCCTAGTACTGTATAGGGAAAAACTAAAAATCAAATTTTCCATTGCCCAGTGGTTCCAATTTTCTGTGGGTTTTTTTTAAGCTTTAGAGCTATTTTACAGATGGGTCTGGGAAAAAAAATTTAAAATAATTGGAACCAATTTTTTTCATACAATAACACAATATAAAGAAACCCAAATAAAAGAATAATTCCAATTACTACTTCTTCAAAAGGAATGCATATGTGATTAAATTATCATGCAGTGGATTAGTGGATTAAATAAGCTGCATTTAATTTCAAAGCTTAAAACTATTTTTCATCAAAGATTCTCAATTTTTACCAAGGAATAACAATGACAGAGTGAACTATAAGAATGTGAGAAGAATGTCATTCTTCTTCACCCATTTACATTGGCTTTCAATTTTGGAGGGTTAGCAATTTGAAATGTCTTTGATCACAGTGTAATATAGCTTTTAAAAATGGGAGAAACACAACTCTAAACTTTCTGCAAAATGATGCCAGGCCCAAAAGACAAAAACTGTCACCATAAATATCAGATATCTTGTGGTCTATTTCATCTCCCTCTTCCATAATTTGGCCCAGCTCCGCCACTAACTGTTTTCATTTTCCCTTCAAACTTTTACACTGTCAAAAGAATTGTAAGTATCATCATCTAATGGTTTTGTTTAACTGAGAATAACATTCTACGGTTGTAGGATAAATTAATATATACAAATGCATTAAATGTAACTATTAGAAGCTTGAAGTAAACTGCCATCTTTGCCTGAAAAACACTTTCTTAACAGAGAAGACATTTTTCTCTCATTTAGTGTCCCCTTAATGGTACTGGATCTTAAATTTCATTGACAATTTTCGCATTTTTGATTGGCCTGAGTTTTATTTTCCAACTCTTTGTTTGCTAAAGAAGCAGAAGGGGCTGACAATTTTAGGATGTTGTCAACACAGGTTCATTGAGCCAGCCAATATAAATCTTGCTGAGAGTACTTTTGCCAGGTACACAGCTGCATCAGCTTTAAGGACTTCAGACTGGAAAGAGGATCTGGAACCAGCCAGAAAGCTACACACACACCCTTCCCAGTGCCTGTGGCAGCTCTTGGGGTCCAAGTGACAAAGGGGAGAAGAAGCTCCCACACAATCCATAAAACACAGTGGAAAAGCCTCAGCCCTGCTCCCACCACATGAACCCTCAAGTATCCTTTAAGAAGGTTGTTTTCTCCATCGCTATTATTCTTCTCTGTGAATTCTCGTTAATCAATTTTACTTTCACCCTGCAGTGGCTCAGCACTATCTTCTTTCCTCTGAAAAAAAAAAAAAAAAAGGATTAATTTTTTTGCTGCTGCAAAGCAACAATTATTGGTTTTAGGAGATTGCACACAAAGAAATTCACTTTCTGTAAAGCTCAGGGGGAAAAATAGGCTCCCTATCACCAAAAGTCTGGTACTTTTACAGGATTGAAATACCATGCAGTTTTCTGCCTTAGAAAAGCCAAACTAATGTCGAAGTAGCAATTTTAGAGAAATAGTCTCTAGAAGATGTAGTCTATAAAAGACAAGTCTGTAAGTCTTAACATTTTTCTGGTAGTGATTTTTTCATGATGCATAAAGCAGCTTTAATGCTGGAAGAATTTAGAAAAAATTATGGGGCCATAGCTCAGATGTACAATAAGGAACCTCTAGAGATGTGCCACTAGGGTGCCTCCTATTCAGCAGCCCAGTAATTAACTGGGGTTTTTTCTGGCTAAGTGGAGAAGGCACACAGCTGGCTGTTTCCAGTAAAACAATCCACACCCAGGGGTCTCAGACAGAAATGCAACCTCTGAACCAGCTCATGAACTTTGAATTATAGAAAAACTCTTCAATCCTTGATCCTGCACCTGAACTTTTAGTACCTTAGGCTTGACACCAGCCCCTACCCACCCTCCCATGCCCTCTCAAGCAGCACCTGTCTGTGCAATAGTTCCTACAGCTTCTTAGGATGTTCTGAAGGTGCATGTCTATTTGGATGTTCATGCCATTAAATAATTTTTTGCGTTCTTCCAGCTTACCTTTCAGACATATCTGTTCCAAATTTGTTTAGAATTCTTCTTGAGACAAACTTTACTTCTTTTCCAAGGCTAATGCTCTCTAAAAGCATTTCTCTCTTTCTCTACACATGGTCTGTGCAGTGCCATGGCTTTTTAAGTTCTCCACATCAGATTGTACCAGGAGGGCTTATGCTCAAAGTCTTCCCCTACCGAGTTTTGCAGCTGTGGAGAACTTGCTCTCACACAGTCAGCATTTCCCTGTTACTGTTGTTGCCACCAGAAAAGATTTTAATTATTCATACAAAAAAATTACCTGATGCATGGAACTCCCTGGAGAGTGTTGGGGTTTTTTTTACCTTTCTACATGCTCACCTCATGTAGACAAGAACTTCCAGTGAACCAGAGACTGGTGGTTTATTGTTCTTTACGAGATTCATTCAACCCAAGCACAGCACTTGGGTTATCTTTCTGTTAGCTGAAAATACTATAAATTCAGTGGTTTTGGAAACCAAAGCAAGCAAAAAAAAACCAAACCCAAAACCAACTTAAGCAGGTTATTCAGGCATGTTTTACAGTAACCAGTGTGACTGAGGCACAGTCACAGCTCACTCAAAGAGTCACTGAGGGTGTAGCATCATCCTCACTCAAAGTAGACAAGCATCTCTGCAATAGCAATTCTGCAGCAGATAGCTCTGAAAGCTGGACAGATAAAAGAATTTACTTTATATAAAGAAAAAAATTCTCCCTAGGGAAATGAACCACAGAGATTGTTTGTAAATATCCAGATAGGTTTTAGATTGCTGAGTGCAGCAGCTCCATTTCATCTTTGGAAAACAATCTCACACATTTTGTAGCACTATCAATAATGAACAATATTTGTTAAAATCAAACAAGCTGGGAAACAATTTGGTCTTGATAGCATGAGATAGTGCAGTACCAAAGCATACTTTCACACTCTGTAAATTCCTCTGATCTGCTTGCAGAATCAAAAAGCTGAATGGACTTCAAGTACCCTAAGCATTTTAGCTAATCATTTAACAAATTTCTTACAATTTTATTGAAAAACATAATTTAATACAATTGCGGTTTTATTACTTCACCCTCAGCATATTCCTATATGGTAGCTATCAGATCTAATTATTTCCTTTCCATTTGAGTTTAATAAAACAGAAATTGGGCCTATGTAATTACTAGAGTAGATCTAGATATAGTGAAGTAACACAACTGAGTTTTTATCCTGCATCTACTGGGGCACTGCTAACTTAAATTGGGAAAATTTGTACTTTGGAATACACCCAGAAATTTTAGTTGACATTTAAATGTCACTACATTTTCTCTTAAAAGCTTCAATGAGCAGATCTAAATCTCCATATAAACCAAGGAACATGTATTGTCACTGCAAAACAGCACAGGGCACCATTCCTGACCTGAAAATTAAGCTGACTAAGCTGCTGCAGCCCTGCAACAAATATTCGAATGACAATTTGTGGAAAATAATCTGGTAATCTCAAATTGTCAGTCATTCAATGTTTCAATAGTATTGGGTCAGGAAATTTCTTTCTTACCTGTTTTTATGACTGGCACTCCTCCAGCTTTGATATTTTCACTAGAAAAAAAAATAAAATTGCAATAATAAAGTTTAAATTACTTGAATTTGCATTTGCTTGTGATGATTTATTTTTGCAAGGCACTGATATTTCCTTTGGCCCCTGGCTCAGAAAGCACAGGATGGCTCAACCTCTGATCTGGTAGGACCAGATGTCCTGCATGTTGTGTGGTTGCAGATGCATCAGCCGAGAAACAGCCTCCAACAGCCACCTGAACTCCACATTTCTGGAAACATGGCAGCAACGAAGATACAAATTAATGATGAAACTGCTAGAAAAGAAATATTTTCAAATAAACCCCAGGAAGATGGCAGAAATATTATTGAGCTAAAAATGACAGCATGAACTGTTCTGTTTCATGAAAGTCTTGTTCTGTTTTGATAGAAAATATCAAAAAGGTCTCATCGTTTTCTAATTTTCTTTTTGTGCCCTGCAGAAATACCAGCATTTTTTATTGAAGAGAAATTCTAGTTTCCAATCTGCAGTGGTCATCAGTAAGTTTGGAAAAGGATTTTATTTGCAGAATAAAAGTCTTAACATTGATGAAATCCCCAGCTTGGAGGTCCAAAGTGTGGAATTGGGTTGGGTGTTTTTCCTTTTCTCCAGAACAGTAATTTCACATTGTTAAACTCATTTGGTGCTTCTGAAGATTGAGATGTACTAGCTGCCTTTGCTTACAAGCACATTCTCATTTTTTCTCTTGCTTATTTTGCCTTCCCAGTTTGACCCAGAGTATAGGGTTTGCATGGCAAGGTTTTAGTAGAGGGTGTGGCAACCAGGTTGACTTCTCTGAGAAGCTGCTGAAGGCCTCCTCTGTATCTGACAGAGCCAACACCAACCAGACCCAGGATGGACCCACTACTGGCCATGGAAAAGCCTAGCAGCAACATTGGTAGTGCCTTTGGAATAACAGACTTAAGAAGGGGAAAAAGTTATTGTGCAGAAATTAATTGCAGCCAGAAAAATGAGGAGTAAGAAAATGTGGGAGGAACAGTCCTGCAGACATGCTGGTCAGTGCAGCTGCAAGTGGTGGGTAGAGGGGAGGGATGCTTCAGGCACCAGAGCAGAGATTCCCTTGCAGCCTCTGGGGAAAACCCTGGTGAGGCAGCTGTTCCTCTGCTGCCCATGGAGGTCCATGGGAGAGCAGAGATCCACCTGCAGCTTTTAGAGGACCCTACAGGGAAGCAGCTGGATGGCCAAAGGAGGCTGCAACCTTGTGAGAAGCCCACAGTGGGGCAGGCTCTGGGCACACTTCTGGATAGAGGAGCCCACACAGGAGCAGGTTTGCTCACAGGATTTGTCATCCCATGGGGGACCTGTGCTGGAGCAGCCCACTCCTGAAGGACTGCACGCCATGGAAGGGACCACACTGGAGCAGTTCAAGAACTGAAGCCTGTGGAAATGACCCACATTTGATAAGTTAATAGAGAAGATTTGCCATGGGAGAGACTCCATGCTGGAGCAAGGGAAGAGTGTGAGGAGTCTTCCCTCCCTCTGCAGAGGAAGGAGCAGGAGAGACAACAGATGATGATCTGACTGCAGCCCTCATTTCCCATCCCACTGTTCCACTGAGAGGGAGGAGGTAGAAAGAACTAGGAATAAAACCTGAAAGGAGGATGGAGCAAAGGGGAGGTGTTTTTAAGATTATGATTTACTTCTCAATATCCTACTCTGATTTGATTGGTAATAAATTAACCTATTTCCCCAAGCTGAGTCTGTTTTGCCCATGATGGTAATTGCTGAGTGATCTCTCCCTTATCTCTAGGCACAAGTTATTTGTTACATTTTTCTCTCCCCTGTCCAGCTGACAAGGGGAGTGATAGAGCAGTTTCAGTGGGCACCTGTCATCCCAAAAAGGTCAAAACACCCATCCCATGCAGTTTCATACCACCCTTGCAAAATTTTCCCAACTGTTGAGCAGCATTTGTAAATATTTGCAAAGATCAGGCTTGCGGCTATTTCAGACAGAATTCATTTTCCTCTTCATTGTGCAGTAAAATATCTTTGCATTCTTCAATGGCCTTTGCAACGCTATTTAATCAGTCCACTATCCAGAAAATCAAGTCATTTCAGTCATCTTTCTCAAATATTCTAAGTGTGGCTGAATACCAGTAGGATGAAAAAGCTCCAAAAGTCTTAAATCTCTGTATTATTACCCATTTGTCACCCCTTTATTCTTTCTTTTCTTTTGAGTTAAAACCATTGCTCTCCGTATTCTCAATTGAACAACAAACAAGTATGACATACTTGGCCTCAGTTTCAGTTGAAAAATTTTCACTTCATGTTGGCTTTTCTACACAGAAATGAAATGGGTTATCTGGTCTTTAATAAAACTGCCTGCAGATCACCAATCTGTTAAGTTTAAGATTAATCAACACTTATTTACTTCAAACAAGAGCAGAAGCTGGATTTTTAAAAGCACTCAGCAGCAGTTCTCTCTTTGTCCTCATTGAAGTCTATTGGCTTCTGCTGATGAATTCAATGAGCTGAAAAAGCCATTTAAGAAATCCCAGTCTGTGCCTTACAGAAAAGATTAATGGTTAAAGAGCACCTTCATATGATAACCTGGGTCATTTCAATATCCAGAACTCTGAAGCTTCTAGCAATTTCCTTTCCATACAGAAGTGTTGATATCTTCTCAAAAAGGCTGTCAAAATATTTCCCAAACTTTTCCATAAAGTGCAGAATTCAGTGAAATAAGACAGGATGAACTCCATTGTTACCCATGAAAAAATATTTTGAGGGTTCTGCAGCTTTGATACCTCAACAATTTCTTTTTCTGTGCTTGCTACTGAGAAAAGTATTTGCAGAAGAGAAATACAGCTATTCTGATAACTCTTGTCATCAGATATGGCTCAAAACTTTTAGTCTTTCATAGCATGAAGAATCAAAATATAGAGGAAATAAACACATTTTATGTTCACAAAGAAATGTTTATCGAAGAATGGCTTGGCTTGGAAGGGACTATAAAGGTCCTCTCCATCCACTCCACTCCCCACCCCCTTACCCCTTGCCATGGGCAGGGATTTCACCCCTAGACCACGTTGCTCAGGGTCCCATCCAACCTGGCCTTGAACACTTCCATGGACCTTCTCTGGGCAACCCGTTCCAGTGCCTCACTGTGTTCACATTAAATTTCTTCCTAACCACTAGTCTAAATCTCTTCTCTTTTAGTTTAAAAACATCCCCCTTTGTCCTATCACTATCTGCCCATAGAAAAATCAGTGATCTGAAGTCTTTGTCTTGGTCTAAAGCCACAGAATCCTAAATTTTAGAACAATTAATTCCACTAAAAGTTGTATGAAAAAAGTAATTGTAAATATAGTATCACACAATTTCCAGGACATCTCTAGTCACTTATGCTGCTGGCTTTCCATCATTTTTCTCTTCTCTAAGTAAGAAAGTATTAGAAGTTGCACACTGTGAGTTTTCATAAGATAACAACATTCTGTTCTAATTTTAGAACTCATCTTTTCCTTCATTTACAGCCATAAATTTAATAGATGTGATTCTTTCCCAGGTGGAGATGCATGAGACTTCATCATTGCCATCACCAAGGTTTTTTCCAGGGAACAACAGCATTCAGGTCTATCTCAGGTTCTGTAGCAAGGCTGCCAGATAATATTGTTCAGAATTACACTGAGTTCCCTGGGGTTACCAGGGAGAAAAGGCAATCTGGTCCATAGCCACTGGGTCCTTCATTAACTTCCATCAATTTTAACATTTACACCTGCCATTACTTTCCTGCTGATAGAGTCTTGGCAATGCTGGCACTTCCAGGGTATTCCTGCCAGCTGGGTTTTCCTGACAACATTCATTAGCAGGTAATTTGCCAGTTACTCTGAAGGACCATGTTGTGTTCTGTGGTTTGAAGTTCTCTAGCATACACCTGGTGTGGCTAATTGAATTCTAGCAATTCTTGCTATGGTTGCTTTCATTAAAGGATGCTTGCAGCCTGTTAAAGGAACAATTAAAACACAGCCTTTTCTGCTTGCAGATTAAAAAATCTGCCAGCTTCTTATCCAGCTATGCCCAGTTGCAGATACTGGAGTCACAGCAGCCTCTCTTGCTGTGAGGCTTCAGAATTATAGAATTCCAGTTTTTCAGTCTGAGCATCAAATGTTTATTTCCTTCATGTGCAATGTAAGCTGTATTCTAAGCAATATTTTAGAGCATTTTTATTTGAGAACCACCACACCTTTGAAAACCAATTTTAGCAGTGCCGTTGGTTGAGGTCCTTTCATGATGAAAATTAGGTTAAATTTTGAATTTTATTTTTATATCATTGAAACTTTTATTACATTGGTAGAAGTACATTTTTTGCAGTCATTACATAGGTCGCTACCCAATACTACAAGGATCCTCTGTGATTCACTGAATACAGATTGTGGAATTTTTTATTTAACATAGCTCAACCATAAGCCAGGCAAATCTACTCTTGCAAATCCAAATGCATTGCTGGGCATGACAATATCCAGCCCTTTCTGATTTTTGAAGTCATTTAAGTGCATCTGTGTCACCGCCCATCCTATTTAACAAAATATTTCAATGTCTATTTATAAAGCTACTAACATCTTGTCATGGGTTGACCCTGGCACAGTGCCAGCGCCCCCATGAAAGGTGGATTCCTAAAATGGTTACCGTGAGATGTGACCCAGGAACAGAACAAAACAGGCTCCAACTTGGGAATGGAGGGGAAAAGAAAAAAAACAACATTTTATTAATCTACATAGACACAAAAGGGAAAAGGAAAAAACTACACACAACAATCCACAATAGAACATCTTCAAAAACACTTCTCCTCCCCCCACCTCCCCAACAAACAAATCCCCTCTAACACATCAATTCTCAATTCCAATACCCTCCTTCACACACACTCTCCCCAGTTCATCAGGAGAGAGGAGTCTTCCTCTCACACCATGGGCCTCCCCAGGAAAACACTGCAAAGTCCCCAGTGCTTCCACGTCACACACTGCAGCCGCCCGAAGAAAATCTGTAGCGGTGACCATTCTTCCTTCCATGTCCAGCGCTCTCACCACTGTCCATGGATCCAAACTGCTCCTTAGGTCCTTTTAAGAATGCTTTGCCTAGTTCCAAGAAGTGGCCGCCTCTCACCATTTGGGACACCTGTCCCCCCCATATTATTTCCCCTGGGGCCTGGGGCTCTCAGGAACAGAGATCCTTCCCTGGGGGCAGAGGGCTCCACCACACCCTCCCCCTCAGTCTCTGTTCTCTCCGCTTCTCTTCGCGGCCTTGTCACTCCTGGCTTCTAGCCAACCGCCTCCCCCAAGGAGCAGTCTCTGTATTATCAGAAGAACTTGGTTTCGCCCGTGGCTGTGTAAGAGAAAAGTCCAGCCAAAGCCACTCCACTCATCTCCTCCACCTAGGGCACTCTCATCTACAAGCATTTCTTCACCTAGTCAAACTTCTTCTTCTTTCCCATCCTCTTTCTCCTCTCACTCCTCAGCTGGGGAGGATCAGTGTTTTTTAAAGCTTCCAAAGGTTCAAAAGGGTTACAAGCTCGGCCTGGTCTGCTGACGGCTGGGCACCTTGCCCCCCCCCCACTTTCTCCTCCTGGCTGTGCTCCCGGCACCAGATAACAAATTTCCAGCCTGCACAGTCTCTGTCATTCTCTCTCCCAGGGGGGGCTGCCCAAACCATCCCAGGACTCCTCCACCCCTGCACCTTGCCGGGGCTCCGGCCTTCCTTCCCAGGCCGCATGGCCTCCCCTCCCCCGCCCAGACGCAGCTGGGCAGGGGAGAGGTCAGAGCAACTCACCGGCCGGACTCCAAAGAGGAAGGTCTTCTCTAAATCCTCTGCTTTTTAACCCACTGAGTGTGTTCTCGGAGGCGTACCCAAATCCTCAGTGGCCACACCAAATGCCAATTTCACATCTGGCCACTGATTGGTTTGACCATAACTTTCCAAAAAAAAAACTCTCTTCCGGGTCAAACCATGACAATCCACCTCTCGCCTCTGAGAACACACATTTCACTCCAACATATTAACAAAACTACATCCAAGACATTTCTGCTTACAACAGTGACATACACCAAACCTCCATCCCTACATTTTATAATCAATCTATTTACATGCTTTGCTCTTATTCCTTTTGATCCATCTCACAGTTTCCATCTTCTCCATTCGATTCCCGGTCAGGGAACCAATAATGTCATGGGTTGACCCTGGCACAGTGCCAGCGCCCCCATGAAAGGTGGATTCCTAAAATGGTTACCGTGAGATGTGACCCAGGAACAGAACAAAACAGGCTCCAACTTGGGAATGGAGGGGAAAAGAAAAAAAACAACATTTTATTAATCTACATAGACACAAAAGGGAAAAGGAAAAAACTACACACAACAATCCACAATAGAACATCTTCAAAAACACTTCTCCTCCCCCCACCTCTCCAACAAACAAATCCCCTCTAACACATCAATTCTCAATTCCAATACCCTCCTTCACACACACTCTCCCCAGTTCATCAGGAGAGAGGAGTCTTCCTCTCACACCATGGGCCTCCCCAGGAAAACACTGCAAAGTCCCCAGTGCTTCCACGTCACACACTGCAGCCGCCCGAAGAAAATCTGTAGCGGTGACCATTCTTCCTTCCATGTCCAGCGCTCTCACCACTGTCCATGGATCCAAACTGCTCCTTAGGTCCTTTTAAGAATGCTTTGCCTAGTTCCAAGAAGTGGCCGCCTCTCACCATTTGGGACACCTGTCCCCCCCATATTATTTCCCCTGGGGCCTGGGGCTCTCAGGAACAGAGATCCTTCCCTGGAGGCAGAGGGCTCCACCACACCCTCCCCCTCAGTCTCTGTTCTCTCCGCTTCTCTTCGCGGCCTTGTCACTCCTGGCTTCTAGCCAACCGCCTCCCCCAAGGAGCAGTCTCTGTATTATCAGAAGAACTTGGTTTCGCCCGTGGCTGTGTAAGAGAAAAGTCCAGCCAAAGCCACTCCACTCATCTCCTCCACCTAGGGCACTCTCATCTACAAGCATTTCTTCACCTAGTCAAACTTCTTCTTCTTTCCCATCCTCTTTCTCCTCTCACTCCTCAGCTGGGGAGGATCAGTGTTTTTTAAAGCTTCCAAAGGTTCAAAAGGGTTACAAGCTCGGCCTGGTCTGCTGACGGCTGGGCACCTTGCCCCCCCCCCACTTTCTCCTCCTGGCTGTGCTCCCGGCACCAGATAACAAATTTCCAGCCTGCACAGTCTCTGTCATTCTCTCTCCCAGGGGGGGCTGCCCAAACCATCCCAGGACTCCTCCACCCCTGCACCTTGCCGGGGCTCCGGCCTTCCTTCCCAGGCCGCATGGCCTCCCCTCCCCCGCCCAGACGCAGCTGGGCAGGGGAGAGGTCAGAGCAACTCACCGGCCGGACTCCAAAGAGGAAGGTCTTCTCTAAATCCTCTGCTTTTTAACCCACTGAGTGTGTTCTCGGAGGCGTACCCAAATCCTCAGTGGCCACACCAAATGCCAATTTCACATCTGGCCACTGATTGGTTTGACCATAACTTTCCAAAAAAAAAACTCTCTTCCGGGTCAAACCATGACACATCTGAAGAAGTTGAAGTTTTCCCACTTCTTTGAGAGAAGATTTCAGCCTCAGGGACACCTGATGGATCATCATTTTTGATGTTATTTTCCTTTTTTCCTTTTGTTTTTTTCATCACTGCAAAGCTAAAGAAGTAGGCTTGTGTGTGCAAGTTAGTTTAATGCAATCATTACTGTAAGATGATTTTTTAAATCTGCTTTCCTATCCCTTTATGTAACAGTTCCTGTTCTCCACGATCATATTTTTTTGCCTGTCAGAATAATATAGGCAGTGCAAAAAAATTTATAAGACAGTTAGAATTAGTAAACTTCTGTGCTGCTCTCCAGTACTGTGGTGGTCCAGTCAGAGTTTTCTCTCAAATAGACAAACTGCAATTTTCAACCAAACCTGAGGAGAAACACTAAGGATTATATAGAAAAGATCCCAAAACTGATATGGAAAGCTGTACTCAGTAATTTCTCTGTCTTGCTATGAAGGAAAATAATTTTTTTTCACTTTGAAGTTTTGATAGCAGGGAGCAATGAAGATGGCATGCAAGAGCAATGATTTCCTTAGCACCTTATTGCCCCCTATGATTTGACATTGACATGATATGATATGACCTGGCATGATATGATATTGACATTTCTTTAAGCTCTTGGGACAGCTGTGTCCAGCAGCATGGAGTGATTAGACCACCCTTTTAGTGTCTGATGCCTGCTCCAGTAGGAGACTTCAAAGTGCAAAGGGCTTGGGAAGGGGAAATCGGAAGGTACCTTGCACTCCACCCTCCTGCACACACTTACACATTGTAGGGTTTGCCTACATCGATGGGCAGCAGGTGCTTCCCCAACCAGCCATCCCCAACCAGCTCAAGGCCAGGTTGGGTGGGGCTTTGAGTGACCTGGTCCAGTGGAAGGTGTTTGTTCCCAAGGCAGGGGGGCTGGAACTGGATGCTCTTTAATGTCCCTTCCAACTCAGACCTGTCTATAATTCTCTCATCTCGCCTACTGAGTGGTGTGGATTGAGCCTCATTCCCAACAAATCCTGGCCACTGCTCCCCATGGTGCTGGTGATAGTGCAATAGTTTAATAAAGGTATAGTTCCTTGCAGTGCCATGTATTTTAATGGTTGCACATTTTCCAGCTGTCATTTCCACTCTCCCAAAGTCACTCCCAGGCTTGGAACAGGAATTAATTGCAATCCTCCTGATAGTAGGGTAACAGGGCTTGCCAGATTCATTCAAATTCTGCTGCTTCCACCCAAAAAGCTGCTTCCAACAGTCTTGAAAGAATAAAATGAGGAAGCTCTGCTCTTAGAAAATCTATCACCTGCTCACATACTGCTACAAACAAACATCAAGGTAGATTATGGTGCCAGAATTGAGAATTGTTCCATTCTATCATAGCTGAACAAATTCAGTTTCTGCTACTGATGTAAAAACCTCTGGAAAGATGGAGAAAAGGAGGAGTCAGAAATTAAAAAGAAAAAAAAGTAAGATTACTTTATCTGCAATGGAATAAAAATTGAAAATAAGTAAAAATTAAACCCTTCCTTTGATAAGGAAGTTCGAGCTAAAGAAATAATTTCTCTGACATGCCATCTTTGCTGTTCCCTGCTTTCAAATCTTTAAAATTAAAAAATTTATTTCCCTTCATAGGAGACAGAGAAATTACATTTTAGGTTATAACTCAAAATAATAGGCATGTCAGGCAAGGAGCTGTTTTAAGTTCTATTTTACTTACTTTTCTACTTCACTCCTTTCTTTCACCTATGATCTCTGATTGCAGAGGACTTGTGAAGGGGTGTAGGGGTACATATCTTGGATAGTCCATTTTGAGTTCTAGAGAAACAATAATAAATTCTGTACCCAGAGAGGTGAGTGAAACACCAATTTCTGTTACAAAGAGCACCAGAAATTCAGGGACAGCTGCTTCTGGCAATGCCATGAAGTAAAAATTACTGTCTTAACACAAAAATTTGAATTGTGCTGAGTGACTTGTGAAAGATTCAGGATGGTTATATAATCCTTTACAAAATTTTCCCTGAAAAAACTCTATTTCTATTTTCTTTTTTTTTTTCCTTTCAGTTTATGAAGACATTCAGAAAAGTTTGTCTCTCCTTTTTAGGTTTTAGTGCTGAGGCAACTGCTCTATTTTCTCAGATTTTCAGTCCTTTTACTCCCTTCTTTTGTGTTATGTTAATAGTTGCATTGGGATTGCACAGCCAGGTTTTGGTAAGGAGGGGCTGCAGCGCTACAGGGGTGGCTTTTGTGAGAAGGTGCCAGAAGCTTCCCCCACGTCCAACAGAGCCAACTCCAGCAGGCTCCAGGATGGAGAGAGGAGCCCATGGTGGAGCAGGTTTCCTGGAAGGACTTGTGACCCTGTGGGGGACTCACACTGCAGCTGTTCTTGAAGGACTACGTGCCACACCAGAGCAGTTTATGGGGAGCTCTCTCCCAGGGCAGGGACCACGCGGTGGAGCAGGGCACGGGCTCTTCTCCCTGAGCAGCAGCAGGAACAACCTGTGATGAACTGACTGTCACCCCCACTCCCTGTCCCCCTGCACTGCTGGGGGAGGAGGAAGAGCCTGGGAAGGAAGGAGGGGCAGGGGAAACTTGTTTTTAACGTTTATTTTACTTCTCATTATCCTGCCCTGGTTTTGTTTGTAATAAATTCAATTAATATTCCCAATCTGAGTCTGTTTTGCCCGTGTTGGTGTTCAGTGAGTGATCTCTCCCATTCCTTATCTCAATTCACAAACCTTTTGTTGTATGTTCTCTCCCTGTCCGCTCATGGAGGTCTGTGATAGAGGAGTTTTGGTGGATGCCTGACACCCAGCCAGGTGAAACCACCACTGTAGTGTGACCTTCCTGTGAGGTTTCCCACTTATTTACCAGAGAGGAAGAAATATAAGCTCGCTTCAGACCATGAGTGTCCACTTTAGTTTAGGAAAGCAGGGATTTTCCTCTCTGGTTGGGGCAGGACCTGCTGCAGACCATGGAGGTGGAAGGAAGCAACGCCCATCAGACTTTACTGCTCCTAGGCCAGTGGAGAGGCAGGCCATCCCACTTCTTAAACTGTATTTTCCTGGCATGGAAGCCAAATGGATGTATGTTCGCTATTTCAGCATTTGTCCAGATGTTTAAAAAGTTCATAAGCACTTCTTTTTCCTCTGGGTACCAGACAAGTAGATCGTGCTCCACAAATTATTTTCCTCTTTGCGCCTAGACTTCATTCTGTTTGCATTTCCACCACCTCACTCAGGATTTCGCAGTTATACGTGACTAAGCCTTTCTCTATGAACTACTAAATCACCTGATTTCCATGGCAACTTGTCTTATGGGACTGTCAATTAACTGACCTGTGGGTTTATATAGAACTGGTGTGTATTATATTTATTTCCTAGGAAAAGCAATATCTCCCAAGCCATCCTTTTGCCAGAAAAGGTTGCAAACCCTTACACTTAATCTACTATGCAGCCTCTCCAATAGGTTCCTCTGGAGAAAAGTTAAGTGATACACAAAAACTAAGCCACAGTACTGACAAACTTTTCTTGCTCAGAAATAAAGGGAAAATCCCATAGTTTATCCTGTAATGCAGCTCTCTGAGTTCTTAGCAAGGGAAAAATCCAGACCCAGGTACCAGTTACCTACACCCTGTAGGTGTATTTTCCAAACTAGATGCTATGACCCTTCTCTGATGCATACTCCAACAGAGAAAACAATGAGCCTCAGACCTTCATTTAGCCAGTGTGTGGCTAAACATTGCTTTTTCTTCCTCAGCTTGTAATGTGAGGCAGCTGTCTGGTGGACAGAGCAGAAAAAACCAGATGAAAAGGTTCCAGACTCTTTGCTTCCACTCCTGCCACTCCTAAAGTATAGCTTTTATAGGCAAAGGAAACAGTGAGTTTGAACCCAAGCCTGGTTTTGTCTTTTGTTTTAAACAAATGCCTTTTAGTGTTAAGCCAAGACAGTTCATAAAAGCTTTTATTTTTTGTAAAAAAACCCCACCATATATAAAAAACATGAACAAAGAAACATTCCTAATACTTGTCTTTGTCTGAGTTATTTTGATGCCATTTCTTCTCTAGTTGTTTTTCATAGCCTCTCAGATTTGTCTTTTCTTGACTGGGAAGTAAATCTCAGACCTACCTTTGAATCAAATCTGGAAATGCTGTGTGAGTTCCAAATAGTGTGAAAATACCTGTTCAGATCCTGAAAATAGTCTGAAAAGCATGTCTGTGGACATTGAACATTGTAAAATCCATTATTCCAGGACACTTCAACATTGGTTAAGAGTCCTTTTAATTATGTCAGCTGAACTTGGATATTCAGTAAAGTCTACTGGAATTTTCTTGGAAAAATTGCTATCATTGCCCGCACTTTCAACGGTAGCATATAGATGCAAAAGAATCATCTTTAGTTAAAGTTGTTTTCTTCTTCTGATCTAAAATGCCACAGTCCATGAACTGTCATTTCATCATCCCACACTGTAGTTGTAAAATTGTTTGCTTGTTATAGAAATTCCTGCAAGAGTTTTGAGATGTACCCTTCAATATTTTTTTGCTTGGCTTTTTGTTGTTGCTGTTGTTGTTGTGGTTTTTTGGAGGGTTTGCTTGTTTGTTTGTTTGGTTTGGTTTTTGAGATTTTTGACTTACAGGATCTTATTTCAAAAATATTCATTTAAAATACATCCTGCATTTTTGTTTCCTTCTGTTTCTGGTCAATATCTGCCTTCTCTCCACTCTCACACATGGTATGGTATTAATATTTTATTTAGCTTTTCTACCAGGAGTCATATTTAAAGTATATTAAAAATATAAATATATATACTTCATTTTCACTGTAGAATAAGGGATGCTGCTCAGTAATTTACTGAGAATCCTGGTTTTGGTTTGTGTTTTTTATTTTCCTGAAGACTCTATATTTTTCCTTGTGAATCAGGGTGGGTGGTTTACCTCATGGTTTACCTTGGCAGCTGTTCATACAATTCAGAACATACAAACATATGCATACATTATTTTAAAGTAATACTATTTATTTCATTTAGCCATCTTATACCATCACTGTTTTCTCTGATGCCATAGAATAGAATAGAATAGAATAGAATAGAATAGAATAGAATAGAATAGAATAGAATAGGAGTATCAGTGTTGATTTCACTAGAAAACAGCATTTTATAACACAATCACAGTGCTGCAGTAAAGCTGCAACTTCACCAATGTAATCCCACAAATTATGCTCTGATCCCTACATTTTTACAGGAAAAATGGTAAGATGAAGCATTAAAGAGCCCAAGAAACTTTGATTCTTATTTTCCAGATATTAAAAGAGATGAATAAGCATCACAACAGCTAAGTTGCCATGGTCCTTTGTGAAGAATATGAAACATCTTGTGTGTACAGGTTGGATGAGAACACAAAGGAGAAGAGCAGCACAAAATCAAAGAATATGCTGAGTTGGAAGGGACCAACAAGGATCATTGAGTCCAACTCCTGGCCTCACGTGGGACCACCCCCAAGAGTCACACCAGGTGCCCAAGAGCATTGTCCAAATGCTTCTTGAACTCTGTCAGGTTGGTGCTGTGACCCCTTCCCTGGAGAGCCTGTTCCAGTGCCCAAACACCCTCTGGAAGAAGAAAATTTTTCTAATATCCAACCTAAACCTCCTGTGACACAAATTCAAGCCATTCCCTTGGGTCCTGTCACTGTCACCACAGAGAAGAGATCAGTGCCTGCCTCTCCTCTTCCCCTCATGAGGAAATTATAACTGCAGTGAGGTCTGTCCTCAGTCTCTTCCCCAGACTAGAAGACTCTACAAGTATTCAGAATACTGGCAACAGATCTGGACTTGTTCCAGTAATCCCAAAAGCAAAACAGGGACAGAAAAATGATTGGTCACTTTTACTGAAGGAGTGGAAGGAGAAATGTCCATGCCAGCTGAGCTCACAAAATATTGAGGCTCTTGCAGGTGGTCTCTATATAAGAATAAGAAGGTTTTATAGGAGAGTTAAGGCTCTTGAATAAATTATCCCAAGTGAAGAGCACTTAGAATCTTATTTAAGACTAGATTGCAGTGAGAACACAGAAATCTTATGATGACTGTTGGACTATCCCACCAACTATGTATACAGAACACCAGCTGGGTATAAGAACTGATAATAGACTGAAATATTCTAGTTTTTTAAAGTTTTTAATAATTCATAGAATTTTCAGAATCCATAAACCAAGATACCCAGAAACTGCTGAGTATTTTGACAAAATTTATCAAAAATTATTAGAGCTATGTATAAGATTTATAAATCAAATGCAGTTTCAAAGTTACATTCACATTCTTAAATGAAGGCATCCTCTTTGTGTCCAAGACCAGCATCTCCTGAAATGCACATCCAGAATTCAAATGTCCGGTTTTGAAATCTCAGATGTTAAAATCGATATAGAGTAAACATTAAATGTTATGACAAAGTGAAGGACAAAATATTCTCCTATGAAAGATCAAGTAATGTCAGGCCTGTGCAGTCACTAGATGGTGTACACATGCACAACTTATCAAGGTGTTGCTCTTTGCTATGAGGTGATTATGAAATAAGGGAAGATTTAACAAAGTCATCTCTTTCTGTTCCTCCTATGAACAGATATTTGCCATAAAAATGGGATAGATCCTGGAACCCTGAGTCCTGAAGCTGGACTGAAAGGAGCAAACCAAAGGAATGAACACTGCAATGGGAAGATCTGAGCACAGAAATATAGGTGCAGTCTGAGTTGTCTCTTGGTAACCTCCACAATTAATGGAAATTTGTTTCCTTTTGTACCAAAGGTGTGCAAACTCAGTTACTTGTTAAAAAACTTAAATGAATAAATGAAGGCCCTCAGTTTCCTGAAAACTCTTGCTTCTACTTTGACAGCTTATTCTTGCAGCACACATTAATAAAAACCCTGTTTTCCTGCAAAGTTGATTATATTCAAATTGAAACTAGGGTGGCAAAATGAAATCCCCTCAAATGTCATTTATCCAGGAGTGAGCTCACAGGCCTCCTTGAATGAATGTTGCAGCAAAGCTGCTAGATCTGAGCTTATAATCTTTTTGACAACTGTAAGCTCTGTGGCTGCAGCTTTTATGCTTCATAGGCTGTTATACTGACACTGTGGCTCAGTGTGTGCTTTTATATGTAGATACATTAAATGCCAATATTTTATGAATTCAGATACATAAAGTATGGGCTTGTCTGTCCAGAGAGATTTCCTACATGAGGCAGTGGCACTTTGCCCTATGTCACAGTCACAAAGTAGGCATGATCAGTTTCTCACTACCAATTAGCTTTCTGCTACAAAACTTGCTTTATCCCAGAGCCCCAGACAGAGACTATATAAATGTTAATACCTGAATGGATTCTCTCAACCTTTTATTATAACTTATAACCTTTGCACTAACATTTAGTAGTACATTTTCAGTGTGAAATCCAAAGAACTGATCTACAAAGTGCGCTTAAATTAATACTGAATTTTAAGCAGTCTTTACCTATCAGTTAGTCAGAAAACCAGTGTTGCTAGTGCTATAGCTAAGCAGCTTAACAAAGCTGAATTTCAAGGTCAGAAATAACTATTGAGCAAATCATTCTTTCTGGATTCAAATGCTAAATACTTAGCGGCGTGTGGATCTTGTGTTGCACAGTTCTCAAAGCTGTTCAGAGAATCCACTCTCTTATGAATGAATCCAACCTTCAGTATTGTCCTTTTTCAGAGGAGCCACTACAGGACACCCACCCACTGCAAGTACCTTTAATCACAGTGGGGGTGACTGAAAATGTTTCCAAAGGGCAGGAAACATCCTGTTCTCCTTTGAGTGCTGGAGCCCAATATGGACCTACACATACAATAATTTTTTTAAGGGTATGTGGAAGCAAGCATCTGATTTATTAAGTTATTTAGTTAAGGACTATTCAGTACAAAAGGAATAAAAAAGCAACAAGGAAATTGATAGATGGAAAGAAAAAGGAAAATTACCTTAATGATGACCAGTGCTCTTTGGACACTGATTTGTGACCATTAAGGGAACTGCTCAGGCACAGCCTTGAGGAGGGTCAGTGTAACTGACAAGGAGGGAAAGCATTATAATTGTGAGCATTGAGGGATATTTCAGGAGACTTCTGAGAATGTTCTGACCCTTTTGGAAGTGTCTTGTGTCATTGTGTAAAATGTATTGTGGAATGTTTAGGAAAATGGCCGAGGGAAGGGTCATGCTGCACCATGGACCAGCAAGCACAAGAGAAAGGAGAAGAGGGAAGAAAAGGGATGGTCACACATTATCAGCCATATACCATGGGTATAGCCTCTGTAGGGGGCTATGCTTGCAAACAGGTAAGGAGAGGGGGGAGGGTCTCTGCATACTTCACTAGTGAAATTCAATCCTGACTCAGTGGTTGTAAGATGGGAACATGAGCATCTAGGGAGAGTTTGTCAGTACAAGACACCTCATTTCTATACAGGCATAGCATTATATATGGGGTAATGTGATTTGACAGACTTCAGAGTGGGAGATGACCTTGTTGACACCATGTGAAAACTGACAGCAAAGCCCTCACACTCTTCCTGGTCCATGGAAAGAAAAGACACCAATTCCCATTGCTGCATATTTGGCATCATTTAGAAGAAAATTCTTAGCAGTCAAATTGCTACATAAATATCTCATAAAAGAAAACCTCTTTGACTATATTGTTTAAATGAAAATATTTGTTCTGATGAAACGTTCCTTTAATCTAAAACAAATAAAACTGTTAAATCTTCCTGCACAGGTTGTCACAAAACTGGCACAAATCCTTTGTCAACAGTTTTTGTTAGCATAGAAAGTCAGTACAGCAAGAACTATAACTCTATCCATCTGGTATTGGAACAAATATGTATACACATATATTCCAAAAAATCAGCTGACTTTAGTACTCCCCACAGTCTTAATTTTCAGACTGCTGCTTTGAACACTACCACATGCATCAGAATACAGCTTTCACATTAAAGAAAAAATTATCATGACTTTTGTGTACATTTTTCTGTTCTTTACCTTCCTTTGTCTGCAGAAAATATCAAATGTAAGAGTGAAACTGGGCTTCTGCAGTTAGGGCAGAAACATCACTAGCTTTAGGTTGCTAAATTTGTACAATGAAGGACCACCAATGTGTTTGGAAACTATGTCCTGCTATGGGGGGTGTCAGGAGGTCAGCAGCAACCTAAGCCATGTATGGCTACAAAGCACCTTTCATCCTCTAATGTAGCTTGCAAAGGGTTTCAGATAGTCTTCAACTCAGAATCACAGAAGAGACTGGAAGGAGCCCCTGGAGACTGAGCAGTCCAACAGCACTGCTCACAGCAGAGAGCCAGCTGGACCAGGTTGTTCAGGACTTTTTCCAGGCCATTTATGACTATGGAATCATGGAGACTCTTCAACTTCTCAGGCCAACCTCTGCTGGTTTTCGACTATCCTTAAGGTAAAAGTCTCTCTCTTAAGTTAAAATGGAACTTTCAATTCTATTGACTCCTAGCCCATTGCTGGATGCCACTGAGAAATGCCTGGCTTCATTTTCTGAAGTCCCCCCACCATTCATGGATTTATACATGTTTGCTGATAGCACCCCTTTGAGCCTTCTGTTTTCTAGGCTGAGCAGTCCCAGGCTTCTCAGCCTCTCCTCAGACAACAGGTGCTCCAAGCCCTTTATTGTTCAGCCCTTTGCTGGATTCTCTGCAGCACGCTCATGTCCCTCTTCTACCAGAGAGCCCAGACCTGGACCTAGTACTTCAGAGGTGTCTCATTGGCTCTGAGTAGAAGAAAAGAATCACCCCATTTGACCTGCTGGCATTACTTCTCCTCATTTTTTACTTGTTTGTCCCATACTTCACTAGTTTGTGTGGATGTTATGGAAAACTACGGAAAACTGTATTGAAAGCCTTGCTTATGTTGAGCTAAAAACCATCCACAGCTCTGCCTTCATCCACCAGCCAGAAATCTCTTTGCAGAGGCTATGAGGCAGTTTAAACATGATTTCCTCTTTGTAAAACCACACTGACTTCTCTCAGCTCCCTGCTTCTTTCTGAGCAGCCTGGTCTACTGGAAGGTGTCCTTGTCTATGGCAAGGGGATTGCAATAAATGATCTTTAGAGACCCTCTCAACCCAAGCCATTATACAGTTTTATGATATGTTTGGAAATGGTTTCCAGGAGGATTTGGCTTATACAGGATTGTTAAATGGTGGGTTAGTTCAGGTGTAAGTACACATGTTTCAGCCAAGCAATTTAGGAAGAGCAGGTGGTCAAAGCCCAGCTGTGCATGAGTTGCCTAGAGGAGTAAATTAGACTGTTCATAGAATGTAGTTGGAGTGTTTGTTTTGGTTTTTTGGGTTTTTTTTGACTGATTAAGGCATTTCAGTTATTCTTATACAAATAAGTGGGGGAACAGAATATCCTTCCAAAATTCATTTCTTGGAGACTAAGTCAAAGATATTGAAGCTTTTGAAATGACACAAATATATTCTGATAAATTCTGGTTGCCTTTTACTATGGGCACAACATTTGCATATCATGAAAGTTGATCCTGGACTTTGGCTGTTTTAGTATCTTTGTTGAACAGAGCACTGAGAATAAGTTTGTCAGAGAAGGATTTTTTTTAGTGCAGGAATTGAAGCAGGAGAGAACAAAAAAGAGAGAAATAAAGGGGGGGAAAAAGAAAAGAGAAAAATACAGGTGTGTAGGTGTTTTTACATGAAAATTTTGGCGTCCACCCTCCTGTCACTGACAGTGTTGGCCTTATTTCAGTTGCCAAAAAAATAGGCAGCCAATGCTATTTGAGATGTCTTGGACATGCCTGGTAAATGGCATGAGCTGATAAATGAAGGTTCTTCCAAATTAAATAAAAAGTGGAAGCCATGGTTGTAGTGGGTCTTTTGGTGGAAGCATTGCAGCTGTAATTTTGCCAGATTTGCCTGAAATTCTACCTCTTCCCTCCTTGTTTGGTAGTCAGTCAGGTTCTAAAGATTGTGTCTGTGCCTTATTGAACATCAATCCTAAAGGTGATAAAATCTGTACTTTGCTAGGAAGAGAAAATCTCACCTGAATAACATAAAATGACACATCCCTTTCAAAACGCTCAACTCAGGTGCTTCCATGTGTTCTTTTGTATTTAGAAATTTACATGGAAATATTGTGTTTAAGACCTGATGGAGATTAATTGTTTGTGTGCTCAGCAAGCCCATGAAGAGGAATAAAAAAATAATTCAATAAGAGCATGATTAAAATGCATGATGTAAGCCACAGGTATTGATGTATAACAGTTAGGTGCTCACTCAAGTGTTTCTGCTATTCAGAGTCAGTAGAGCAAATACATTTCTTTCCTTTCTTTGCAGCTCAACAATGGAATGAAAATTTCATTTTCGTGAAGTATTAGAGATACGTGTCACTGAAAGGTTTTGGAAATCAGAAGATACAGGAACACATCCTCATTTTAGAAAATTCTTGGATGAGCTGAAAGATCAAAATTATGCAGGCTCAAAAATAATTTTAAATTAGCTCTAAGATTCTTTAATACTGAAGGTTATATAATCCATCTAGTGGATTTTGGGGGCAGAGTTAATCTTTGGTATCAAACAGTTCAGCAAGAGCATTTCTTTGCAGTTTCTATTTGCCAAAATTCCTCTTCTGCAGCACTTTTACAAGCACCTTGGTCTGTTGTGCTCTGGGGACCATCTTCTGCCTCAGATCCCTTGCTAGGAGAAATTGCATGGTAAGAGGAATACAGACAGATGCCAGCTGGGTTCACCTTTAGCAGCAAGACTGTCATGCTACAGGGTCCTCTCTTGTTCCCCTCTCAGGAGAGGGTGGTGGTCCAGAAAGGCCCAGCACCAGGAACTGCAGCCCAGGAAACCATGATGATGGGGCAGAAGCACAAGGCAAGGGGCAAGCATCAAACAGGAAAGCAAGACCTAACACAAAGGGGTGAAGAAATAAATTCCATGCTGTTTGCTTCCTATTCTTCCCTTTTTCTGTCTTGCAGGCTATTTTTAAACTCTTTCTTCTAAAGAGCAGAACTGGTCATTAATCTTTTCCTCCCTACTCTATAAAGTATTGAGAAAATATATTCTTGGCCAGCTTTTCCATACTTTAAATCTTTATTTCCTTTATTCAACTTCTCTTTCTTTTCTTCCTCAGTATATTTTTCCTAGAACTCCTAAACAAGTGTCAGCCTAGCCAGTCTTTGCTACAATTTTTGTGCTCAAATATTCTGAGTGAATCATCTTTTTCATGTAATTCCATTTGTACCAGGAAATAGGACTATGTCACAATAACATGAAAATTCTTGCCTAGAAATTGTTCTGGCATTTGTAAAGTGCACCAAATTTTCTTGACTGCTTTGTGTTCCAGGATTTTGTGCTGTGCTGTTACTGTATATTTTTACCAGTAAGGTTGGCAAACACTTCTAAAAAGCCCAGTCTCCAGAGGTTAAGCTGACTGATTGGTTGACAAAACATATAAACATGGAGTCATCTTTAAAATTTAATTCAAGATAAAAAACCTTTTCTTGCCACTTTAATATCCCACCAGACTTTCTGTGTGTATATTGCTACAGTCCAGCTCTGCTCAAGAGAAACAGAGAACAAGGCACTGCCCTGCTGTCTCAGTGGGCTAGGACTAAGTTATAAGGATTAAAATGAGCCCACCCATGTTGGTAACTATTGGCAATTTTAACATGTTTTAAGTTCATAAACTCATTGTGATCTCTTTTACTTTCAGGCTAGAGGCAAAGAGGACTTTTTGGATCAGCATGGGGATCTTGTCTTCCTGAACAGGAAGAAAAGTGACAAAAGCTCCCTGTTAGGTACAAAACAATGTTCCTTAGTGGGATACTTAATTTCCTTGGGGAGCTTCTTCCCCTCAACAATTATAAACCATGTTCAGAATTACTATTTCATTTTTCTAAACCAGGGAAAAGAAATACCTCCTGCAGTCCCTGTCCTGTCAGCTCAAAAAGACATCAAAGTTGGGAAGGAGAGGCTGTTTCCTAAAGGTTATTGCCAGTTGCATCTTCTTGTTTATTAACACTGTAAAGCTCAGAGAAACTTTTTCTGCTTCACCTAGTCATCCGAGCCACTAGAACTCCTGTCAAGAGACATCTCGGATTCTGCATTTTGTATAATGCAATCAGATGGCTATTGGCAGTTGAGATACAATCAAATTTATTGTTTCAGATAGAAATATTCTACAGAAATTTTGAAAACTGACTGATAACTCCCCTTTCCCACAGAATATGTACCAGGCTAGGCTGTTCCTAATTATAAACACTCATTGCCCATCCCCCCCTTGGAGATTGTGACTGCTATAGAGGAAAGCATTTGGCATTTTGGCTGAAGACTATTAGCTGGGTCATGAAATAAATACCTCTAAAGGCTTAAACAACTGCTGGCTGCCCAATTTTTGTGACTTGCTACATAAACACTCTTTGATGCAAGCACTATAGCACGTTGCTCCACAGCCAGATACACCTTTAACAAGCAATGTGTGGGGTAAATCTGTCCATCAGCAGAATTCTCATTCACCACCCTGGGAAGAGCTGGTGTCACAGCCAAAGCAACATCACAGGTGTCCTCCTTCACTATTTTTTAACAGCAAAAGTCTCCTGAACAACCCTTGTCTTCTCCCAAACACTGTTGCAAAGCTAAGTTTAGGCAGCATAGTAGAGCTTTGTAAAGGAATTAATCTGTGTGGTGGTTGACGTAAGAAACTTCCTCAGCTGGATCCAACCAAGCCATTAGTTCTTTCAAAGGTTTGGGTTTACTTCCAGCAATCTAATTTTCCAAGAATTGTGATACATGATACCTGGGTCCCTCCTTTGCATGCACTTTTTTTTGCTCAAACTGTACTCCCTAACAACACTTTTGGAAGATATTCCAGTGCCTTTTTTGAATACTGAATTTTTTTAATACAGAATGTATTAATCACTGAACTGGACCTTAGGCCATGTGTAGCCATATTTGTCCCCATGGTGATCAGCTGCCTCACCCCTCCAACAGAGTAATGACTCAATGCATTGTCCAACTATTCAACTGGTTGGCTAGTAGAAATCAGAACTTGTACTTAAAAGTAGGTACAACAGCTGAATAATCCCAGTGAGTTTTAAATTTTCAGTCCATCTCTTCAAAGTTCCAGTCAGTCATTACACCAGCATGTGATAGTTTTATAAGAAAACAATGGATAATATTAGAGGCAAATCCCTGCCACCTGTGTCTGGTTCTGGCTGGATTATAATTAATTTTCTTCATAGTTGCTAATATTTTGGATTTGTGCTGGAAATAGTGCTGATAACACAGGGATGTTTTTGTTATTGCTGAGCAGAACTGCTCCCCACCCCATCCCATCAGCAAGAAGGCTGGGAGTGTACAAGAATTGGAGAGGGGACACAGCTGGGACAGCTGACTCCAAATGACCAAAGGGGGGCTCTATACCATATGGCATAAAAACTAGGGGGAAAGTGGCTCAGGCACTGTCTAGGCATCCGTTGCTTGATGGTGAGCAATTGTTTTAAATTGCTTCACTTGTCTTTCATGGGGTTTATTTATCTTTCTTTGTGGTTTCTATTTTATATTTTTATTATTATTGTTATGATATATATATATCTTTAATAACTATTGTTATTTATATATATATATGCATATACTTTTTATTTAATTTCAATTATTAAATTCTTGTCATCTCACCCCACAAGTCTTCACCCTTTTACCTTTTGTATCCTCTTTCCCCCATCATGCTGGAGGGAGTGAGCAAGCAGCTGTGCGCTGCTTAGTTGCCTGCTAGATTTAAACCATGACAACAACACAAAAAAAAAAAAAAGAAAAAAAAAAAAAAGAAAAAGAAAAAAAAAGAAAAAAAAGGAAAAAAAAGTATCTGACTTGAAGTCATTACATACAAAAATTGTTATGATATTACAAAAACTTTTTTAATTTAGAGAAAAAAACAGTATTTTCATCAGCTTGCTGATCATTGCTTTAATGCTTTTGCGCTTAACCTTGGATTTTCTTTTCCAAACTGCTTTGCTGGCAAAATAAATGCCAGTAGGAAATGATAGGACAGTTTAAAGAAATGTTTTTTCATAGGGCGCATTGCTGATTGCTGTTATGTTATTCTCATACAACAGGGCACCAAATCTTAAGAGAGAAGAGTTTTAATTAAGCAGGAGAGTGCACTTATTGCCTGCTAGAGACAAACCTTACTGAAAGGTTTTTCATTTAATTTGGGAGCAACTTTCCAGTGCAGAGGGATCCTTTCAAGCCTATGCGATAATTGAGAGATGCTCAGGTGCAATGCTGAGAGAAAATGTCATGAAAAAGATCTTCAGGGATGAGTCAGCCCTAGTTCTGATCAGTAATTCAGACAGAGTTTTTCATACAAATGAAAATATAATCACTGTGCTGCTGAGTGGAGTGATGTGCTGGTGTAGAGTTTGGCATCAGATTCAATAGTACACAAACCTCAGCCAAGAAGCTGGTAGGCACTGTACAGGCTCACAAATAGATCCACTCCCTGCCACACCCTGCTCAAATATTTTTCCTCTGCAGATTGCTTTTCAATTCATTGCTGCATTTTATTTTTAAATTAAAATCACATACTGTAGCTTTACTATGAGTGTTTTAATACACCACAGAGAGTAGAAATTTGCTCGAATGCCTTTCATTTTGTTAGTGCAGAATAGCCAGCTGCCCTTCCCTCTTTGTCTGCAGTGACAGGGAAGTTGTAGCAATAGGATGAACAGCATCTCTCTGCATTATGTATGTGCACACAGGGGCAGTAGCAGCCCTTAAGCAGTGCCTGCTGCCTGAGCAAGAAGTTACTCACTTTTAAAACACTATTATGACAGAGAGACAGGTCAAAAGGCTAATTGCTCAGTGGCCAGTGCAATTTCGCACGTGAGTGTTATGCAAACATCCCCAAATAAGTAATACTATCTCCACAAGAGTGTACTAGGAATAGTTTCAGCTGTTGCAATGAACTGGTGCATCAACTCATGCTTTTTAACTGTGGTATAATTGTGATGTTAAATAACAAATGCCTTTTAAGTGATATCAGAGATGTTGTCATGAGGAAAAAGATAAATAACCATGTAGCTGTATTGTAATGAGATAAAACAGATTATTTCTTCTTACAAAGAAGAAATATAAATATAGAAGGCTGTCCTGATGAATTATTCCATTTGAGGGCTTACTGCATTCTACAATAAAAAGATTTCTGTAAACTGCCAGTCTTCAAATTTTGCACACACTTTGTTTGAAATACATAAAAGCAAAGGTAGAATAAGTTTTAAGCTACAATTTGCTATAAAGTCAACTTCTTCTAACTAGGCACTGGGCTCCTGAAACTGGTTCCAGGATGAAGGACATTTCTCTCAATTCCTTTTAAATTTTATTTGTGCTAAACTGGAAAGGAGAAAAGCAGGACCAATTGGTTTCACAGTATAAACTTTATGTATGCTGGAATTTAACGGTTCGAAGTCACAAATGAGTGCAATTTCAGGAATATAATCTGATATCTTCTGTCTGCTGAGCCAATGACAGAAACGGCAGACCTACTGGAAACTAATCAGTTCTGGAAAAAATAAGAACACGGTATAGTTCTTTTGTCATGTGTTCATAAAAATCCACCCTGAGTTTTCACTGTGATATATACATTTACATCCATCTTTTTTTGCTGGTTAGCAGAAACAACCATCATTACATAGTACAGAAGTTAAAGCATATCTTCATATGATAAATAAAACATAACAGGTAGTGAGCAGCAACATTCCCCAGTAATCATATTAGCGCACAAAAGTCTTTGTGTTCCCTGTTCATCACTCCTTTGGAAAAGCCCAGATCATAAATTCTGATTTAATAATAGAATCATTTAGAATGGAAAATACCTCTTTCCCTTTTTCTTAAATATCATGGAGTCCAGTCATTAACCCAATACTGTCAAATACAGCAGTATACCATGTCCTTAGATGCAACATCTACACATCCTTTAAATACCTCCAGGGATGGTGACTCAACCTTTTCCTAATACTTAACCTAGCCCCCTTACACACCAACACAGCTTCAGGCCATTCCCTTGGATCCTGTCACTGTCACCACAGAGAAGAGATCAGTGCCTGCCCTTTCTTGTCCCCTCTCAAGGAAGCTGTAGCTGCAGTGAGGTCTCCCCTCAGTCTCCTCCAGGCTGAACAGACCCAGTGCCCTCAGCCGCTCCTCACACGCTTCCCCTCAAGGCCCCTCACCATCTTTGCTGCCCTCCTTGGACACTCTCTAATAGTTTAATGTCTTTCTTACATTGTGTGCCCAGAGCTGCCCCCAGCACTCGAGGTGAGGCTGCCCCAGAGCAGAGCAGAGCAGGACAATCCCCTCCCTTCCCAGCTGGTGATGCTGTGCCTGATGCCCCCAGGACAGGGTTGGCTCTCCTGGCTGCCAGGGCACTGCTGGCTCATTTCCATTGACCAAGACCCATCCCAGGTGTAAAATCTGGTACTTGTCATAGACTTCATCTGGTTGGTGATTGCCCTGACTTGTGGAGTTCTGTCTTCAAGGCCTTCCTGCCTTTAAGGGAGTCAATGGCTCCTCCCAATTTTGCATCATCTGTCAACTTGCTCACTATCTCTTCCTGTGTCCAAGTCATTTATGAAGACATTGAAGAGCACAGGGCCAAGGATGGAGCCCTGTGGAATGAACCCTGCTAGTGGTCACCAGTCTGATGTCACCCATTCACTGTAACTCTTTGTGCCCAACCCATGACACAGCTGCTCACACATCACATGTTGTGTTTATCCAGCTGTGTGTTGGACATTTTGTCCAGCAGTATACTGTCAGAGACACTATTGAAAGCTTTACTGAAATCCAAAAAGATTACATCAACTGGCTTCCCTTGGTCAAATCAGGGTTGGCCACAGTTATTTCTCTTCTATCTAAATTCAAGTGCAGCATGAAAAATAGGAAGTTTCAGCTGAAAATCAGACTTCACAGAACCCTTCTTGACATCTCTGCCATACAAAAGTTTTTGTTTTGTAAATGGTTCCACATTATGAGAACAGATCTATCATGACTAAGTAATGTTTCAGTAATAGGAGTAGAGTAAGCATTAAGTAGATTTAATGTAATTCAATTAATCTATGAAAAATTTGGTTTGTTTGCAAAAGAAAACTCCTTCTGGGAGAATAACTTATGAATGTCACTCCATAGTACTAATTTAATTTTCTTTTCTTTCTAAATTACATGTAATAGACACATTTATTGAGGAAAAAACTAAAGTGGGTAAGTCATTAGCAAATCTATCCCACTAAACTATGTTGGAAAATATGTTTGACGGTTGGAAAATTGTCTGGACATTCTAGGTTTTCTCATCAAACTATACAAAATGGAATGAAAGATGCCTGAAATTATTAATAAACTTGATTGCTTTACTGTTATATATGTAATTGTAAAGTTTAAACAAATGCTGCCAATGAGCACTGAGCTTTATGAGCAAAACCCTATAATAACACCACCCTTTGTGTTGATCCAATTATTACTGTTTTTCTCAAAAAAGAATTTGAAAAGCCTTCAATTAAGTTGGATAAAAGAAGCTAAAATGTTTGAAATAAGATAAGGTTTATATATAAGAAAATAAAAGGATACCTGAGAAAAAATATTAGTTCAAACTATTCAGCTTACATGGCATAATTATGTATTTCAATGTGGTATCTCATTTATATGCTGCTGTATGCACTCCTGATGTCAAAACAGAAAAAAATAAACTCTCAAATATTCATACAACTGCCTTCCAGTAGGGCAAATGCAATTACACATGTATTTGCAACCTCTGGCAATAAGGAATAGCAGTAGTGATTTGATTTTTAATTTCCCCCAGCCTTGCCTAAGAAGCATAAGAATCTCCTTTTACACTGATGTAAAGGGTTGGCTGAAATTCAGCCCAAAGAAAACCTCCGAATGTTATTTTGAGAAAGAAGTGGGCGTTCTGACCACTGGAAGCAGGACACAATATATTAAAACAAAATCTCACGAGGAAAGAGGACATTGAAGTGAATTGGAAGTCTAATGTCCTTGGGTAAAATGCAACATGCTTCATAACTGCAAGTGAAATGTCCATGCTGTACTCTACCTGTTCTGATAAATCTCAGACTCATCTTCTGACTTTGCAATAACTGGAGAGAGCATTAAAACAGGAAGGTCCTGGGAGAATTTTGAAATTATTATTTTTCTTTTATTAGTTTTGAAGTAATAGATTTTTATCTATTTAGTTACACACAAATGAAGGAAAGATTCAATTTGGGGTTTTGGTTTATATTTTAATGGGTGGACAAATATTCTTGGTCTGCCATAAAGAGAATGTAATACTATTGTGGATATAGTGCAAGCCCACCCTTTCTCAAGGGCGTTAAAGGTGGCAGAAGATTTCTAAAGGAAAGAGGATAGGATTGAAGACAGAGTCCTGTGGTGAAATGTCTAGGCTGATTTTTTACCAAGACACGGTGCTGATATGCAAAAATATAGAGACATTGAGAGTCCACGGATATGGACTAAGGGCAAGAAGTTTGAGGAGCCAACTTACAGGACAAACTAGCTGGCACTTTAATGAAAGAGCACTGCTTCTCTGTGGGTCAGCTGTGACACCACAGGATATTCTATGGCTGATAAAAGAGGATAAGAGAACAGAACCTCAGGTCCAAATCACTGAGGAGCTGTGCCACACATTTTAGCTGCAACAAAAAACCCTGGGATATTTTAGAGGCACAGCTTTCAACAACTGGCTCATTAGGGCAGGGCATTTTGTCCTCCCTGTTCCAGAATGTCAAGTAGAGGAATTAATTAGCAGAAAGCCTTTAAGTTAGATGACTGTTTCTCCAGGAGCAACAGTGGGTAGAGTTAGGTCCCTAATGTATCACAGAGTCTTTGTCGTGAAGGCTTCAGATGGAGACTTTAACTCTTATGAAGTGTGAGGATTTATGCTAATTAATTTGAAGAAAAGGTCAAATTCATGTTAATAACCAAATTGAACTGGTGCCTCTGCATAAAGGTCGCTGGAAAGGTTTATGATTTTACACTGTTTTAATGTAGAAACTACCAGCTTCATCACAGCTTTGTGGCTCTTCAGCCGTGTTTCTTCAAGAGCTGAATTTTACAGAGCTGCAAGAGTCTGAGAAGAGCTTTGCAAATTGAAAAAATTCTGTATCAGAATAACCGAGGGACATCTCTTCAGGGAAATCATATCAGAAGATTGTTTTATACAGTCAGGTCACCACCACAATATTTATTCTACTACACTCATAAAAGCCCTTGTCTTTAAAACATGCAATGTGCCATGTCTTCTGCAGCTATTCTCACAGGCCAGCATATTCAGTAACCTGCAGCATTCCAATTTGTCTAAATTTTAACTACATAGATATAAGTTTTCTTGCTTTGGAAAACTGGGGGGAAAAGAAGGGGAATGTCTATTATTGTATGGAAAAGCAATTTCCTTTGCCAGTAATCTTTTGAAACCCCATTCCTATTATTTGTGATGCTTGTGTTTGAATAAGGTCTTTATCTTTCCCCTTACAGCTCTTATATAGATGGAATTATTTATTTTCCCATTAAATTGCCTATTTCTACCAACAGTATCTATAATTCAACCTGATTTCCTTTGCATGGTTAGTTTTGTTAAAACTCAGGAAAACAGATGCTCCTTCAAGCGTAGAAAAGCAGAACAAAATATTTTGAAAAACTAACTGGTCCCTTTGAAAAAAGTGAAATGTTTGCCAACCATCAATAACACGTAAAAGGATCCCAGAGAGACACGGCAGGAAAGGATCCCCGCAGTAGGTCCACAGGCTTCTCCTGGTTTGGGCTGAACACAATGTCAAGGACAAGCAATGTCAGCTTTATGGACAGAAAGTCTCCTAGACTTCAGAGGCGCAAGCAGGACCAGGATAAGCAGGTGTGCCTGCTAGCTGTCCCTTTCTCTGTGCCTGCCTTCAGAGACACTGCACTGTGGGTGGGGATCTTTCCCATCCATGTCTTCTACCTTTCTTCTACCCAACAGCTCACTGAGGGCATCAAACAAGCAGATTCAATGGCAAGAAATCCAGTGGTCTGAGGTTTGTGCCAGGCACTTTTCCAGGACAACTGCTCCTGATGAGGTACATACCCACTTTGCCTTCAATGATGCCCTAAAAACCATTTGGTCCTTTCTTTTCTGTAGGTTATGAGGAAGAGGGTCTCATAATATCTCCCCTAGCCTTCACTTCCATGCCCTAGAAAAATAGAGGATAGGAAGACAAAGAGCTTTATTGCTTATTCTCTTTTAAGGGAATATAAAACTCCTGTGTAGAGGAGTGAATTGTGAATAAAGAGCAGGGAGAATTAAGCTGGGAGAACTCAATTGTTTGATGCTAATTTTAATACAGCCATAAGGATATAGAGGGGAGAGCATAGGGAAAGGCATAGGGGGAAAAAAATGGAAGAGACAAGGAAGAAGGAGAAAGGGACCATATGCAAGTCTGAGATTTGAAACAAAACAAAACAAAAAAACAAAACAAAACAAAGAAAACATTTTAAAAATAGAGGAATCAATATAAGGAAATATATGCACAGAGAAAAAATCCCCACACATTGGACAATATGGAATAAAGTATCTCCTTTGAATATACTATGGAAAGAAAGAAAAGCAGAGCAGGGCAGGAAAGCCACTTTACTACCACGAGGTGTATACCTTAAAAATAAGTGCTGAAATGTTCTGCATCTGTCATGCCACATAGATGATGGGTTAAGGAGTCCATGAACTTTCATATATTTGACTGCTCTTTGGCTCACTCACTGTGTAATTTTACTTGGAAGATGCTAAGTTGTTAAACATTTATAGAGAAAAGCCAACCCTTCCCTGACAGCAAATCAGATATTACACCCAAACCTATCCTACATTCGGCTGTTCTCTCCAAAATATAACTTACCTACAATTTATTGCCTTTTTCCCCTTAAATTTTGATAGATATGCTTGCAAATACCCACTGATGGAGGTCAGCTGTAATGTTAGAAACAGGGGTGCAGGACAGTGTTCACACTCATAAAAGCAGACATTTTGGAGAAGACTTAAAACAAGAGCTGAAAATAAGTATAAGAAATAGTTGAACTGCAACTAAACCACAAATTCAGAGGAAAATAGTCCCATTATTCCTCTATAAAAGTTCCTTGTTTTGAAGACAATAAGTTTTGAAGGAGTAAGGATTTAGTCTCAGTGATAAAACAGATAATCTTCAGTTGCAGTGAATCTAGGTAATGAGCATGAGGGTGAGGCCCAAGATACCACTACTCTATAATTCTCCTCCTGAGTGACAGAAAGACTGATTCACTGGCTTAAAGCTGTCAAGAAGAAAGTGATGGATCTAGGCTTATGTCCAATACCTCCTTAATAGCCCAAGTGGAGTGCTAAAGCTGCATTTGCTGTCATTGAGGAATTTCCTGCCTTTGTGGGAAGCTGCTGCCATGAGAGGAAGACCTACTTCATGCAATGGCAGATGAAAAAAGGGGTAAAAGCCAGGGGAATATTAGTCTCTGACTTTGAAATACAGTGGCATGTGAAAAAAACTTCAGGAAGGTATTCTTACAATGCTTCACATGTGGAAAGGAAAGAGTAAGTAATTACTGCAAACATGCTGTTAGCATGACCACAAGCCAGTAGCTTAAGCACTGTTTAATTGTGTATGAGCTCCTTCATCCCAAAACAGATGGGGTCAAAGTGTGTCAGGCTGTTCTCTGAAGTCCGTTTCCAAACTAGATTTTTCTCATTTCCTAACAAAGTCTATTCCCTGGGCTAGTCCAGTACTACATCACTCTTGACGTCAGGACTAGATCCAAGAGTGCTGGCACGTATGTAGGACTGAGCTTGCACTCCTGGAAACTTTCTGTTGCTTATACATTTTGTGGCACTAAAATTTCCTGAGCAGCAGAAAGTCCTGCTGTCAAGCATTCACAGAAATACCCCAGTAATAAGGGGGCAGCTGAGATTGCTCAGGCCCAGAGCATAGACAGCACTTACTTTTGCTGCTTTGATTTAGCAGGTAGTTCCAGGGGATGCCTGCAGATCTGGGATCCCTACAAAATCCAAGTCCTTCAAATATGCTTTTTTTCTATTCCCCAGCTGAGTGCTCTAACCATTAGTTATATTCTCTTTTCACTTGCTCATGCCTGGAAGGAAAGGCTGCAGGCACCATTAATTAGGAGAGGGATCTGGACTGCAGGAAGTGCTGTCTGATGTTCTTACCTTAGGAATCAAATTTAAGATACACACACAGGATTTGCACTTTCTGCCAGGTAGTATGTTTATTAGGCATTTTTGCAACATCTGAAAACACAGCAAGGCAGTGCCTAACTTGTGACTCTGTGTGCTCTATTTTCTCTTCTGGCTGCATGCCCCTTGCCCTGTTCAATACATTAAGCTGTTCCTCTGGGCCAATAATGACATGGGAAAATGTGAAACTATGAAGATAATGCATTAAGCCCCTAATTGCTGAGAAAGTAAGAAAGGCAAAGAATTGATGGGCATAGTAGAGGAAGGCTGAAATCTAATTAGTCCCTTTTCTAAGACAGCAACATATTTCTTTACAACCAGATCACGTTCTAGGAGTGATGTTCAACAGTTGTGCTAATCTGCTCTCTGGAGAGGATCCCAATGGTAACTCCTCTACAGCAGCTCAGTACCTCACACAAGTAACTGCTAATCCTCCTCCAGTGGTTGATGCTCAACAGAGGACTCCATAGCAGAAGAAATCACCCATATTATTGACCAATTTTTCTTATAACCTGCCATAAAGGTATGGCACAGGCCTTGAAGTCCAAATATGCATTACTCCACACAAAAAACAAAAAATAACTGTCTTCCTTACTCCCAGAAATAGCAATGACTTTCTTTCAATAAAAGCAGAAATTTTTTGCTTTTTAATGATTAATAATTTATTTTTGAATTCTGAAAATACATATATTAAAATACATTCATTTTAGGGAGATGGATTCATTGTTGGTTCTGGTCTTAGCCAATGGAAACTTTAGGGTAAGAAAAGCAATGTTATCTGGGAATTTCTGTCTTTCTTTAGATGACATATTTACCATCAATTTTAACATTCTGTATTTTAGTTTCCAGAGAAGGATAAGAGTTATTAGACTTGCAAACTAATTTGGAGACTCGGCAGCTCTGCTTACCAGGACAGGGCATTTGCTTGTCAGGAGCTGGACTCACATAAATGCATTTGTTTGACAGTCAGAAGTGAAACTCTCAGGAAACACCTGTACTGTTACTCACTTTCTGCTCATGGTTTTCACATCTTGAAACTAGGTAGTCCTGCAAAAGAACGAGTTCAGATCGATGAAGATTCAGACAGGAAAAAAAAAAAAAGTTGATTTCTCGTGTTATTCAAAAGAGTGACTGACACACCAGCACATTTTCACAAGTTTGTCCATTCTAGGCTTTAACCCCATGCTTTCTTTTAAAGAATATTGAGTACATAATAGTCCCCCGAGGTTTCACTGGACTTCTAATAAAATTCACGTGTGTGTATTACTGTGAAAGAAGGAAGACTGAATACATAGAAGTGTGTAAATTCTCAGGTATATCACCTTGAGTCTGAGATAATTCTACATATTTTTTACAAAGCAAAACAGAATTGGTGATTGTGGAAGACCACTTTTTTTTCACAACCTGAATTTCATCAGAGGTGTTTGTCTATCCATTGTGCCATGACAAAGTCAGAAACCTCAGTTAAAGAGCCTGAAGACACAGCAGCTCATGAAAGCCAGGCTGTGTTTGTTCACTTCAGTCACCACACCAGAATCACTCAAGTGTCCCTGGGTGTTTCTCTGCTCAGACTTTATGTGACCCCAAAGACCTTTACCTTAGTGAGGAGGCAGTTATGGCCTATATGAATTTAGACAACTTTCTTTTTTGCATCAGTGTTCAAAACTGAATTGTAATAAGGCATTCAACAGATAAAACAGTTTCCAGTGTCATCATGCATAGAGGGTGACAACCAAATAACTCAGAATACTTTTATCCACTGCTGATGCAAATAGTTGTTAATTTTCAAGGCCAGAAAAGAAGATGACATCTGATTAAGCAAAGAGATATTTTCTTCTCAAGAAAAAGGAAAAAATATTTATTCTGCTTCAAAAGAAACTCCAGATTATAATCAAGTAAAGGAAAAGTAAAGTTGACTTCTGGAAGAAAGATGATATCTGTCCAGAAGTGATCAAGGATTTCAAGGGCAACATTAGCTAATAAGCTCAGTTAGTACAGAGTCCTCACTTATAAATGCAATTTTAAACAACAAGCAAGTGCAAGAAAAAAGGAGTTTTTGACAGCCATCTCAGAGAGAGCCTACAACAGGTCAGCTGAATAAGGAAGAGAGACAGAGAAAGGCACCTTTCTAATTGTCTTACTATGGTTAAGGTAGGTTTTTCTTCTGTCTATCCATATAATTTTTAAACATAAGTGACTGTTGTGTATTTTGAGTGGTGTAAAATGTAAAAAAAAATAATTGAACTTGACTGGAACAAGGAGTGATTTTGAGGCAAAGCGCTTTGCCACTAGGAATACTGCTGGTGGTGAAAATCTATAAAGTTGAGTTCCAGTACTCCCTATCAAGTGTCCCAGCTTTCCATAACCTGTCATTTACAGTACTCCAAGTGTAGCAGAGGAGCATGAAAGCTGGCTAAGCAGAATGGAAAGTGAAATGGTTGGAGAGGGAGAACTATTTTCCATTCCCTGAAGCAGGAGGAGGCAGCATACTTGAACTCCAGGGACAATAATCTCTATAAAGACATTAAC
The DNA here is from genome assembly GCF_963513975.1 of Fringilla coelebs. NCBI lineage: Eukaryota > Metazoa > Chordata > Aves > Passeriformes > Fringillidae > Fringilla > Fringilla coelebs. Next base: position 32,910,456 of record NC_140030.1, read on the forward strand.
AAGGCCAAGGCAAAGTCACAAGCATGGCGTACAATGATCCAAGCTGTTGCCTCTATTTCTGGCAGTCTGAGCCCAGGCCAGGCCTCCAGATGATATTTGGGCACTGTCCCAGATGAGCCTGAGGCCAGGATGGTGCCTGACGTGTTTAAGGGCATCGATGTGGCTGGATCCAGCAGGTCTAAACTCCTACTGCATGACAGATGGATGAGTCTTTCATTTTAGAGCTGAGCTGTTCTGTCGCTTTGAGAGTTTAGAAACAGCAATTTCTAAGTAGAAAAAAATTTACCCTGTCCTACACTGCCAGACATATCAATCATTTTCTATTCTTCTTCCAGCTTTAACTACTGTATTCCTGAGAATGCACTCTGACCACATAAATCTAGTAGAATATTTTAAAATTACTTACATCTATACATTTAAAACTACTTAGCATCACAATTTTAACAAGCAGCTCAGACTCGTTTTGGGGTTTCCCTCAGTAAGATTATAATTTTTTTTTAAATACTACTTAAACTTAAATTGCTCTCATGAACGCCAGGCCTGAAATATTATGGACAACTAGCAATCATCTGCCTAGATTGTTTTCAAACTACAGTCCACATGGAACCTGTTAACTCTGCACACTGGAAAAACCTCCCTTGAATTTTCACAACATACAGTTTTGCTTCAGATAAACCAGAACAGTTTGCCCTTTTTTGTTTACTTGTTTGTTTTCTGTGATGTCACCATTAAGTGCCAAATTGGTAGCATCAGGTGACCTGCTGAGCTAATATGGGTTTAGATCAACACAATTGCTCTTTGGATCAAACAAAATGTCATCGTTCAGATTAGCTCTCTCTGTTTAAGACAAATGTTTTCTTTTGGGTGGATCACTATAATTTAATTCTATGGGTAATGAAGAATGAGGTTATTATGGATTATCAGAGCCCTTTTGTAGTCACTACAGCACAAATACTTTTTCTCTTTTGTTGAAATAGTGTTTTATTGACTCCAAAGACAGGCTTATTTTAAATTTGCTGCTATGGGCAACAACTGTATTTTGTATTTGATGCACATGGACGATGTTCACAATTGTTTCAAAGCAGTGGTACAGGGGCCTCTCTATTACTTGCTGTCAAAAAAATCTATATTTACCACTTCCCTGTAACACTCTCATCATCATGTGTCACCTCTAAGTAGTCAAAATGGGCATTGGCTGAAGCCCACAGAGAGCTAAGGTAAAATCATGCTGAAGCTTCTGCAAATTTCAAGAAGAAGATTCTTGCTCTCCCTATTATAATATAACTTCCCTTTTTAAAAACTTTGATGTCAGCTCTTAGTTCAGCAGACAAGAATTGTACTGCAGATTTGTTCAAGAGATGTGAACATTATTTTGACTTTGTAAAGGAGAAACTCTTTAGTTGGCTCTTTGGGTTATTTTAAAAGATGCTGGGCAAGTAGCAGAGGATCTTCATCTACTGTCTCAAAAATCTGTCAGATACTTTCTTGTGTGATTGAAATGAAACTTCCCCAGCTGCTCCTAATATTGCCTAAACCAAGGACAACACTGAGGAGAAACCAGAACTGAAAATGGTAGGAAGACAGGATGGAGGGTTAACCAAAACAGAAGTGCCACTACGCCAGTTTATTTTTCATAATGTGTGAAAAAGACTGGATTTACCAGAAGGTAGTAGTGGCTCTCATTTATTTTCTTCATTTGTACATTGGAGTAGTGTACTGGGCTGATGCTGGCTGGATGACAGGCACCCACCAAAACTTCTCCATCGCTCCATTTTATAGCTAGACAGGGGAGAGAAAATATAATGAAGGGTTCATGAGCTAAGGATCAGGAGAGATCACTCACCAAATACCATCACTGGCAAAACAGACTAGAATTAGAGACATTAATTGAATTTATTACTAAGAAAATCAGAGCAGGATAATAAGAAGTGGGAAAAAAACCTGCAAAACAATTTCCCCTCATCCCTCCCTCCTTCCCAGTTCTACCTTCTCCCCCAGTGGTGCAGGGAGACAGGGAATGGGGGTTATGGTCGGTTCATCACAGATTGTTTTTCTCACTGTTCAGGGAGAGGAGTCTTTCCCCTGCTCCACCGTGGGGTCCCTCCCATGGGGGAAGTTGTTCATTGGAGTTGTGCACCACTTCTGCAATGTGAGTCCATCTCACAGGCAACAGCTTTCTGCAAACTGCTGCAATGTGGGTCGTTCTCCCACAGGCTGTGGCCCTCCAAGGACAGGCTGCTCCCTTGGCTGCTGCCCTCTCCACGGGGTCACAGCCTGTTCCCAGGCATGCCCCAGTGTGGGGCTCCTCCCCAGGCTGCAGGGGGATCTCTGCATCCCCAGGGCCCTCCATGGCTGCAGGGGGATCTCTGCATCCCCTCCATGGCTGCAGGGGGATCTCTGCATCCCCTCCATGGCTGCAGGGGGATCTCTGCATCCCCTCCATGGCTGCAGGGGCACAGCTGCCTCTGCCTGGGCTGCACCAGGGGCTGCAGGGCAATCCCAGCTCCAGGGCCTGGGGCACCTCCTGCCCCTCCTTCTCCACTGGCCTTGGCGTCTGCAGAGTTGCTCCTCTCACATGGTCCCACTCCTCTCTTCTCTGGCCACAATTACAGCTCTGCAATAACTTTTTTCATTTTTTCTTAAATCTGTTATCACAGAGGCCTTACCACCATTTCTAACTGGCCCAGCCTTGACCAGTGGCATGTCCATCTTTGGAACTGCCAGGGATTGGCTCTGCTGGACATGCAGGAACCTTCCAGCAGCTTCTCACCAAAGCCACCCCTGCAACCACCTGCTACCAAAGCTTGGCCATGCAAGCCCAATACAAGCAGAGAAAGAGTTCTCAAAAGGGGCTGTACTCCAACAGCATATGTGCACAAAGGTGGGATGGTTTAGCATCTCCTGACAAGAAGAGATACCATTGCCTATTGAAAATAATCTGTGTACTGCTGACAAAGCATTAAGACTGGCATTGCCTAGTAGGACATTGCAAAACCAATATTATGTGATTGAAAAGAGTCTGAATCAACCAAAACTTCAAATGACACAGAAGCAGCTTTATAGGTACATTTTTAGCATAGAAGATTACAAAGTCCTATTTATGGTTTTATACTCAAGAGCTACTCATAAATATATGTTTATGAAACAGTAGTGCTGATGCCCACACCAGCTTAAGAATTGGATTTTTTTTTTTCTGCCCCTGGCCTAATTCTTGCCTTTTTCACCTGAGTATTTCTTGGGCTTTAGGCAGTTAAATTTTTTAACTGGTTTGGCCCCATATTAAAAGCAATAATGCTTGTTAGGGATATCATGCTGCTGTGGAGGAACAAGTGTGAGCAGACATGGGCAGAAGTTCTTAAGCTGACACTGCTGCCAAAGCTACCTTAACAGGAAAATATATCTGAATTTGGGAAATTAGGACTTCACCTCAAATAAATTCCCATGTTTTTGTTAACAAGCCTGAGGACAGGACTTGTCAATGGCTGTATTTCAGCTGTGGGGAACTGTTTAAAATGCCCTGACAGATAGTTAGACAGGGTTATGTCTTGTAAGTCACCTAGAAGCAAGACTAATAATTTAGTTTTAAATATAGTAATGTTTGTGTGCCCTTGCCTGCTTTAAGGTCAGATAAGTATGATTTCAGGAAACCTAGCAGAAAGACCTGAGTTTCCAGGACATGGTAATCCAGAGAAGAGCAGAAATGTTTAGTGATGTCCCCAGGATCCCATCATGGGCCAGCCTTCCCTCAAACTGTGCAAGTCCCTCTGCAAGTCTGCTCCTCCTGCACAGATTCCTCAGATGGCACATGCCAGAAGAGGCTCCTTCACACTCACCAGGCTATGGGAAATGCCAAAACTGCCCTCAAAATCATAACAGATGGTTTCCATGTAAGTAAAGACTACTGAGATGTGAATGTCATTGTACAGATCTGCATGTCTTGTCCTGCTGCTCAAAATGCATCTAATAAAGATTTCTCTGCTCACCCTCAGACAGATTATGTGCATCCTATGTCTGTAGGGCACATATTTTTTAACTTGTTTTCAATTCTAACATTATTCTGTGGCAAAGTATGAATTAACATCAAATATTTAATAACTCAATCTTTTACAGCTGGACAATTCAGCAATGAAAAGAGTGGTAGAAAAACAGGGTTTGGAGGCCAGATATTTCTCTGCATAATGGATGTTTGAATGGAAATAAGCACAGGGTAACTGGCTTATCTTCTGCTCAAGACAACAATGTCTTCCAAAGATATAGGCACTTATTAGACAGGCACTACATTCTCTTTGCTTTATTGAGACCTCCACTACAGCGTGAACCATGCTCCAAATGGCTTTCCCCCAACCTTCTGAGGAATAAGAGGAAGGAACAAACAGAGAAGCAGTGACAGAGCTCCTGCTGAAAGCAGTGATTCTGCTGGCAAAGGAACTGGCTGTACTTAGTATTTACTGTAAGGAAGACTGGGCTGTGCCCAGGAAAAAAGAAAAGGAGCAATATACAATGGAGAGAAAAAATAAGGTACTAGCATTGTTGCTTTCTAAATATTTGAAATGTAAGGAGTCACAAGACAACGCAAAGAATTAAATCCAAGTAAAAAACAAAAAACAAAAACAGAATTACCTTAGACATATTTTGTCAAAGGGAATGGTGTTTGCGTAACCCTATAAATGCCTAAAGCTTCAAGTATGCTTTTTGTTTCTTTACATATTCTTCAGAGCTCTGCTTTCTGCACCTTCTGCTCTGAGTGCTTACTCCACACCTACAACACAAGGCTGTGGACACAAGGTGGCTTTCTGTCTCAGTCCTGGAGGGTGCTGGGTCAAGCCCTCCCAACACACATGGGAGCACTTCTGTTGGAAACCTGGGCGTTCTGGGAGTTGCTTATACTGACCCAGTAAATGAGAGGCCTGAGTTAAATGATCTCTGCAGCTTGGGGGAATTGAAGACACTCAAGTTTCAAAGTTGTTTCATTGCTACAAAGAGCAGAGAAGGGAGGCTGCATGAATAGGCAGAGGAAGTATAAGTACAGATGCCATAATGCAATCCCAGAGTATGTCTGCTGTCTGCAAAAGATGATAGGGGACACAAAATGCATTTATCATCTTAAATGGGATTTATCATGTTATTCTAAAAGCATGCTAACTTGTCTGCCAGTCTTCCATATAAAACCTAGCTTGTGTGCTGTCAGCCCAGACTGTGAGCATGTGACAGCATTGCTCTGTATTCAACCCTTTTCAAACTTGTTTGATTTTATTCTTTTCTGTCATACCCCCTTCATTCAGTGTCGTTTTTTTTACAAGCTCAAGAATTCTAAACCTATCTAATCTTCTCTAACAGAGGAATGAGACACATCTGTCCTTCATGAACCTGTACTTCTATGAAGATTTTCTACTTCTAAAACTTTCTTATGAAGAATGATGACAGATATATCCAATATTCAAGCAGTAGAAGGAGTTATGGATTTGTACTTTGGCTGCAACTGTAATGATACTTTTTTGATTTGTTCTCCAATCTGATTCTATAATTGCATTTTTTTTTGACTGACATTGAATAACAAGTTCATCCAAACGGTTTTCATAATACTGTCTGTAGCGGTGACTTGCTGAATGATAATAATTTCCTTTGAGCTCTCTGCTGTGTGTTGGTATAGCAGGGATCATTTCTGCCATTGTACCTAATTTGTGTTCATCAACACTGAACAACAGCTCCAGATCTCAGCTCACTCCCACATCCTGTACTGAGAGAAGCTCCTGCAGCACTCTTTGCTAGCTTTACTTTACTATAGGAGTTCTCCAAGATCAGAAAACCTCCCTGACCACTCCTTTTCCATACCACTAATGAGGGCTGACCAGCAAAGTTATCCTACCTCCACAGTAAAATGTCTTACCATTCCTATGTAGTCTCCTCGATGTTTTCATCAATCCACACATGGAACTTTCTACTTACACTATGGCAGCTTATTTTCTGTGTTTTGTAACAGGCCTACTCAAACTCTTTTAGAAATGCCATGCACAATGTATCAAACAGTTCACCATTATCAATGTGTTCACTGACATTTAAAAAGAATTACAGACATGAGGCATGACTGCTGCAAGAAAATACTCCTTTTCCCCATTGTACCATTTTCACCAACACGTGCCTTAATCCTGATCTTTATCATAGTTTGCATGAGTTTGCTCAATATAGTAATCAAACTTACTGTTGTTACGTGTATCTCACCACAATTTGGGTGTCATGTTTGACAACTGACATTTCTCAGGTACCTTGGATGTCTTAAACTATTAGCAGGTCATGATTACTGGGCAGTTGCAGGCACAGGATCCCTCAGAATTCTTGGGCAAGCACTCTTGGGTCTCATATATTAGTTCATATTATTTTCATAGACCACTTATATCTTCACTCTTTATGTAACAATGTGAGAATTCTTAATGCTAGTTAGGAGTGTTAGCAACTCGGAACAAAGAATAAACACAAGATTTTGTTTGATGGAGTTGTGGCTGCTGCTAAAGCTGCTCTGTAGAGTGACCATCAGGAATACCAAAAGACTATCAAGAAATCAGGTGGTATTTCATGGCCATATAATAATGAGTGGTACAGGTGGGGTACATGCCTCAAACACCAAAGGAGAGAAAATCCTGTGCTTTTCTAAAATACATAGCTACTCCCAGCCCTTAAAATTGTAACAGATTAACTTCTGAGGAGTTATTTTTAGCATCTAATAAGATGGTGCTTAGATTAAGAAGCCTGATATCCTGTTTGGTTATCTGGTAATAAATCAAGTTTCACACATCTTCCTCTCATTAGCCTTTCACACGACACATCTGCCGGACTCCTCAAGGTTGTTCAAACCAACAGGGATTCTATCTCCACGTCTGGTTTTGCCTGACAGGAAATCCACCAGAATCACAGGAGTATAATCACAAATGGAAGAAACAAGGATAAAGCTCAGCAGAGCAGATCTGTGCAAGAGGGGAATGGCTATCAATCCCTCAGTTTCTCCTGGGCCTTTACAAAAATTTCTGCTAAATATTTATGTCCTTAGTCAATGCTCTCTTAATATAAAAAAAGTTATCATTTTTTAAGTAAAACATAAAGTAAATCAATTTTTTCAGTAAAACATCAGTGGATGTGTATTATATCCAGTGATAGATAGTACAAATATGCTTTTATATCATTGTGTATCTTATATTTCTGCAAAAGAAACAAGTGTTTCCCTCTGTAAAACAAAAGGACTTCAAATCTCATTTTTACCTTTTCCCCTCTTCATCATGATAGAGGGGCTATTGGTATTTTTACGCAAGAAATTCATTTAAAAATGAATTGTTTGGTGAGATCCTGTAAGAGTAAAGCAAATAAATCTGAAAGAGCTACAGATGTGGGGGCAGGTTATTAGACTGACTCATGGGAGCAGTCTGCTCTGACAGCCATGTAATCTACTCTGTGCTTCATTTTTCTCTGCTTACATCGGTGACTCTTTGTTGACTAAATGTTTTTGCTTAGTGAAAGACAATTTTTACACATTCTCAGTGTCCTAAATGAGGAATTTTGGGATTTCCAAAAGGCCCTCAGTGTTGGCCAAACCCTGCTCTGGGAAAGCTGAGTATGGTCAATGCTTCAAGAAGGATCATGAGACTAAAAAGTACTGAAGAGCTTACCTGAAAGGGGATATTGGTCACACACCTCTGGGGAGTAAACAGGGTGTAGGGCAAATGGCTGGAACTTCCTCCAGGAATTTTAGTCTAGCCTAGTCTAGTCTATTTATTTTCCCTTTTATGTTCTGAATTGTTTCATAAAATGCATAGTAATTTTACTTGATTTATAGTAGAAGGACATTATGCAAATAATTAAAATCTTGCTGGTCTCCAGTGTCTCACTTAAAGACAAGTGTTGTTCCAGGAGCTGCTCTGGGTCTGCAGCCTTGTTAGATGCAGGCCAGGCTGTGTGACAGAATCATGAGACTCTCCAGCCAAAGAGGAGGAAAAGAAAAATCGCCTGTAAATTACCTTTCTCACCTCTCAGTTCTTGTGAAATGGAAGTGGCAGTGGCTGTTGTTTCCATATCAGATGCTTCCAGCCAGGAACAGAGGGCATCTCTCAGCAGTGTCACTGTTCAAGGTCACGGGAGGAACAGTCTGCACGTAGATACTCCAGAGCTCCGTCTTCCTTCTGCCTCCTGACTCTTTCCCGTTTGTCAGCCACAAACTCGTAGAGATTAAAGCAGCCCTATTATGTTGGCACTGTGATTTGTGAGAAGTGGGGGAAGAGTCAAAGGGCACAAAGGTCTTTGTACATCCTAGCAGAGCTGTGAGATGCAGCACAGGTTTTAAGGAGTTACATGACTGCAAAGAGATAAGTATGTAAATTATTCTGTCACCATGCAACTGTAAGCAGAGTGGTGTTGAGTTGCAAGTTCAGCATGATTTTTCTAATGGGGACAACAACCCTTTAGTCTCTACAAACCTTTTCTTGTTTCTTTTGGTTTGGTTTTTTATTATAAAGGAAAATAGCGGAGTTAAAGCATTCAAAATGTAAATTATTAAATAATTTATTTTAATTGTATCATAAACACCTTTTCCCTTCCTCTATAAGGACAGAAACCTGTTGAGTGGCAATCTCTTGTAGGCTGAAATTATCTTTAGCCATCCCATATCCAGGGAAATTTTAGTAATCTGGATGTGCTGTGGAAATTGTTGCTATTTCAAAATCAGGTCTGCTTCCAATAAGATGAAAAAAAAAATGCAGAAAATTAGAAAGGAGAAGGTAAGGAAAAAATAGGGAAGCAAGGGAGAGGAGAAGGGAGTGAAGGAAAGAAATAGCAGCACAGCAAAATCCACATCTCTGCCATTGTGTGGATTAGCTCGTTGCTGCAGAAAAGTCTGATTGCAGCATCATCAGCAGCCTCAGAACCTGACACATAACCTGACATGCCCAAGTCAGGCTAGGCCAGAGTTTTATTAGCATCTCCCTGATCACTCATAGCTTATGGCTATGTTGAAAAAGTTGCAGCTTTGACTAGCTAAAAGATAGATATGGAAGGAAGAAATCATATAGGAAAGCAGAAGGGAGAAAGTGGTAACACAAGTCCCAGTCTCACATCCAGTACTTCAGGGAAGGAAGACAAGTGGTGATGGACTCAGGTCACATTTCTCTGACTTGAGTTTGCCAAGAAGTGTCTTATCAGATAAAGTAATATGAAGTCAGAGCTTTTGACTTTGTCCCAGAGTCATGAGTTTCGAAGATCCGTAACAGTGAAATTTGCTTTTTCGGGCCAGAATAGGAATAAGTCCCACTTCTGTATAAAATTTAAGTACTGTAAATTGCATTTTCAAGCAAGAAGCCAGTAGATAAATTATAATCTCTTTTGAGTACATGTTGTAACATAATTTCTAATGCTTTTTTACTTACTACTCAGTTTAGAACAAAAGAACAATAGATATATCTAAAATACACTTTAGGACATCTCCATCAAATTATGACAGCCAGTATACTTCACATTGTATGTTTTAGTTCAAGTTCAAACTGAATTCCAGATTTGGATCCTTTCCTGAAATTCTGTATGACAAAGCATTTCCCTCGCAGCATGAGGTATGCTTTCTAAGATCATCTGAATATATTAGGTCCTGCTATTTCAGTCTCAGGGCTCTGCTCTCACTTTGTCTGTAGTACACACTATAGTGTGAGGAGGACTGAAATGTCTTACTTTAATTCAAGCTGATGAAGCTCATGCAGAGTATCTGTGTGAAATTTAATTGTCTGTAAAATGCAGGTCAGTTTAGATGATCTAATGGTCCCTTCTGGCCTTAAACTATACAATATCTGTCAAACAAGCCATTAAAATGTTGCTGTGTGTAATAATCACAAAGATAACTACAGCTTTTGTAAATGCCCTCTAATTTACATGGTACCCTTTATAGTCTGCGTACAAGCTCTAATTAGCTATTTTAATGATGCTCCTAAGTGTGCTAAGTGGTTTGTATAACATAGAATTTAACAGTTACTGGTATAGCAGGGATCAGATCTTTATGACAAAACTCTCCTGTCCTCCAAAGCTGAGGCTGCGCCTCTCAGAGCAGCATAATGTTTCCCAGTGCTTAAAAACTCAGATGCTCTCCCAGGTATTAACCAGGTGAGCAGCAGCTCACCATGCCAAAATTGTACCTAGAGCTATATTAAGAAAACTACCTGTATGAAAGATTTCACGTGCCTTTGTCCCTCTGTTTAGTTTTAAATACATATTTTTTTGAAACATAAATATAATTTGAATTAATGTGTTGGTAGCTTAGCAGGTGCCTGGAGGAACAGGGAGAAAGAAGGAAGAATGGCTCAGAAACTAAGTACTACTCAGCCAACTCAAAGAAGTTGTTGAGACAATGACATATCTGTTGGCTTCTGTATCACTAGTTAATGTTTTTTTTCCTTTAAAACCTTATATTCAAAACCATGGAGCTCAGCTTCATTTAGAGGGAGTTTTGTTCCATCCAGATGAGGGTGACCCCCAGCATTTCCCTGAGGATTCTGGTGAAGCCAAATCTACCTAGATCTCCCAGCAGGGTCAGGTGAGTACAGGACTAAGATGGACATGGCTTTTAATTATACATCTGTTTCTACAGAATATTTTGCTTCAGCTGGTAAAGTAGCATATTTTAAAATGTATTTTTGATCAGTGTGTGGCTTTGGTCACTAGGGAAGAAATGTAAATACCTGAACGCAGTGAGTTGACAGGTTCACTTGCATGCTGAGGGGTGTGCAGTTGTGGATCAGGGCTTTTCTTTGATGAGACAGTGCTTGCTTTGGGTAATGCTTGTAACTATTGTCCTGGAATAAGGCACTCTTCTTTGTTCAGTGTCTGCCTTCTCTGTGCCTTCTGGTACCATAACACAGCTCATCCATTTGTAACACAGTTTGCTCAGGCAGAAATATTTGGCTAATGAGATATTTTCTTCGCTGGGGAAAGCAAATTAAGCAGTACCAAGGTATAGACCCAGGCATTTTGACTCTCAACTGCTGGCATTTTTAGATCATTAAAACAGTCCCTAATACCTACTGTTGTGCAATTATCAGAATTTATTCCTAATGGCTTGCTGGATCTATTTTTTCTGTCCACAATATATCTGAAAAACATCAAATATATGTTTAATTCCTTTTAATTTCCCAGCAGTCTTTATGACCAACCTAGATGGCAATTCTAGACTGGAAGTTTTCAAATAGCTAAAATCAGGTGACATGGATTATCCTCTCCCTCCCCTGGATTATTTATGTGAGTCATTTCTAGCCTTTGTAAGATGCCATATAGGACTATTTTTATGGAATGGGTTGCTCTATATCCCAAAGTAGTTTGCCATGCTTTTAAGGAACAAGGAAGGAATTGGAAAAGTGTTCAGTGTAATTTTCACCTTCCAATATGTTTTGGGGGTTGCATTGGAAATTAAACTTAATTTAACTACACAAAAGGTTTTTGCCTTCTTATTTGAGAATAGCTGGTTTCTTTCATAACCACAGGACAAATATGACCCAAAGCAGGTTTACCAGGCATGCAACAGATGTTGCACACTGTTTTCTTCTCGCTGTCTAAGTGGAGGGGACACTTGTGGACAAACCTGCCTCCAAAGCTTATAGCCAGACCTTGGCTGGTGCCTTCCTGATGAAACAACTGTGTGAGGGAAGCTGTACCATGTCTGCAGCGTCAAGTGGACCCCTCTGAAGCCATGTGAAAAAAGATGTTTTGTGCACATCAAGCACACTGGGCTGCAGATTCAACAGAAATGTATGCACACAAAGTCTTCTGGAATTGCAGTTTTCACTGCCCAGGTCTTCAGAACATGCCAGAGAGGCTGGAAACTTTTGTGCCAGTTCATGGGTGCTGAGAACAATGTTGCAGATTATCTAAATGTGAAAATATGTCACCTTCTTCTTTTGTCTCTATTATCAGCTATGTATTTCTGGCTATTTCTTTGTTGTGCTCAAGTTATTTGTCTTCTTGTTCCAGAACCTTATAAAGGCTTGCAAATTGCCACAGTCCAAGTTCCATTATAAATTTTAATTCAAATATTTGTTTGTGTAGAAATCTGAGAAACCAAATAATAGAAGCAAAAAGTCATTTTATACATGAATATTCTGAAATATATTTTCAAAGTTCCTTTTTTTTGTATGTCTAGTAATAGTAGCACTGGCTCATTAAATGGAGAGAATGCTCAATTCATATGCTCCTTAGTATTCAAAACAAGATTTACAACCTATTACCATTAGAAGGTATCTTTTGAAATTACACACAAAAAACCCCATTTTTATTATTAATTTTCAGTATTAATTATTTCCATGAAGAAAAGTCCTTGAAAAAGATAAATTCCTTGCCAATTGAAATGACTGTGCTGTAGTTGATTCACCAACTCTTTCCATAGATTAGCTAAATTAATCCTTCTCCCTACAGCAATACTTCATATTTATTTTATCCAAAACTTTAATCCAGTTTTCATTATATATAAACCTGTGGCTACTGTCCTGTGGGAAAATAAGCTATTCCTACCATAGGGCTGCATGTCTTTATAAAGAAGAAATTTTGACAAAGTCTCCTGTTGGTTAATCTAATTACCATATTTCAGTTTTAAACTTTTCTGTTAAAACCCAAGGCTTAAACTAACTGAAATTACAGGAAAATTTTAAACATCCAAGAATATCTAATTCTATGATGAAATTTCATATTTAAAAAGCATATTAATTTCTGAGGATCTGAGAATTTTTTTTAAGTATATGATGATAATATGGAGTTAGGTAACAGAAAAGTAAACACACATTTTCTTAATTCTTAAAAATTTATCTGGTCAGCTTAAGTGATTTTTTATGTTGGAAATGGTTTATTCTAGAAATCCCTCAGACAAAAACAGAAATTAGCAACTGCTGAATGTAAGCTAAAACACACACCATGAAATTTGTGTTCCTACAATTGCTTGTGTCTATACATTTGGAATAAGTTTGTGATGTTCTGTTAGTGTCAGTGCTGGGAACTATGAAGTGGCTTTGAAATTTAACAAACATAGAAATAGGTTTTAAAGCCATGAGAAAAAAAGTTACAAACATATTCTTATAGCAAGATTGGAACTTCTTTTAAATTACAGATGTGATTTTACTGTACTGTCCCTTGAGAAAGCAACCTTCCAAAATCAGCCTTGAAAACATCATTATGGTTGCCATAGCCCAAGGTAAATAACAGGTTTTTTGGTTGTGTCATCTTGGAGATCAAGTTTTACTTGTTTGTTCCGGTAGAACTCCCAGTCCTTACATTATTTAGAGAATTCTTCCAAATGAAGAAAACTCATATAATGATCCTACGTTTGCAAGGAAGTGGATGGACCATAGAGAAATGGGAGCCAAGACTTCCAGATAGGGTAGCAGTGAATTGACTGACAAGGAGAGAAATAATGATAAAACAAAAGCCAAGAAAATCCCAAATATTTAAAATACTGCTTTTTCCTTTGTAATCTCATGTAGGTGTAAGTATTGTAATTCTTATCTGCAGTAGGAAATCTCAAATTAGAAATGCATAAATATATATGTAAGTTATGGAAGATAAATATTAGTTCTTTAAGAAATGCCTTAAATTCTAAAGGGAGAAATAGATATTTCCTGGACAAGTAAATGGTTCAAAAATACTTTATCATGAACTAAAGCCAAAAGTATAGGAAAATAACATTCAAGGGTGTTTCTTATTTTTGAGTCAGAAAAGAACAAAATTCCTCCTGTAGGAAAAATATGGCATTCTCTTATCCCATTGGAGTACCCTAATTGTTTCAGGGAGTGAGACACCAAAGACGTTGTGCCCCATGGCATTCAGTATTTCATAACAATTTGGGAAGCATCAGGTTTCTCGCTCCCAGAGTCTCCATTTGTTTAGATAGCTTCCCAGGACATACAAATTCTTCACAAACAAAAGCATTTCCAAAATATTACATACCTGACACAAGACAAAACAAGACAAAAACAAAACAAAACCAAAACAAAACAAAAAAAATCCCCCTTTTTTAATGAAGATAAAATCCAAAAATCAATGTTTAAAAAAAATTGTATCTAGCTCTACCCTGTGTCTCAACCAACGGTCTTTTGTGGCAGGTGGGAAATAATGAGTAAATACAAAGTTCCTAGGGGAAAAAAAAATTAAAAATCTAGCTAAAGGCAATAAATTTATTCACTAGGCCCTTGTCCATGTGTCTGAAGGTAAAAATTTATCATCTGCTTGCCACCTGGTTCAGAGAAGCCAGACACTTGCAAAGCCTCAGATCATAAGATGAATTGAAATGATTTGTATCTCCTACACAAGTGGCTGGTAGATTAAAACCAACTTTTCTTCTACCATGAAGAAACTTTTCCTTGGACCTCAGCCACTGCTTTTGAGCCGTTATAAGCCATAAAATCTTACCAAGTGAAAAGGTGGCCACACATTTCAAACTTAGCATCTCATGTGAAAAATGGACCTCTGAGCCAGTAACTGATGAGTGATAATTGTGCTGTAACTCAACATTAACCATGCTGCAAAGACCTGTGTGAATTCTGCTCTGAAAGGGCAGAAACCTTCCCTTAGAAAATCAGATTTTCAGAGCAGGCAGCCACAATATTTTAAGTCATGTCATCTGCCCTCTACTGACATTCCATTCGAACCAGTATGTGGCCTTTCACGTAAAGTCACCATTCCATACGTATTTTAGATTTTAGCAACTGTGTGATTTGCTTGGACAGCTGATGGCTTTGCCATTAGGTAAGGCAGGACACTGACCTTCTCAAAAATGCACAAAAACAAGCTCAGAAGAGAATATGCTAACCAGCCTCTAATCCACAAGCAATTCAAATGTAGGTTACAGAATTATTCTTTGCTGAAACCCTTGGAAGAGCAGCTGCCATGGGCACCATATTTTTTATGTTCAAAGAAAGATGAAATGCTGTGGAGGAGAGACCTTTCGGTCTCTAACTTCATTCAAAGTAAAAACCATGGCTATCATGATTTGGTTTTGTAAGGGAATACTCTATGGAAAACATTGGAATGGTGGCTGGAAATGAAGAGAGAAGCAGCTTCCCACAGAATCTCCCAGAATTAAAGTGCAGGCAGTAGGAAGCAAAAAACTCCACAGGTTCTTCCCCTAGAAATTTGCAAGTGGAAAGCAGATCCCTAAGAAAATCTAAAGAGGGACAAGAGAAAGAGAAGCAGAAGAAAGAGGGACATCGTAATAAAATCAAACATCTGCTCAGCACAAGCAAAGTCTGCACAGTGCTCTCTAGTCTGCAAAGATTTCTTTACTTCACTTTCTTGCAAACTGGTGTTGTGAAGGATATGTAAATAATCAATGCTGACAGCTCCCTTGCTCTAAAGGAGCTGAATAAACTTCACCTGATAAATTTTTCGGTGAGTTGCACCAAATTTCAGCATTGCCTTTTTTGATTCGTCATTTATTATTACCATTAAATACCAGTTCAGCACTGCTACAATCAGTGGCTTGCTCAGCCACCTGAACCTATCATTCCAATGATAAAGCACCTGCTAAGCACATAAGAAAGGACTGGCTTTTCTCCTATTCTTATTTCAAGCACACAATCAAAACCTTGATAACCAAACTCGTTAGGAACCCACTTGCCCACCATGGAAAATTTCCACCTGATTTTAATAAAAATATCTGTTGCAGTGGAGATTTTTATGTTTCATATTTCAAAGTAAAGAGTGGTGGGTGTTTCTCTTTCCCTTTTAAAAGATGCATTCTAATTTATTACCATAAAACAGAGGTGGTTGAACAAATTTGAGCAATTTTAGAAGCACAGTAGAGCATTTTGTTGCCAAAAGCATTCTGGTAAACATGAAAAAATGTGGGTGGTGATTTTAGGAAAAAAAACAGTAAGGTTCAAATAGCACAGATCTTGAATATGGGGTTTCTTGAAAATGAAAATATATTTCATTTGAGTGACTGTAAATTACACTTCCAAATAATAGCACTCTCCTGGGTAATTGCATTACTATAATGTACTTTGCAGTTTCAAAAATGGCAGGCAGTGATCACTCAGAAGGCAACTATTTTATGGAGATAAGTCAAATATTAACAGAGGAAGTGAAGAAAGGAAAGCCTCACTTTCATGTAAAGTGTTTCAAGATCACTTTCAGCCACCCTAAATCTCTACTTTTAACAAAGTTTTTACATTTAAGGCCTGCTAGGGGAGAATAATACTACCTGAAAGGAGAGTGTAGTGAGAAAGGGGTTGGTCGTTTCTCCCAAGTAACAAGAAACAGGACAACACAAAACATCATGAATTGCACCAAAGGAGTATTGCATTGGACGTAAGGAAAATTTTTTCATGGAAAATGTCATCAAGCACTGGAATAGGGTGCCCAGGGAAGTGGTGGAGTTGTTGCCCCTGGAAGTATTTAAAAGACATGTAGATGGGGTACTTAGGAACCTGGTTTTGTGGTGGACTCATCAGTTCTGGGTTGAGGGTTGGACTTGATCTTAGACATGTTTTCCAACCTAAAAATTTCCATGATTCTAGGTAGAAAGTATGTACAGGAGTGCAGAACTCTTTGTATTGTGCCATCAGTCTTTCAAACAGTGCTCACACTCAGAAAATTCTCATATACCTGAGAATCTTCCTGAGCAAATGAAAACTGACAAATGGGCTTCCATCTCTTAAGTGCAGAAATGCAGAATTGGAATCTCAGATCCTCATTTTCTGTAGCATCCTAAATATTCATATGCATATTTCAAAGCAATATAAACACTAAACAAAATGACTGGTTTTTTAACAAAAACTGAGCAGCAGGTTTTGTTCCAGTCCCCTCTATTCAACCATGATACTCAAGCATTTTAAATAATTTCTGTGCTTTTGAAGATAAAGTTCAAAGATTACAGGATAATGAAGTCTGGCCCTCTATGTCTCAAAGGACATAACATTTCACCCAGATACCCACAAACCAAATCCAAGAACATTTAGCCACTTAAACCACTTACAGCCACTCTGATTTCTATGAGCCTTTGCAGACACACAGATATCCAAACAACTCAATACTTCTCTTTTGGGGAGTTTGCTCTTACAGTCTGATCTTGTTACAGCTGTTCTTAATTTCTAATTCAGCTCTGTCTGACTGATGCTTCCAGCCACTGCTTGCCATGTGCCTTTCACCAGCCAGCTAAAGTGACCATTAGCATTCAGCTGCTTTCCCTCAGTGATATTGCTGAGTATGAGAAAAAAACTCTTCTTCAAGGTGTGGACTGCACTTGGGGCTGTTCTCCAGAATGCATCCAGTCCTACATTGCTAATATCCTCAGTATGTCTGACCAGTACTCTCATCTACCCACAAAAAAAAGTCCCACCAGCTTGCTGTGAAACTAAAAATGTCTGCTGAAGAGTTTATTTCACACTCTTGATCATTAGGGGAAACCTGAGTCATTTGAGGAGATGTCTAATGTCAAAAACAAATGTCTCTGAAACATTCCCCCTCTCTGTTAATACATGCAGAGAAGCCCCTGACTTCTGCATTTCAAAGAGCAGCAGAATTGTGTTGGGTTCAGATACTTTAAGAAAGTTGATTATCATTTTGCTTCATTCTGTATCATGGTCATTTTTAATTGAACTAAATTTTCCAGTAAAATATGTTGGCATAGAATTTCCCATGCCACTTTTTTTCCTGTGAAATTCTATAAATTCTAGATTTACTTATTTTACTTTCAGGTTGATTCAGATATATTGTATTGTAAGATATTTTTATCTGGCAATAATTGAAAGATAATTCCATATTTGTACTGAAAAGCCAATAAATACATTGCATGGAAATGCAGTTACAAATATTTTCAGTCAGAAATACCAAACTTTGAAATATACTTTCTATGATATATTAAGTGGAGCAACTTAAGTTTTAGAGCATTTGGGTCAGGGTATTTTGCAAACAAAACAAGAAAACTCTCCTTTGACAATCTCTTGAGTCTGTGTTAGTTCTGTTTTGCACTGTGAAAGGAGTGCAAAGTAATTTTTTTTCAACTGAAATATAGCCTTGACAGCACAGTTTTGCTTGAGGATGTGGATTTGGCAGCAAATCCCCTGGCTGTGAGAGGCCTTGCTTGTAGTAAGTCACCTCCTGACAACCCCTAAATCACAGGTTGAAATTAATATGAATAAATTATATTGAATGCCTCTGGTAGAAAGTTGGGTGTATTTTCCCTTTTTTCCTTCAGTTTCCCTTCCTTCTTTTGGTTCCTTTTTCTTCTGTCATCTTCCACTTTTCTAAAGTCTTTTGCTTTGTTTCCTTTCTTGTAGAGAAAGTTCTTAGAATGGAAAAGTAGGGGATTTTTGTCCTTTTTACCATTTAAATATTTTGTCTCCAAAAAGATTTAAGACATGACTAAGAACTTGAATTAAAATAAATTAGAACCTAATTAGTCAATCTCTGGTCACTCCCATCTGTCTTTTCTGCCCCTTTTTAAAGCTTCTGTCATAATCATCTACTTATTCCTTTTCCTGAATAAGTCTTTACTTTTATTATTATTAGCTATCTCTTGGTTTCTACTGTGTGTTTTAATTTACTCTCCCTTTTCAGGTTTTTTTTGGCCTCAGAGGTTTTGTTCTCTGCCTCAGCTGTACTGGCAAGATGTCAGTCATGGTCTCAAGGGTTTGGCTCTGAAATCCTCTGGGATGGAAAGCTTCCTGGATGAAAGGTTAGAAAGCCTCAAAACCCTGTTCACTTGAAGAAGAATCCCTCAGAAGAAGAATCTTCACTCAGAAGAATCAGTGAAAATGATAAAGTCACTGTGCAGGGGCTCTCGCTCTGGCACTGAGACTGGAAAGTACAAACCACCCCAGCATCTCCTTCCTTCTCAACACCCCCTCTGGTTTCCTAAACTGCTAGTCAATTTTCTATAGTGCAGGCAGAGATTTATTTACTGCTCCATCTCCTAACTCCTGTAGAATACTGTATTATTGCTCAATCTTACCAATTTAGCACTTTGAACGTGGATCAAATTTTTATGCCAATGGCTCTGTTGTATTTCCTCACCCTTAGCTTTCAGTTAAGAGAGAGCAGTAGCTTAACTCAGCAGACTGGTTGGCTGAACCAGTAGGAAAGATTGCAATTGCAAGATTGCAACTGCAAGATTGTTTCTCAGTATTCTTAAGCTCATCTGTCTTTGCTTTGAGTAAAGTTTTAAGCAGTTCTGTTCAGGATTTTTTCAGATATGGTAATTTGACTTCATTTAAATGAATTAAGAGTTTAAAAATGATTGCCATTTTTAAGCATGTTAATACAATACAATTTAGCTGAGGAGTCTCTCTTGATTCAAAAGAGAGACATCCAACATTAATCTAAGGCAACAGAAATTAAAATATTGAAACAGAATTCTTATTGAAATTATTTGGAATAAAAACTAGATTATTTTCATGAAACTGTTCAGACTTTTTTTTTATTGTGGTTTGTGGCAGGGAAATTTTTAAATCTCAAAAATGCTTATAGTGGCAGATGCAACCTTGCTCTTTTGATGAGTTTTTTATATATGGTACTTCATAGCAAATTTTGTAATTATAAATATACAGCTACATTTGTATCCATTTGATTCCACACTGTAACAATGCTTACTAATTTGCTTTCCATGCTTGTCATCCTCATAATCATTTACCTTACCTTTATCCTGGTTTATTGCACAAAAGTAATTTAATACCTCAATAACGGAATAAATTATACATTACAACTCCAGTTTTAAATGCCTATTTCATTAACACTTTATAATTTTATTTTCTGCATAAGATCTTCCATATAACTCCTTGTGCCTCCAATAAATCATTTTACAACTTTATTCAGTATTCGACAATTATATTAAATTTATTCTGTGCCTCATATATTGAATAATATTAAATATACCTCAGAGGGGTGTTTCAGATTTCATTTACTGAACTATTAAAAGCTCACAGATGAACATATATGAAAAATCTACCTTATGAAACAGATTTATTAATATTTTGTGTCTATAACTATAACAATCTGCCACAAATTGAAAAGGGCATGGATGAATATCAGCATTCCTACTCCTCATGCACAACTTTACTGCTAACTACTTAAAACAGAGAAGGGTCCTCACAATGACAGAATACCTCATTTGTTTAACCACATACTGTGATTCAAGATTTTTCTAATTGCACCCATATTCTGTATGGGGACTATTGGTATATCTCCTTCCTTATTTTCCTTTTTTTTTTTTTTTTCCCTTAGATAACAGCCAATATCTCTAAAGGCTCTAAAGTTCTAGAGTTTTATTTAGCCTTTGTTTCCTGAGCTAGGCTGTTTACCTGCCTTGGGTTTACTGTCTCCAGGGGCAATAATGCACTAAAGGTCAGAAACAAGCAGAGGCACCCACAAGTAATGCAGGCACCTGAACTCCAGCATGCCCACCCGGGGAAGCTCTGGGCACTGCTTTGGTCCCCATCACAGCTGGACACAGCTGGGCTGAGGGGGTGCAGCTGCCTGGGAAACGTCACATCAGCACACCTGGGATGGCTGGAAGTGCAGATGAGTAAGA
Source organism: Fringilla coelebs (assembly GCF_963513975.1). NCBI lineage: Eukaryota > Metazoa > Chordata > Aves > Passeriformes > Fringillidae > Fringilla > Fringilla coelebs. The sequence continues at coordinate 32,930,983 of NC_140030.1, forward strand.
TGGCTCAGATGGAAGCGTGCAGGCTTGGGGTCAGACACCCTCCCAAAAACCTGTTTCTGCTCCCCACTGGGTTCCAGGCCTCCTCTAGTTTGCCCCTGGCCTCCCTCTCACAAACCCCGCTAATCTTGCCTGTGGCCAGGCTTCAGAAGAAGCAGCAGAGTCATGGAAACACCTCTGCTAGGAAACACCTAGGAAGCAGTGACCTTCCAAGGTATTCAGCTGGAGGAAGGTCTGTTTCTGGAGATCCTGTGTCACCAAGCCCCCTTATCCCTTCCAACAGAGCGCGGTTTTCTACCCCAAGTTGGCACCTCTCCATAGGTACTTACCCGTGTTTCTAGGGATCTGGACACACCTACAGGAGAAAGAGAAGCAATTGAATGATCATAGAACTATAGAATGATTTGGGTTGAAAAGCCTTTGAAGATCCTCTAGTCTAAGCCCCCTGACGTGGGCAGGAAACCTTCCACTAGTTAAGGTTGCTCAGAGCCCCCATTTAACCTGGCATTGAACATTTCCAGAGATGGAGCATCCACAAATTCTCTAGGCAACCTGTTACAGTGCCTGACCAGCTTCATTGTAAAACAAAATATATCCTTATATCCAATTTAAACCTACCCTCCTTGAGATTAAAACTGTTGCCCCTTGTTCTATCAGTACAGGATTTGGTAAAAAGTCCTTCTTATAAACACCTTTCTGTAGTGAAAGGCCACAAGTGATCCTCAGTGCTTTGGAGGTTACCAAAACAGGTAAAAATTGCTCTCATATATTTAGGCACCAAGACAAGATCTATCTGCCTAATCTAGATTTTTTTCCTCACTGATATCTCTATGTAAACATTGTTATCCATTCGTAGTCAATGAAGAAAAATTGGACTTTCTTAAAAACACAGCTTCACCAAAACAAAAAATCATCAAAGCTGGAAGACACCTTCAAGATCATCTAGTCCAACTATGAGCCTGGCACCACCGTAATCAACTCTCAATCATATCCCCAAGTGCCACATCCAAACACCTCTTGAACATGCCCAGAGACAGCAAATCAACCAATTCCCTGGGTAACTTATTCCAATGCCTAACCACTCTTAAATTTGAAAAAAAAAAAATTCTAACCTCTCATTTATACCTCCACTGGCACAACTCAAGCCCATTTCCTCTTGTCCTTTGAACTTCAGACATGGCAGAAGAGACCAACCCCCAGCTGGCTACAGCCTCCTTTCAGGCAGTTATAGAGAATGATAAGGTCACCCCTGGTCCTCCTTTTCTCCAGGATACACAACCCCAGCTCCCTCAGCTGCTCCTCACAGGACTGGTGCTCCAGACTCTCCACAGCTCCACTGCCCTGCTCTGGACTGGCTCCTGCCACTCAGTGTCTTTCCTGAGCAGAGGGGCACAGAATTAGACCCAGCACCCAGAGTTTGGCCTCCCCAGTGCTGAGTACACAGGGACAGTCAGGTCCTGCTCCTGCTGGCCACTCTATTCTGATCCAGGCCAGGTGCCATTGGCCTTCTTGGCCACCTGGGCACACACTGTGCTGACATCTGAATAAACATCCACAGACTTTCCCTCACCTACGAACAGTTGACTTCAGAGAGTAAGATGTTATTATATACACAAACATGGCCTTTGTAGTTTTCTTCCCAGCGCTGTGAAGGTTAAGTAGCTTCAAGTGAATGTTCATGCCCTGTCCTAGAAGTTGATCAAACATATTACAGGAGAATATATTACCAGGAGAAAATTCAGTTTTACAGTATGAAATTCCAAGCAATTGAAATCTATTAATATAACACACAGTCTAAAGTAAACTAATCAATTTTTCATATACATCAGAGGAGACATGAAATAAACTGACAGTTACTCACTGAAATAGAAGTATTCACTTCTTTGAAAAGACAGTAAGATGAGCTTCTGAACAAATGTACTGCAAGTTGAAAGAAAGGACACAGGCTATGTTCTGGGCATAAAGATGTGATTGTCTAAATGGCATTTTTCCATTGCAAAGTTTCTACTGTTCTTGAAAAAATATAATACTTTATTCTCAAAAGACATATGAAAGTTGGGAGGAAATAAGAGCTGAGAAATAGCTACTGCTCTGTGTTTGAAGGGTATTTTAGCTCATCAAATGTAACCTTTGAGAGAAAGGTAAAGACACCTTTTATGCTTATTAGGGAAAAAGCTTACATGACATTTCCCAAATCTCCTACTTATCCAACTGTCCAGTCAGCTGCAGCAAGTGCCAGGACCAGCAGAGAGCCAGGATGGCTGATGTGTCTTGTCTCCCAGAATGTCACATTTTCAACTCTCATCACTGCTGTTTCTTTTTCCTATTTTTTTGTGTCCATCTGACAGAGCTGGAATAGATTCATTTTCTGTAGGATCTGAAAAAAAGGGCATATCTATCTATTTTTTGTTTCATCATAGATTTGAAGGCGTGGTGAATAGATTAATAGGTGGAAGAAAATATGGGGTCCTTTTCTAAAAAATTAAAATGTCAAGGACCAGGCTAGCAAGGTGCTTATGGAAAGAATATGGAGAAAAAGGAAAGATGGGGGCTGCTCTGGGTCTCTCTCCTCTCTGTGCAAACCTGTTTGTCACCCTTTAGGCCACTGCAGTGAAGCACATCTTTTCTCAAGCCAAGTGAAGAAAGTTTGTGGGTGAAGTTCCTGAAATGAGGGTTTGTCATCACCACTCCTGTGCCTCTGACCTTATTTTCAAGTGGATGTTGAGTGTCATTTTTGGTTACAAGACCACATAGAGAAGAAGAGCTTCTAAAATTCTGGGAAAGCAATATTTTAGGGGTGCATTCATATGGAAATAAATGATAATTTTAAAAATACTACTAAACTTAATCAGTGAATCCCACAATTTGCACAATCCAGAATTAAAAATTATGGCTCCTTACAGGCTTTTATCTTGTTATCATTATTTCTCATTTCTTACAAAACAAACTGGACTTGACACGCTTTCTCTTACCATTTATAATCCCTACTTCCATGTACCCTTATATTTGTTTGAAAATCAACTACTTTTTTTATCTGTTTTTCCTCCTCTTATCACCTTTCCCCACAAAAAATTTATCCCATTGCCTGTTTTCTCCAATTTAAAACGTAAATGTGCCTATTCATTTGAGGCTGCTATCTCTAGAGAAATATGACAGTGTTTGCGCACTATTAGTGGCCACATTTTTGGTTCTCTTTCCCATCCTATAAATACAGTCCTGATTTTTGTCACTTCTGCTCCTTCAAATATAAAAATTATCAGCTTAAAGAAAAAAAAAACACTTATCTGCCAATGCTGATGGCAGCAGCTGAATGCCAGCAATTCTGAGTACAGCTATGAATATATATTGCTGCTGTCCTCCACTAGTGAAAGCAGGAGCACTTGGATCTGTGAATATTTCCCAAACGGTGCTATATTCTGTATACCCAGTAATACTACATTATTTGCATACCCCCTTTGTCATTAGAATGAAAACATGTCACTTTGTCATAGCTCTGCAATGAACCATTTGTACACTACTAGAAATTACTACCTTATGTTACAAAAAATATTTCATTATAGAGAAGCTGATGATTCATTAATTGGGAGGTACTCCACCGGAAAAGCAGGTGTTAGTACAGATTCCTCAGCCTCCCTGGGATATTGTTTCATATACACTTGAAAAGACCGACAGTAATAATAGAAAATAGAGGCAAAGATATGAAGCAGAGGAGAAAGGTGTCTTATCTATATCTACAAGTACACATAAGTATTAAGTACTAATTTACATTTAATATATATTCCATAGCCTGACAAAGTGAGATAGCGTGTTTTAGAAACACATCTTCTAGATACAATTTATGCTGCAAATAAAAGAAGCCTAAAAATTTATCTATCACATAAAATAATCAGCAACACTGGCTCATTTACACCAACATAAAATTTGTCCTTCATCATTCAGGTACACCATTTCTGAGTATACCACTTCTTTTCTGGTTTTTCCAAGTTTCTATTGAAGTTTGAAGGTCAGAGAATGCTTGACTCGGGTACAGTTACCTCAGGATACTTTTTTCTGGCCTTTAGGTAACTGATGAGTATTTTAAGAAGCCACATGGGTTTTGAGCCATTCCCACGGCATTTATTCAGGAAAGAATTATTCCTGATGTTTGGAATTTCTGTATTTCAGACTTCCAGCCCTTCAGCTATCGTCATTGCTCCAGCTCATTGCTCAGACAAACGGAATTGGATGAGGTCTGGGCCATCCACTGCTCTTGACTGGTTAAGTTTATGGATTCTCGTGATCATAGGTTTCAACTTTTTTACAGCAATGTCTTCAATTTCCCAGTATCTGTTCTTTAACTTCAGGTTGGCAGATCTGCCTCAGTGATAAATGTCTCCATTAGAATAGATTCATTTTATTTTCTCAGTCTCACTCCACATGTTTAAAACAGTCTTAAAGATTTAGGAACTAATAGAGCTAGGCAAATACAGTAAGAAATGTCAGTGAATTATTGGTTCACAATATTTTAATGAATTCTCTTAATCTCTGTCCAGCAATAATCCAATGTGTGGGTTTCACAAGATGGTAGAGATAAAGAATCAGCAGTTTTTAAATAAGTATTGAAGTCCAACATCAAGACTCACTTTCCGTAAAATACTTACATCAGAAATCAGATTTTAAGAGCTCTGAGAATTTAATAGGGAATGGGAGCACTCCTGCTAGTGTGAATAAGCCAAGGAAACATTGCAGCTGTATTTTAGTAAGGTGGAAGTCACCACTCTTGAGATAAGAATAATTGCACTCTTCAGAGATGGCAGGAACATGATGGCTCTGCATGGCAGTTGGCCACACAAACCTCTTTCTCATTTCCATTTCTTTTCAAGCCCCTTCAAGCAGTACTAAAAAATGCACATTTCTTTAATAGCAAGCATTTAACTAGTTTTAAAATCTTCCGGGCTAAACAAAAGCCATGTGGCAGCTTGAGAAGTCCATGAGTTTACTGCAAACAAGATTTATCTATTGTCAAATCAGAAGGAGCCATGCTTCAGAAAGCCCTGTAGTCATCTGATCTGCAAGGGCATGTTGTTTAAAGATTTCATAATTAGTTCATTATCTATGAATGGGCTATGGGCTATTTTCCAATTAATCTACTCATTTTATTCAGGGACTATACACTAACAATAATAGATCAAAAGAAAAAGTATTCCTCTTGCTTCAAGTACTTCTGTATTGAGCTGGTAATTTTCTCTGCTCTAGAGTGATTTATTTCTTTCCTTTTTCTTCACTTCTGGCCTGCCCTGAAATATCAGTTTGATTAGGATGTCTGAGGACTCAGGTTTCCCCATTGGAAGTGCAATACTGAAAGGATTTCTTCTCCAAACCAGAAACATTGTCTGAGGCTAAAGATAGATTAAAGGAAATCTGAGGAGCTGAGGAGGATGGGGAGAAGTTCAAATTCTAAGAGCATTGAAATAAAGCACCTCTTTATTGGCAACTTTGGTCAATATTGGAAGGGAAGAGAAATCAGCATTCATTGCTTTTGCCAACTGTTTTTCCATGAGTAGACCAGTAGCCCTTTTCTTCTTGATAAGGTGGTGTATCAGATGTAAACCTCAAAGAAAATATTCATTTTAGCCATTAAAGCCTGTCACAGTCCAAATTAAAAATAAGCAACCAAATAACTAATTTCCAGTTAAAAAAAAAAATGTCCAAGGAATTAAATAACATCTTCTTTAAAAAATTAACAAATTTAAACAGGAGAAATCCTGCACTAATGCCTAGAATAATGCCTAGCATATAAGTGTCACCATCATTTATTCTACTTATGACTAGACATCCAGTGCTTCATCATGTTTTAAACACATTTCCTCTAGTCAGTCTCAATCAGCTAAAGGAATAAATCACAGTGCTTTGACATAAATACTTTCCTGGGGCTACACCTTTAAAAAAAAAAGTTCTTGAATTATTCTGACAGTAAGTGACAAACCAAGAAAGTGAAATAAATGATAGTGAAATACTATTTTTATCCAATTTATAAAATTTTCTCAGAACACTCATTATTGTTTCATTTTTTTTTGCCCTCTTCCATTAAATGGGAAATGTGCCCTGTGCTAGAAACATGGAAAGTTTTTAGCTACTCTTACACAGCATGGGAAAATTCTTTTTATACTACAAACTGGATGCTCAAACTTTGGAATATTTCACTATATCTGGGTGAAAGGCTGAAACATTAAAATACACAATTAAATATAACATCTTGCAGTTGCTGTGTGTTGTCTGAATGGATTAGGGGAGATTTTTCCTTCAACTTTTCTCCTTATCCATTCATATAGGCAAAGAGGTTTATTTCAGGAAGATCTTTGGAGGAATATAAGACCCCAGGCATTCATGTGAGTATGACTATTTTCTGGTTTTGACCGCTTGTCATTTATTACTCATTTCAGCCAGATGCACAGAATAAGAGCTGAGTCTCACAAGGTTCCTTGTGTAAGTGCCAAAGTCCAAGATGTCAGTGTTTAGGACCAGAACTGCGCAGAGGCACTGCCAAATCTGTCTGCTCCCAGAGATGCCACAATGTCTCAATTTATCAGCAGAGCTCCCATATATATAAAAAGCATTCACATTAAGCCACATTTGATTTATTCTAAAAATAAGCAGCTTTTTGTTTGCTTGATTTGACACATAGAATGGGATTCAGCTGAGAGTAAGACATCTAAATTTATACATCTATATACAGGGATTCAGATATGACCACGTGAGACCCTACTGAAGTTAGGGCACAAGCTATTAACCAGATATTGAAATTGTGAAGTTATTTAGCTGACTAGCTGCTACAGTAGGATTCAGTAGCCTAAACAGAGGTGTCCAGTATAATTTGAGATGCTGTGAATTATCTTTGATGTCTTCAGTTGCTGCCACAAGAGCATGGAGGTCTGCTGTGCCTGCCCTCTCTGCCTGCCCTGGGCAGATCTCCTGGGCATCCCAAGCACCACAGGAAGCCTGTGCTCAGGAAATTCAGTGCCACCCCAAGCAGATGCTCCTGGGATGAGGTGAATTGCTCTGCAGGCATGACTGACAGCATCATCTGTCACAGGAGCCTACACTCCTGGCTAATGTCTACTTGTACAAACTGTGGTTCAGATATCTTGGTTTTGAACTGAATCCCAACCACAAGCTTCCCTTTCTTCTGAAACAAACATGTCATTCCAAGAAAATCTAGGAAAATACAAGGCTGTATCCCCAGCAATGCCAAAAGAAGAAAATACTATTTTCTACTTTGCTTTTTGACTTACAGCATTACAGATTTGTTTCCTGCTGCTGCTTTTGAGGATTGGACTGCATATTTCCCATTTGCAGATGTGATGTATAGGGAGTACTCTCCCTCTTTTCAACCAGCAGTTCCAATCATTGTAAATCAAGCCTGGAAATCCATCATCATCCAGGGAGCTTCCAAAACAGTAGACAAGAATGTCATTTTTATGTGCTTTTATACTGCTTGTCAATCTGTACTTAGTTTATGACCAGAAGAGCAACTTTAATAAGACAGGCTTGAGCTAAGGTTTCAAAAGATGAAGCATCCAGGAGTTTTAAGATATTCACACCCTACAGCTCACTCCTACATGGTGCTGTGTGCCATTGCTCTTTTGCAGGACCAGAATAGCTGCTTGTGTGGCTTGTGACTCAGGAAATTCCCCAGCTCAAAAATAAGCCAGAAATTAAAGAAAATAATTAAAGGAAAGAGAGGTTATTTCAAATCAAAATCAATAGATCCAGTTTACAGTGTAGCCTCAGGAAGCAGAGTTGGAAAGTGAGTACATAGGGATGAGAATAGGGAAAAGGTCTTGGGGAGGGATGAGAGATGGAAGAATAGGGCAAGAATATTTCAAAAGAGTTTTGCAACACATTCCTTTGTCATGAGAAACTGCAGTTTGAAGTAACCTCATTTCTAAACAAGCTGTAGCCTGGTGGTTGGTACATGCACCTGACAGCTAAGACTCACTGACTGAACTCCGCTCTATGATTTCCATCAGGAAAGGTTCTGCCCTCTCAGATAAACCTTTTAATGGAGTGAAATTAGATGGGGAACCTACTGCATTTACAGAGATTTCTGTCTCTCAGACATCTCAAGGATAGATGGACCTACTGAGTTCCTCTGCTAAGGAAGTAAATATCCTTCCTTCTCTGCAGGAGATAAAAATCTAAAATTTGCACAACTTGGGTACACAAACTGGCTTTAAAATCTTGGGGAAAGGCTGGGCTGGTCAGTGCCATGGCTTCTGTCAGCCCAGCCACATGCCTTGCCAGAGGCTGATTCAGCTCTAGTACAAATGTGGTGGTACAAGGTGATGGAGGGGCACCCTGCCCCACACAAAGTCTCTCCTGTGTGTGGGACTGCACCCAGGCTGTATCACTGGTCTCTGCACACACAGACAACTGCTGGGGCCAGACTGCCAGTCACCTAATTACCTGGATATGCAGTCAAATCCTGCCTTCTCAATCTGAAGAATACCTCCAGGGGAATAAAAAACATATGTATACCCAGCTTTTGGGTTTGCTTGGTCTTGGTGTGACCCAGGGGGTCACTGCTGGGTGATGTGGTCACACCTCAAGCTGCAGTTCTTTACCTGTGTTCCCTTCTGCTAAGTTGATGCTGTTACCTGAGATAAATTTGACATTTTTGGAAGAAAAGCAGATTTTCCTCTAAAATCATCATCTGTTCCTAATTTCCTTGTCAATTAGAGAACAGCTCCCAGGCTAAGAAGAGAACAATAGTTTCCCTGTGAGGTGATAACTTTATGACATGTTACACTGTTCAACTGCTTGCTTTGCTGTCATGGTGTGCATTTTATCTTGCCATGAGCTGGAAGCCTTAATTACAATCTTGTGTCTTCCATTGTTTGAGACAAATGACTAAGTGACTTATAAAGACAATTAGATTTGAATCTGCTCTAACTAATCTCTTTCCAAGTGTGATATCCTATTAGACACACCAGGCCTTTTTCTGAAGGGAATAAGGGAAGATGGGGAGAGGAGAGCTGCTTTTGAAATTCCGTTTCAGGGACTAAAATGCTGAGTAATCAATTGTCATTGCTGAGTCTTCTTTGGTTGTCACCAGCTACCTTTTCTATTCCTGCTGCACTTAAATACATCCCATTGAAACTACAAGAACGATAATTCCAAGGGACTATTTTGGGAAAATGCATTTATTAACTGTTTTGCAGGAGCCAGAAGTGAAATTCAGTGGTTTTGTGCCCTGATTGTTCTTGTATTTGGGGTGAGAGGAGAGCACCCAACTTTCCATTTACTTTGAGTTTGTCTTACTGTCTTTACGATCTCACACCTTCTTGGTGCAGAGGGACATGGACATACTTCAATATCACATAACCTTTGCTCTGAAGAGATTGTTAACCAGCCCATTACACCAAAATGGAATTCACCAAATCACTAGGTTGGAAGAGACCTTCAAAATCATCGAGTGCAACCCATGCCCTAACACCTCAACTAAACCATGGCATCAAGTGCCATGTCCAGTCTTTTTTAAACACATCCAGGGATGGTGAGTCCACCGTCTCCCCAGGCAGACCATTCTAGTACTTTATCACTCTTTCCATGAAAAACATTTTCCCAATATCCAACCTCTATTTCCTTTGGCACAGCTTAAGACTGTGTCCTCTCATTCTGTCAATTTTTCCCTGGAGAAAGAGACCAACCCCACCTGACTACAGCCACCTTTCAGAAAGTTGTAGAGGGTGATAAGGTCACCTTTGAGTCTCCATTTCTCCAGGACAAACAACTCTAACTTCCGCAGTCTTCCTCACAGAGCTTGTCTTCCAAGCCCTCACCAATCTAGTTGCCCTCCTCTGGACATACTCAATACCTTTAATACTTTAAAAACAGAAGAACACTTCTAACTTTGCTTCCTGAGTAATTTTTAAAATCCATATTTGTCTTTCTTAACTCACATCTTAACTGCATATCTTGACCCTTTGGTTTTCTTTGTGGGCAATTCTCCAGGTTGACTAGATGAGGGATCAAGCATAACAGGTTTGCACCAGAAATTCAGGAGATGGGGCAAGAAAAGAACAAGAGGCCCAGCACTGGAATAGGTCATGGGGGGAGATGATGAGGTATATTTGGAGAAGTATGTGGGCAAATTTTTATCAGACCTGGTTTTGATGGAATATTTTCTGTTGGGAAATGCCAGAGGACGTCCCAGGCAGGCAGAACTAAGCCTGGGCCTGCTCCAGCATCATAACCAATGCACTAAATTATTGCCAGACTTTTCCTCCTCCCTGTGGTGGAGGGAAAGCTCCCATGGAAGCTCCCAGCAGCAGGAGAAGTCTCTCCTTTCTGTAAGCCACTTTGCAGGGCTCTGCTCCTCACCAAGTGTGCTTGAAAAATATTACTCAGATAGATTTAGCTGCTGGAATTTGAAAGACCTCTCCCTCTTCCACCCAAAAATCATATATAATTAATGAAATATGAAAATAACTAAAAATAAATTTTCTATACACTGATATTTAGTACTGATGCATTAAGTTATTGCTTTCATTTTTTAATTGCTTATATTAATTAAATATTATAATTAGTCTTCCTTACTTATTTTAAAATCCCACATCTGGTCAGCCTAGTGTTATTAAATCAGAACAGACTAACAGTCTACCTCTTTCAATGAACCATCCCAAGATGGAGGTACATATAATGTTCTGAAAATTTGAAAAAAAATTCAACCTCAGATTAGAACTTGTTTTAATTCCCATGTGTTAGCGAAAAGGGTACTGCACACAGCAAAGAACAAAAGATTTTCTGATACATGTCTCTAGAATATACATTTTCAAAAGTACCTTATATGAATTTTATATATCATAATATAAATTATTTTTATATATCATCATGAATCTTACAGATCATAAACCAATTTTTAAAGTGCTTTTCTGAGTCTCACTAAACAACAACCTGGATCTTAGAGTATCTTTGCAAATTATGTCTATATTTAAAGGACCCATCATGTGTGTTTCCCACACTCAAATAATAGAAAAATAATGTATTTTATTCTTTTTGTTTATATGAATTAACCATGTAATGTGTAAATGTTTTCTGAGTTTAAGAAGCATGTTTGCAAATTTAAATTGATTGAAAACTTAGATAGGTTCTAAATATAACATAATGTAACATAGCATAACATAGCACAGCATCTGGAAATTTGATATAAAACTTTCTTTATGAAGCTTAATGTTCCAATGAAAAGGTTTAATAGAGCCAATTTTCATTTCTAGTTGAGTAACCAAAAATGCACTTTAAACTTGGAAAAATAACAATTCACTTTATACTACTTCAATCCCATGTTTTTATAAATTCCTTTTACAGAGGCAGGTGAACATCTTCAGAATAAGGACCCTTGAATTTTAAAATAACTTCATGAAGGACCTTTGCTTGCAGCAAGAAGTGTTTAAGTTTCTAGGCTGGATCTCTTGCTCTGCCAAATGTTCCAGCAATTTAGAAAGACATTTCAAGCACAGAAAACAGAAGAGTGTCCTCCTAAATACAGGATTTGAGTAATCTTATAGAACAAGGGATTTATGTTGTCTTCCTACCTGGAACTACCTGAAGGCATCTCACATCCCTAGTTATGCTTGGCAACACTTTGAGAGGAAACTAAAACTATTTTGCAACAAAGTGCGTTGGGTCAACCTCGGTTGCCGCCAGGTCTCCTACAAGCCACTCTATCACTTCCCCCTCTCAGCTGGACAGGGAAAAATAGGATAAAAATCTTCTGGGTCAATGTAAAGTTTAATAACAGAAAAGCAAAGGCCTCACATGGAAGCAAAGGGAAACAAAGGGATTTATTCTGTACTTCCAGTCAGCTAGTGATGTCAGACAGTTCCTAGGAAATAGAGCCCCCAGCACACAGAGCAGTTGCACTAGAAGACAAATGTCGTAACACCACTTGTGCCACTCCTCCTCCTTTCTCTTTGCTCTTATTGCCAAGATGACCTCACATGGGATGGGATATTGCTTCCACTGGGTCAGCTGTCTCAGCTGTGTCCTGTCCCAAACTGTCAGCCACTCCCAGCCCTCTGTCCTGTGGATGGGATTGGAGAGGCAGCCTTGATGCCATGTGCACACTGTTCAGCAGTGACCAAAGCACTGACATCCCACTGACTCAGTTACAGCCACAAATGCAAAGCACAGCGCTTGGAAGGCTTCTATAATAAAGGATAGCTCCACCTCAGACCCAATATGTGTGTTCAAAATACTCACAGGAATTCCTGCTCCAAAAACAGCTGGAATTTCATCTGTTACTAGAACATATGACTGAAACATTTCCTTAGTACCTCAAACATAGCAAGCAGCTAATCCAAATTAGGAACTTAACATTTCATTTATTCTTTTGTTGCTGGGGTTTGACACATTATTTCTATAAATGCCTTAGGTTATAATTTTGTCTTCTTCCTCTTCACCTATAGAGAGAGAAAACTACAACCTTAGGATATCTAGGAGGGATTTTACATACCCATGACTACCTTACCCTTCAGAGCAAGAACTGGAAATTCCCAAAATGAACAACTAATCCTATGTAGAAATAATGTTTTCTTTTCTCTGGGAATTGGCTTAGGTCAAGTTCTATAAGGGTGTTGAAATGAAATAAAAAACGTCCCAGGAACACAGAACACCAATATCTTTAAAGTGCATCCTAAAAGTGTGAAATAAAATGCTACAAAGCTGTACAGGTCAATACTAGTCAGGAAGAAAACTTGACTCAACAAAAATAAATTTTCCCCACTTGCCAAAAAAAAAAAAAAAAAAAACCAAAAAAAACAAAACCAAAAAACCAAAACATTGGAGAAACTTTAGATTACTCAGAATCTTTGATTATTTACTGAAATATAGCCTGATATAAATTTACCCCTTTTCAAAAAAAAACATTCCAGGGCTGGAGAGGTATGACCAGACATTTTTGATTTAAGGCTCTTCAACCCTCAGAGAATAGAATTGCTATATATCACCTTCTTATCTTCAGTGATTTTTAGCTGATCTGAGACCTACATCTTCCTTTGCTGCCACTTCCATGTCTCTTTCCAGAAACATGAGTTGCACATTAACTGTGACCTTTAAAGTTTTTCTGTTCAATAAAAGCAGCCCAGCATACTTTTTGTAGCCTATTTGCTTTGTGTAGACTTGAATGAAGTCAAGTTTAGGCATCTGAACTGCCTAAACACAGCGAATAGGTGATGATTTAGCGTGCATTTGTTTAGAACCCAAACTCATTAACTCCACAAAATTAATTTGTCAACCCTCAAAAGGATGTACATGCCATGAAGCAAAATCAGGGCTGCTGGATCAAAGCTTAACAATTCTTCAGTCCAGAAATTACAAAGGCTCTTCTTTCTCAGCAACTGTGGGCATTCAACTTACCAAAAGACTACAGAAATGCAAGTTATGAGAAGCTACTTTGGCATGTCTAACAAACTCTGCTCCTAACATGTTGTGTCAGCAGCAGCTGAAGAGGTAGACAGAAGAATTGCATTTTACATGAATTTGCTCTGAGTAAGGAGACTGAAAAAATTCACAGGGCTTTAATTCCCAAGTTTTTTTTCCAAAAAACTTTCCTGCTTTGTGCAAAACTGGCTGATTAAAAACATCAGGTGATGTTAATAGTGCTGTTAAATAGATCATAATTTCTCCAAGCTGAAGCACACCAGCTTAGCATTATATGAAAATAGTCTGAGTGCAATTTTTTCCTTGCAATTTGTGGAAAATGTAACTGGTTTTTAACTATTAAAAAAACCAAAACAAAACAAAGTGCACAGAAATCAACAAAATAATCCCACACCTTTAGACAGAAACAGATTCCCAGATGCAAGCCTTGACACTTTTCTTTTGCAGGATATGTCAGGGCATAGCACAGGCCAACTGATAGTTGCTCAGTTTAAAAGCATCCCATGGGAAGCAGGGGCAGCCTAGGATGGCCCATTCCCATAACACCCTCTGGGAATCTGACAAAGGAAAGGGTTGTCCTTGGCCATGCTACCTCCAAGCTGTCACCTGAACTTGGAGGAAGCGGGACATTTTGGGGCAGTGCCAGGGAGATACTGCACATAGACAGGCAGAAAGCCTTTCCACACAAAATACAGAAGCCAAAATGGAACTTCTGCTGCTCAACTCTTTTCTATCTGTTCACTCTTTTATTCCATGTGTACTCATCTGTTAAGCTAACTGCGTGTTCCATCTATGCTTTGTCTTGACAACTGTCACCCCTACAAACAGTATCCATATTTCATGAGTGGAGAGGTTTTAGAGCATTTTTTTTTGCTGCCTTAGGTCCTGCTTCTGAAAAGAACCTTACATGGGCCCTGGGTCCTAATTTCTCTAGAGGACAAGCAACAAGAAAACTTGAGTAGTGGGTTTATCATACAAGACACAAATGCAGCCACAATCAGTACAAGACAACTTTCCAGGTTAAAAGCAAAGTGCTCCATGTTAAGGATGGTGGGCAGCACTTTGAAATGCCCATGTCCATAAAGAGTGTCCATAAAAGAGTAGTAGGGAAAGGAACCACAGCAGGATTTGGAATTGGCAGTGACTCCTTCACATCAGCTTCTCACATGCAAGTTTTACTCCATGCTCAGAATGCTGTGAAGTCGCCTGGGACTCAGAATGCTGCTCTCATCAATCTTGAGACGGTGAAGCATCAGAAAATTTTGTCAACATGTGACTGAGGACAATATTGTACTCAGAGAACAGCAAGCATTCAGCAAAGCATTGAGCTTTGACACCATCAAAGCAACTTCAGTCACAGGGCAACTGCTCAGTAAGTCTGATTCAAGTGCAAATGTCCTGGCAAACAGCAGGATGCTAAATGCAGAGTGCCATGAGCCATTTAGCTCTTTGTAAATGGCCCATTTGCTGCAATAAAGAAATGAGGGTCAATAGGGAAGTGCTGTCCCCATTTATTTATTTCGTTTTTCATAAGGCCAATTCATTCTGGACCATTAGGTTACATATCCAACCAACCCCAGAACCATATCAGTTTCTTAGAATGCCCTCTATTTTTTGTATTGCTTTTAACAAATTTTTCTCTCTTGTATTACATATAACTGAAAAACCCACACAAGAGAATTTCTTCCTTCTCAAGTGCTATGAAAGGACAAATAACTATAATAAGCCAGATTTCTTGCTTCTGTAACTTCATTGATTTAAAAGTGTTCAGATGCAGATAATCTGGGATAATAACTTCTTTCAAGTGTGAGCAGATAAAACCACTAAACAAAAAGCTGCCATAATTGCAGCAGATTAACTATCACAATACGTAGGACTAAAACTGTTCTTATTTATACCAACACAGAGTGATCCAGCTTGAATCATTAGGTGAGCTGCTGTTTGGAAACCAGTCACAGATTTTTTGATAATGGGGTACTTTTTTGAGCTAACCTAAATAGAAGATGCTCAGTGGAACTCCTTCATGAAAACTAACAGAAGACATACCAGAGAAAGGTCACTATCTTCACCTCAGATGTGTTTATGTTGGGTGTGGGGTTGTCTTTATTTGGGCTCTAGAAACCAGTGCAGGAAGCAGCAGGAGTGTAGAGGTAATATATGCTTTATATCTTTCCAAATTCTTGTTTGGATGCAACCTCTCCAGTTGCATCCAGGAATTTATCAAAAAATAGACTGCATGATCAGCCTCACCATATATCACGTCACTTGCACTCAAGTTGGATTTGGTATCATATACCAAACCCAAAATCATTTGGTATATGATTTTGTTGGTGCTGCCTTTGGATTCTGCTTGCTTTTCTGTATGCTGAGATACTCAATGTGTGTTGTCCATAGTTAACATATGCACAACAATCGAGGCTCAGGAGCATTTTTTTGACTGCTTTACTTTGCAGGTGATGGCTCAAAGTAAAGACCCAGGCTGCTCCTGGAGAAGGTGTCAAAACTGCTTTGGCTAACCTAGAGACCTGGAAGATGAGACTTGAATTCACATTGTTTGTTCTGACCAAAAATCAAAACTTCTGGGCAATTTTTCTGGCAAATTTGAAGGGATTTTGTACACAGCTACACACAACTACAATTATTCACATTTTTGTACTGGTGTTGGGAGTATTTAGAATAAAATTTTGTATGGGAAAACTGTCTCATGACAAGATATTTTTATGGGGTTAATTTTGCTCTGCCACAAGCCCACTGACTAAAGTGCATTTATGCCAGAAATGTTTATGTGCATTTTTTTTCTCTAAATTAAATACAGATGATAATTGCAATGAATCACTGAAAAATGGCTATATCATTTGAAACTGTAATTAGGTGAAAAGTGTATTAGCCTTCAAAAAACATTTGGACAACTCGAAGTGTGCTTCCAAGGCTTAGCTTATTGCATTGCTGTGACCATGACTGATACTGAGGACCACATTTTAGTGACGTTCTAATGATTCATCACTGAGCATATTCTGATGACTCGATATTCTGGCAGATGAAGTGGACTTTTAGAAAGATGTTGTCTGGGGGAAAGGCCTTTAATAAGTCTGAATAAAACCACAAAATTTTCAGAAAGATAGATGGCTGTCATAATTTTTATATGTGCTGCACAATGTAATTGCTTTTTCATTGGTGTTGCAAGTTTAAATCTGTGAAAATGGGATTCCATTTCACATGGGGAATCAAAGCTTAGGGAGTGAAATTCCCTGTACCCAAATGTGCAGACTGAGTCATATTTTGAGGCTGCTGACAGGGATTTCAGAGAGACATGCCCAAGTCTTTTCTCAAAGCCACGTGTGCCTGGTGCACATGGCACCAGTGAGAAGGCTGAGGAGCAACTTGGAAGAGAGGAAGAGAGGAAAAGAGAAGTAGAATTGTGGCCCAGGTAGGAGGAGGGTGATCAGAGCTCTCTAGGGAGATCTAACACCCAGTGGCACCAGGACAAGGATGTTGGATGACTTAGTCCCTGCCATGCTGCTTGTTGGCATCTGGGTTGATCAGCCCCTGCTCTCAGGTCCCCCACCTGCCCTCCTGGGGGTGTTGCTGGCCAAAAGCGTGCAACTGCAAACCAGCTAGGAGGCAGAGAGCCTAGTTTTGGGAAGAAGCTGCACTCCAAGAGGGTGAATGGGAAAAGAGACATCATATCTCATCATCCTCAGCTTTGGACAGATGTGTGCAGTAATTAAATGCGCTGTTAGACAAATTACCCAAAGTTCCTCTCAGAATAAATGAGGAAGTAAAGGTGCTCAACTATAGTGGTAGAGGAAATTGCCATCTAAATATCTGCGCTAAAATAATCATAATATCACAGAATTGCTTAGGTTGGAAAACACATTTAAGATCCCTGAGTCCAATTGTTAACCCATCACTGCCAAGTCCACCACTAAACCATGGCCCTCCATGGTACTGGGACTTCACCACTTACCTGGACAGCCAGTTCCAACCCTTTCTGTGAGCAAATTTTTCTTCATGCCCAACCTAAATCTCCTCTAACACAACTTGAGGTCATTTCCTCTTGTCTTATCTCTTATTACCTGCGAGAAGAGACCATCCCCACCTCACCACACCCTCTTTCAGGCAGTTGTAAAGAGCAACAAGAGTCCCCCTGAGCCTCCTTTTCTGCAGGCTAAACACCGCCAGCTCCCTCAGCCATTCTCATTAGACTTGTCCTGCAGACCTTTTCTCAGCTTTACCAACCTTGTCGTCCTTCTCTGGACACACTCCAGGACCTCAAAGTCCTTTCCAAAGAGAGGAGTCCAAAACTGAGCACAGTACTCAAGGCAGACCCTCACTGTGCTGAGTACAGGAAGAAAATGTGGTACAACACAGGAGCCATGCATTGGTATTGTAGCTTCATAGAACTATGGGCCACATTAAAAGGACTGTTAAATGAAATGGAGCACATTAAATACAATTAACATTGCCACTGCTTCTTTTACACATGCATTCAGTGGTGCAGACAACGCCTTACACATGCTGCAACAAATGCATCCCCCAAAGCTCACTACATTATCCCTCCACAGTCGTGCCTGTGCTTTGCCCACTTCTCCTTGCTGTTGGAAAGGTGCTGAGAGCATTCAGCCTCCTGGGCTTCAGCTGCCAGGGCTCAGGGCCAGCACCCCACCAGCACAGCCAGGAGAAACCCCCTCTCAAGGGACACAGGGAGCCTGCAGGGTGGCTGTGGCTGCAGCCCCACTGCTTCCAGCGCCTGCCCACGTGTTGGACCTCCCAGTGCCACCATGGCAGGCCAGCCTGGGGGACACTGGGGCCTGGGATGACTCCATTACTGGCTTTTTCCAGTCCTGCTTTCCCTCTCAGCCCCCACAAGACAGCCAGGGCCCTGATGTCTGTATTACAATAGCCTATGAAATTTGCTCTGTTATTTCTCTATTACTATACTACAGATTAAAAAAATAATTTAAAAAAAAGAAGAGAAAAGAAAAAATGCTGAGAATGTTATATCAAACTGCACTAACTTCCCTTGAAGTGGTTGTAAATCTTGCTATCTTTTAACTCCATATAGTAGGCATAATATTAAATAAAATTAATATTGTTACTGCTTTCCCTATTCATGTATTCAATAATGCAAACCTGCACTTTATTGGAAGCTATGTATAAATTTAATATACATACCATTACAACAAGGTCACTTTGGAGTAATCTGTTTGATTGATTCCAGGAAGGTGGTATGCAGAGAGAAAAAGTAATCTTGTATGGAGAACACACAATATCAACCTGAAAACAGCCTGTTTTCAAGTCAGAGTATATAAATGACAACTATTATAATTTCACTTATACCACTCAGCCAAGCATTGGCTTGTTGCAGCTTTGCCAGTTGTTTCCATAATAAATTAAATTATCTTCAGGGTTGGCCTTCTTGCTGTGTTTGTCACTCCACTATCAGAGTACTTTACACACAAAATCACCTCTTGATTTTTGCCTTCAGATGAATTCTTGTACTAGCTCCTCCACTTTGTGCTATTGAAACAATAACCTATCTGGATGAAAAAAACAGGATGAAAAAAATTATGAAAGGAAGAAAGGACAAAGTAATACTCTCTAGAACATTTCTCCTCAGCACAGTATTGCAAACAAATACTGTGAGGCAACAGACAGCACAGAAAGAGAAATTTCCATTATAGTATGAATGTGAACGAGATATCCAAGCAGGAAGCACAGGCTCCTTTGCTCTGAGCCCTGTGCCATGCCAGTATTTAGCTGGTGCTGGTCATCAATATTCAGGCCAGACAGAATAGGCTGATATTTAAATATCAGTATACTTGTGTTACAACCTTTGTATATTTTAAATCTGAAATGGCCATTAAACTTGGCAGAATCAAAGGCACCAATATATTCCTCTCTTCTGCCTAGCAAGCAAAGGCCACTGGCTGCTAGCTCAAACCCAGCAGCAGTGGAGCATCTCCTCAGACAACTACTTTATTTCAAAAACATTCCAAGGGAAAAGGAAGTCATTACAACATCTCTTCAGTTGCTCCAGCAGATATTTGATCCAACTATGAAGAAAAAAACAAACTCATTGTCCTGAATTTTAATTTGGTCAGCTGTCAGCTAGTAGATGTTAGTGTAAATGTTGAGAGTCTTTCTGGCTCTTTACCCCTTACCACAGCCCAAAAGAGAACTGTGGGGCAGGCAGTAACTCCTCAGCACCCTGATGAGGTCTGTAAGGTGGACAGTGAGATAACAGTGCTTAAGGACTGGGGAAACTAAACAAGGATTTGCTCCCTTCAGTGTTTATCACTTACATTGTACAGTGTGTTCATATATCCTGTCTTCTCTTAGCACTGGAAGGGGGAAAAAAAGTACTTAAATTATCAGAAAATCCTTTTATCACTGATCAAAAAATGCAGCCATATTTTCTACAGAAGATGAGTACAATAGGATCTGAGAGTACAATATGTAGGAGATGAAACACAAAAGATAGACTTGGTGTTTGAGTTCTCTGTTATGAGAGTACAGCAAGCGGTTCTTTGTAGGTAAATTTTCTGCTGATATCATGCACAAAAACACATGAATCAGGCCCAAGACTGCAGGTGGCAGATCATCTTGGGCTACTTTCAGACCTGCACCTAGATTTACTTTTTCTAACTACAAGTTGTCAAATTGGATACCTCCATGAGGAGCTCTCATAGCCTTCCTCAGTCCTTGTTCTGTGTCTCAACACCTTCCACAAATTAGAGAAAACTTACCCTTTTTCTCTGTTTTATGCACAAAGCAGAAGATATCATGTGTTCATACTCCATCCACCCTGTCTCTTTTCTTCATTACTCAATTGTACATTAGATTCAAAATCCCAGATTGTTTAGGGCTCAGCCCTCCATCAACTTTTGCCACAATACTGATCTTCCTGTTCAAGCTGTAATGTTTGGAGGTTCTATGAATGAATGATGTTACCCAAAGTTTCTTCTTATATTGTTAGTATCAACATTTTTAAATTTATGCCTTTTGGTTTCCCATGTCACTACTTTGCTAATAGCAATTCTTCATCCATAACAATATTTTCCTGAAGAGCCTTTCTAGTGTGAACATCTTTAACTGCTTTTAAAAGCTTTTAGACTCTTCAGGAAAGTCATAAAGCAGTCAAAATAATCTCCTCCTTTTAAAAAGCATTTGTGGTGAACTAATATATTGCCTCAAACATGCTAATTACATCTGATAATGGTTGAGTATTGCATTACAGGACAGGTGCAGCAAACTCAACAGCAGCACTCTACTTTTTGTGTTCCATCATGTTAATGAAAGCAATAAATCAATGACATGTTCCAAACCTTGACTTGTCCTAGGAAAGGGAAATGCTAACAAAATTTAGCACATCCAGTTTAGAATTTCTCCCAGATGGATAGGTCTCTTTTCACTCTAGAAAGGTCTAAATTCTCCTTTCAGCATAAAGGCAATCTTCCAAGATGCTGAGCATGCAGTGGATCTGAATGTACTCTTTTTTTGGGAGACTGTATTAACTTAGAAACAGGTACACTATTCAGATTAATGATAGGGGAAACAGAGTCCTGAGATGAATGATACAAGGGACAGAGTGTTACGGAAGATGATTTCACAGAGATAATAGGAAACAAGAAAACGCCATTTCAGAAAGCCAGAAAAGTCTGTTTTCCCTTTTGTGGTATAAACATGCAGAAAATTTCAGTCTCCAGAGGAAAAAAGTAATATGAAAGGACTTTAAAATATTGACATCTCATAGTCTTGAGAATGAAGGGAAAATTAAGGCTAACGTTAAAAAGTCAAAGGTCTAAATGACAGGAATTGGAGCTATATCTCATTTGTCTAAGAGCATTGTGCAATTAAAGTCATTGATGATATATTAGCCTGTTCTCTATAAGGTGTGTACACCTTAGTCTGCAGGTACTGAACAGATATTTCTCCTCTGAAGTGTTGGTATCCTTCCTTAACTGCTGTAGCATATACAGACATTCGTTTGATGAAGATAAAGGTAATCAGAAATAGCTACTAGTAATACCCAAACATCACTGGAAACTAAAATTGTCACTCTGAGAGGGGCCAACATATGGCCCAACCAAATTTTTAGTGTAAAATCTGGTCGGTATGCTGGATGACAATGCCTTTAAGGCAGTAAACCATTAAGGGCTGCAGGCATTAGCACAGCATGAGCTGTCTTGGAAAGCAATGAGAGTAACCAAGGTTCCCATTTCAATTGAACAAGGACCTGAATACCTCTTACAGTTAACACAGGAGTGATGTTCCAGTTCTCTGGTCAGAGCCTTTTTCATTTCAATGGGCCCTCTGCAAGAAACCTGTTTATGCAGAATTTAAGGAAATTAAGTCGATTATTTGCTAAGGACTAAAGAGATGTAATGTACCACATCACAAAAAAACCCTTTGGTTGGCTGTGTTAAACTTTTCTGCTAGCTGATCATGATATCCCTAACTACTTGTTCTGACATCATGGCACCTGGCTCCTACACAGCTTCAGCTCTGAGGAAGAGCTTTGAAGTGTGTCAGCTCACAATGGCAATGTCTGAGATAAGGTCATTCGGTGTCTCTGAGCTCTTTGAGGAATGTACATGACTTATAGGTACAGCAGACACTACCAGTTGCAATACCTGAACTTCAGTTCCTGTTACCACAACGCTACAATACTTTAGAGTATTTATGATGCCCCTTTGTTGTTTTTTGTTATTTGAGTGCTAACAAAGTGTGGCAGCCATATCAAGAAAAAAGGACAGGTTCACTTAGAGAACCTGATGTGACAGCATTGTAAATTTGCTTCATAGTTCATACAAAGTTCCTACAAAATGTTTCCCTCCATTTTTATTTTAATAACCTCTTATATGTAGCATCCTTTAACCTTGAGGAAATCTGTCTAAGCATTTATTGAGGAATCTTTCTGTGTGCCCTGCCTTGTGCAAAGTTATTCCATAAACAATTTGTTTTGATGGATGTGTACTGAGTACAGAGAAGCTTAACAGGAAATGTGTTGGACAATCCTTACCAAATGAGTAAATGTCAGCAAAGTATAAAAAGACTTTTTAGTCTAGAAGACCATACAAAATTCAATTTATATTAATCACTGTGTTTGTTCAGCACCTGAATATGTGAGTTTAAAGGAATTTAGAAAAAGAAAACTCCCCTGGCTTACTATGACAATAATAGCAATTACCAGCTACTGCAATTCAGTCCTCACTATTTTGAAATGAGAGGTAACTGAAATTTTTACTTTTTCATTTGTTTTTTTAAAGGGTTCCTAAAATGCAGAGGTAAAACCTGTCATCTCTAGTGTTATTATGCAGCTTGGAGAAGTAAATCAGGTGTTTTACTAAACCTTAGCCAACACAAATATATCATCACTGAGGAATTCTATGAATGCATACATTAACATTTCTATAAATTGTGTGACATTTTACAAACATTCTGGCAAGATTTTGAAAAAGCAGGAAGCTTATTGAGATGGTCTTGAGGTATAACGGTGACCTGACTGTTTTCTTGAAGACAAAAAAGTAAAGCATATGCAACAGAGGTAAAGAAACCATGGTTAAAAACAAAAGCCTGACTTTGATTTTTGAGTTTTACTTGTAGTTTCATTCTTAGAAAAACTTAGAGACAGCACTTGTTTCTCTCAGCCACCTCAAAAACTGCCAATCTGATGCCAGTGGTCATCTGTGTAAGATGCTGCTTTTAGATGTCATTTTAGAGGTATTCAAAAGACTTGGACTCAGCTAGCTAAAGCAAAGACTCCTTCAACAGAGGACAAAAGGAAAGGGAGAAATGAGAAGAGGGTAGGAAAGCCTGGTAAAAAAAAAAAAAAAAAAAAAGAGCAGTTGATTAGGTTAGCTGTAGAACTTGTAACTTTCAAAAGGTATCTGGCAGCCAGACCAACCTGAGAGAGATGCTGGTGTCATCTGCTTTCTCCTTCTGGACTGTCAGGCCATGACATCTCTGAGAGTCAGAATGATAATGGCACAGTGGTAACAACATAGTGGGCTCTAGAGTCTCAGGCACAACTGTGATACTCACTTGTCTTAGCTTCATACCTTACTTGTATCCAAATCAAATTGTGATCGTTCAGAATAGCCACCTGTTCATTATTTTGTCCACTAATTGATCCTCCTTTTAAGTTGGGCAAAGTTAATGAGTTTCTGTGTTCGCACATCCACTACTTACAAGTGCAATCTCAGCATTGCCATTCTCCTGACAAATGCAAAAGTCTTTGATTTATTAGATTAATTCAATTTTTCTGCCTTTGGCAACTTTTTACAAACATTTCTCTGTGAAGGGATCAACTGTATTTCTGTTACTGGAACAGCCCCTCTGAGCTGTGTGCTAAATTCCTCTCCACTTTGCTGTACTTGGCATGAAAGAGAAGTGAACTGACTGGGACACAATTCCAGGATGTTTGTGTCTGGGAAGCTGAAGAGTAATTGGACATATTCTTCTGAACAGAGCTTATGCTATGCCTCCACCTTACCTTTTCCTTATGGCTATCTCAAAGAAGGCATCATGACAACTGAGATTCACTTTCCAAGACACAGTCCTGCTTGGGATAGGAGATTTCACATCACCCAAATTGAGAAAGTGGTTTCACTGGTTAGCAGGACAATTCATGAGCATTTCCACACTGATCCTGTCTCTTTCCCCACATCTGCACACTTATCTCCAAACTGACTTGTAGGTTCTGACACATAGCAATGAGATCAACTTAGTGAAGATAACTTGACTTGTAAACTGCAGTAACCTTCATTTATTGGATCCCTTATCAGTGCATTGCTGTTTTAAAGCTTATTGTGCCATACACATACCAGCTAATAATATACAGATTCATAGTAGCTACCTTAGAAATATATGTGGCAATTTTACACATTTGTAATAATGGCTTCCACTGCACAAAAAGCCTCCCTACCTAGGAGGTAAAAGCAGAGACACTGTGAACCAAAAAAATAACCATTGATCAGAGATGACAGCTGTAGTGCATCCAGTCAAATAAAGACAGTCCTGAAGATCAAACACAAGCTGAGCCCAAAAAGGGCAAGGACCTGCTCTACACCAAAGTACAGTCCAATCTCCTTTCTGGAATGGTGCAGGCAGCCAACCAGCTATCCCAGGCTTGACTGGGGTAGTGTTGTGCAACAGTAATAGATGGACCCATCCAGCCAAGCTACCATGCTTGTAAGAGACCTTGCAGGATCTGAGATTTTATCTTCAGGCAATTTCTCTAGAAACAAGAGCAGTACAGTAACTTTACCTTGGTCTTTCTTCTTTAGTTAAGTTCAGAATAGGTGAAGCCAATTTTGTTCTGGCCAGCCCACAATCAATCCCAGCAGGTAACACTGTTCCCTCAATATCAAATGACTTTCCTTCCTCTAGACTACTTACCAATTTCCTTCCATACTCTTTCTAGTGTTTGTCTAAATATAAATCTCCTGGTTTTATTATAGAATCCTAGAATCATAGAATATGCTGGGTGGAAAGGGACCCATCAGGATCATCAAGCACTTCTTGAACTCAAGCTTGGTGCTCTGATCAATTCCCTGGGGAGCATGTTCCAGTTCCAAGGAGAAGGGTTATATACTTGATTATGCTCCCTCTATCCTTGATCATGCTCCCAGTCTGTCTCTGAAAAGCATGAGAATTTTGCAGATTATCATATCAAGCACTGAAAAATGCCACTGATTTTCTACTGAGATGCTACTGTTGCTCACCCTGAGCAGCTGATCTCTAGGTGCCCAAATATGGGGCTTGACTTAATTACATGAATGTTGTAACAAATTATAAAGGACAAGGACAGTATTTTTTATGTATAAAGGGTGTTCTGGCAGGAAGACTTAGTGCTGTGCATTGTTATATGAGCTCTTGGCCTTCAGGAATAATCAGTGATTTGGAGATGATAAGGAAAGAGACAAACAATGCAGCAGCCAGAAAACTGGCACAATGTTTCTTATTGAGGGTGCTTCTGAAACAATGGAGGTTCCCAGAGGACATCAGTGATATGGAGGAAAGGGGAAGGAAGATGGCGTGAAAGAAGAGGAAAAAAGGGAGAAGGGAGAGGAAGGAAAGGAAGAAGAAATGTCAATCTTTTCAGTGCTTGGTCTTGCTTCTCTAAGACTGAGAATTTTGTGATTGTCTTAAGAAGTAACAGGGGAAAAACATTTTGTACGTTCACCAGCAGGTAATAATATCCCTCTCCTTAAAAACAAAATACAGTAAAAATCAGCCAAGGTATCTGCCAGGTGTCAGCACTTGGGCTGTTTTCCTGTGCTTCCTCATGCACTGCCTATCTCTTGTCTCCTGCCTGCAGCAGAGAGCAGTGTGTAGCCTGCAGAGCCCTTAATTCACTCTGGGACCCATAATCACAGACCTCTCTTTCCCTTCAAGGTCCTCCATGCCCAGTGCCAGGGGTCACATGTCTCCAGAGCATGTCACCACAGTCCTATTTTGGGTTCATGCTCTTGTCTGGTGGCCTGGGAGGGCTGATACCAGGCCCAACAAAGCAGCTAAGCGCTGAAAAATGGGTCACTAATCAGAACACTGCAGTCAAGAAGGACTCACAAGGTGGCAATTTCACAGCTTCTTGTTTAGTGCATCATTTTCCACATGGTTCAATGCTCCACCACCTCCCCTGCATATGCACGCTCTCAAGAGATGGGTTACATAGATTCATTTTGGCATCAAGACATACTTGTCACTTTGCTGGCTAATCTAAACAAATGAATATGCTCCTCTTCTTTGTCTTCAGCCTTTTCTTCTTATTAGGGATATTATATGGTAGGCAAAGGTAAAGACTTGAGCTAGTGTACCCCAGGAGTTCAGCTGCAGCAGTATCATCTATAATCTTGGACTGTCTTCAGAATCATCCAGTGAATTAACCCTCCAACTTATCTCCCTTCAAACACACTTTAGCTACCAAATTTTTCCAGCTGTATGTAAGGTCACTGTAATTTATTTATTTTACTCTCTGTATACTGCAGTACACTTTTTTTCTTTATGTCACACTACTGCTCCCTGCTGCTCAAGTCTATTTCAGATTCACAGAACCATTTTACACCACCTGAACATGAGACAGATCGTATAATGACTGAGGGTAACTTGCTCCTCAGAAGCAGGGGGGCTGTCAATGAGATGTTTGTCTCACCATGATTAATTGCTGTGAAATGCCCACAGAGATTTAAAATCATGATTAATTACCAGAAAATGCACAGAGACCTTAAAGACTAAATTCTACTGCTTGCTAAGTTTACCCAAGAGTTCCTGTACATCCTGCATCTGGGGACACGCAATGCGTCCTGCGTTTGTGCAACACGCAATCAATTGCTAAAACTCCCACAGAACATATGGCAAATTGTCAGCAAAAGGATACATGAAAATAGTCTGTAGTAAGCTTGGAGTCAGTATGTGTAGATAGTCAATGGCTGAGGTGTTAATGGTCTATTTCTTTAACTGCTGTTTCCTTTTACCTGGAAGATACTAATTTGTTTGCAATTACCTTGCTGTTGGTGCTTTTTTCATTTGGCCTGCTCAAAGACATAACAGTTACCACAAGGTTATTGTTCTCTCTGAGTAAAAAAATGCTAGATCCATGTGTATAATGCATTTCTTTTCTATTTTATTCAGCACAGACACTGAGGAGATTAATAAGCTTCAATATTTTACGTTAAGCTTATTAAAGACCCAAGTTTTAATAGGTTTGAAATCATCTTCTGAAATCCCACATTAAAAGAAAAGCTAAGAGCAACTTTCCCCCTTTCCTGGGAACTTTCCCAAAGATTTTTATCATTCACATAAAATCCTGAAACCAGACCACAGTGTATTGTGTGGCAGGGAGGAGGTTAGTCAGCCCACCCAGACTTCTGCCACATTTGGCTCTGGCTGGATTCACCACAGCCTCCTCCCACCTTGCAGATGAGTGCTCATAAGCACAGCCATACCTCACCAGGTAGAAGCAATCTGGTGTTGTGCTGGGAGAGATAGGATGGGGAAGAAGATGTGGCAGTGAGAGTGCCTGTTACCTGCACATGCAAGCAACCAGAGCACCACAGGCTGTGTTAACCCCTTCAAGAGCACGGTCTCTTTGAACGAAGAAAATGGATTATCCTCATCACTTCAATCCTTCTTCAGTTTTCCCTGCAAAACTTCACCAAATTTTCTATACATTTCAGTCAAGTGCACTGAATTAAGTCCTTTTAAAAAGTTTTGGTTTTGTTACACTCAAAATTCTTGAATTTTGTCACTGGGCTTTCTAGGAGTGAATTCCTTTCACCATTTCCTTCTGCTAACTACAATCCATTTAACATAGCTTTACAATGTTGCTGTCCAGCACGTTGCAGTTAAAATCACAGGGAAAAATGGGTGCTCTGAGAAGTAGAATTCCTTCTCAAGATAATTTACCTAACTTTACACCAACTTATATGAAAGCCAAGAACTGCAGAGGTCTTTGAGCACACACACACTCTAGGTCTAAGTTCTAGGTACAGAGTAATCATATCCTTTAGTAGCAGGTACATTATGCACAGGGATTTCATCCTACACAGAGGTTTGGTAGATCAACATCAATTGTTTTCTTGTAAGAGAAATTAATTAATATTAATAGTTTCTGTAAGAGAAAGGTCAAGCAAATAGATTTGCTAAAGCTGAAAAAACCTCCCTCTTTCCCTTGCCTCCTCAGAGCTTTTCACTTCTCAGAGTTTACAAGCCTGGCTGAAGAAGAGCTACTGAGAGAATACTGTGAGCATCAAATCTTTATTCCTTTAGGATTTTATTAAAGAAAAGAAGAATTTAAAGGATTTAAAGAACTTTAATAAAGAATAATAGAGAGTGTGATTCAAGTGTGAAAAAAAGAACCATCAAAATTTGACCTGGGAACATCCCACCCTCTACTCTTTTCATATTTTCAGCCATATAATGATTTTATTTAAGGAACAGCCATAGGAAAAGGTTCCAACCTAAGCCTAGGGATGAAGTAAGTCACCAGAAGGGTAGCTATAAACAATGTTGCCTGTCTAAGAAGTGGGTCAAAGACCAGATATCCTCTCTCCATAAAGTAACTACAAGATGACAATGCAGAGCTGAGCTAGGGGTAGAGACTCAAATAGAATATTGGAATATTCTAAGACAAATAGAAAAATCTGAAAATTATTACAATCTATAATTGCTAAGAAGTGACACACTGGTAGATTAATGGGGTAGGATTTAGATGTCCTTCTGAGGAATTGCTCCACACAGGGCCAACCTGCAAAACTCAGTCTTTAGTCATAGTAGCTGGAAAGCTGGCCTTAGCTCTCCACACCTAGTACAAGCCAGTTGTTTAAGTTGCAAATTCTGCTCTAAAATGCTCAGGTTGTAAAAAAAAATAAAACCAACACATTGGCATAATGAAGTGCAACTATGAGGAACAGCTTTTCAATAGGAGAGCACAGATGTTCTATGCACAATGGCCGTGGTTTAGATTGAAAAGTGTCATTGTTTGTCCATCATTTCAAATCACAATACTCTGAAGTAGAGCTTTCAGGACATACATACTTGAGGAGCACAAAGCTAAGGTAGAGCTAAATTGTTATATCTGCTCTGCTCTGCCTGAGTGAAAAGAAAATGGTTTTCATGTGCATGAAGAACAAAAAGTGAAAAATCATAGTTAGCATGTAAGGGGAGACCAGGAATGAAAGGTAAAGAGCATGGACAGCAGGAGCTTTCCATCAGTTAATGGGAACAAAAAAAGAATTTTTTTTTTTTTTTTCCCAAAGCTGGCACTACAGCAATGGATAGGAAGACAGTGCCATTTCCCTGGAGCCTACAGGCTGGATGTGCACTGGCACTGGAAGAGGAGCAAGAGGGGAAGAAATGTGTACACCCAATGCTTGTTTGACTAGGCAGAGCACCCAAGTCAGCCATGCCACAGCACTGCACAGATCCCCTCTTCTGCCACAGCACCACAGGGATCTTGAACAACTCTTAGGCTGCTGCCATAAGAGACCAAAGCCTGCCTTCCTGACAGCAACGTCACCAGCAATCCCTACTGTGAGCACTCCCTCTACTTTTATTTGTCCTGCACTTCAGAGCAACCTCTGTACGTGCTCTGAGTTAGAGATGCTGGATTGGACCTCCCAGGCATGGTAGTGATAGAAGTAATACCTTTATTTAGATAGAAGTAATACCTAAATTTTACACTCATTTCAGATCAGCTGTATATGGCAACCCTTCTCTGTCCCTTGGAGAAATAATCGTAGAATCATAGAATGTTAGGGGGTTGGAAGGGACCTTAAAGATCATCTAGTCCCAGTCTCCCTTGCCATGGGCAGGGGCATCTCCCACTAGACCAGGTTTCTCAAGGCGTTACCAGCCTGGCCTTGAACACTGCCAGTGTTGGGGAACCCTCCATTTCTCTGGGCAACCTATTGCAGTGTCTCACTACCCTAAGAGTGAAACATTTCTACATGATGTCTAACCTAAGATTCCCCTCTTTCACTCTGTATCCATTACTCCTTGCCCTATCACTGCAGATCCTGACTAAGGGTCCCTCTCTGGCTTCCCTGCAGGCCTCCTTCAGACACTGGAAGGTTCCTGTGAGAGCTCCACACAACCTTTTCTTCTCCAGGTGAACAGTCCCAGCTTTCACAGCCTGTCTTCCTTTGGGCTCCACTCTTCTTATCAGCTTCATGGCCCTCCTCTGGACTGGCTCCAACAGTTCCATGTCCTCTTTGTGTTGGGAGCACCAGAACTGGACATAGTAAAATCAGATACGTAGCAGATAATTATGTCCAGAGTAGCAAACAGCCCAATAGGCTCCCCAAATCTGTTTCACCAGCACTTGCTCACACTAATTGTCCTACAGAAATGGGGAATTCCAGTAAATGAGCAGTAAATCTGATTCTCCATATACTTCATCGCTATAGGAAAAAAAATGGGTCAGGAAAATCTGAAGAGTCATGATAAGAAGATAAGACAACTACAGTGAAAAGAAATCCAGGTATGTTCTGATTGCATAAAAACTGTCAGATTTATCCCATGGCAAATCATGGGAAAAGAATTGCCAATCAAGAGCCACTTTCTTCTCCAGACAGCAGGGAAGTGGGGGATAATGTGTAGAACTGATAAGAATTTTCACTGGTCAGGAAAAATACAGAAAGCAGAAAAGCCCATTTAATTCATATTCTTTAGGATAATGCAGGTGTCCTTTATACCTTTCTTTTGCTTATCTCTTTCTGCTCTCTCCTTTTTCCTTCTTTACACAGCTGTCAATTTGTGAGTGAAAGAGTCAAGATGCTCTTCAAAAAATTTGATCCCACAGAAGATATGGAAAATGGTCAAAAAGCCTTGGCTAAAAAAGCTCTGGCTACAACTCCTCATATACATACTTTAACCACTAGACATTGCAGAAAAGGTATGCTGCTGAAGGCAGAGGTATCTGCACCACTCAGGAGAACTGAAAGCCTGGCTTAAAATAGAGTCACAGATTTTTGTTAGTTTTAAAAGTTAACTCATAAAGCTGTGTTTTATAACAAGCATTAAGTGAAGCAGAAAACAAATCATGAGTTCTTGTGGGAAAAAGAATGTTGTCATGGGCCTGTAACAGAATTTCACTTTTAAAATATTTTTCTGAGGCTGTAACAGAAATCTCTTTCCATCTCGGCTGCAATTCATATATTCAGATTGCTGGGAAGGCCATTCTCCTTGCTGTAGAATTGTCAGGAACTGGGTGAAAAGTAACTTTATGACATTCATTAGCAGAGAGCAAGGAGAGACCGGGCAGAATACCAGCCAATTTTATTTTGGTTTTGGAGTGTGCACACACCATTATATGTGTCCAGCCAAATTGTTCTTAGAAACAAGTAGATGTGACACAATAAACAACACCATTCTGTTCTGTCCAAAACAGTCTACACCCAAGTGGTCCAAGAAGCACAAACAGAAGGAACAGAGCTGACTAACTTCTGCCATTGAAGCAAACATGCCACCATCCTCAGTACTTCCAGCATTTCAGCTTTGTTAACTGCAGTAGGGTTGCCTAAGCTACCCCGCTGCGCAGGATTTTGCATTTCTATTAACATTCCTCTGGCAGGCAGGGATCTTGTTAAGGTTCGTTAATCTTTAATTATGTTTTTAAAACCCTGTAGCCGCAGTAAATACCAGTGGTTTATAGTCAGTTGTGAGAAGTAATATTAACCTCCAATCTGCATACACCAGTCTGCTCCCGTACATTAAGCACCTAGCACTGTTCACCTTCTCTACCATTTTGCCTTGCACACAATTTACATCATCCGAGTTCTGTAAATTGGTATTTGTACATAGGACTCACAGCCTGCATATGCACACAAAATCAGGGCTAGAGGGTAATATGGTAAGGAATAGCCAAGATTAGAATAAGAAATGGAGGCAAATGAGAAGGAAGGCAGACAATATGATATAGAGCAGCCCTGGGGAGCTAAGGGAGAAGAGATGATGCTTCAGCCGATTCCCTTTGTATAACCCACACTGATTTATAACTTGAATGGATGAATAAGTGAGTATTCTTACTTCCAGCTATCCTGCTAGCTGTAAGTGTGAAAATATGGTAAACATCCTCTCCAAAATGCATTCCTTATTTCTCATCTCCTACTGTGTGCAGAAACTAGTTAGATTCGTTTTAAAATACTTCTTGGCTGAGTTCTTTAGCCTCCTCAGATATGGAAGCAGAGACTTAATCGCTGTTTAACTTCCAGGCTGGTTTTGTCACTTGATTTAAACATAACTCTCAGAAAGCTTAGTCACTGTAAGATCCAAATGTATGAGGCATCAAGCACCATCTTTGAGCCTTAATGCCCTCAGCTGCCTTTGTCTTCTGAAGGGGCTTAGGATAAGGTCCTAAAAAGCAATCACCAAGAAGTCATGCCTAAATACTCTTTCAATTAGGGCTTGATCCCACAGGTAGTTATGTGCTGGAAGTGCAGAAACCAAGGGCTGGTGCTGAATACTTAGCGTTTGTTTAGTGCCTGAGCAGTGAAGCTCGATAACAGAGTGAACAAATGCAAAGAAAGGAGGGAAAAAAGCATCCAGCAATATAGCCAAATTTGTGCAGCCTCGTGCTGAGCCCTGCAGAGGAGGGGCACGTGGGCATGCCCAACATGAGCTGCTCAGAATGAGACAATCATGACACTGAACTCAAGTGAGGAATTTCAGGCGCTGCCTGTGTGACAGAACCAGCAGATCACTCAAATGTGACCACATCAGAGATGAATCTACAGTAATGACACAGTAAAGACCAGAAGAAATTGAGGGGCCATTCTTTTTCTAATATTCAGCTGTCTGTTGACCCCATTCATGCACAAGGTAGCCTTCATGCTGTTCCAGGAGATCACAGCCTGTGCTGGGCTACAGCAACAAAGTCTCCCCAGCAGCCCTGCAAGCAGCTCGGTGCTACTCTCCCACCAGTCAAGATCCTGTGTTGCTTCCTCATGGATTTGCCTGGGAGGCTGAAACAAATACAAATACCATCAGAAAAATAGTTTTTATCCTCTTCTGGTATTTTCACTCTCTTTTTCTATGTCTGTTTAGCCTGCAGGTCTACGGAGGAGCATTTGCTGAAAGAGCAAATTCTTTTGCAAGCTATAGACTAAGAACTTGTAGGAATAATTCAATGCATAAGGGATAAATTAAAAGAAATCAGATAATTAGCAAACAGAAAACAGAACCAAATTACATTAGTCATTAGCTCTCCCTAGCAGTTCTGACCTTGGAATGGTTGGTGGCTGCTTCACACACATTAACTGAATCTCCCACTAATTTCAGAGACCTCACCACAGCCACTGTGATGTCCCCTGGGAGCTCTTTCACCACCATCAGACCCCATTAGTTACCACAGACAGTCAGTGCAGGCAGCTGGCCCACGAGGAGCAGTAGTGACAGATGGTTTCACTGGCAGGACCCAATCCCTGAACCTCCATAAGGCCACCAGGCCCAAGCTGGGGTAGCAACAAGGCTGGCCCAAACCACCACATCAGTTAACAGACATGGGTTGAAAGCTCTCAGTTTTACAGATTTCTCACAAACTCATTGAGAAATACAGGTAAAATTCATTTGTGCTACTTAGCTCAGCTGGAGTTTCAGTCAGCATGATCTTCTTGCTATTCCCAGGTGAGTTAGACTGTGGGAGTTACTAATTGCCCTCCTTGTGGTCACATGAAAAAAGATGTCTTTGGTCATATTAGCCTCAATATCGAATAAAGAAAGCTTGTCTGTGATCCTTGTCTGAAAGTCAGCCTACAGCAAACCTCTTCTGGTGTCCCTAATAAAGTTGAATATATCTATACCAATTTATATCACTGGAAAGGGAGTTCAATTTCCCTTCAAACTCCAGTACCTCCTCTAGGAGTTAATGACTAATATGTTCAACATCCTCTTTCTAAGCTGCATAATTATTCTTTTTTCTACACTTCATATCTCTTCTGCTCTTGGGGAAGACTTTTGTCTCTCAGAGCTGCCCTCAGTGGAACTCACCATGTGCTTGCAGAAGCCCTCTCTGTCAGCTGCCAAACTGCCCCTCTCTGCCTCTGAAATTTTCTCTTGGGGATTTAATTTGAAAAACACAGCAAGAGGGGAAAGCAGCCACTGTGGTGCCAGCAGAAAAGATTTGATCACTACAGGACTTTGGTACCTGAGGATATCCAGATACACTAAGGATGCTCTTCAGAGAGGGTATCCTTGGACTTGACACATATCTTCAAACATCAGGCATGGAAAACAAAAAATATGTGGATTTCAAATGGGATTTAATTTTTTTTCACCTTTAGAGGATTGTTCTAATCCATTCAAACTGCTACTGGTGCCATCATGGACAGAGACCAGTAGGCAGCTCCTGGTGGTCATCTTTATCCTGCATTGACTCCTAGCACTTTCACCCTGTATGTATGTTGTACCACATGAAAGCAACCACTCTCCTCCGAACGAGCTGACATCTTCACTCCAACTACCCTGGGAATCTCTTTAGCCCACTGCAAATTGAATGGAAAATGAAATGTCATCACCTGGAAAGATGGAGAACAGCAATACTTACAAAAATACTCGCTAGTCTGGTGGCTACCAGTGTCGTCTAGAAGGTCCTAAGCCTAGCTTTCAGGGCAAGCACCTAAAGTTTCTCATGAAAGGAAACTGGAGAAAGGACCACCAATTTTCAGAAAGATCTCATTTGGGTGACCCACTCTGGCAAGGGTTTCAGTTTGCCAAACACAGGGAAATGCAAATATTTCCCAACCGCTGCACCCAGAGCTAACCAAGGAGACCCTCAACTCAGCATGCTCACTGGTTTTAGGTACCTTGCTTTATCATGTGTTATGGCAAGGTGCCCAGGCACCCCCCATGACAAAGAGAAGGCATCCCAATGGATGTCAGCACATCTAAAAGTCAGGAATTGCCCTACCCCACATATCACACCCTGGGGAAGTTACATGCCAGAGAGCACCATGCCCAGTATATAAACTGGGGGAGTTTTTATGCTGTGAGGAGCCAATTACTGCTCAGGGACAGGCTGAGAATTAGTCAGCGGGTGGTGAGCAATTGTTTTGTGCTTTCCTTTCTCAGGTTTTATCCTCTCTGTATTTCTATGTCCCTTTTCATTATTATTAATTAGTGCTATATTTCACATTATTTCAGTTATTAGTCTTTATCTCAACCTATGGGTTTTACATTTTTTCCAGTTCTCCTTCCCCTCCCACTTTGTGGGGAGAGGCAGCGAGGAGTATTTGTGTGGTACTTAGTTTCTGGCTGTTATTAAACCATGACAGAAGTCACCATGCCTGCTGTGCCCTGGCACATAGCCTGAACATGCCAGTGCTCAGGAGCTGCTATGGAGCTGCGGGTCTGCCTTTGTTTGCCTGAGCAGCACGGATACACTGGGGCTGCATTAGCCTGCACCTCGCTGTGCGCTGATAAAAAATCATGATGAATTATCCAGTTCATTTTGGCTCTGTGGAGAGCTATCAAGGCTCTCAATATGCAAATGGGTCTTGTTTATCATGTGATAGATACTGTGTAATGTAGCACCTAAATTACACTGAGTTTGCAATACCATCTGGTTTCATCTTTCATTATATTAGAGGATCGCTATGTTATATTTGACCTGAAAATTGGCACAGGAATAAAGCAGGGCCATGGATGCAGTTTGAAGTGGTAAGAAGCTCTGCTCACTCACATGAGGCAAGCAAGTTTCAGACATAATTTTCTTTTCTACTATTCAGATCTGGAAAACAGCAAGTATCAGGTAGGCCACAGCAAAAAAATTGTGCACAGGTTTACCTGGAAGTAGAGTCAAGTGACACTGCCATAGAAGGAGTGTCCATTCAAATTTTCTCATGTGACAGGAAGAGACTTACATACAGTGGAAGGAAAGCCAGGGAACATTCAGGGGAACAGTCCATAGATATTAAATTACTTTTGGTTTGATAGGATCTTAAGACAAAGAAAACATTTACACTAACTTTTACCAAACTCCAAGTCCTCCCATTGATGCCAAACTGATTTTTGCTTTTAAGTATTCTTCACATATACTTGTATCTCTCTAACTTATTATGATATAATTACATAGATTTGTAGCTAGCATTTTACCCACTCTGTTAGACAGAAAGAGAAAGCACATTCCTAAAGGCCCCTATCCCATCTCACTTCCTCTGGCAGCTAAGGACAAGCCACCCTCCCAAGATACTTTCTCATAAACAACTACCAAAAGGGCGCCTCCAGAAAAGGGTTGAAACAAGGGGGAGAATTACCTCATCACCCGTGCTTCTAATTGGAGATTTTTGGAATCATGCTAATTTGCTAAACTTATAAAACCTTGTTTGGCCTATATCATGTGAGCATTTGTCCATACTTGCCCCTGAAGGCTTCCAATTAAAGAGAAGATTTTATGCTACTGCCTCTATTAATATTTTCTTGAAAGTGTGCTGTTTTATGTTTAGATCTTTAAGGCATCACTGTGACTTCAAAGAAATTATGAGCTAATGTATTTTTTTTATCGGTAGTGCAAAGATGCTCAAGAAAGTTGACCATTTCTCCTCGTTGTCTACACTTGACTCAATTGGCCAAAGGACTTTCTTGAGTGCACACCAGTTCTCTGGCTGATTAAACTACAGAATATTAATTCATCATTGTCTGTCCATTCCCACTTTACTGACTGTCTAATTAAAACTATTTTTATGCCCAAAGATAATTGCTTTCTTCTATTATTACTCTGAAATTATAATATAATCTAGCTCACCAATCTCTGTGTCTACCACTCGAGACAATAAATAAATTAGATACAGAAAAATGATGTTTAAATATTATGATTGAGTGACAAAACTATAATAGCACAGAAATTCCAGTTAAGGCCACAGAGACATTGCCAAAAACATTTGCTGTATGCATGGGTGGTTGTTTCTCAGAATCTCAGAAAAGGCCATGCTATACACCCTGGGTGCTTCATTAGCAACACACTACTGGCCTTATAGACTCAAGTGAAACAGAAAATCATTTTTCAGTGGTCATTATTTTTAATGTCAGTACTTACTGACAGTCCTTATCTAAAATACATGGATCAGAAGATGTTGACAAATGTTGGCCCTTCAGTGGAATCTTCTTGCCTTAATTATCTTGTTAGTTTATAAATTGTTTAAAAATGCTTCTATTTGTGGCCTGTCTTTGTCTAATGGCCTTTTGATAAAGATAGTTGCACCATATTAATGCCCACAGAAGACAGAAGTAGCAATCAAAAATAGAATTGCGGCAAACGAGCCATTTCTGTAAAGAGCAATAAAGTCAATATAAACATTGGATATTTTAATTTTAAATACCCAGAATATTTTTTCTCTTCCTTATTGGTTTTTAGATACTATCACCCCCAGCCCATCTTCAATATGTCACTATTTCCTACCTTCAGCATTTTCCTTCTTCTGTGGTATCTGTTTATTCTGGTCCCTAGTCAGTCCCAAGCACACATGTGAGTACATACACACATGGGCACATGCAATGCCACTTTGACTGTAAATGCATTTGAGGCTGGTTAAATGCATCTCATTCAGCCTCAAAAGCTACAGCATGCAGATCAGCAGGCCCAGCTGAACAGTAAACTTGAAAAGTATCCATGCACTTTCTGTCTTTTCCTGATCTGAAATTTTAACCTATGTTTTTAATGCTAATTGCATTAGCTCCCTAGTTTCAGCAGGCCTTTTCAGTGAAAAGTGTAGAAAAGAAGGGCAACAAACACACTGGCCTTACCCAGTGTGACACATGCTGAAAATTTTCCATCCTTGCAGACTGAACCACAGAACAGTGTAACAGCCAATATTATTATCGCCCAAATTCCTCACTTCCTTCCAGCCCTGATCCATGTTTTGGGGCTTGCTGTAAATTTCCATACATCAAAATAACTTCAGACTTTGCTTTATGTCTCATCCAAGCTGGTCCCACAAGCAGAAATTTTATTTTTTTAAGATCTCTTGAGATATCAGAATAAAACATGAGAAGATTTAGGTCTATAAGTTACTTGAGGTTATTTCCAGATACTTTCATGGTTTACTTTCAGCACCCTATAGTTAAATTCATACCAGCTATAATCAACTTGGTTTTAAAAAATAAAATCAGTGAAGATTAATGGCAAGTTTACAGGAGATTTTTATATCTTGATGTGAAGGTAATTTACTGATGCAGGTTGATAAAGACCTTGGAACACAAAGCCATGCTGCTCTCTTCCCTTCCCAACCAGTGGCTCTGTGGATGCAGCTGGTACTGAAATGTCCCTCATGCAATGCTGTCCATCTCATTCCCACTGGTCTTCTGTCACATGTGCAGCATCATGAGCTTCAAAAATAATTTTGTCTCCTGAGAGACCTCGGTGTCCCATCCTTGTCTCTCGATTCCTTGTCCCTCATATGGCCACAGCAAGCTGTGGGCTCAGCCAACTCAAAATCCTTTGACATGCTTTCCAAAATAAATTTCATGGGGTCCTTAGGATTAAGACACCAGTGAAAATGTAGGAAGCAGCAATTGTAGTCTGTCCTTTATAGCACAGACATTTTTTCCTTAAGTAGGGCTATATTAAGCTTGCATCAGGAGAAGAAGAGATCTCTTGGGAAAATTGTACCATATTTCTGTTTCATCCCAGCATTATCAGCCTCTAAATCTAAATGCTTTGGGAAAAAAATTTTTGACTTTAAAAAAAAGGGAAAGACCCCTTAAGACTTACCTGACCTTTTTCCTCTCACATGGTTGTACTCATGTACCTTCCAGGGACTGCTGCCCATTTCCCACTGCTGGACTCATTCTTGTGGACATGCCACTTCACCCATCTGCTCCTTAAATTAAGTCTGTGCTGCTTCATGAATGCACTAACTATAATAATCTTTAATTAGAATAGATTACATAGATATTACATAGATATCCCCTATGGCTTAAAGTATATAAACTATTTTATGCTCCCTCTTAGAACTAAGAATCTGATGTGTTCATTGCTAAAAACCTTCACAGGCAAAAAACCAGCAAAACAAAAATAAAGACAAAAGAACTGAGACAAAGCAACTGGTGTGAGAATTCAGATCCAAGTTTTCAACTCCATGCCCAAGACCTCCAGTAGTAATAACTGAAGACAAAAAAGATAGATTGCATAGAAATAAATCCATCTTCCTCAGTAAATGGAAAGGAATCCAATGCCTTATCCTCAAAAAAAAAAAGAAAAAAAAATGTTGGAAGAGCTCTACTTTTACAGCAGTTTGTAGACCAATGCTTGATTTTCACAGTAGACCAGCTGCTAGCTGGAAGAGAGTTATTGTGTGATTTCATCGATATAATATTTATAATGGGGCACATGCTTACAATGTCTTTCTATTTATTAAATCTTTACCATGATATGGGGTCATTCAAATGATAATTGAGACACAAAGAAAGCAAATCTTGCAAAGCTTACATGGAAAGTTTATCAGATTAAAATCCTTGAACTACAGCACAAACCACAGCTGTTTCCCTTCCTCCCTGATTTCCATGAATACCTGATTAAGACAACCTTTGAAACTGCCTTGAAAAATTATGACAGACATAAAACCTAATGTTGAAATTGGATTTTGGTTTTTAGTTTTTTCAATTCTAATCTGCAGTTTCTTTGTTTACAGTTTATCCTCTCTATTGTATAGGGCAGGTTATCTTTATTAGTCACTGACTGAAGAAGAAGCTCTTGATGGAAGATACATGCATAGTTACCTAGGATAGGTGGGATTATATTTCTTCTTGAACACTTTTTCTCAAATCTAGGATTAAGCATTCTTCCATGACACCAGAGTAAAATGTGAAGTTTACACAAAAAATGCTGGACAGTTTGCAGAAAAGAAAATTCCAATACATTGCTCCAAGACTGTGGAAGTCTTTCCATCTTTAGTCTGTAAAATACTGTTACTTTGAGGTTATAGCACTGACTTTGTGTATTACTTTAAAAAAATTCTGTAAGATTCCATTACCAAAAGCATGACCATAAATATGCAGAAAAGTAAACTTCAGGAAGTGCAGATACTGCAGTGGCAGTGTATCTTATGAATTCTAGAGAGCCTGGCTGATGAAAGTAGGGGAAAAACAATCAATTTAACTTGACTCCTTGACTATTCTTGCAACCATTTTTTATTCCCTCCTCTAAAAATATCAATTTTCACCTAAATTAGACATATTAAGACAAAATACTCCAAGTCAGGCTTTCAGAGTTTCCTAAGCATTCTGCTGTTGTCTTTAATCAACATTGGTCAAAATGGAGTGCAGAACTACCTTCTGCAGGGCACAGCCACACTTTGTGAATAGTTTGGATTACATTGAATTGGGCTGAATTATAAACTCCATTGACAGGTAAACATGCTTTAGATTTTCTAAATTTTTTTTTCATTGCTTTTATTTACTTGGAAGTTTTATTATTTTATTTAGAATCACAAAAATAACATAACATCTTCTCTAATGGTTGCAATTAATATCAACATCTGAATATTGAATGAATTAGCAGGGAAAGACCATACTGATTTGTTCTGGTCAAGGTCTGATTTTTTTTTCATTTGTCAGAAGTATTACCTTTATTCCCTTGGGGAGTGCAAGAGAACTGCTGGACACATCTCCTTCATGCAGGATTGAGTAGAAGTTGCTATTTTGCTTGCAGGAGGAGATAGCAGTCCAAAACAAGGCTGCACAAGGCTGCTCAGAAATTGAGCTGCATGAGATGGGTCCTGTTAGAGAGCAATGTATGCCTCTGCAAACAGACAGCAACAGGAAAGCTTACAGAAAACAAAACAAAACACAGGAAAGAAAACAAAACAAAAATAAAAGAAAAGGAAATAGTGCCCTCAAAGAGAAAAAGCATTTTGATACAGTGTTGCCTCTACAGAAGCTTGAAATTGTGAACGAATAAATCATTTCACTTTTATTTTGTCCCTGTTTGGGTGAGATCTGGTGAATATTTTTTCTCAAGAAAGAGGGCTGAGCAATTCCTCTTTTCAGGCAGAGCTGCCCACAAACCCTGGACACTGGCTACCTGTAGAAGTCACAGGGAGCACCAATGCAACAGAACATGAAAAACACTTGTGCTCCTAGCAGGGCAATGCAAAGCAATCCATTTCACAACCAGTCCACAAACGAGGATATAGACTGGCAGTTGTGAGCCCCCCTGCTGGAAGGGCTGGTATGGATCTCATGAGAAGAGAGAAAGTTCCATCCAGTTCCCTAACCAGTCGTAAGTCAATAGCATATCCCAGCTGCAGCCTCTCTGCCAGGCCTAGGCATAGATCCCAGGCAGATCAACAGAACTAAATTTACAGTGAAACTGTTTGGAATAACAAATTAAGAGAAAGAAATCGGGATATGCTCAAAATTATATTCCATGAACGTAAAGGGAGGTCATGTGTTGCACATGTTATTTTTTGCAGAAAGTCATTCTATCCCATCTCTAAATTAATCATGTTTCATCAGAATGATTTTGCATATCAATAAAGCTGCATTGCTTAGGAATTCAGGTATTTCATAAGAATTTCATAGGAAAGTGCAAATTTTTAGCATCTAGACTTCCACATCAGAATAAGATCTTACAGTTTCATAAGGCAAGATAAAATTTATAATTGCAAGTTGCAATCACTGTGCTGAAAAGAATATCCAGCTTAAAGCCTACCTGCACTGTAATATTGCAGAAAGGATTTCTTAGCCTGGAGCTAAAGTGCTGAAGTGATTGATCTGTTGTTTAAATGCCAGGGAGAGCTTTTAGGACTGGAGAGAGAACAATAATGCAGGGTGTGTTTCTTTGAAATGGGGCTGCTCTACAGAGATAATTCAAAATGCTCATCCTTTTGCAACTTTAGTTACCTCTCACTCTAAACTTTTATTTTTCTGCTACAGTAGAGCCAGAGAGGAAAAATAAAAAACGGAAATAATAAAGTTCTCGTTTCATTCCTTAAAGTGTTTTTAGGAAATGCTCATAACTTTATTACTTCTTGGGGCTTGCTTTATTGCATTAATGCAAACATGAAACTGTAAGGTCACAAATGAACAACACCAGCCAGACCATACCAGTCAGATGTAACAAAACATCCTGATGCAAAGCTAGATCACATAGAAAAAGCAGACCAATGACATGACCTTTGTGGATCAATTGTCAAAAATATTGAGCTGTTGTCCCAGCTCCCCTTCCAGAAGATACAGATGGAGCAGATTTTAGTCCTTAATAAGCTGTCTTCCACACCCCACTCTACTTCGCAAGTTCTATTTCCAGCAGGTTTTTGGAGCTTAGTGAGCTCAGATCAGGCTCTTTCATATTTCCTTCTGTTTTTTGTTGAGGAGCTGTTTCTTCCTCCCAAAAAAGAGTCATATTGTGAACTGGGGAAAATGTCAGGTGCCTTTGCCCTCCTAAAGCCTGTTAATGGCATCCAAAGAGCCCTAACTTTTGTAGCTCTCCTGATTTAAAGCAATAGGTCCCATAAGAGGGACACATAGGTTATAAGTTGAGACACAGGAGAATGGTGGGAATTCTGGCTGTAAGTGTATCCTGCCCAGCATATAAAGGATGGATATTGAA
This sequence comes from Fringilla coelebs, assembly GCF_963513975.1. Taxonomy (NCBI): domain Eukaryota; kingdom Metazoa; phylum Chordata; class Aves; order Passeriformes; family Fringillidae; genus Fringilla; species Fringilla coelebs. The sequence continues at coordinate 32,973,449 of NC_140030.1, forward strand.
GCTATTGTAGAGGCTATCAGAGTAGAGTATGGGATGGTATGAGCATGGACTCTGGGAACAACTAGGGGAGAGAGGCAGACAGCAAGGCTTAGAGGACGGAATAAAGCAGAGGTAAAGGGGTTTACAGCAGGGCAGCCTGCAGGAGAAGGAGCAGAGAGCAGGAACACCAACATATTAGCTCAATGAATTAAATGAAGCCTTCCTATGCAGCAAGACCTAAAACTGCAGCCAAGAGTTACTGCAGATAGGGAAAGACCATCAGCTGGACAACCCTATGGAGGAAAGACTGCAATGTCAGTTAATGTAACACCATCACAAATTTGCTGTCATCCTGTTTATCTATCAATCAGATTAAAGTCTTCCATCCTATAACAAAGATATTGGTGGTGAAGGCATTTGACTTGTTTTTGCAAGTGAATGCAATTATTTCACTCATCACCAGGGTGTTAGTGTAATCTTCCTAGACCTCTGGCAAGCACTGAAATACTACTTTTATGGTGGAACCCTTCATCTGGAATTCTTCCCTTCTTGCTGCCAAGCAAGTCCCGAGGAAAAATTTGTACATGCATGCTGCCCACTCCGTCAGGGAGTAAGGCAGAGCAGCAGTAACACAAGGTTTCCAGCCAGAACACAGGTTTTCCTGGCCAGCAGACTGGGAACTGTGCATCACTTCTGTACTGGCAGGCAGCTGAGTGGCTGGTCAAAGGACAGGTTCTCCTTAAAATCACAAATTACCAAGAGCAAGCTCCTCTCCAAAAACGGCCAACAGCATTCAGCAAGGGACAGGGAAATGTCTCACACTCTAGTGGGAGCATGGAAGAGCCAGAGAAGGGGAATGGGGAGCCCCTGGAGAAGGGAAATGTGGAGGATCACAGGGTAGGCTGGGGTATCATAGGATCAATGAGAAATAACAGAGAAAAACACAGCAAATTTACAGGAAGAAATTACAAGAGGGATTGGATCAAGGAGGACCTTCACTGGCATCAGTGATCTAGAGGTGTGAGGGTGAAGGGTGTTTAAGACATGCCAGCATTGAGGGAACAAGAACAGAGGTGGGAAAACGGGCAAAGAGAACCTGGTGAGGGAGCACAGGGAACTGAAGGTGGAAGAAAAGTAGCAGGAAAACACATTTTGATCCATTTTCATTTGAAACTCAAGCTCTTCTTTGGTTAAATTATGACTTAATCAGTAAGATGTAAGCACTGCTCTCAACTAAATATGAGCAGTGCTGCTGGTTGCAGTGACATTCCTCATCCTAACTACAGAGAGCGTTTCCAGACTAGTAAAGTTCTATCAAAAGAGAAGCTTGTTTATGCCTGCAGCATCATCTGCTTTTGCAAAGCAAGAAATGCCTAATTAATTAATAGTTTGTTAGCTGTTCTTTGGAAAAAGAAAAGGGTAGAGGAGAAATAGTGCTTACCTTGAATGACCACTGTCTGTTTAGGCCAGCAAGAGGAACTGGTTTATGTTTAACCAGACCAATCTTTAGCTGGCAAAAGGAGTTTAATGTGCATCTCAGTACTCTGCAGCTCTGTGGGCTAAACAAGGATCTTACCTTAGACTCCAGGTACAAGGCTAGACTCAATCCTCTATGGAGCAATGGGATGGGGAAAGAGGGTCTAGCCTAAAACCAACTTGCAAAATACATCTCTCACAAGTAGGAAGGAGTTCACCAAATACTGCAATCAAAGTTAGCTACATAAGAGACATAACACAAACAATCCAGAAAATAAGCATTTAAAATTTAAAGAAAGCTTTGTTCCCAGTGCTGTCTAATAACAAATTAATACACAAATGCTACTAGTAGATTAAAAATGAAGGATTAATCTGAAATCTTAGTCATATCTGACTAAGAATTTGAATTTGGTGTCAAAACTATCCAAAAGCTGCTGAACAAACATTCTGTAATGCATATTTGTTTAATCAGTCCAAAACTAAAATTAATATTATGATTATTTTAGGTAGCACATTTTCCCGTAAAAATTTCAAGTAAAACTTTGTGGCCATTATATTTACTGAAAAGCAATGTAAATTGCTTTATTTAATGATCAGAGACAAGCTGAAGTCCCCTGTGAAGCATGTATATCTAAATTAATGCTTCCCTGTGCAGTGTCACCCCATGATAAACATTTTTATTGAAGCTGGACGAAAAGAACACGGCAGAAACAAAAAGGCAGAGGTAGTTTAGCACTCATTACAGAAATGGTACTCAACAGTTGCAAGACTATTGAGTTTAGTTAAAATCTTGTAAAAGAGAGGGTAACATTGCACACAGACAAAAATGTTCAGATGTTTATTAACAGCCCATACCGATTTCTTTGATATGCATTCAGATTATAAAACCTCGTGTGAAATACCCAGCCCTTCGTGCTTCCAATAGTGTCCTGGCAATGCACAGTGAGTTGGAATTAGTTCTCCAGTGCCCTCTACTGGAAATAAAACCAGTGTCTTGAATCACGTTTTGCCCTCAGGCACTTCACTGAAATTGTGTAAAATGTGTCATTTTCTTATGTGACAATTTGACAAAAACCTAAAGAGATTTGCTTTCCCATCAATAAATTCATTATCAAGACATGGCCTTGGAATCGTTCAGGTTTTTCTGAGTGAAAATTGAAAACTGTTTCTTACTTTTTCTTTCCCCTTTTTTTCTTCTTCTTTTTCTTTTTTTCCTTCATTTTTTTTCTTTTTTGTTGCTTCTTTGCTTCATCATTGTGCAAATAATACACAGTGTTTCAGCTCTAACAGAGAAGAAGATGCTTAACAGATTGGGTCTGCAATCATTCTTCTTCTAATTGTTAAAACAAAAAGAGAATATGTATTGGTTCCACTGGAGACAGAGATGATGATGATGATGATGATGATGATGATGATGATGATGATGATGATAATAATAATAATAATAATAATAATAATAATAATAGTAGTAGTAAGGAGAAGGACAGGTGTTTACTGACAGATCATTTAAACTGTCTCCTGACAAGACAAACAATTCACTCTTCACTGTAAAACAACATAGGAGGGTAGGGTTTTGAAGGCAATTTCAACTTCTTCCTTAGTCTTAAAGCACAAATAGAATTGATGAGATTCACTACGAGTTGTTGATCTTCTGTCTAAAATTTATTTTTAAAGGCTAAACCCTATTACAAAGGTCAACATATACTTTTGATTACCTAGCAGACTTAAGGCTTAGATGATATAGTCAATTTTGTATTGCCTAAATAGAATGAGTTTGGAGCCAACACCGAGATGCAGTGAAGGGAAGCTCTACCTCCAGCAGTTGGTCTCGCCCTCTTGGCAGCCTGGCCTGGCACAGTTTGGGTGTTTTTCATTCAAAATTCTCTTCTTAGTCATGGCTTCAGAATTTAGATGTTAGTGTTCATTTCTTGGCCAGTTTCCTGGCTACAGTGCCATTATTCCCAGGTACAAAGCAAAGTAGTGCCATGATGACAATCAAAGTGTGAATTATTAAAGAAAATTAGTAACTGGACTGGACACAAAAAAACCAAAACACTAATGTAAATGCTATTAAGCACCAGTGGAACTAATATAATTACCTTTGTAATAATTCCACAGAAATTGAGGCTAGCTTCTGCTTTGCTTGTTTAGGAAAATTAGTATTATTAATGAAATTCCGGAAACATTTTGAGAAATATTTTTGTATTGAATAATAGCATTTAACAACTATGTAGAGATGGAAAATTAATTACAGAACAATCCTTGGCTATCAAAAACATGGAGGCACTGATGGCCCAAGAAGGTGTGACATGCTAGCTTAGTCACATTCAGCAAACCTGATATATTTTCAAGGTCTCAGTGGATAAAGCTAGAAAAACCTTTCCAAGCCAGCAACTGCCAACAACAAGCCCACCCTTCTGGAGCAGACAGTTTTTCTGCCTGTTGGCACTCTGCAAGACAAAGATGCAAAATACTATTGATGAACATTTGCATTTATTCTTTGTATTCTGCCAGTTTTCTGTCTTCCCTCAAATGTTCCTGAAACAAACCCCCAACTATTCCCCCAAAATAAAATACAGAGAGATAGATAGATAGATAGATAGATAGATAGATAGATAGATAGATGATAGATAGATAGATAGATAGATAGATGATAGATAGATAGATAGATAGATAGATAGATAGATAGATAGATAGATAAAAGAAAACTCTGAATAGACTTCAGTGAAATCCTTTCTGTTTTCCTATAGTCCCCAGCTGTTTTCTCATTCCAGCATGGACTCACCCACCAGGATCTGATACCAGTAACCTACACTTCTCCCCGAGTCCAGCTCCCAGCATGGAGTGTGCACAGATGGATATGTCCTTCCTGCTCTCTTTCTACTTACCTGCCTTCAGAGGCCATTTGCTGTTAATTTTAATCCCTCAGCTCCTGCCCAAGACCAGGGGACACCCTAGAGCCTGTGGATTCTGTAGCTGCTCTTCAGGGCACAAGGAGTGCTGAATCCCAAATGGGATAGCTTTTGGGACGCCTCTGTCCATCACAGAGCATTTTGTAGTTCCTACTAATTCAGTTACCAGATAAAGCTGGGCAGAACATGAGCTCTGTCTTCACTGCAAGAGAACTGGTGTAAACAGATAATTTTGGGAGAGTGACTGCCAACACAAACTACAAGCAGAAGAGCATTGACTTGCAGTCCCCAGTGAAAACCACAGGAATATGGGGTTAAAACACAGCCTGTCCTATTTCTCACAGGTGAGACAACCTGGGTCATGTAGGGCTGGTCCCATAAAAAACTCAACAAGAAAAAATGAGGCAAAATATTAATCCTCTGTCCTGAATTTCTAAAATAAAAATATTGATGGTGGAATGATGAGGATCTCATAGCAGATGTCTCAAAGTGGCAAATGATCAGCTTGTAAAGGTGTGACCTGGGAGGTTGTGAGCCTGGGGAAAGGGTTGCCATGCTTCTCTAGGGCACTGGCACAGCAGGACTTGCAGGGGGTGGGGTGCCTCCTGGTGAGGCAGTGAGTAAAATGCAGTGATTATCTTCCAACCTTGCTGAAATGGGATGGAAAAATTGAGACAAGCATTGGCAATGCAGATATCCAACCCCAGCACCATCCCTGTAAGGGGGTACCAATTTCTTGCCAGGAAGTGCCACACAAGAAACACTGGAAATGTAAGACCAAAGTTCTCTGAGTGGGAAACAGCTCTGCAAGGCAAAGCCTCACCTCTGCTCACCTCCAAGAGCAAACAAGTTCTTGTCCCCACAGATTTCCCACCTTTCTTTAGAACTTTTTAACATCCATCATTTATAGAAACCAACATGACCTGCAAACAACAGCTCCTTTCCTGAGCTGAGGCCAGGCAGAGTTTTTATAAAGATTTCCCACAATACAAAGAGCCACATCCAGAGGGAGAGTTATGTCCACTGCAGAGTATGAACTGTACAGTGGTGAGGGACAGGCCAATGAATATAGAGATTAAAGCAGCTCTGGTTACAGTTTTCCCAGCTTAGACCAAACTCATAAATATTTCAATGTGATTTTTTAACGTATGAATAACCACTGCTTTAATAAAAGGAGTAATATGACCCTAACCATAGATTTTTTTGTTTGTTTGTACAGTTCCTCTCATGCAATATTCATAAACCTGTTCCTATTTATTTTCTGATAATTTCACAAGCACATTGAAAGAGTGCCTGGCAAGTCATAAAACGCAATTGCTGTTTTCACAGCATATTGTGCACTTGCTAAAGAAACTTTTAGCCTCAAATGAATGCTATTCATTGTTTTGTAACAAATTACAATATGCTGGGAGCACATTGGGAAAACAAATGTCAGCCTCCAAAGTATTAGTCTTCCATTTAAAAGTCACATCTTATCTTAATGGGATAACTGGAATGTCTGGTATGATTTCATATCCCTAAAACCACTCTTCTTTTCTCTTGCAAATGTTCCCTTCTGATTGTCCCTTTCCAGTAATATAAACATAGAGATAAATGCACATGGTGCTGCTGGGTAAGGAGAGACCTTCATTGATTTGAAGAAATCAACTGGTTTTTTTCTGGTTTTGTCCTTTTAGGAAGAAAATGATACTGCAATACAAGGAAGAATACCTTATCAGTGATGGCTTGGACACAACATTGTGTTAGTGTAGTGTGGGGTGGTGTGGCACAGTGTAGTGTCTTGTACTGAACTGTGATGTCTACAGTATAGGTATAAAATCTATACTGGTGTAATGTAAATCATTCAGATCATCTCCTGAAGGCTTTTTACAACTTTCAGTATTTTAGAAATATAGCAGAAACAATTCAATTTAAAGTACAGCTGAGCATTTGCAGCATATGAACAAAAATTGTTATAATTTGGTTTTCTTCTGTTTGAAGACATGGAGTTTCATCCTGCTTATTTCTGTCCAATCAATATAGTCAATATGTTTTGAAATATGATCTCCTATTTGACTATTTACTTATTGTTTGGGGGGGATTAATTCACAGTTGTGGTAGCATGCCATTTAATCTGGCTTTTCAGCAAAATTGATAATATTTTAATAAACTATTTCTCATTTGTATATAACATTTAAAACAGGTATAATTGAATCTCAGTCCCATGCCAGTAAATCACCAACAGTTCTATTACTAACTTAATGGCAATAGAACACAGCCCCAGATAATCTCTGCTTACTGCAGACTTCATCCATTGCCTCTGTACATGAAATTTCTAAAAGCTTTATGAAGTGGACCATAGAATAGGTCTGCCACAAAGCCCAGATCCAGCCTGAGGAGATTTTACTGCATAGCACTGTCAAAAATACATAAAATCACAGGAGGAAGAATATATTTGTCTTCACTGGAGTCCTGCAAGCTGCTACAGTGCTGTAGTTTTACATGTAAAAGCCACCACTGCTTAATATTATGGTAGATTTTGGCTGCACTTCAGTATTTCATCCATGGCCTTGGGCAAAGATGTGGGTGTTGGCTCTGTTGTCCTCTGGCAACTGTAAAAAGAAACACTTTCCAGTGGATAATTACATATTGACAGCAGAAGCCAGGCCAAGGTAAGGGAAGATAGGTGGATCCACAGATGGAATGAGGTCAGATCAATCTTTGTCAAAAACTGGGAGATATCTTCACAACATTATGGAAATAAAAGAGGTTTGCCATTCTCTGTGTGTATGTGTGTGTGTGCATGACACAGGAGTTATGTGCCAATCTTTGATATAAAAATACTTGCTAAAGAAAGAATAACCAGTGCAGTCTGGAAGATAATCAATCCCAACAAATCCCCTGGGTCATCTGCAGACAACTAAGTTCTAATGCTTACATAGAGATTCAGCTAAGAGCTGAATTGCTCTTCCCTAAATCAATATTTCCTGTACCTGGGTTTTAATTCTCATTTTTAGAATTGATGCAATCTAATTGCAATTTAAATACCTATTCCAAATTCAACAGAATACATAGGAAGCCTCTTATCTCCAAGGCACATTCATAGAGACTGCAGGGTCCCAATGTCTCCCAGGCTGTACACATCCTCACACTCAACATCAGCCATGATAAATAACACTTTTGATAGCCCTCCCTCTAGTGCCATGCCAAACAGAGGGACTCCAGTTCTGGTACTGGAGCCACTACCTCTCAGAGAAATTGAAACTAACAACTGAGTGTGGACAGATAACGTTTCAGACCCCCACTTCTCTTCCTGACTTTCCAAACAGAGCTCTAGATTTATTACTAGCAATACTAGTCCAGTCCATCATTGAGTGGGATGAAGAGCAGATCTATTAGTGCATTGCAAAAACACTTCCAAATTTTCAGTTTATTACTGATGATGTGAGCTGGAAAAATCAATCTCTGAGCTAACGTACAGATGAGTACAGCTAGCAATTTGTTTCTCTGTAGTCCTTTTGTAATAAGAGAGAGATTTGTAGGAACAAAATACTTTTAAACTGGACAAGAAATTAAACAGATGGAGCACATTGAACAGATCTTTACCAAGGGGCACCTGGGTGAAAACAATAAATACCTTACCTCTGACCTGGTCATAAGCATGCAAACCACACCACCTAAGAAGATCTTAATACTTTTAAAGCTTGCAGTTTTACATGCAGGTATTTCTGGGCGAAGACCAGGATCAAACAATATCACCTGCTTTTGGCTTTCAACTCTTCAGCCCGAGAAATGCTCTTTTTTTTCTTGTAATGGCAGCCTAAGAAACCACTATTGGAAAACAACTTAATCATGAAAGACAACACAGAACAACCCATAAGGTTTGCTTGATCTCAGCATCTGAGAGTATTGATTAGTGTTTGCTCTTTGAACTGGCTGCAGTGTGAATGGCAATGGGGGAAGGGAGAGAGATGCTGTCACATCACCTTGAAGAAGCTCCAGTTACTCGATTCATCTACATGGAGGGGTCTGACAACCAGGGAAAGGCAAGGCAGGACCTGGGGAAAAACACTATTCAGAGACAGCATCAGTCATACAGATGGGACTGTAACTCAACCTGGGGAGATTAGTGAAGAAACATCAATGATAAATGCTTCTTTTTTAAAATTCTCCTAAAGATTCATTTCTTCTTTGTGAGTGATTAATTGCTTTCCTCCTTGATTCTCAGGTTAGCTTAATAAGTATAGGAAAAACTTTAATTCAGTAATAAAAAGAAATAAGTTTGAAGCCTCATTTCATAAATTGTATCTGACATTTAAAATATGCTGACATATCAGGCTTGTGTTTGAAGCAGCTTTTGGAACAAGGTGTGGATCATGAAAACTCTGTTTGCAGGCTCTTGGAGCTCATCTCAACAAAATATTTGAGTCTCTAATAGGGAATGTGGTGGCTCTCACGGACCTTATGGCCTTTTCCACACCTTACCTACTTTTTTCTCTTCTGCTGCTCTGTCCACATCCCTGTCTTGAGACAGGCAAAAGAAGTAAATTCTTTCTTTGATGTTACTTATCTGGCCACAAGTGTCAGTATCACAGAACACAGATGGATTAAGCATATTTGATCTACACTCTATGCAAATTAAAACCTGAAGAATTTGAATTTAATTACAACAATAATTCAATATATCTAGAATTTAAACTCCTTTTTAATTAAGCATAAGCCAGAGCTACAACATAGTTCCCTACAGACAAATGGGAAAGGAGCTAGTCTAATCTATGCATGTTACAGCACAGCCCAGCCCAGCATATCCTCTCCTTTTGCAGAACAGTCGTTCAAAAATAACCACATAATCTGACAAAAACCCATGAGTAGGTACAGCCTGTACCAAAGCCCACTTTTGTTGCCCAGATGAGCCTCAGAAAATCCCAGACAAAAATAAAATACCTCAGTAGCTGTTGTTTTGAATCCAGTCACATCACAACATCAGTATTTCCAGAGATTCGCATGCTTTGGTGCAAGTTCCCATGGCAAAAAGGAAATTTTAAAGGACTAAAAAGATTGATGTTATGTTTCATCTGCATAAATATTACTTTCTTGTTAAGAATTAAATACCTACATAGAAGCTACTGTTTATACAACGGCTGTGAGAACCTTTCCAGCTAAGATCTCTCATAGCCTCCACTTGCCCAGGACATTCCATACCTCAGAAAACCCATATGTAATACACTGTTATTTGCAATAATGTCACAATGGCATAGCAGGCATTTGGGCTATTCCACCCACATCCCCTGCACTTCCCTGACCACTTTGGTACCTCGGGGCATTCCTGCATCAACTTCTCCTTGTGACACTACACAGTCAGCATTTCTGTCATCCATGATTAAACATATGACCACAAAAAATGCTCAGTGGCAAGACAGGCAAGTGTGGGAGTTTGATAAGGCTGTAATTTCTGATAAATCCAATTACCCAGATGGAGCTGTCATAGTTATAACCAAGGTCTGGAATTCTTATATGATTTCCTGCCAGTGGTTTGGGGTGGGGGAGAGCTTAAACCTTTTAGTAGATATTAGAAGTAGAAGGAGAAAAAGTTGCTAATGAAATGAAAAGTTATAAACATTGTCTTTCTTTAAATGAAAGCCCAGTTACCTGTAGAGGATATAATTTTGCTTTCTTTCGTTAAAGAGTCAGAGTTTGATTGACAATCAAAAATTTGTTCTGTCAAGATCAAAGTAAAAAATTAGCACCTCAGTTATATGAAAAGGTCCAGTTGCAGTGAGCTGTGGCTTAGGGAGTCCATTTCTGCCATGACAACCCAATAGTGATGTTAAACCCAAGAGAGGAAAGTCTTGAGGCTGCAAGCGCCAGGTCCAAGACCAGTCCAGTACCCACAAGTGGTCCTCTCAGAGACAATGGGAAGGTTGAAAAATATTAGTTCATCTTTCAGACAGCAAAACACAGTTCTCAGCATGTCCAAACAAGCACCCATCTTCTGCAGAGGGACTGGGGTGCACACAGACTTGTGCACCTCCCATTTTCCCCTCTGTACTACAGCCCAGTCCAGTCATTTTGAAGAGTTTAAGGTCTGGTAACTCCAGTTTTGGACCAGGTAAAATTAATCTGAACTGGAACTTGTTACCAATGCTCTTTCAAAGTGGAGTTTTGCATTAAGTAATAAAAATTGTCTTTTAGATCCATTTCTTTGGGAGTATGGCCCTACCAAGCCTATAAAAATATAACAATTATAACGATTATAACAATTAATGCTGCTACTGCAATATCTTCCTGTTCTGCCATTGCACAGATGCTTCTGCCAATGGCCAAAAGTCAGGAAAATTTTCCTTACTGATAGTAAGATGCAAAAATAACACACAGAAAATATAGTTTCACATCTCTTAAACTATCCGAAATGTACAACTGTACATATTTCTTCTGAGATTCCAACTGGATGTCTTTTTCTCAGATAAATATGCAGATTCCCTCATTCTTTTTTAGTAACTTTCTGAGAATATCCAGAGCAAGAAAAACCTTTCTTTTAATTAATCTTTTGAGATGACATTCCCAATAAACACTAATCAAGGAGAGGAACAGGAGAACACGCTTTGACAGCCAGGGGTCTCCAAAGAATGATCAAGACTGGTTGTGCCAACTCAGCTCCATATTTGGGAAGTAACATCAAATTCATCAGGCAGTCAACTATAACTTTAAGGGCTATGCCCACCAAAGCCCACCAGAGAGACTCCCAGTACAAGAGAACACATGCACCAATGGGAGGGGAAATAGGCTAATTTTTCTGTGCAAATAGTTATCATACATACATTATTGGTTTCTTTTGTGAAAACCAATGAATATGTATGTCAAAATATAGTGTGTATATATTTATAGGAACTTTTCTATATCCACATGCATCCAGCATTGTAATAAAGAATACCTGCTTTCTAATATGAAAATTATAATGTTAGACAGTTTTCTCTCTTGCCATTTTTGGTAAGACTATGAGCATAGAATATTAAACACCAAAATTCCCTGTGATGCTGCTTACTCTTAAAAAAAGTAGAGGGTTGAAACTTACTTATTTGAGAAGAAGAATTGCATGGGGTTTTGTTGTTTAATAAATATCTGAAATTATTACCTTCCACAGCCCCTATAAATATTTTTCTTCATGGATTTGTGGTAGGAATTTAAAATGCATCCTGTATTGCTGGAGCCAGAAAAATTACTATGAAGCCATAGACAAGAGTAACTCTTCAGTAGCAAAGCCAGTGTCCACAATGACTTTGAGAATCCATAGGATTTGATATTCTTTCCATTAGGTCATACTTGCATCACATTAATGCTACTGATTAAAGTCAAGGAAAATATAGCTTGTTAATACATTGTGGTGGTAAGTTGCATTTTAATAGATGTGCTCTCAGACATCTGAGTTGCAGCCCATGTCCTGAGAACAATGCCAGGCTCCTCTCACCACAGACTCAGAATGAACAGGACAGAACTCTTAATGTTGAGCTATTTAAAGGTAAAAATTTTAGCAGGGAATATAGCTGGAGGAACTTGCGATTTCTCAAAACTGACCCACCACTTCTCACAACAAAATTAATTGGGACACAACAACAAGAGCAGCAGAGGAGGGCCAGGCTGCAGGAGAGGGCTCAGTGTATTTTGGTGGGTAGACAAGTCAAGGGCAGGGATCACTCTCCTCTCATCAGCTGGAAAATCTCATCTAGACTACAGACTCCTTTTTCCTATTAGGAGCTTTTGCCTCCTTTGCCCTCATGTCTTCTTCAAGAGCAAGCCTGGTTCTCCAAGGCACCAGCCCTGGCAAAGTCAGAGGCAGGATCCTGGCTTTCCTTCACCATCACGGACTGTTACCACAGATGGCTGCCTCTCTGCCTACACTTTAATTGGTCCCACTATTTTTGTTTACTGTGTATATTGGGACTAGCAAATATCAGAGTGGTAATGGGTGGCCAGGGAATAAGAAAGAAAATAACAATACCTTATTGTTAGCATGAATCACAGGTAAAAATAGTTCAGCATGCTGTTATCTGCGTTTATAAAAAGAAAATCCAGCCCCAAAGGTATGCATCTGTGTGTGAGTATAAGCCAAGTTTGGCATCTGGTCAGTTTTCTAATTAGTAATTAATTTCTCTGAAGTAATCACAGTGAACTAAAAAGGATATAGGACAGTAGTGAGGGACTGGGGACAGATTTTCTGAAGTTCTGGATGCCCCATCCCTGGAAGTGTCCCAGATTGGGTTGAATGGGGCTCTGAGCAACCTGGTCTAGTAGAAGGTGTCCTTGGCAGGGAGGCTGGAACAAGATTATCTTTAAGGTTCCTTTTATCCCAAAGCACTCTGTGATTCTGTGACCTTGAGTCAGCTGGACAAAGCCAGTCAGGGAACAGCCACCAGAAAGCCTGAGACACAGAAGCAAGCAATGAAAACAGGCCTCCATGCTGATGGTGCCCAAGTAACAGCTGGCAGATCTTATTCCCTTTTGGTGAAAGAAAAGTCATAAACATGAAACAGCCAATGCACAAAAAGTTGCATAAAAAGCTAAATTCATCAGTCAGCCTGTATCCAAAATCCCAGGACACAAAATGGCCCTGTTAGTACATAAAAACTGCAGAGCAAAAACATGAGCTCTGTCCACCTCTTGCAGAAACAAGATCTTTGTGAAGCCAGCCAAGCCCAAGAGTTTTCTGGCACTTTCAAATAGGTCAGATCTCCTGGCTGCTGCTTCTGGGATCAGTTTTAGGGGCATCTGAACTCTGAATACCAGCTGGGCTGACACTGCTAGCCAGCCATTTGTTGTTGAGACAGCAGCGCCAAGTCAGTTGGTTGTATGGTTTGAATCACAATCTCTCAAGTACTCTCTGTTTAGTTGTTGTTTACCCCAGTTTTCAGACCAAAAGCCTTTCACATAGGTCATATTCAGTCACCTCCCATTCTCTTATGCCATGAGACTTGCCAGTAAACTCTGTTTGTTAAATAAAGCTGAGTGACATTTCTGAAAACCTTTCTTAATGGACCAGACTCATCATTATAACCTCAGCAGCTGCATGTACAAAGCTCTGAGGGATTTGGGAGCAGTGATCAGCCACTCATTCTCTTCTGCAGAAATCCCTGCAGCCTTACCATTCCCAGAATGTCAATATCCCTTCTGCTACTGCATTAAGCAACACAGTGTTTGGTGTTTGCTCACTCTCACATCAGACAAAAGGCAAAATTGTGTGCCTAATGCAATAATTAGCTGTGCTTGTAGGGCACATAATGGACTTTAGATGAGGATGGAAGAAGGTAGCAAAGGACATGTTACCTCCACAGGCGCTATAATGCTAAAGAAATTGTGTTTACAACCACCTTCTGTCTTTTATGTTCACAAAATCTTTCAGATCAGCTTAAATCCAAGTTTCAATAAACCATTTTGAAGATGAGACCAAAGATTTTAACCAAGATTCAGTATATGGAAGAAGTCACTGTGAAGAACTATGCTTGTGTTAAGCCAGCATGTTAGTTAAATCACTTGAGTCTGCAGTCTGCAGGAATGGAAAAAAAAAGCTTATTTTGGTCAATACAATACAATTCTTCTGCTGTCAAGTCATGGTTCAAATTTAGTTCCTCAAATGGGACAGATGCCAGTATAATTTCGACTAAGATTAGACAATAAGGATATATCTGAGACGCTATCTAGCTTTACTGTAACTCTTCCAGCTCCACCCTAGTAAATAAATAATGCATGTTTTTCTTACTTTGATAACTCTATGCTATAGCCACTTATGTTCCTCTGGGACCTGAATCTGCAGCCAGAAGATGAAGATTCAGGTCTTGAAGAATAGTCTCAAGAATGAGGTTCTTGAGACTATTGTCACCAAAATGAGAGCTATCCCAGAGCCCTGACTGCTGAAATACCTGTGAGTTTCAGCATTGCATTTAATGGGAAAACTTTTAGATATTGTAACACAGAAAACTTGTACCAGAACCAAACAAGTGGGTCATGGGTAAACCTCAATAAAGACAACACAAGTGAAGCCAATAAACAAGCCAATAAAGTTGTTACAAGAAGGAAAAACCACAGCTCAGCCATTAAGAAAAGATAGATAAAATTATTAGATTCTTTTGGTTTATATATTTTTAAATTAATCAGTCATTATATGAAAGCCCAAAAAGTAAATAGCATGCTGGCTAAATTACTTCATCATTGATTCTTTAATAGGCTCTGGTCATGGCCTTCATCCTTGAATCACCTATTGAAATAACTTACGTGCCAAGTATGAGGACTTATCAGTTGGAACTCAGAATTATGCCTGACTTGGCATTTAAATCTCTTTTTTTTTTCTGGTTTTGAGATCCTTGATTTTACTCTGTGCTTCAGTTTGGGCAGATGATACTGAATTTGCCCAGAGTGCACTGAAAGGAGTGAAAAATGTCATTGCACAGATATATCTCTTTATTACCATGTTTCTGAAATATATCAAAACATTAAGCACACGATTGAATAGAATACCACTGGGAAATGAACTATATAGCCCTGCTGACTTGTGTTTGATTGCACTTAATACTTCAGGGCTGACTCTGCCAGAGACAACTGTCTGCACAAAGCTGTGTCGGCTTCTGCCTGTACAGAACCGAGCCAGCCTCAGGTCAGGGCTGCAAAGCAGAAAGATCTCTGTCCCCAGTGTCTCTCTCCAAGGCATTTGGTCTTCCATTGTCCATCAAAGCCAACTGATGGCAATTTGGAGGCACCTTCTGGTGCCAAATGCTTACTTCATCCTGGCTGAGGAGAAAAGTAATTGCATGAGCAGAGTACCAGGGTGAAGGGAAGAAAGAGGGTATTGATGTCAAAGGGTTAAGAGTGACTCTGCTTTCTTGTGAAAAGAGCTCCCAGCAAGCTCCCAGACAATTTGGAAGTTTTAAAGGGAAGCTGAGCTGAAGTTATGGGTGATTCCTCCCAGGAAGTTTTGATGTGCATGTGTCTTAGGTGTGAAAAAAAATCGTGGGATGATCAGACCTTAATGCCAGGTGAAAAACTGCAAGACCTCGTTCCACAACCTTCAAAGGATGGAAGAATCAACCAGAAAATTTTCTGTTAATTCTTTCTGATTCTCAGGTCTTTCATCCTCCCTTCTTTGACAGGATGAGGGGCTGTGGATGCTACATTATTTGTGATCTCCAGCCTTATGATTCAACCAGAAGCCTGTGAGAAAGAGTTTGCTCATCCCATACAGACAGAGCTGTCACCAGCTACCAGCTGACTCAGTAGGCGAGACCGCTTTGTTTCCAGCTTAGTCAGCTTCTGATTTTACCTAATGTTGGCAGTTAGAAGAATTAACACCAAAGAAGGTTTGCCTGCCACTATTTACTAAGTGCACAACTCACCTGCTGGTCTGGAATATTCACCACATTTTACTAAGGCTGTGAAAAAGCTCCTGTTTTGTTAGGAATATACGGGTCACAGCTGGGGTTCACAGATAGCATTACTCATTTCAGGACGTTGGATAATAAGGCAGGCAGCTGCCACCTAAAAGGACCTGAAAGTACCTCTGAAATCGATGTAAAAAATAATACTTCTGCACATTTACTGCAGCTACGCACATACAAAAGGATTCAGCTAGGTTTCCAGCCAGTATCTTGTGCTCCATCTTTTGGACAGTAAACCTTCCTTTCCATCTATTAGCACCTCTTTATTCCAACAGGAAAAAAAAATCTGAGTCAGGTTGCTTTGAATGTTTCACTGTGAATAAATCCTGACACATTTAGCCATTAACCTCTTTGCAAACAACCTTTTCTTGTCAGTTATTCTTGAGAACAAGAGGAGAAATTTAGTACATAAATAAATGCCTGTTTCAGGTAATCCATAAATAGGTAGTTAATCTCTGTGTGACATGTGACTGGCTTCATTTCACATGATACTTTTGCTGCTCCCCAGGCAAAATCTTTTTAGAGATTCAAGCACAACAACAGTGGACAAATAAAATCTATCTAAAATAAGCCAGCAATCTTCTTCCTCTGTAGCTATGACTATTTTGACATGAATATAGGTATTCAGATATAGAAAAGACATTGCTTGGCAAGTACCCTTTCACTGGGTAAGTAAAGAAATCCTTTGAACAACCACTTGAAAATTTAAGGGATGATCACAGTATTTTTTTCCCTATGTTTCTAGTGTGGGCCATTTTTACTTGCTATCATATTTGCTGGTGTATTTTCATCTCTGCTTTTGTGTAATAATGTAGGAAAGGGCATCAGGTGTATTTTCAGTCTGGCCTAATACACATTAATAGGCTGCAAGGGCTGTCAAATGGCGAGGGAGCAAGTATGCACAGTGTCTGAAGACAATTCTGCACTCCCCAAATTCCTACACCCTTATCCTGATTAAGGAAATTAATCACCATAGAAGCATACACTTAGGATGCACAAAACCTTTACATGTGGGACTTTCCTTGCTAAGACTTCTCAGGGCATGCAGGTATCAAAACACTACAGAAAACACACCTTGACCTCAAGAATGCAAGAGATGACTTAGCTTTTCCAGAGTATTATTTTCTAGGCTCAAATGCAACCTCCTAAAATTTTTGGATGTTTAATTTAGGGTGCTATAAAAAACGTGCTGAACTGAATTCTATCAGCCACTTACCAGTCTGAGTAGTGTCAAATGACCTTTATTATGATCTACTGCCCTCTATGTTCAAGCACCATGTTCTTTTATAGCCTTTCTATTACTCTATAAAGTAAGGGAAGATAACATGTTTGCAGAACTTTATCCAGTGCACAAGAGTCAGGTGCTTCTAATACAGTCCCTTTTTTTAAAACAACTGATTTTACAAAGTATGAGCAATTCTCCATTTTCTAAGTGATTTGACATTTTCAGTTTCACTCAGATGCACATGAACCTTGATAAGGATTATGATTTAAAAATACTTTCCCACATTACAGCAGCACTTTCACATGGGAATAAACGCAGACTAAAATACCAATAATTACACTGTAGCTAAAAGGTAAGCAGCATTAATACCTGATATAGCATTACTGCTGCCTGTTATTGGACAGCTACTTAACCACTGTTCTGTTTGACAACTACAGAGTGTAATTATGTGTTACTACTAAATGTTTATTTTGCAAAGTGCCACTACAAAGAATCTTTTTTTTTTTTTTTAATTTTAGAAATACTAAAACACCTAAAAAACAAAAAAAGAAAAAACACCTTGATGAGCTGAATGCTGTGTTACAATCAAAAACAAATCTGCACACTAACTGAATGAATATACAGGGATTGAACCTGGAGAGGACAAACAATATCTTCATCATCATTCTCCAAGTGGACGTGGTGGGACAAAGAAGAGAGGAAACAAAGAAGAAAGCAGCATGCTCTGCAGGGCTGAACTCAGGGCTGGAGGCAGAAAAGACCAGTTCTAATTCAAGCCTTCTCACTAAATCCTCACGCATCTTTGGAGAAAGTATAACCTCACTGCTGCAACTTCACCAGTTCTGAAGTGGAAATAATAGTTTCCATTTTGGGGGGGTTTAGGAGGAAGAGCTGGCTAATCTTGTGCCTGTGCTAACATCCACTTTTCCAAGTTTCAGTCCCAAAAGGCAATTTGGGAATCATTTGAGGCAGGACTGCCTGCAGGCTCTACCCATAGCTTTGAGAACCAGCTTATTTGCATGAGCTTTTGCCCTGGGCAAGCTTGGTCTGCCTCCCTTCCCCAGGAGGAAAGTGGAGACCAGCTGTGCCTCAAGGCACCGTGCTGTCCTTCCTCCTAGCCTGAGCACAGCACCCCAGAGACACAGCTCCTCTGTGTTCAGCATTTGGTAATGGGGAACACCAACAGAAATGGAGGAGACATTTCAGATGCAAAGCAAACCCACTGGTAAAGGTCAGAAAAGGAGGTCTGAATGTGGTTATTGTGAGTTTCCCTGATCTCTCACTCCTGATCCCTTGCTTCAGGGCTATTTGCAGTTTTTTCTTCACCATCTGGTACTAACTGCTGCGTCCACTGGCTTCCAGAATCTCAGGCTCTCACTGATTTTGAGCCTAGATGGTGACTGTGACAGAATGTTGGATTAAGTACCTTGGTCTGATCCAGAAAGAGAATTCTCATTATCCATACTGGAATTAAATGATAGCAATATCTAAATTCTAAAGTGAAAACACTGAATTACCAACTAGTTTATAGACACATTTAGACTACAGCCCAAGAACTACACTACCTTGAACAAAGATTGCCAGATGTTTATTTCGTTGGAAAGCCCCCTCCAAGAATTCAAGGCAATAAACTTTGGGTCTTCAAAATCAAAAGATTATGTGACAGCACCCCCTCTTATTGTATATCCTAATTGAATTTAACATCACACTGCATCTCTATAGAGAAAGACAATGATAAATTTTATTTTGCTGCAGAATCCTCAGAAATATCTTTGCTAGATCACAACTAGATTACTCTCTTGACAGGAATGATAAATGGTTGTCATTTCCATGTGTTAAAGAACTTTTAAAGTAATAAACTAGTGATCCTTGAGCTCCAGTAAATAAGTGCACATTTTGTTAGTCCTCTGTCAAAGCTAACAAAATGGCCACACTGTGATTGCCTTTACCAGAGGCAAAGCCAAGTGGGAAACACATCTGTGTTGGCTGTCACTTTAGATTCCTTGACAGGACACCTCTATCCTAGGAAATTGAAACAGTTATGTGTTTTCTGGATGCTTGAACACTGAGGACAACTTGTATGGAATGGCCTGTTAACATGCTTCAAAATTCTCCTTCTTTTATAAATAAGGTGGCATCATTTAAACTGCATTGGGAGTGACTTAGGCTAATTCCCAAGAGATGCCTGGGGGTGATTCAGGACACTGATACTAGTCCCAGGCCAAACACATTCAAAGGACCATTCCAATGATTTAAGAGCATGGACAATCACAAGTAGCAATATTGCTTGAAGATGGCTTAATTCAACTTCCTCTCTGAAACCATCATCCTCACTTGTTCAGGTCTGTCATTCCTTTGTTGAGCCACATCTTGAAAAGACCCAAGGCTGAGGTCTGACAGCCCCTATGAGCTGCTTCTCAATGCTTACAGTGAAGTCATTTTTCTCACAGTTTTACCTGGACCCCTGAACCCCAACCCACAGCTGTTAACCCATGCTGCACTGTCTGGAACTACTGTGAAAATTTTTTTGGCAACTGAACACAATTTCACTTACCAATCTATTTACTTTAGGAGAAGAACAGAAGCTCTGGTCCTGGGCTCTAGGAGATGGATGAAGAGATGCAGCCATGGCAGAAATAAACTGGGTGTGGTTTCATGGCAGTTAGGTGAGATGCCAGGAGAACACACACCCTGCCAGGAACAATATCAATGTCACAGGAAGATGCGAGTCAGGATGTGCAGGATGGCAGGTTTAGGGCACAGACAGTGCTCACAGCTCTTCCATCAGCCACAGGCTTTGACATTAACCCTCTTAGCCCAGGGATTTTTTCATGCACGTGAGCTATTGCAGCAAATTGGTGGGGTGAAGAGAAGAGAGGTCAGACAGAGCAGGCAGCTGTGGGCACCCAGCCCTGCACCATGTGCCAGCACTGCTGAGAGCAAGGAATAAATCACAGTGCCGTCAGGCATGGAGCCTGCTGCTGTAGAGATTGTGCTGAGCAGTGAGTACTAAGAGCTTTGAGACATGGAGTTAGCTCCTGGTCTTCATGCTCCACATTTAGGCTTGAAGCCATTGCAGACTGTGCCTCTTCATGCTGAGGACTCTCACATGTGCATGCATCCCTCCCCCCCATGCTGGCCAGGGAGTCCTCTCAGCCTGCAGGCACTGGGTATGCCACCACTTCTGGTCTCTGGAGCCAGGTCAAGCAAACCCAACACACCCCAAACTGCTCCCATCCCCTCTGAGCCTGTTTAGGAGCCAGGCACCATCTCCATGAAGATGTGGACACCTTAGAATAGAGAAAGAGAAACCAGGGGGCTGGAAGGTAGAGGGGACGTGAATCTCATAGAAAATAAGGGGTCAGCAAGTCAGTGTTTTTAAGAATACTGGTGTTGCTGATCTTTTCTCTGGAATGTTTACACTACAGAATACCAGTTGCTACTGCTGGGCCTTAGGTAAACATGTCAAATTGCCCCATATGCATATGTATACACACTCACTCACTGTATGAATGCCCTTTTATTTTGGGTAAATACTTCTGAAATTATATGAGGCCGGACAATTTAAAAAAGAAAAAAAAGCCATGTTTAACCTCATATCATTCTAAATTCCTAAAATAAATCCCTAATATTTGCACTTTGGCATCAGTTCTCTTGATGAAAGTTAGTTCTACACATCAGTCAGTTGGGCTTCAGGAATAATGCCACATGATCTGCGGAATTAAACAAAATAGTGCATTTCATTTTGACAATACTTTCAAAGCACTCATCTAATATTTCAGGCCCAGTGGACACAAAAAAGTAATCTTTGACAAATACAGAGGAAAGGTTCACAGGACTTTTTCCCAGCCCTTTGGGAACATAAGGAAGAGACAGGCATTAGCTGTTAGCCTGAAATCATTTATCCCATTCTGCTTGGCCACATCAATGAGCTGTATGATTTTAATACACTGCTAGTATGAATGATGTGAGCCTCAAATCTTGGAATAATCATATTCATCCACAGAAAACTGAGCTCAGATGAAAAATACTCACAACCATGCCTTCATCTAAAGCTATTCGTTTGGTTTCCTATCCTCTTATTTCTGGGAAATCTGCCCATCAAATTTCAGCTGCTGCATAGTTTTATCTTCACCAGGAGATGAGCAGCACAACATGGGACTTGTCATTTGTCTTTCATTTCTAGACTGTTTTACAGATGTGTGATTACAGGAGAACAAGTGGGTGAACTCCTGTTTCATTTCCCTGGAGGGTGCAGATCATCTTTACAAGAGCTGTCGCAGCTCCTAAGAGCTCCTCCTGCTGCTGGCTTTCACCCACTGCTGTAAATGGACCTCCCTTGTCCCCAGGATGGGATATCCTGCCCAGGGATATCCTGTGAAAGCACATGTCCCCTGCAGCCACAAAGCACGGGGGGAAGAATTCCCATTTTGTTCTCCAGAATCAGATTTTAGGTATCTTGCACAGAGCTTCCAGCATTGTACAAATTTGGTGAGATTATGATATTCTGCAGGTGGACTGTGAGCTTTTATTAGGCCTATTTTAAAAACACCTGTGAGCAATACAAATCTCAGCCAAGGGAAGAAAAAAGCCAAACAAGCAGAAAAAGTCTTTCTCCCTTCATAAACTCTCATGGGGAAGAGCAGTTTCAGGTGTTCATAAAGTTGTCCCACCAGAAAGACAGAAAAAAACAAGTTTTGGAGACTGGTGCAGCTGACATCCAGACACAGTTGCCTGGCTTCTGGCCCTGCTCCTCAGCTTTCTTCTTCTAGATGTGTGGTGCAAGCCAATGAGCAGCTTAAATCAGGACAGATGCAGATAACAGACTGTGTCTCCCCTCAACACACTCATACATGGCTGTCACTGACTAACAACCTAACCTGTCCCACAGCAAGGAGCAGTCCTGTGACCCTACTTTGGGGACAGCTCTGTCATGAGTGGGTGGTTCGGGAGGCTTAGAGAGTCACCATCAAAAGCATTGGTGAAAAGCAGATTTTAATATAAATCTGTGAAAGTGCAACATAACAGAGTTCAGTGGCAAGGTTCTCTCTATTATTTACCACATAGGTGAAGCACACAAAGGGAAATCAATACAAAATTATTTACACAGAGACCAGGAAGAGTGCAAATGACATGGATGAAAAAGATAAGGGAACAAAAGGGTTTAGCAAGAACTTAATCATTGACTACTTTGACATTCATAAAGTGATTCAGTAGGAGTTACTACAATTAAAACAGTGACTTAACTATAGATTCAAGATAACATTCATGCCATAATCAATTCACCCACATGCACACAGACAGAAGTGTGTACATCTGTATCTATGCATGCAGAGGTACCTGCTGCTGTACCTGTCCTGAGCCCAGACAGCCCTGGGAGCAGGTTGCTGGAACCCTCTGGGTCTCTCCACCTGGGTGTAAGTCACTGCACACTACTAACATCTGCCCAGTTTGAACTAACTAAGCACAACTACACCTGTGCAAAACAGTATGAAATCATTTCTACAGGAGTTATTTGAATTTGGGTCTGAAAGGCAGCAGGACCAACCCACCAAACATAAAAATTTATTAAAAATTTCATTTTTATACACAAATATAAATATTTATATTTAGTAGTTAGTGTAGCACTGCAGACGCAGTCTCAAGTAGAATGTCATCACTTTTTTGATTAATTCCTGGAGAAATTCCTTTCTGAGGAATACGAAGAAAACTGGGACCATGAGAAAGCAAGGAAA
The DNA here is from genome assembly GCF_963513975.1 of Fringilla coelebs. Classification (NCBI taxonomy): domain Eukaryota; kingdom Metazoa; phylum Chordata; class Aves; order Passeriformes; family Fringillidae; genus Fringilla; species Fringilla coelebs. Next base: position 32,996,175 of record NC_140030.1, read on the forward strand.
ATAAACTCTCCATATTCCTTCATCAATCAATTACAGGATAATGCTGTCCATTCCCTTTAGTATATATCCATGGACCTGTGACTGCATTCCTTTTTGTCTAGTCCCTTTTTGAAGCTGCTGACACCTTCTGCCTCCATTATTTTCCAAGGCTATGAGCTCCAGATTACACCCACTATATAAAGACATAATTTCTCTTACATCCTTTAAAATAGCTTCTCGCCAGTTTCAATGACTCCCCCAAATTTTTGTATTTAAGGAAAATAACAGCTCTGCAGTCACCTTAACCATACCTTCACGATTTTGTAAGCCTTGGCCATACACTCCAAAGCCTTCCCAAATTGAAGTCCCAAGGTAGTCTGCAGCTCTTTCATCCCTCTTACTCATTTTAGAAATCTTCCCTGCACTGGCCTGAATCAAACAGCTATCTGAAATTTGTAAATGGAGACTGTCTTCTTGTCCTGTGTTTTCACCAGGCTTGTGGTCCTTTAGGCTAATATGTTTGACTTTGCAAATTAGATGAACTAAGAGACATGGCTCAGCAGACAGGTGGTAGCTCAGCGGGCTTCCATAAAATGCCAGTCCCTCTGGCTCCAAATCTGCCCAGGTTTCAAAAGCCAGTCAGTGACAGAGAAGAGAATCAGCCTCTTGCTATGCTTTACACACCACCCATTTCTCCCAGAAGCAATGACCTTCTGTATTTTTGGCTTTAAAATGTTCACCCTCTTCTGAGATAAATCTAAGATAACTGAATAAGTGTTCCTAGCTGGTGCCTTCAGAATATTTGTTGCCAGGGAAAAAAAAGTTCAAGAAGAAACAGAAAAGTGTGCCAAAAAGGATTTAAGGGTTTGCATGTATGCACAGATGTATGCATATGCAAATTGAAGAGGGTGTAAAACTTTGAAAATTGGGATTTTAAAGATGCAGTTTATCTTGACAGCAGAGATATTTGTGTTTACAGGTCTTAAAGTACATTCATTGGTGAAAGTCACTGTGGTAATAGAAAGCCTAGGAGTAACAAAGGATGAGGCTTGAAAGAAAACAAAATTGTTTTCAAGCAAAGAAAACAGTAAACTAACATTTCCTGGACAAATCTTTGAAGGTGTTGAGATTTTCTTCCTTAAGATTTCACCATAAGTGGAGAATTAGGCCCTAAGACCCACAATATACATTCCTATTTCTATTTAATTTTTTGAGAAATAAGTTAGCCATGATAACTTTTCACAAGAGAGCACTTCTGGAGTGCTACATTAATTATTAACTACACGTAGGCATTGATCATTCCTCCCCATCCCAATCAATATTGATATTGAATTTAGGTTTAAAAAAATTGTCAGTTTGTGACTTGTGTTTCATAAGCAAATGCACCGACACCTACTTCAGGATTCATGTTTTGCAGTCCGTGGCAGAAGGCCAGGTATAAGTAAATTAATCAGGTTATTAACTTGGCCTGCACTACAAATTACAACTCTGCACGTGGAGAGCAGAACACCTGAAACTTGCCCTTCTGATCTGCACAACAGCCAGAGAATTGGCACAGGAACTCAGAGGCACAGGCACATTTTCCAAGAGCTTTGAAAGTCAGCCAGCACAGCAGCACAGAGCACATGCCTGAATCCAGTCAAGTAAAAATATTTTATCAGAAACCCATCAGTAAAGGCTTTTTGACATTCCTCTCTCAGACAAGAACTGGTCCTAGCACTGATCTCTCCAATCCCTAAGAAAAAGCATAACTGACCATGAATATTATCATATCAATAATGAAAGTATCACCTGGTGTGTCAGATGCTTTTGATGAAAGTAAAGTTAAAGGGAGACATATGGGGCGATTATGCATTGTGAAAACATAATGAATATATTTGAAAAGCAGAGCTGAAAATAAGCTGCTTGAAACAAACCTGCCAAAAGAGTCAAAGGCTTCACACTAATTAGCATGGCATTCAGCACATGACATTTGGCACATTTGGCATCCCAACAGCAAGGCCACTACATGGACTCACCCAGCCTGCTGCCCTGGTCTTGGTAGTAACTCCTGATTAAAAGCCAGGAGAGGTTAGAGTCTGGTGCTGAGAGTGACTGCTCTGCCATCAGGAGAGAAAATGCAACAACTGGTCTGAAAATTAGAGCAAAATGGTCATGAGAAAACCCCACCCATTTATCAGGTGGAGAAAATATAAAATTAAGATCTGGGAAGTGCAGAGCATTTCATCTTGGCGCTTTGTTGCTGGCCATCACTCAAGGGGAGGTAGCTGTAGGGTCTTCTGCATCCCCTCGCCTTCTTCTTTGCTGCAGGGTGAGTGCTTGAGGAAGTCACTGCACAGCAGGTGCTCAGGGCACAACTCACCACTTCCTTTGCCAGTGGACATGAAAGTTACAGTTTGGTCCACACTGTGGAAATATTTATTTGCAAAGAGGGACAAGAGCTAAAACTGGGGTCTAGCAGCAGCTCATGGAGTCCAAAGACACTGAAGTAAGAGGAAAGGTAAAAGCTGTGACACATAATGGAACTGAACTACAGAAGGTTTCTCCTTATTTTTGCTTTTCTTTTTCTGTGCAAGTTCAGAAATACTACACACTCTGTGCTAGCTGAAATCACAGAACCTTGAAACTGATTTACTGTGGGGCCAAAACATAAGTTCAGTAGTTTTAAATGACAACTTTTAATTAGTTTGAAATTGAAGTAGGTGAGCCTCCAGCTTTAAATAGGCTGTCATATACAAGCAAATATATGGGATTTACTGTTTATTGTTTTCATGATATAGTGCAAGAGTTGCACATAGCATTTTGATGCATTAAATGAATAGTTTCTGCCCTATAATTTCACACTGTAAAATGAAATATGCGCAAATATAAATAAATATATATATGAATATACTTTTAAGCACACAGACTCCATGGCTGACAGCATAGAAGTAATAACCTTATTTCAAACCTGTTTAAAACAGCTGTCAGCTTTGGCTGGTTTAAAAAAAAATCAGAAAGGATGATGAGAAAATGAGAAGCAAATTGATAAAAAGTTGAAATCTACAGTGGGGGAAGCAAATATATCAACTGAAAAACATAGTTTTTGAATTCTTTAAATGAGCTGTTAAATAAAGCCACAGTCAGTTAACATTCTTCAGCTGCACAACAGAGAGCTCAGCACAGTCACAGCTCGCCTTGGCCCTCACACTCTGGCTCAGTCTGTGTCCCAAGACACTGCTTGTGCAAACACACGTGTGTTCTACCAGCTGCCTTCACCAGAGGAGTGCAAACAGACAAAAACACTGAAAAGGCCAAGGGAATCATACAAAATCATAGCTTACCTTCTCTATTTCCATCCAAAGCACAAAACAGGAAATTTGTGTATTCCGTCTAAGATGATTGCCCACAATGGGAGAAAGACACTCTGCCTTTCCTGATTCAGCATCAATTACCATGTGGTTCAGATATGGTTGATTACCTCCTAGCCAGACTCTAATGAACATACTGTGAAGAACACCCCAGTCCTGGCTCCTCCTATATGGTCCTTTCCACCAGAAGTGTGTGGTGGGCAGTTTGCTCCATTAGCAGCCCTTCCAAACTACCTGCACAGCTGCTCCTCCAGCACCATGACATGGGCAAAACTACAATCAGTACTTCATCTGGGATGGGAACAACTTCAGTGATTCATGTCCTTCTTCCAACACTACTTACCCTGGCCAGTCCTTCAGGGACAACTCAGGATTACAAGAAGTTGCTGCAGATTACAATATCTCGTGATGTGACTGCTACTCCGTCCTGGCACGTTCCCAAGGAATTAGCTTCCTGAGCACAGTGCAAAGGCAGGCCAGAGTGGGACTTCTCTTGGAAGCCTTCCCGGAGTTTTCAGGCCAGATGTAGGACCCTGTGCTGTTCACAACCTGATAAATGAGATGAGAGATCAAACTAAAGCAGATTACCCTTTATCAACTTCCAGACTTTTCAACATCTCCAAGCTTTGCAGCAGCTGGGCAGAAGTTTTCAGAAGGCTATCTAGGATGCAAAATTGAATGATGATAAACCATTCTGAGCACTTCAGCTCTCTGTCTTTAGCTCACTTTCTTACCTCAGAGAAGGACATGCAAATAAACAAAGAAATAAACTGATATCCAATTGGAATGTCTCTTTTAAAATTATGAACTCATAAGAAAAGTACCTGGCATAAATAGTTTGGTACCAACAAAGGAAAAGAGAATAAAAATCATCAAAAGCTGTTATCAAGATTCCTCTCATCCTTCTCTACAAATATGAGCATCAAGAAACTTGAATCAAAATTATTTCCAGACCTATTGAAGACTAGTACCTAAGATTTCCTTGGAAGGTGTTATTTGGAAAGAAATGTTATTTCAAGGAAGATCTAGGTTCCTCAAAGGAAGACTTCACCTCTCTTCTAGTCCACCATTAATATTACTTCCCTAATGAGAACATAGCACAAGGACACCTTGGAAAGGAGTTTTGCATTGCAGAATGGAAAACAAATGCAACTTCTGTGAGATGCCCTTATTGTGAGCAAAAATAAATATCCTTTTAAAGACCAGAGGAATTCTCTGTTCCTTGGATACCTAACTACAGAAGGTTTTTATTAATCAGTAATCCTGCCCTAATCTACTCAGCTGCATAATGATTCCTATGATTAGCAGTACAAATAGGGTACTCATAAGGCCTCAGCACAAGCAGCAGGCTCACAAACCCACAGGACTGGTCATGACTTCTACCTCCCTATCATTATATAAGAAAAAGGTGCTGAAGTGACCCTGCACACTGAGATTACTGCTTTGTCATAATTTCTTTTTCAGCAACTTTTGTGAGCTACATTAAATTTGTTCTAGTAACTAATTTCCCTCTAATTCCTGAGTTTTTCAAACCAGCATTTTCAACAGGTTTTTCTCAGCAGCAAATCTGGATTTAGTGTTAGAAAATTGATTTAGTCTCTGAATTGCAAATGTCAAGGCCAAGAATCATTGCATTATCAGCAGATCTAGGAGACAGTCTACATATGGAGGACCTACTATGTTGGCACAAAAGGGACAAGGAAAATAGGCACAGTTCCTATCCTGCAGCTTCCCACTGAGGTTGAAGGCCAGCCAAAGTAAGGTTTGGCCTAATTCTCTTCTACAGGTACTTCTGGGTGGTGATTGAGGAATCCAAATTAGGCTCCAGCTGTGAACTACCTTCAGAGGATCCCCATCTCTCCATCAACCATAGCTGGAGGTCCAGGAGACTATCCTAAATCTCCCACCTAAGAATGACACATACATTTGGTAGTTTAAGTCAGTCCCCATGTGTGCTGTCTTTGGGTCTGTGGCCAATTTACAGACACCATTCCTTTCCCTAATTTGGGGAAGGAAACTACTCTTTGTCTCAGTGATTTGGACCTTTTCTATTTCAACACTGTTCATCATCACTCCTGTGACCCAGGAAAAAAGTGGAATTCCAAAGAAAGTGAACTTCATTAACTAAACCAGAGATTTTTTTTCCAGAACTATTACTGGAGTGCATGCAATAGAAATTGCAAGTTATCTGTTACATGTCAGGAGACCTTGCCAAAATATTTTCAAAAATAATCATTTCATGATGCCTGACTAAGTAACACAATTTGAAGATCCCTTTCCAAACACATGCTGTGCCTTTTCAGATACATTTTTTTAACTGAATTAACAGCTTCTCTGTCACAAGCACCACAGTTCTTCTAAGAAACTTCTCTACATAAAATGATCTCATCTGTCTTCATTGGGCACATATACTTATTAGGCATATATTAAGACAAGCAATATATCTACTTGACAAAATGCAGCGCTGCACAGAGAATCCAGAGAAAGCAGTTCCAAAGAAATCAGAGATACCTGGAGAGGCATTGGCTTGTCCCATCCACCAGACTGAGGTATTCAGATTTGCAAAAGTCCTCACCATTCTGCACTAGGGCTGCTGCTCTGGCTCTGGTTCCCAAAGCAGGTCATTCATTAAACCATGCTTCATACATATCTTCTCCCACTTGATTTCAAAGCAAAGTTTTTGTGTATGGAGATAGGTGGGAGCGACCATAATTCACAATATAACAAAGCTACTAGTCCAATATCATTTGGAGAAGGTGGTGAGCAGGAGACAGCTAATCCCATGGAAACAGCCTCCAGCCAAAACTTGGATCTGGTGTTTCTGTGCCCGAAGGTGGTAAAGGCTTCTTTCTCTCTCATGTTAGAGGCTTGGATGAGGCAGCCAGGTAGCGACATGATACTTGGAGCTGAGCTGCAGGAGGGAAATGTGACAGTGAGACATAAATTAAACTAAAGTGAATAATGACAGGTTATACTCAGAAACACTAACCTTGGTAGGATGAAAGTTTAAGGCTGACTTTTAGTCTAAGTTAGGAAGCTTCTTCTTCCATGGGAACAACTGGGTTCTTTAGAGACTAATACTCATCCCAAGGTAAGTTTCTGAAGTAAATGGAATGAATAATTTATTCCCTTATTTTTCCCTGGTAAGGACTGCCCCCAGGTCTTTCATATCCTTATCACAAGGATCTATCATAAACTCCTCGAAGACCAAGACAGAAATGTCTGCCTACAGGTTCCCTTCTACACCAGAAAGCATCACACACAAAATCACTTTTTATTCAAAAGCCTTTCACTGAAGCCTCCTTCAGCCTTCTGTCATGATGTGAACTGAAGAAAGATTACCTTTTTTATTTCGATTTGCTGATTTCTATTCATCTGTGGTAAAATTTTACAACAATGTCATTAATCAAAACTAAATTTAAATAAAAATACTATTTCATTATCTTTTATTGTTGGTACTATTGCTCTCATAATGCTGAATAATGTTAATGATGTGCTTGTGTGCCACTGAATGATAAATTAAAAAGCATCTCATGAGTTGAACTTCTTGTTTCTCATTGAGCCCTGGAAAGATTTCACTGGATTAGGTATGGTATGGTCTATTTTATTGCAAAATACTTCAAATTTTCTTTTTTATTTGCTAGAAAAGCTACTGATAAACAATTATTTTATGCAGAACACCAAAGAGCTGTAGCCATATACATGTCTACATAACCCAGTTATTAATATAGTCATGAGGCAGGTAGAACACTTGTGCACATCAATCCTTTTGCAATTAGTTTCTACATTTTGAACAGTGGTGCTGCATTTTTTGCAAAGCCTAATTCTAAGAACTGCCATCCTTTTGTATCAGTGCAGGCCATTTTGCCAATCTTGTTCTTTTTCAACTTTGCTTTTATCCACTTCTACATGCCTTTTGTATTTCTCTTTGATCCTATTAGTACTGAGATCAATCACAACATTCCAGCTGGGAGCAGAATGGGATGCTATCTTTGTGATGTCTAAATCCAATATTTGACACCATTTTTCTTTACACACCAGCTACAAACTGGTATCTGTTCTTCTAACTCTTCACTTTAAGTCTTTCATTGTTAGCTCTTTTTGCCATTTAAAACAAATGAGGATTTAAATATGTAAAAATTTTTGAATAATGCTACCTTTTCTTAACATCCTAGAATTTTTGTTCAGTTACTTTTCTAATCCAAATTCATACATACACAAGCACACTACTGGTTTATTTACAGAAACTCTACTGGACAGAAGGTCAATTTCTCAATGTTTTTCACAAAACCTGAGCAAGCTACCTACATGTTCCCTGTATGTCTGTGGGTTTTCAGAGTGAATAGCATACACCTACTTAGAAAAATATACCAATATGGATAGAAAAAAAAATCCTAATTCAGCCCCTTGGATGGGGAAAAACAACTCAAAGATTTGCAGATTGTAAGTAAGTCTTTCTTGAAAATTTCTTATTGACAAACAGCTTCTTTGTCACAATATTATGAAATGTCTTGAGAAATGGACTTATAGTCTTTACACAGGGCAGAAGAGAAAATGATATTTTTTCCCTTTAATACCAGCTCACTATTAAAATGAAAATAATTAACCACTATGCATAGACTTATATAATTTTTGCTGTCAAAGAGGGCATGGTGCACATACAGTTGCTCATCTCACTGAACATACTAGGAAAATTATTTTAATAATGAATACTTGCCACTGCATTGATTTTAATCCAGTCAAGATTGATAGTCAGCGAAAGAGCAGCAAGGTAAATGCCATTTTAATAAAAACAACTGTTATAACTGATTTCAGCTATTTCACTACTGCAATCCCCTTCAGCAATACAGAAAATGAAAGCTGTTTCTCTGGTGTTGTCACACCCAGATTTAAAGACCATCACTTCTCTAAAATAAAACAGAAATATTTCCATTTGCTGTTTTCTGAAAAAAGCAGTTACTTTTGTTGTGAAACAGATGTCACAAAAAAATTTTAAGCTGCCTTTTCTGCTGGACGGGTATATAAGCACACAATTCACTGAAGTGTGAGGTTCCCGTGTTACCACAGAAAGTAAAATATTTCTGACCATGGCATTTCATTTGTGTGCATACAAGCAGCCCCATCTTTCAGGTATTCCATCTCACTTTTCCAAGAATTAAACTAATTTCTACAGATTCCATTAGGTTTGCTTAGAATAAAGCCATTGCACCCAGTTAGAAAATAAGCCATGAAGCCTATCTGGGGATATGAATTTGATAGAATTTGGATCACTGAAGGACTTTTCAGAAGATTGGAAAATCACTAATTGTATACATCATTATCCCAAAGGGCAATCAGAAATACAGGAATAAAATGATGCTCAGCAAAATGACAGGGTCATTTAGGAAGGAATGAAACAATGGAAAACCAGAAGTAATGTCCATCAAGCTGGCTTTGTGAAAAGCAACTTGCTATCTAAATCAGTTTTACATCTCTAATACACCATTTGTAGATTAAAGTAATTACACAGACATATTATGTAAAAATTTTATTATTGTCTTTGATTTAATATTATTTTCAGAGGAGAATAACCTCAGATTCAGAGGGTCTTGCAAAACTCATTCACAAAGTCCAAAAAGAGGAAATAAAGAGAGAACTAAAAAAGATATTAAGATATCACTTAGTCCATCCCTGCCCAAATGCCCAATGTCTTTCCTGTGAGGGGTTTGCCAGACTTGCTGTTAAAAACTTTCATGATGGGGATTCCTTCTGACCTTCTATGTCATTTCTATCCAAGTTTTCTGAATTTTTTCTGCACAAGAACATACCACTACATTTAGCCTCAGGTATCTTTTCAGTCTATACATTTCTTTTTCTTGAATCTTTTTCTTGAAGCTTCAGCACTATGAAATGAAACCACAGGATTACTCAAGATACAGTGTGTTTCCCTAGGAGGGACAGACAGATGAGGGGGCTAAAAATGAAGACCACCATCTGCAAGGAGTGTGTGGTCCTGTGTAGCACTATCCTATCAACATCAGCCTATCAATTACAAGTATTCAGACTATGAGGCAGACAAAAGACCTTGTTTTTACATATATAATTCTGTTAGAACTTGGACTTGAAAAAATAAATACTGCATAATTTTTCTGTACATTCTAATTTGCCATTGAGGTAATCAGAGTCATGACTTTTGAGTTTTTCACTACAACCACTAAAACTAACAACTGTTTCTGGGTTGGTTTTTTCTTTACAAAGTGAATAATCTCCTGTAATGACTTGTGTCCAGGAGCGAAGCCTTTGACTGAAAAACAAACCACTGCATAATCTGAAAACTACTGTTCTTTATAAACGAGCTGGCAATTTTGAAATGCAGTGCAGCTTTCCAGAAATAAGTGAGAACTACACAAACATTTTATCACACAAGATAGAAGAAAACAAAAACCATCTCACACTTGTTAGTAGGTGCAGAGGGGAGCAGGCATCACTTGGCAGCCGAGGGACAGAAGCAGCTTGCTGTGTCTCAGGGCAGTGCAGCATCTGGAGCTGCTCCAAGGGTCACTGTTGGTCACCAGCAGTGCTGGACATGAGCATGTTCTAATATAACCTGACCATCAGAAATTTAGGAACTAAGATGTGTATGGAGTGAGTCAACATCCAGGAAACAAGAGTGTATGTAAAGCTCTCATCTCTATGCCCAGGATCATAGGAAAGATTGGATTAAAAACAAATGGGAAGGTGTTAGGAGCTCTGTGGCACTGAATTCCATACAAAGTCACCCCCTGGGATGATGAGGAAAAGGGTAGTGACTGAGATATCACACTGTGTCTGTGTATGGTTTAGTTCACTTTGCCTGCCATCAAAATGCAGCTCGTGTGAGATGCTAATGACAGCCTTCTGCAATGTAATGCTTTCAACAACAATTTATTAGCTTGGATAGGATCTAGAAGTAAACAAGGCATTATATTCATGAGAATAATTGAAATAAAGGTTAAATACTGTCAAAACGCAACCATGCTGTTCTCATAACAAATCTGTGGGGGCTTCCACCTATTTAAAATTTTAATACATTTTTAGAGCTCTCAGCAATGCTTGTGACTAAAATGTTGGAAAATGGCTCCTGGGAGGGAAAGGTAGACTGGTTTATGTATTATTCCAGTGCTGTGGGCATTTAGCAGCCTCCTGAAGTAATCAATTATGATGGGGAACTACTTCAGTGTTTTCGTGCTGTAAGACTGAGGCAGAAAATCTTAAGCATGTAAATGATTAACCAGGTCTCATCAGATTTCCTTGGAGTGCCTGGCTTCTCACAAGTTTTCTGATGGAGCTCCACTCTCCCAGTGTGCAAATACATGCTGTTAGTGTAATGTGGTTGCCACAGAATGTATCTTAAAAAGCAACATGCAACACAGCCCATTAGAAAATATTAGGAGATGGTGGGTGAAAAAATCAACCCTGGTTGAATTCTACTCGTGTTGGTGAGTTCTTGATGCAACACATTTGCTGAAACCATCCACAATCAATTACTGAGACAGAAATAGAAGCACAGAAGCAACTTCCTTTAAATAACAGACTGTCGATGCACTTGAAACAGTTCCTTAATTTTTTTTTTCCATAGTACAGAGCTTCCTATGGCTTTTCTTATGGGGTCCTGGGAGCTTCTCTCAGAACAAGCATTGAGCTCTTTTCACACTATGGCAGAGTCCTAGTTAGATAAAAGGTGTAGGAAGGTTGTTATGAAACATGCCTTACATCTCTCCCCTTCAAGGAAAGCCTTGTGTCAAAACAAAAACTGCCAGTGAGAGCAATGAGAGGCACTCAGACAAAGCCAGGTTGCTCAGGCACTAACTCATGTTTGTTGTGGTTCTAGCCTCAGGTAAAAATCCTGAAGATTTAGCAGTGCTACTGAGATGTTTTGGAAATGCTGTGTTAGCCTTTCCTAGCAGTTTATTTCCCCCATCTCCCTTTCTATAGCTAAAGCAGAAGAGGTTGTGGCAGAGCAGATCCATCCTGGCCATTCACAATGCTGCCTGCTTCCCACTTCTGCCTCCATGCAGGCGTGGCATCTGCCCCAGCCCCCCACCAGAGCTTTGCTTTGGGACTACTGAACACTGCACAAGCCAGACTAACACAGCTCATTTCCCTTCCCATCACACAGCTCCTGCCCTGCATCAGTTGAAACCAGCATGCAAAACAAAGACCAACTATTATGCAAATAGAAGAAAAAAATTTATGGCTTGAATTTAAATCTGTAAACATTTACAGATTTAAAGGAAAAATCATGTTCACTATCAGGATGGATAACCTTAGAAATAATGATGCTCGTGTTCACTTCTTTGAGTTACATATTGCTGTAATAAAATGGTAATATGAAATGGCAAATTAACAGGTTATTTAATATGAAATTGACTGAATATTAACATGATTACTGCTTTTTTTTCAAGTGCTACTTCTTTTTATAAATTAGGTTTTCGAATTTTAGAGTATATGATATTTCCAATCCTAAACAGTTCTCTTTCATCATTTAACAGAAAAGGCAAAGTGCCTGGGAGCACAAGAGCAGGAAACCAGCACTACAGAATTCCCTCTCAGAAGGCATTTAAATTTTATGTAGTAAGCCGGGTCTATGACAAAAGTGTGTGTAATGTAATGTAATTGTATCATTTCTCAAAGTTTTACATAATGACTTTCTGTTTCTAAATAATACTTCATTATTGGGAGCAGGAGAATGTAATTGTTCTCTGGGTGCTGCTGTTAGCTCCTAAGGGCACGATCAATCCTGCTGAGACACATAATTCATGCACTGTTTGCTTCTGATACAGCTACATTTACGAAAGCAATGCAGTGATTAGATTCCTCCAGAATAAATGTGTCTATAAATCCCTGTGCTGTAAATATTATTAACAGCTATATCCACTAAAGGACTTGAGCCATTGACATGAGGCTGAGGCAAAACTAACAGACCTCCAAACAAACCATAATTTAAAAACCAAAAAATTTTTAAAATCCCCTCTCTGACATGGCTTAATCCTGGACACATTTACCATCACAAGGCACCCTCCTATCTACTGCAATCTACTCAGTGCCTAGGTGCTGCTCCAGCTTCTGCTCAGCAGGAGCTTCTCAAACCCCTTTCCCACAGGAGGGGAACCTGAGTCACGACATTGAGTATGCTTCTGCCACTTTTTTTTTTTTGAAAGACTCAATCTGATATCAAACACAGCAGGAGCAGAATTAGATGCCTTCACAAAAGAAACCAAGGACACTCATAAAAAACAGTGGCTATTTTATCAGCCAGTCAGTGTTCATGGAGGGAGATCACTCCCTGCAGCACCTCATGCCACAGGAGAGCAGTGCCTTCAGTTCCCTCAGGCTAGACATGATTATAAGTAATGATCCAGGTACTCATAGAAATTACACTCTCTGAACAAAGGGTAAAGTTCATGTCTACAAATTAAGACATCTGCAACAGATCTAGCTGGAGGAAGATGAGTGTCTTAGGGCATAGTCCATCTCATTTAAGCAATGAACCTAAAACTCATGATGTGCATCACTCCTTGGGATTGCTTTTCCCCACATTGACTGTAAAGGGAGCCCTAAAAAGCTAAACCAGATATAAATGTATGCACTGCATACTGCTAAATTTAGCTGAAATCAGTTTTGCACCAAGTGTTCATTAATAATTTAACTAACAAGAAACATGGATGAAAGTGAGTCAGTGCATTGTTTAAATATTATTTATGTTAACGTTGGACTTTGCAGAGAGCAGAAAGATGAAACAGGGACTGAATAAACATAAATCTTTCCTAATAGTGGAGAAAGTCATATTTATGTATGTCTTTGTATCCAGAAATACCATATTGATTTTCCATCATTTCCACATATGCCATTAATATACAGAAATTAAATTCTGAAGGCAGTAATTTTTAAAAGAGAAAGAGAGAGAGAGGGAGAAGGACTTCAATAAACATATAGGATTCCTGTAATAGTCCAAGGAGATTTTCACACACAGCTTTGTAACTACTCTTGTTATTGGGTTCCATGGACTGTGTCAGGGAATCTTCTCAGGACATCAATATAATCAGTTTGTCTCAGCACATCTCCAGATCAGCCTTGAAGAAGACTGGTACTATTTACAGTACAGAAAGGCTGATTCTTAGATCTTTCTTCCCATTTGCAAATAACATGTATAGTGCTTACAACTGTACTGAGTTTTGTTCCTCAACAGCCTGTTTCCAATGTATATAATCTAGGAAAAGACCACCTATACGAAGGCATATTTCCAGGCTTCATGTAGCCTCTAGTAACATGGAACCTCAATCCCATCTCTGCAGAATTGAAACCTAAATTTCCTGCCAGATGACATAGGAATTATTATATTTAAAAAGTAAATGAGAACTACTCATTTTCTGCAAAAAACCCCAATGTAATTGAATCATACATCCCCTCTTGTTGACACTAGTCTATAATTTGGAATATGCCCTCACCCACTCCATTAATCTCACTAGTATATTTTTTGCTTTCTTTGACCCATAGCCTGCATTTAAGAGCATCACTTACTGTCTTCTGAGTGTTCAATTCACTGGTACTTCAGACAGGCATTTATTATAATTTTCCTGCAAATGACCCATTTAAGGAGAGGCAAAGATGTTAAGTATCACAATGCCACAGAGAAAAAAGACAAGAAAAACAACAAAAATCAAGGGAAACTGTTGGTAAATCCCTAATTGGGGTTTGCAGACCTCATTAGAAAAAATAAAGATAAGAAATAATCCTTAATTGAAAGACAGGTGGACTGAGAGATCAGCACTCAAAATTCATCTGTTTCAACTTTGCTTTCTCCCTGAGCAAAATCAGTTGGTGGCATAAATATTGTTGACTGTGCTGCCTGTGGTCTTTCTTAATTACTAATGTTTTAACTTTCCTCTTTTTGTTACCTATTTCCCATATTAATCCCAGCTTGCTACCTTTCTGTCTTTTATTTTTTTCTTTCATCTGCTATCTGCTCTCAAATTTAATTTTGTTAGTGTTTTCATTTTCCTGCTTCAGCTAAGCACCACCCCATTCCCATGCAAGTCCTCAGTCCATGTGGTCTCTCCAGCATGAGCAGAATTCAGCTTCACAGCAGAGGCACACCAGAGTGCCTTTTACTGTGGTGGATGAACAGGATGTGTCAGCAACAAGGATGAGCCTGTGGACTTCAGGGAAGAGCTTGACTGCTGTCAAAAAGCAGAAGTGGATGCCTGTCCATGCAGGAGGTGGGAATGAGGCAACAGAGGTTGTTCTACCTGGAAAGGCACAGACAGAGCAGGCATCTTGGCTATCTGCCATCAGAAAAGGTCTCTCTCTGCTGGCTCTCCCTGTGCCTTTCCAGCCACCTGAGCGTGCAACTCCAGCTGAATTGCTGAAGGTTCAATATGTTTGATTCCCAGTTCGACAGATTGGGCCCACTGTAAGCTCTGAGCAGGTTGCAGTAGTTACATAGACAGTGCCTGACCAGGAGCATAAATATAAACACATGCACTTGCATGGTCCTCAGTTCTCAAAAGGAGATGACAACAATTTACCTCCCCCTGTGGACAAACATGAAAAACTTTGAAGGAGTACATATGACCCCACCCAAGTCATATTCACAACCTCAACCCCTTGAAAACACAGCCACAGTAAAGCTAATTATGCTGTGCTGGTCCAGATTAATGTGTTGCAACAGCAGGTAGCACAATGAAGATTTAGCCTCTGAGCTCTCAGGCAGTAATTTCCCTGAAGGAAACAGAACAGTTGCACCAGCTCCTGCAAGCCTTCCACTATCAGCAACACACAGCAGCTCCAGCAGCATGCCAGAAACAGTCAGGGTCTTTAATACAAGAAGGAACCACAAGGGAACATAAAACCTTATTGACCTTCCCTTTCCCTCTCCTGCAGGAAGGCAGCCTGAAGGAAGCTGAGGGGTTTTACCAGAGATAGCCCAGCCTTGAAGGACACAGGACAAGAGTCATCCCAAGGTGTGTCTCACCCCTGTGCCCTGTGATTGCTGACTGGTCAAATTGGAGCATTCCTGAGCGCGTGTCTCACTTCGGACTCTAACCTCTAGCCAATTTACAATGCATAAGAAAGTTGTCTTAGCCTTACCTCAAACTGAAGGATGTCTCCCACTTTAAAAGGATCTATTCACCTAGCACTTAGATGACATTCCTAAGTCAAGTTCAGACGCTGCATGGATTATACTGTTTCCTTAAAAAAGTTTTCACTAAAAATTGGTGCTGCTTTTCATTTTCACAGGGATTTTTTTTCCGAATCTCAAGGCCCTTGGCAAAAGTAAATAGCTAAGGCAAAATAAACCTTTTGAAGAGCACAGTTCTAGCATCTATGTGTTCTATGAGAAATCGGTTATGAATGTATAATTTAGGGCTTCAAGGAAAATTTTAAAGCCAGGTATAAATTAAGGACCTAATACTGTACTCACTGAAGTCTGTTAGAACATGACTGGACTCTAAATGACCACTGGAGGTTACTGTTTCCCCACAGACATTCAATGAGTCAAGCATTATGCTAATTCTTTTCAATTATTAAATATAGGCATCCTTAATATCTGTGGCTGCAAATTGCTCCCACACATGGCAAGCTTTGTTAAGTATGTTCCAGGGGTGGAAAGAATCAGGGGCAGGGGAAGGGGATTTGAGCACACAAGCATAGAGATGCAGGCAAAGAAAGATTTCTCTGTGCTTATTACTATTATTATTATTATAATTTGTTATTATTGCTTGTACCACTTCAGGACCTAGAAAACCAGCATTTAGTAGGTTTCTGTTGTGTGAAGAGCTCTGCAGGTTGGAAGTGCTGTCCTGGCCACCCACAAACTTAGCAAGAGACAACAGGCCCTTACAGGCAGGTAGGAATCCACCAGACAGCAGCAACTGGTGAGACAGACAACAGCATCCACACACCAGTGGCACATCCTCATCAGGTTTTGGCAGAAATTACAGGCACAGAGGGATACTTTGAGGCAAGATCCAAGGGGGGGGACAATAAAGCTGTTTGCACACATTCACAGAAATTACTTTGCAGTGCATTGGGCAGCATGAGCTTTATTGGTGTACCCCTGAAAAGAGGTGAGCAAGTAGAACTGATTTTGGGGTACCAGGGGAAGCAACCAACACCTTAAGAATGAATGAGAGCTACCAAGCTGGTTCACATAACTGATTAACTCTTTGCACTTGTTAGCACTGTGGGTATCTTGTTTTATTGCCTTAACACATCATTTCACCTTAAAGGTTGTAAGAAGGTGGGTTTTTTAGGACAGATGTAGTATCATTTTTTCTTTTGTCCATATTACTTCTATCTGGAGCTTGTAGTACAATTTTTTTTCTGTGCAGCAGTGAAAAATTTTCTGCTGTAAATTGGGGATAATAATTGCCTTTTTTATGTCTCACTCATTCGAAGGCAAGTTCTGGGAGACAGGGACTGCCTTTTAATTTCCATTTGTGCAATTCCAGTACAATAGCTCTGGATCAGGGCCCCTAGAAACTCCTTCAGTGCAAGTAGTAAAAACAGTAACGAGGTAATCCTAACCTCTCAAAATATCTTCAAAGAGTCAACACAAACTTTAATGTTTTAAGTCATGTCAGGAAGAGCCTAATGGCAGTTTACCCACAAGAACCTGATATTCCTCACTATTGGCAGCCAGAGGCACCTAATGGCATGTTAGAGACAGCACAACAAGAGAAGATCAATGTGACACAAAAAAAAAAAGAAAAAAAACCCAGCCCAGTGGTGTGTGGAGAAAGTATTGTGAGGCTCAGGGGAAGCAGCTGCTTTGTAATCTGTAAGGCTCTATAAAATACCACAATCTGAAAAGAATAGAAGAATTTTAAAAATAGTACTCCATTTTCCCTACTTTAAAGATTTGTCACCCCCATCATTTTCTCTTCTGCAAAGTTCTGCTCTCTCTCAAAGCCTTTTAACTTTAATATTAAAGTGACATATCACTTTTTTCCTCTTTCCTTTTATTAGGGAGGTGTGGGGGAGGATTTAAATATTTCCCTTCATTGTTGGATTTATTTTTTCCAGTCCAAAGCTGGTTTTGAAATTCTAAGCAGGGTTAGAAGCTTTGGTAGAAATTCAACAACATTCTGTTTATTAAAAAAAATAAAATCTGTGCTTTAAATCTCTGTCACACTGTGAAATTACATTAACATACTCTTTTCAACTGTTTTATTGAAAGTCTTTCAGCAGGTAAAGCACAACTAGGCACAAGAGAAACTTCACCTTCACAGATTTTGGGTCTGGTTGTCTCTCAGACATATTCCCCTAGAACAGACTGCCATCCTCAGTTTGGTAGAAGGACACCAAGTCTTTCTCCTTCCAGTTGTCACTTCGAGTCTGGGTGAGTCTGCAGCCGACACTAACCATCACTGTCGGAACCCAGGACATTCCTCTGACTGCTCTGGATGGCTCAAGACCCTGGCAAAGGGCTCAGAGACCTTGGCATGGAGTCAAAGACACCTGTGCCTTTGATTTTAGCCCATGGAAACAGTTCCCAACTTTGTGCAAGGAGTTAAAGCCACAAGAGTTTGAGCAGAATGCTAGTGAATTTATCACAGAGGGAAAATGTAGAATTTTGGGGATTTAGAATGGAGGCTCAAGAGGCAAGGTGGAGGAATCTGGGCGTGTCCTGTCTTTCTTCTTGTCCTCCATCTTCTGCTGCGATGTTGGCACTTTTGGATTGGTTTAGAGTAGAGACAGACTGTCTAACATAGGTGATAGGTATTGGAAAATTCTTGTAAATAAAGTACACGGAGTTTTTAGTATAAAAAATAACACAAGGGCGGTCAGTGTGCCACGGACCGACCTGCCAGACAGACCTCGGAGGGTCGGAGAAAGAATGTTCTAGAGAAGAGAAAATAAACAACCTTGAAAACCAGATCCAAGGAATCCCAACAACTTCTTCGGCTGTGGGGCCTGGAAAAAAGACTCTTTAATACCTCAAGAGCCATTTCAGCAACATAAAACCCGAGAATCACCTCTTAAACAGGTTCTGGATAAACACTGGGCACCACACTGTGGTTGATATGAGCTATTCCTTAACCATTCTACAAGGACCTGAGTGGACATGGTAATAGGTGGCTTCACATTTAAATCACTGCTAGAGCAAAAGTCCTCACCCAGAAACCAGGGAAAATTATCCTGATGATATGAGCAGAGCAAAGGACTCGGGGAACAAACTGTCCCCCCTGGCAAACAGGAGACAAATGGTCCCCTAAGGAATACTTTTATTAAAGGCAGAGTAACAAAATGCCTTTCACAGGTGGAGAAACAGGGCATTCTCAAATAAGTCATTCTCAAAGCACAACTGCACCTTATGGGTTTTTCTTCCAGAAGAAGAGCAGCCATGGCAGCTGGATGCCTTTCCCTTTCTCTGCCAGTGTTCACCAGCCGTGCAAGATTTTTTACAGCTTTCAAGGCCCATCTCAGCAGAGCAGGTTGGTCGTGGGTGGCCCTGGGCTCTGCTCCATCACCCACCACCTCCCACCAGTCCTCCTCCACAGCCAGGCACATGTGCTCCCCGCACAGCACAGGGACAGCTCCAGCCTCCCTGGAGTCAGCTCTGCTTTCTGACCTGCTGCTTTCTGACCAACCCCTAGAAGAGAGTCACCCACCTCTGAGAGCAAAGAGAGATTGCAAATTGTCCTGGAAGCATGGGGACATGCTGATAGCTTTCCCATTTCCCAGTGACTTCTGGGTTGGGGTAAGGAGGAAGAAGGCAGGGGTGAGGGAAGGAAGAGCATGTGGGAGTTGGTCCCCTGGCAGAAGTGCAGTCAGATCCAGATGCTCAAGCACAGTCACGATGCTGAAACTTGAAAGGAAACAAGAAAACTGAATTAGTGCTATGTTGTTTCTTTTTTGCAGGTCTGGGTGCTCCCAGGGAGTAAAAATGTAGCCCACACAAAGCCTAAAACACATTGTGCTCTATCAAGGGCAGAATGAAATAAAATAATTTAAGGCTTCCTTGTTTCCAATGGGAAAATCATTTCTCTCCCGTGCTGAAAGTACATACAGACAAAAAATGATGCCACTGAAAAAAGCTCATGCAAAATTTTGAAGGGATGATTTCCAAGATCCTTAAATATTTACTTTACAGGACTCAGTTAACATCTTTGATGCCAAGAAATGTAAGGTTGATGGAGACAAGACCAGCGAGCTCTGAACCAGCTCTTGTAAAAGCAGAATTCTCTAGAGCAAATAGCATCATTATCCATAAAAATGACATTTCATTTTTTGTAGGTTTTGTAAGAATGCCTAGTCTGTTCACAGAAATCTGCTGTTGATTGGAAAAGGCACTTTTCAAAGGAGTGACAGAAATTACCTCCCCTTCTCTGTGTCTAGCATTTACTTTTCTCCTTTCATTTAGCTGCCTTGATAGCTATACTAAATTAACTAAATTACTGTGGTCTGCTCAGGCAGAGACAGTTATATCAATAAAGAAGTGTTAATATATGTATTTGGTATCAACTAATGCTCACATCAATATGGTGGTTATACAGATTTAATATATTTTTGTTTCTTCCCCAATCACAGAGTAAAGTCTTCAGAACAGCTATAGTAAGCACATACAGCAGCTGGTAAACTCTAATATCAGTTTGATATGATTGATGAAATTTAGATGAAAAATTTCCTCTGGGCTACTAACAGCCAGAAAAGTTTTTAAGGTATAAGGTGTTATTTAACTGGTGGATTTATTTCAGCTCTAAAGCTAGACAGATTTCAGAGAGTGTACAATGACAAAATGACACATTCAGTGGTTCCGCTTTGACTGTGACCATTACAATATTGCTTTATCCTGTCACTCTTATTCCAGAGATAATTCCTTTTTCTTTTTCCAAGGAGAACAAAAAAAAGTGTGAGCCTGACATTTTGTTCCACCTTTGGGCAGCACAAGGACAGGGGAAGTTGGCTCATGATTATGTGAAATAACCAATAATTAGATAGACACATGACAGCAGAGCTGGCAATTATCAGTTGATAACAGAACTGTCAAGTGGCATGTAAGAAGGAAACATGCCTGGCTATGCAGAGTCCTGAGTAATCCAGAATTTTTTATTGCCTCATCTCCAAATAGTTTTATATGATATTGAATACAAGTTAAACTAAGTTCATAATAGAGGGGTCATGAGTCAAAACATTCTTCAAAAATTTGGTTATGAAATTTTTTACAATTTTTTGATAAATTATGCAGTTATGTTTTTCCTTAAAGGTGGCAGTGCTGGCTGTCTGAAGCTCTGAGTGGGCAGTAGCCATTCTCATGAAGATGAAAGGAGGAGCAGAGTGCACAACTTGCTCATTTCAGAGAATGCTGTTCACAGATGCAATCAAAGCCATCTCAGACTTCTTTGTGGAGCAGGTGAGAAATTTTTCAATTAACGGTTCCCACCTTGACTTGCTAAAAATTGTTAGGCATTATTTGATGAAAAAAGTTAAAATTTCTGCGCTCAAAGTACTTTGCTTTAAAATTGAAGCAAAACCATGCTTTTATCTGAGCTGTGTGCTCTAAAGATTTTTAATCCCAAATATTTTTGAGATTTTAATTTTTCTCTGTAACCAAAAGAAACATTTTTAAGACTTAAATATACTCCCACCTACTGCTCAGCAGGTTTTTATCTTTTCCTGACAGCTGAGTTTTGAATAGTTTGGATCAATGGACACAGAAGTCACAGGTGGAGACAACTTGCAATGGGATATTTTGACATGGCAGCATCTTTCTTCTCCAAAATGAGTTTTCTGCAAAATAAATAAAATTTCAAAATTCAGGGGGAAAATTCCATCTATTTTTTTCTTACCAACTTTAACCATGTTATTCATCTTTCCTTTAACTAACATATTCCCTTTTTCCTACCTCTATTTTGATCTCTTGAAGTCTGCTAAGAAAGGATGTCTACAAAAATACTACATGAGAGAAGTCAAACATCCTAGCAGAAGATAAACTCAGTTCATTAATAAGTTGTACAGGAAAAGTCACCCTTCCCTTGCTGAATCACTGCCAGGTGTCACCAACTTAGCATCAATATCTTGGGACAGAAGAAATTAATTACTGCAGCATTTTAAAGCCTCAAAACTTTATGAAAATTTTAGATATTACTTGTTACTGGTCCTACTGAGTCTGACACCATGAAAGCTGAAAGTTTGTCCAGTGAGAACCAAAGAAATATGTCTCCATAACTCTGATACAGTAAAGCTTAA
This sequence comes from Fringilla coelebs, assembly GCF_963513975.1. NCBI lineage: Eukaryota > Metazoa > Chordata > Aves > Passeriformes > Fringillidae > Fringilla > Fringilla coelebs. The sequence continues at coordinate 33,017,717 of NC_140030.1, forward strand.
CTGCCACCTTTTTCCAAAGCACAAGTTAGGGACCCTATTAAAGTAGGCATGTGAATTCAAAGCTATCTTCACTTACTAATAAAGGAATAAAACAAGTCTTACTCTTTATCACATTCTTCCATTTGGAAGGCACTGGCAGACAGGAGATTTTAATCTGAGTTTTCCAGAAAGACGATATCTACTTGATGCCTTTTGCAAGAGCTCTCAGTGGAAATAGACATTATATCAACAAAATCACTTACTTTTATCTTCAAATGATGTTTTGAAAAAGATGTGATGTTAAAGGTTTATTTCTTAGCTGAGAGAAAATGTAAGAAGGAATGGGACTATTATTCCATAGTAAATTTTAGTCTATATAATTTTACCTTCCTCTCTGGGTTATGACTTTCATTTCTGCTGCCAATAAATTTCAGGTTTATTGTGGTTGGTGTTGGGTACCTTAGCCCTGTTATGGCTGGTTATCTCATTCTCACAATCCATTTGATACAACCTAATCCATTAGTACTCATTTTCCCTCTCAGGAGCACAGCCATTATTTCCTCTCTGATACATGAACAGACATAAAAATAGCAGAGTAAAATCAGGTGACAGACTCCACATTGTAGATGCCACAGTCAGAAGTTTTCTATGCAATGAGCAGCATCAAAAAAAAACTAAATTAATCATAACTGACAGTTTAAGAAAGAAAGAAAGGAAGAAAATATTCAAATGCACCAATGACACCCTGGGAGTAGAGAAGAGCATTTCAGTGATTGTCTCAGAAGAGACAAATTAAATCCCTTGCTCTGTAAGCAGCAGAGATGATGAAACGTGGTGTCCTGCAGATCTGCATCTCAAGTCTCTGCTGTCTCTCTGGATTCTCTGATGTCTAAGCAACATGATTTCACATCAGCTTCTGCCCTGATAGGGCATGAACCTTCTGCCTCCTCTACCTGACCAGCTATTTTCACATGGAGGTTTATTATTTTCATAGGTGGTTATTATTTTTCTTATCTTTACATTTCTGACAAACTTGGGTGAAATCAGGTCATGTGTCAAAACGTTTGGGGCCAGTGTTAGCAGGACTGTGGACAGCTGATCACCAGACAAATGCAGCATGTTTTCATATTTCATATTTGCTCAGAAATAAAAGCAACCTAAAATAAAACCTGTATTTGAACCAGAAGTTGGACACACCTGTTATTTTCAGGGATAAATGGGTGGGGTAGACAAACAATGAAGTGGGATGACACATGAAATTATTCAGAAAGAATTCAAAAAGATAGAGTTTTGATAGAGATTAGGAATAAAAGAGGGAAAAGCCCTTTATCTAATAGGGAAAAAAACTACTGCCATATTCTTTGGCAATGACAGCAGGACTCCACTTTCCAGCAGCCTGAACACAAAACTGTTTGGCCTCCACCCCACAAATGGTCTGAAATATATTTGCTGAGAGTGAGAATGGGAGTCACAGGCACATTAGATGCCTTATGCCCAAATTCTCTGTCACTCATCTGTTAGCACAATTTTCATCTAAAGGATACTCAGGAAACTTCTGAAGCTCACAAAGGAGTTAAAAAGAAAAAAAAAGAAGCAAAGACACTTGCCATTTAAAATAACATCTCTCTCTTTCAGCTGTTCCATGAAAGAAGAAAACAGAGAGCTGTTGCTTTTACTTACCAATCAACTAATATGAGTAAAGAAAGTAATAAAGAGCTTTTATGAACATGCATTTAGTTGGGGTAATGGACTTTCTGTAACAGATATCCACCAACCCTGGAAGTGTTCAAGGCCAGGTTGGATGGGGCTTTTAGCCAGCTGGTCTCGTGGAAGGTGTCCATGCCTGTGGCAAGGGGATTGGAGCTGGGTGATCTTTACGGTCCCTTCCAACGCAAACCATTCCATGATTCTATGATAAATGTGTGTTTGAATGCTACCACTCCTCACAGTGTGAGTAGAATCATTGCCTTCCTGGGTTATGGTGCTCCAGAGTTTCTCTGGCTATTGCACTGTGCTTGACTCTGGTTGCTCTTGAATAAGAACAAAGAGAAAGCCTTTAGAGGCCAGGGAAATGACTGACAACTCAAATCAAGTTTCTGTTAGTGCCTGTCTGCTGGCCTGTATGAAATTAATCTATCTACATAACATTTTATCACTTAAATAATTAAGCTCAATCTCATCTAGCTGGGTCTTTGAATAACATGTAAATCAGAGTACCACTCTAGCCAGAAATTGGCCAAACTAGTGCCAAAATCTGTATTGCATTTAAGCTTTCAGCAGGCTCAGTTTCAAGGCACAAATCTAGACTGCTCTCATTAATGTTTTACAGCAGAGGAGCAATCCTCTTTCACAGTGAGTCCTGGTAGGCCAAGCCCAAATGTAGGTGCCCCATTCCCACTTGGAAATGCTGAACTCATTCTCTCCTCCCATGGAGGCAGGGAGTGTAAAGAAAGGCCCCCACTTTCACTACATGATTGCTGTGGTGACAAAAAAGGTGTCCATAAATCCTTCCTTCAGCAGCATGAGCATGAGCAGACATAGGTTAAGGTATAAAAGGTCAGATGTGAGCCCAAGGAGTTCTCCTACCTTTGTCCACAGAAAGGAGGGAATGTGTTACTTATAAACCATGTCCTCAGTGATAGATAGGCACCTGCCTTGCACCATGCTCAGCAAATTCTGTAGATATTTATGTCACCGACATGTTTTATGAAAAATCCTTTCTTTAGGATTTTTCCTCCTGAGAGGCTGAGAGGCCTCAGGAACAAAACGTAAACAACGATTATCTGCTGCTGTGGAATGCAACAGGTGGATCTGTGATTGTCTCATCTGGTTGTTTCTAATCAATGGCAAATCACAGTCCAGCTGTCTGGACTGTTTCGGTCAGTCTGAGCCTTTGTTATTGATTCCTATTCCATTCTTAGCTAAGCCTTCTGATAAAATCCTTTCTTCTATTCTTTTAATATAGTTTTTAATATAATATATATCATAAAATAATAAACCAAGCCTTCTGAACATGGAGTCAACTTTCTCATCTCTTCCCTCATCCTGTGACCCCTGCTGACACAGTCACATATTTACCTGTAAAAATCTGATCCCTAAAGCTGTACAGATGAGATCCTGCTTATGAGATTAAAAACACAAACCCTGTTTAAAATAAAGAAATCAATTTTAAAAGAAACTCCTGCATGTTCCATCCATCTCTAACTAAAATTTACTACCTTGACATAAAAGTCAAAGTTTTAACAGGGATTTGGAGACTGAACTAAATCAACTCTTCTTCTTGACATACAATCCTGTAAGAACAGCATAGATGTACTCTGGAAGGGTTTTTACAGAAATCAGGCTTAGCCAAATGGTGCTTTCCTTCCTGAAGTACTTAAAAGCTTTGCCATGGATCCAGACTTGGTGATTTGCTGCAGGACCCACACCATTTCAGCCCTCTGCTTGTCAGGACTGGCAGCACCAACCTCCTCAGGACACTCCCATGACTGCAGCCTGCCTCATGTGATCCTGAAAAACACTCCAAGAACATGCTGAGCAGGGGAATTATACTGCATGGCCATGACTCATTTATGCACAACAGCTCTCCAGAAAACATGAGGCAACTATTGGAAGAGTGAGCCCTTGTGGGGTTGTGTACATGGCAAATCTCTCAAGCTTTACTTTCATCCTGCTCTCAGTGCTGTGGGTCTCTGAACTTCATCAGAAAAAATGCTTATTAATGATTCAGCTCTGGGAACTCCAACTGATGTAGAAGAGAAAATGTACCCTTTGAAAAAGATCTGATAGAAATCTTCTCTTTCAAATCTCTCCTCAAGACCTACCTCTGCTGTGGCATCTATCAGCCAGGTAATGATCCTCACACATTAACAGCAGTCAGGGACAACCCACACCTTTTATTAAAGGTGTTTTGCAATGACTCATAAACACCATACTGAGCCTACAGATAATTTATATCATCTTGTGCTTTCATTCCCACCTGCTTTCCTCCTTTACTGTCTCCTACCTCTTTAAACTTATTTTTTATATTCTTTACAAAGTCCTGTCCTATATGTATGTGTGTGTATCTGTATATATACACACACACTTGCCTTGCACCTCCACACATACCCTCTCCATTCTCAGAAAAATTACCTGGGCCTTTCTACAACAGAGCTTCCATACACAAAATGATTCGCACTTTATTTACATTTTTAAGCCTTAGAAATCAAAAGTAGACAAGGCAAAATTATCTTAAGAAAGTTTTTAGTATCTGATGAGGAGAATATTTTGGTTTTAAGTGATTTGAATTAGTTCCCCTAAATATATGGAATTACATTATTTGAAAAAATGAAATAGCCGGATCAAATAAGAGTTTACATCTGTCAGAGAAATCCTCTTTAAGGAAAATGTCCAAACAAAAAACTCCTAATGCTTTTTTCCCCCTTGGAAGTCACACAAAATAAAACTTAGAGTGATATGTCATCATTCTAAGTGAATTTTAGGAGTTAGAGAATCACTGCTTGTTTTACTACCTCTATATACATTTTAGAATTGCTTACAGTATGAAAGATGTTTGATAATGAAGTGGTAGGTAAAGCATGACACGTTAAGCTAAAAATAGGTTTAGTCTATTAGTGCTAGGGACAGGGGTAGTTTATTGCTGTGGATGAAAGCCAGCCCTCTTTGATGGAATCAGACGGAATTTTGCCACCATGACCTCGTCCAGGCCACTGTTCTGGGACACAGACCAGGGTCCCAGGTCTCAGTTTCATTATCTGGCTTGATTACTTCAACCAGAAACACTGGTGCATGGAAAAACTAAACATAAACAATAATGAAATATCAGCTCATTATCACATTTGGGACAGAAATCTTTCACACAGGCGGCCCCATGTGCATGTGGGACTCCAATAAAGTGACTGGTCTCTTAGAGAGCAGTTCTGTTGATGACACAGCAAGCTCCCAGTTCACTCACTAGTGCAGAGCACTATTCCACAGCTACTTCCTGCATGGAGTCTACTGCAGTCAAGCTGCAAACTTCTCCTTTTGGATGTCCAGCTTCCCATGCTTTCTCAGGAGGCTGCCAGTGGCTTTTCTCCTGTGCAGGAACACATTTCCTTCAGGACAGAGCAGCACAGCCTCAGCCCCATTAAGACTTCAGGCTTGATAGACTCCTGGTGGCAGTTCTGAACACAGTACTGCTTTCCCTCCCTACCTGAAAGCTCTTTAGAAGTGTCACATCCAGCTGAATGCTACATCAGTGGCAGCTTTTTAACAAAAGTGAAGCTAAAATGTGTATAGTTTAGGGGTTACAGTAGAGATTTAGAAAGTCTTTGGAACAGCCTTCTCCCACCCCCAGACATGTCAGAGCATCCTCCCTTCTCACCCCTTCCAAAGCCACCTGGTATCCAGGGACTTCCACCACCTATAGGACCGAGGGCCACCAAGCAGCAGCCAGGAGGCAGGTAAAGCTGATGCAATGCTTTCCTCCTATGCAGAAGTTCCCTGAACAAACCTGAATTCCATAATGCCAAAAGAAAAAAGAAAAAAAAAAAAAAAAAGAAAAAAAAAGTGTGTTTCATGCTGTCCAGACACAGCAGGAAGCTGTCTCCTAGAGAAGACACCTCTGTTCCCTACTGCCCTCAGATTCCCAAATAGCAATTCCCTTATCAGATACAAGGACTACTCTTGAAATTCACCATTATCTCAGTCCAGATGAGAGAGTATCAAGGTCAGAGACAGCCAATTTGTAAAGCTAAGTAATGCTAAAGAGAACACCATACTGTATGCTAGATTGTGCTAAAACCTTTGCTGCCTCTCAACATCTTACCCTGTCTCAGAACTGATCTGAAGGTGAGGATTTCTTGACACATTCTGGAAATCAGGCAAATTAATTAGGTGTACACAGTAAATTTTTTTTTTTTTTTTTTAGAACCTTTTAGTTGTCACCAAGACTGAGCAGCTGCTCAGAGGACAGTAGTAGCTGCTGTGGCTGAGACATTGTCATTCTCAGCTCCTGTTTCAAGCAATTTGTGGTATTCTGGAAACCATTAGCAAAATTATGCGGCAGAAATCATTGCAATATACTCAAAGAAAAATAAAAAAGGAACAGCTGCACCAAGTTGATGATCTAAAATATATAAAAACTATAGAAATCAAGTTATTCTAGTTGTCTACTTGCCTCTTGGACCATATGATGTCTTTGCAGGCAAGCCCCCTGGCTAAGTAGTTGATTTTCTTTAAAATGGGTCCCATCTTCCTGACTAAAATCTGAGCTGGTACCTTGGGCACCTGAGCCATAAGCCACCCAAAAGCCCTTTTCTGTCTCTAGTGACACACAACATTTAAAACAGTAAACTATTTACTACTGTTGCTGAACTGCAGACCAGCTCTAAGTTTTCACATACACACTAAATATTTTTCATAATAGAAGAGTTCAAATACTCTCTTATAAGACCAGAGAAAAACTCCTGACCAGAATTTAAACAAGCTCATTAAACCACATTTGACATGACTCCAGAACAAATCAAACCAAGGGATATTCCAAAATATGTCCTGAAAAATCACCACAAACAATAGAAATGGCTTCAAAATAACATTATCTGTGCAGAAATCTATCCATCCAGAATGAATTAGATTCCCATTTAATATAATGGCATAGACTCACCACCTTCATCCTTTCTTTGCTGTCTCCTAGAGTCTGGGGGTTTTTTTAATAATCTACAGAAAGAGACAGATGTCAGTGTCCTTCTAACTAGCAGGCTTTCCATATATCCTTATGCCCATAATTCACCTTCAGCAAACCTTAAGTATTGCTTTCACTGCCCAAAAAAACCCCAAACCAATAAACTGCCTCTGTCCTATGAACAAATTTCCCTGAGTGTGTCAGCTTCCACCTCTTTATACTATCAGAAGGAGGAAGGCCATCAGACCACTTCAGAGTTGGTGAATGGCAAGCCAAGGCTGAGTTCCCCAAAGCCCCTGAAACTGGGACAGGGATGAACCCAAAGTGTCCCAAGCCAATCTCTGGGGTTTAGCAGTCACCACTCTGGCCATCCTTTGTCCAGCTTATTTCACGAGGTATTCATTTGAGGGGGGAAAACATCTGTCAGCTTGCAGAAACTGGTTAAAGAAATCTAAAGGAAACTGAAGCATCCACCTAGACTCCCTACAAGAAAAAAAAAAGGCAATAAGCACCAACCATTTGGTGCAATGCAGTGTATTCCAAGGGCAAGAACTTTTGTTCTTCAGAATTATTTTTCTAATGTCACCTCTGCCAGGGATGATTTAAGAGCTTCCAGATAAGGGAATGAGTTTCATCGGAGGCAGAGACATCACCTCAAGTCTCCCTTTAGCTTCTTGATGAATAAAACACCTTCCCCAGCTCCTTCTAGCACCTCACTGCTACATTCAGAAGTGGGACTTTAAAGCAAATGGAAATTATTAGTGTCTCAGTGTAAAGGCCATCTTTAAGAAATTAGGAGAGCAAACGCAAGTGGAATGAGTACAGATGAGTTGGCTGAGCTTGAAGGAGCTTTAAAACCACCTTAAACCAGGTGTATCTGATCTACTCCTCTGAACAGCTGCCACTACCACATAGCAGCGCTGTGCCTGCTGCAGGTGAGAACAAATAGTAGCTCACATTTTCAGAAGGTGAAGGCTGATGTAGCATTTCAGGTGCCTTACATGCAAGAATTGCTTCTTGCCATTGCCTAATTGCCATTATTACTTGCATGTAGGAATCTGCTCTCTTAAACTAATTCATACCACTTCCAACAATACAGCAGGGTATCATGTAAAAACATAAATAAAGCTTCAATACAAATTTCCCTCTCTGTTCAGGGGAAATTTCTGATTAGTCTCGCACACCAGGCCCTTCCTTTTCTAGCATCTACCAGTTCTTGTTACTGAATGCCAGTGACCAGGCAAAGGAATACAGGAGCTGGGAAATCATTTGCAATTCACTCCTTCTGCCAACAAAAGTAGCTTCTGCAAGAGGATGTCAGCCTTTCCCCCTTGCAATCCTTCTTCACAGCTACAGTAAGGAAAAAGAATACTGCACATTGCCAGTCATGAGTCACCCAAAACAGCACTGTGCTGGGTAGCCACAGTCTGGGTTTGCCCAAGTCCCTTGGAGAGGAGCAAGGATGAACCTGAATTGCCCTACATGAGTTTGTTCAGTTCATCTCTGGGCACTCTACATGTAGTTGATTTTGAATACTGAGGTATTCTTTCCTTCTCTACCAGGATCTTTTCATTTGGTAATGTTTGATCTGGAAAGATATTTTGTACAAGTCTCCATAATCTCCAGAGGATTCATAGTCATCCTATTTCTTATGTACAGACAGTGCAGGAGCAGCACAATTGGGTTAAGGTCTGATAAGGAAGGCCCCAGTTCCCACAACACATGCATTTCCTAACAGCCAATGTTAAAGAAAGAAACTCAGGCTGTCCCATGTTCAGAGAATAGAACACTGGAAAAATGGGGATTCATCTTATTACATTACAAAATTACTTATTCAGCTCAAAAAAAGCAAAGGTGCCACATCCAGATAGAGGGTGCAACTGTGCTACAAATGCTTCAAGGAGAAAACACAAGAGAAAAACTTTCCAATTTCATATGTTAGTGTTGACATATGAAAAAAATGGTTACTAAGAAATGAGATTTCTAGCCATCTGGAGACTGAAGTTCTGGAACATATTTCCAGAAAAAATGTACTAGGAACAAAACAAAAATCCCCAATCAATTTTCAAGATGGGGCTAGATGTGTTTGCAAGAGGGTTCTTTGCAATGGTTTCTCACACAGAAATCCACCTCAGCACTCTGCCTGGTGTTTCCAAGCTAGGAATAACTTACAGACATTTCTAGGGAATCAGAGCACACAAAGGCTGTTCTAGCAAACCTTTGGTCACATCACCTTTTCTATGAGGTACAATAAAGCATTATATGCAAACAGTCCAACAAATTTAGGAAAAAAATACATCTGAAATCTTTGGGCATGAAGAAGCAGAAAAAATTAAAGCCTTAAATGCTCATTTAGGGAAAAGTGCTATCTACAGTGCACAGCATATTGAAGGGCAAGGAATGCAATTAGTGCTCGCTGCTGTATTTCAGGAGTGCTTGATCATTTCTTCTTAGCATGTAATTTACATATTAATACTGGAAATGTCATTTGTTTGTTCCTTGCATTATCACTCTTTGATAAGCACATGTCATTATTGCATACAAATAAGGAGCTTCCACCTGTCTGACAGAAAACACAGCCAGAAGTTATTTACAGAGCAGCCCTAGTTAGTCTGTTTCATGCCATAATGAATCACAAGTCTCATTAGTGGGCACCTTTCCTTCCTCCACAGCAAGCAGGCAGAGAAAGATCCTGACAGGAGAGCTTGCACTGCTCACTGCATGCCAGGAGGCAATACAAGGTATTTTGCTACAAGACCAACACAAAGATATGCTGGAATCATGCTCGTGTGCCTCCTGAAGGCACCACCTTGTACTTATATTCCTTACAAAGAACGAAACTTAAAACCCATCTTTGATAAAAATCAGGGCTTGGGAGGAAAAAGAAAGTCCAGGAGAGTGACAGAGCAGAAGTGCTGGGGCAGCCTAAAAGCAGGGCTCAGCTCAGCAGAGCCACAACCTCCTGACAGTAGAAGGTTTTCAGTCACAGCAGCCACCTGAGTCCTCTGACACAGGCCAGCCTTTGATCACTCTGTCAATAGTGAAGAACAGCATTAACTCCATATATCTGATGGAATGGCTATAAGCATAAATATTTTAAGACACTTGGGTCAAACTAAAGGTCCATTGATTCCTGTAGCCAGTGTCTGGCAGTGGCTATCAGCAGATGCTCCTGCCAGGAACATGGCACACAGAGAGCCCTGCTGACCACAGCTGATATTCCCAGCAAGCAGGTGTTTGAGGCTGCTCTGTGCCAGAGTTTGTTCTCAATGGCCTTGATTCTCCAGATCCATCCAATTTTCATTTATACTTCTACATCTGACACATCCTGTAGCAATGAGCTCCTGAGCTCTGTTAGAGGCTGTGTGGAAAAGTACTTCCTGCTGTTTGTTTTGGGCCAGATGTCTAATAGCACCATTACACTGTCCATACTGCACAAGCTGGGAGAGACAGGGAATGATCACCTCCAGCTGGACTGCACCATATACATCTCAGTAGTCTCTCTCCCAGGCTAAAAGCCATAACTCATTTAATATCCCCATGTGCAGAAGCCGTTTCAAACTTCTGGTTAACCTTATTGTCCTCCTCTATCTTCTCTACATCATCTTGAGACTAAGAGATCAGAAATGACCTCTCTATTCAACACTCCATATATGTAACAGTAACAAAGAGATATTTTATCTTCTATTCCTTTCCTTGTAACTTCTAACATCCCATTTGCTTTTCAGTTATCAATAATCTTTTTTTTTCAGAAAATTATGTATAATAACTTCAAATTCACATAGCTAATAGACAAATTACAGTTTCATACATATATTTGAGACTGGTTTTCCCAGGTGCATTATTTAAAATATCTGGGACCTAGACTTCATCTGCCATTTCTAATTTACAGTCAGTTAATATCAAGAAATCCTTCTAGTGCTCTTTGCAGTTGGTCTGACTTTTGGTTATTCTGAAATATTTTGTCTGATCAAGCAGCAATTATCACCACATTACTTATCCCTTTCTCAGATCATTAATGAATACACTGAACAGAAAAGAGGCTGGAGCTGTGCATACTCCTCTCTATTGTGAAATAGAGATAATTTACTCCTACCCTGTGGCTTCTTTCATTTAACCAATTATTAATCTGTGATGTCTTAATATCATCAAGACTCTATAGTTAAAAATATTGAAAGTTTTAAAATTTTTTTATTAACTGCATCACCCTTACACACATATTCTTCCCAGAACTAGAGTAGATTTGTGAAGGATGACTTCGGTCTAGGAAATCTGCTTTGCCCCTTCTCTATGCTGTATTTCAGCACTCTCTACTCTTTTCTGTCATTTGTAACAGCTTCTACCAATTTGTCAAAGACAAAAGTCAGAGGTACTGCTCTGTAGCTCCTTGAATTCTCTCCAATAAAAACTGGTGTTACATTTGCCACTCCTGAACCATCCAAAAGGAAAAATCATTTTAAACAATAAGGTGGAAGCTACAACTAATTGTTCAACAAACTCAACCCTGAGTTCAACAGGTACATACTTGGCTCATACTGGCTGATACTATCAGTTTGATTCTTCCTTTTCCACTGAATTTTCTAAACTTCTTCTGGTGTCTGTTCATATTGAGACAGTTCCTCAGACTTGCCTCCTATAAAGGAAGGTTTTATGGTTGGGCACATTCCCCAATGAATGCCAATGAAAAGAATTTATTTCAAGCTTAGTTCCCTGCTTTCTCTGGGCTCCCTTTAATTCTCTCCTGCTGAATTTGAGATGTCAGTATATTCATTCAAAATCAGTTACTCTAGTTCATACTTCTTCATTTTAGACTTTTATTACTGGTAGAAAAGTATTCATATTCATAGGAGTTTTTAAAGTACATATGAACTTGATTGAGTTTTCTGTCTCATGCTTTATGAGATTTTTATTTTTAATATTGAGCAGTGAAAAAGAAACTGTATTTGTGTACACATGATCAGTTTCACAGCCTCATGTTTTATATCATCCTATGCCTTAGTGAAGGAATACTGCATCCCAGAAGATTTAACCACCCCAAAGATAACAGCCACAAATTAAAAATTCAAGACAGTTAGTTCTTTTACTCTTCTGTAAATTAGTTGCTCCTTCCCCCTCCCCTCAAAAATAAAACCAAAAATATCACCCTGTGTATTTAACTTAGATGACAAGACTACATTATTTAGGTATAGTCTTAAATGAAGAAGGAAGATTTATGTTTCTTCTCTGGGTTTATCATGGGTCTCTGAACAACCAGTAAATGTCCAATGTCATATTTATACTGCCACACGCTGTGATTTTTCCTGCCTGAGAGACTCCATGGCATATGCCCTCTGCTCATCTGCAGTTGTGAAAATATTTTAGCTGCCATTTGTAGAGAGAACCAATAGACAGGAATGAAAGCACTAAAGAATCCTTTTAAAACTACACAAAATACTCTGGCTTAATTTACCATTGCAGCACACCCTTACAAAAAAAGAAACACAGCACTATCTCTCTCCAATGATACTTTTTGTTTCGCCAGATATCAACACTGGATATTGCTTTAATAATGAAGCTGACAAATTATTTCTATTCACGATTCAGCACCCCCAAATATTTTTATATAAATAGCAGCATTTGCACCATTTACTTTTAAGTACATAGTTTCTAGCAGCATTATGTCTAGACCTATCAACCCTAATGGTCATTTTACCCAGGCCTTTTAAAAAATAAGATGGTGATCATTTCAGACATATTTTTCTATTGAGAAACTTCTGGCTTTAAACAAGCCTACTTTGATATTTTTATTTGATATCTTGTTGTATAACACAAAGCCTGTTTTTTGTTGGGGTCCCCCCTCAAGAAGTCCACATGGGGTTGTGCTCATCCTCTGCAGCCTGAGGCACAAAACCACCATGCTGACTATCTCCTGGGTCACCACTCAGGCATCAACAACTGGAAATTACAGCTTACTTCTTACCTAAGCACACCCAAGTATCTGACAAATGGCAGTGGAGGGAAAAAACATATATATAAACACACAAATATATGCATAATATATGGGGGAACCAAAGAACAAAGTTCAGCAAGGAGTGCATGTATTGGCTATAGCTCACCAGGTACAAACTGCCTGCACACCTTTGAAGCAGGAATGCTGAGGAAGGTGGGTGTATCACTCCAAGGGAGCCCTGAAACAAAGGATGGAGTGACACTGAGGTGTTGCAGTCATGCTCTGTTGAAATCAATGCGCAAATGAAACAAAGAAGGGAGCAGCACAGCAGTTATGCTCTGTTGAAAACAATGAAGCTAAGGGGAACTAAGCCAAAGGAATTATCCAGATGGTAATCAAAAGCTGAACTGTGCTTCATTAACTCAAAAACACATACTACTTTTCATGCCCTGCATAAGCTAATGAGCAAAGTCACTCAAACTCCACCTAAACATGAAACCATAACTTTACATTTTCTCCTCCCACAATGAAAATAATAAAAATATAGATTAAGGTTAGGGAAGACTCCATTGCAACTTCCAGGATCCATCAATGGGCTGAATCTGTCTTGTCCCCAGAGGGATGCCACTTGGGTAAGAACCTTATTTTATGTTCACCAAATTATTATCCTCAGCGAGCTTTCATTGGTGATTAGAGCTTGTTTGCATATTGCTTCAGATTCATTTTTGCAGTCAGGATACTACTAATGGCAATGTCTGAACCTTACCCTGTCACAGTCTTCTATTACCAGTGTGTTCGATAATAAAGTGTGCTATTCCATAAAGTGTGAGCTTGAGTCCTTCAAGGGCACTGGCAGCTGCTGGCAGGGGATGACATGCTTGACAAAACTGATAATAAACCCACAGAGAGTGGGGACACTGCCAGTGTGTGACCCTGAATTATTGGTCAAACCACCCTGTGACACAGTTGCTATTTAGTGGGGTCCACGTAACAGAGCCCTGATAGACTAGTCATGCACAAGGGTCTCATCTTCCCTGGGGGCACTGATAGATTGCTCAAATATAAAGAGTTCAAGGAAACATCTCCCTCTCACCTGACAGTATATCACTCTTACAACCCAACAACTAGCATGCTGCTTTGCAGGTTTGGTATGAGCCAAAACCCTGAGGAAGATTTTCACAATTAATACAGAGAAAAGCTATCTTGAAAGCAAGTAGAGTCTGGTGACCACTAACAACTAGTGTGTACCTGCAAGCTTCTCAGGCAGCTCACAGGAAAACCACAAAACCAATGTGAGTGCCAGGGAATTTATAGAGGAAGCATGCACATACTTGGCATCACAGGAACACAAGTTTAAGTGCTTGCTTCCCTTGAGGTGGGTCAGAGCCATACCCCAGGCTGCAGGCACTGAGAGGGTAGCTCTGCTACCCAGCAGCTGGTATGTGGCATGGGGAATCCCATTTCCTTAATGAACAACATTGGCTGAGCTCACCCTTCAGAGAAAGGCCAAAGGTGGGGAGAAGGGCCTCCTTCTCAGCATCTCATCCCTCAGCAGCATGAGCAGACAACAACCAAGCTTGGAAAATTCTGGGAGTTCGCAGAGCTACCAGCACTGGGGGAGAAACACTGAGATGTCTCACCTAAGTAAATGCTCCTGCAGATGTGGGCACTTTTTGTGACTCACCTCAGCACAAAAATAGCTGTAGCTGCCAAAATATATGATTCTATCTCACTACTAACCTAAATGGGGTTACTCACACTAATTGCATGAGAAGGGATTGCTTGATGAAGTTCTTAGACTTGTGTATTTCTGGTCAAGTCCTGAATGGATGCAAATTAGCACAGCTTCAAAGAAATCAGTGATTCTGAAGGTGGGGCTTCCACTGTTTGTGCATTTGAGAGGAAAGGCAAAAGAGACAAAGCAATTCTGCAGGAGAAAGTTATGTCTCCACTAACATATTAGTAATAGATAAAGAAAGTTGGTACAGCATAATTTATTTGAATTGTTATTATGTTCTTTTTAAGTCTGCTAGGCAAACAAATTAGTAATGGGTTAAATGTCAAACCTCTGTAGTGGGATTTGGAACTGATTAAAGGATACAAAGGCAGAGAATTTAGGCACATAAATGGTAAGAATTTAAAGGTACCTGTAGAGGGCCAGTACTATTTAATATACTTAAGTTATTACTAATCAGGAGATGATTGTGTGGGAGTCTTTGGAGGACATAAAAAGTTGAGACGCATCAAGTCTGAAAGAGGTTTGAGGAATTAAGAAGGATGCAAGTACATAAGCAGATAGTCATCATCTCTAAGACAAAGTGATACTTCCACAGAAAACCTCCATTTGCATGGTCATTGCTAAAGCACAAGTCAACAATGGAGCATCTCTCCTATGAGGAAAGGCTAGCATAATTGGGGCTGCTCAGTGTGGGCAAGAGAAGGCTCCAGAGAAACCTTTCAATACTTAAGGGGCTTGTAAGAAAGACATTTCAGTAGGGCCTGTAGTGATAGGGCAATGGGGAATGGGTTTAAACCGAAAGAGGGCAGGATAAAATTGGGTGTTAGGAAGAAATTCTTTATGGAGAGGGTGGTAAGGCACTGGAACAGGGGGCCCAGAGAAGATGTGGATGCCCCATCCTTGGAAGGGTTCAAGGCTAGGTTGGATGGGACTCTGAGAAACCTGGTCTAGTGAAAGGTGTTCCTGCCTATGGCAGGGGTGTTGGAATGAGGTGGTTTTCAAGGCCCCTTCCAAACCAAGCCATTCTATGATTCTCTTCCCTTCCTCTCTCTACTTCCCTCTGCTATAAAATCTCTGTGGGCTGAACCACAACCATTTTGCACCTGTTCACAGAAACCCTTTGGAGCTGCAAGTGTCATTCTGGGAGAAGCAGCAGTACAGGCAAACAGTAGTTATTTCAGCAAATTTTCTCATGGCCATTTCACACTTCAGGCACAAAAGCTTCAGAAGATGAAGGACTCTTGCACACCAGCATTTCTATAAAAACTTTTGTTCCCCACTGACCTTGAGTCTGGTATATCTGTGGGAGATGTATGGTATATAATAACAGCAGTGCTGGGGGAAGTTCAGTCAGTCACAGCTTACACACACAGGTAAATGCATTTTATTAACTGAAAGCTTTCATTTTCTCTTGTGGGCTCATGGGAGCCCCTTATGGCATTTTTGTAAGGAGAAAACAGAACTGAATAATCTTTCAAGAAAAAGAAAAACTAAAGCTTACAATTAATTCAGCTCTATAAATGCCAAACATGGGTTCAAAAGCCAATTTAAAATCTTCAACGTAAGATCAAAAAATACTACAAAAGGATGTAAGTATTTTTTAAACAGGAATGTTCTCTTCAGGAGTCAAACCACTTCACAAGCTGACAACTTTCTGTATTCATAACCAGCAGCTTCCTTTTGAAGCAACTTTCACTTTGAGATCTGATGGAATAACTCAACATTGCAAAACAGGCAAGTACTATAAATTATGCTTATTATTTTGAGTGCTACAAAAATAAAGTCACAGATAAAAATCTCAAGATGTGCACAGCCTAAAAAACTTATTAGTCCCTGCCTTACAGAGATTCTAGCTGATACATAAGTGAACAAAAATATACAGGAAAGCAATGAAGTAAGAAAATAGAAATCCATTAATTAGCAGTTTGTTTTGTGGAGTCATGTATAAAGAAATAACAGGTCAAGCAAGTATTTGTAACAGTTCCCCCTTAAACCAAATTATGGTTATATTTGGGCATATTTGAAATAAAACACATGCACTGTCAGCCCCTGCCAAATGCAGCCATCATCATCTGAGAACAGCACAAGGTAGAGAAGGAAGTAAAATTCCATATTTAATCAATGTTGACTATGAAAAAATTGTTAAGGCAAATGGCTGAACCATATGGGTATAAACATACATTCAGACAGTGATTCTTCATCAGCAGAAGAAAAATTCCCAGCATTTTAACATTCCTGTGATATAACATGCAGTAGGTATATTCATTTAACTAAATTTAAAATTGCAAACACATAGAAAACACAAAGTTCAAGTTCTCTGTAACATCAGACAAGTGGTTTTTAGGCTTCTCATTAGGTTTCTACACAGAAATGAATTTTATACACAAAATTTGTATCATATCCATATATCCATTTCTCTTGCAGGTTTGTACCCACTGCAGAGAACATTTTAAATTATAGAGCTTCCTAAGCATAATAAATTCTTTGCAGCTAACTCACAAAATACACTCCTAAGTTTGTGCAGAATATGTGCTGAAATCGTGCTGTTATTTCTTTGTTATTAGTTAACAACTCTCTGAGGCAAAACACACAGTTACGCTTGCTCATGACACCTGTCATACCACTAAGCTCTGATCTGTGGATTAGTCAAAGGCATGAAGTTATCAAAAAAACCATAGCAGTTATCTAGACATTAAATAAGAAAACTTTTGTATTAGTTCATTAAAAATTTAAAGACAAAAGTATAAAGTAATAAAAAAAAACTGTTGTGAATTCTACTTTTGTCTCTAATACCTCTTTATTTTCACATTGGATTTGCAAAAATATTTTTTTTTAATAAAAGAGTGCTGGTGTGTCAGAAAAAAAAAAATTGTTACCTGGGACTATTTCTGTGACTCCTAGAACTTGCCTTATGGGATTAGCTGCCCAAAAATGACACTGGAAATACGGGTCCTGCAAAAAAGAGTCTACTTTTATCTAGGTCCAACACTATGAAATATTTTCTGCTTGGAAGGAAGGATTTGTTCAGTGAGGCTATTGCATCTGATTATGTGACACTGCATGGTACCAGGAATAAACAGACATCAAAAACAGTACTGTGAATGGAAGAACAGCTAAAAGCTTTCGCAGAGATACTGAAAAAACAGGGAGAAAGGACATGGAAGAGACCTATGCAGCACGTATCTCCAAGTACGGTTTGCCAGAAAAATGGCATAAAAGAAGCTGTTTAAGACTTACAATCTTTTAACTGTGAGAAAATGAATATGTTTCACAAGTTTTCTGAAGTCCTCATGAAATTACAGTGTGAAAGAACTTTGCCTTTCATGCAAAAGTGTAACTCCTGACTGGCTGGCCCCAGGCTGGACAAGCTGTTTTGCTCTTTCCCAGGACCCTTATCTTCAGAAATATTTTAAAAATTAAGTCACTCCCATTCAATTTTAGGTAACACTTAAAAAAATGTGACTAACAGCCCTTTTTCTTCCATTCTTCTCCCTTCTCTTTCCTTTAACATCTGCCATCTATACCTTGCTGGCTGGGACATTCACCTAGGTGGTGGAAGGCAACTGGAATTCTTGCAGGATGAGAAGGGAATGGAATTGTATCCCATATATTGTATTCTGCCCTATCAGAATTACATTATATAGATTACCTGTAAGGAAGTCATTGATACTTCCTCTGGTTTTGTCTTATAGATGACTACTGTTCCACTTCTAAGGATAATTTCTGGGACAATCAGTGTGTCTGGAAGGAAGAACCTTTTGGGAGGCACAGGTAGGATGACTTTGGATCCAGGCAAGGATGAGGATGTGTAAGAGACTGTCCGAAGTTTCCTTCATTTGCCTCACGACCATCACAAGGAGAGACTAAGACCCTGAAGACTCTGGCTGGAGTTCTGGCCTGGTTGAGGTGGATGCTTGCCAAGTGAGTGTTTGCAGGTGTGCTTGCTGTGTCACCACAGTCTTACACCTGCTTCACGACCCCCGCTCATCACAACAGCCCATCAATTTCCTCACCTCTTGGCCAGACGCCACCAGCTTTAGAGAAAGACTAATTTTCTGAGGTAACTTCAGTGATCCCCCACGGAAAATCCCTCATCTGCCTCATGACCACGTCAAGGATGGAGACTGAAGGCCCCCCTTCCCCCCAAGGACTGAGACTGAGACCCTTAAAATTCAAACAGAGGGGCGCTGGGCTGACTGAAGCAGGATGTCTGCCGAGGGTTACCTGCAGATGTGTTTGCTGGACCAACACTGGTTTCCCACAGAAACCAGTCCTGAAACAAGGGTTCCTGCTCACTGCTGAGACTGGTTTGTCCTGTTTCACAACTAGACTATTTGTACTTGTTCTCATCAGACTTATTCTCCACTGTCCTGTACCTCTTCCCCTCCCAGTGGAGGACCATGAAAGACTCCTGAGTTAACCAAAGACTTTAAGATTCTTCCCAATGTGACAAGACAGATCTATTGGCTGGACAACAACGATTTCATCTCTCTGTTGGTAACTATATTCTCCCCCCACATCTTTCCCTCTCTGTCTCTATCCATTATCTCCTTTCTAATCCTTCTACCACCTTTGTTGTGGGCACTCAATAAAAGGTGCATTTTGTTTTGATTAATACTGAAATCCCCTTCTGTGTTGTTTTTGCCTCTGAGATCAGTAAACGAACCACCATGATCCCCGCTTGTACTAGCACATCATGACAGGATGTGAGATGGAAGCCTATTGCCCATAGCCCCTCAAAGTGATTTGAGAACAACTATCCCCTCCAAGTGCTGACTGTGAATTCCTTATGAGACATGAGTCCTTGAGGGGGCAGAAAGGACAGGCATTGTAAGCTGTCGATTCCTGTACGGCAGTAGGAACCTTAAAGCTGGACTATACACAGAGACACACAGTTTTCCAGCACCCAAATCTGCTGGTGGACCCAGAGCAATTCTCACTTCACTGTGTTGTGTCTCCTGAAGAACCCCTGAGGTTGGCACTGACACACTGCAACTAGAATGTACAGAAATCTGCATCACTGCTGGTGCCACGTTGGGAACTAAAAGGATTTCTGTCACCACTGGGACCAAGGAGTTTAACATTGTTTGTTAGCTCTGTGTTTTCTTCCTTAAAAAATGTTAGGATACTGACATTTAATGCTGCCTAGTTTGCATACAACTAAGCTATATGGTATGGTAATTTTTGCTTTGTTTTTTTACACATTATTTCTAGTGTAGTCATAGTCTTTTGAGATTTGCCATTTATGCCCTAAGCACTAAACAATACACTAGGATGCCACTTACCTAAATTTTTTTTGGACATTTTTATACGATGTTCCCTGCATAGTGACAGGTTCAGTACTATTAAAAAAACAGCAGGAGGAAAACCCAATTAAACTTGCAATTTTCCACCAAGCAAGACACATATGCAGAGTGCCCACCAGATGACTTGCTCTGTCCTTGCCTGCACAGGACATATCTACAGGAGGATTTTCCCCTGGGGGTACAGCATGTCTCATTTCCTAAAACTGCTACCTTTCTGCAGAAGATAAATATGAATAAAACATAACCATAATTGCTTTCTTCACCTCAAATATATATACTGAATTTACAAGAAGGGCTAACATTTCAAAACACTCTCCAGACCTCTGAAAGCTGCCTGGGCTTTCAGTTGCAGCTTCGCTGTACACACCAGAACTGCTTCCCATGTTGTTCAGGCTATTGTGGTGTGCAACTCCTCCATACATGGGCAATCATTTAATCTTCACATATGCAGGAGGAAGACTGGACAGTTTTATGCTCACAGAACTGGACCACTCCTCTGACATCTCATCTGCTCTTTAAAATCAATCCCATTAAGGCACTCTTGGTGTGATTCACAGGGAATCCAAACCCTGATTTATATCAAATCTAGGATGCAGTTTGTCTACCATCACTTCATCTGTCCTCAAGCTCAACAATTTTGGCAAGGAAATCTTCCCTGTTTCCTCCATACTCAAAGGAGCATTTTTAGGTATAGATATAGGTATCCTTCTTCTCCGTAATTCATCAGCATCTCCCATTTCAGGATGGGCTGAGTCATTTGTCTCTCTGTTCAGCAATTAAGAGCCTAGATCGCTTTCTAACTCAACAATTAACTCCAAAGCAATTTACATTAAAAGAGTTGAGTCTTATTCCCAATTAAATCATTGCTCTTCAGTTACTATTTTTATGTCAGGAATGATGACACTGTGACATAAATCCCAGGGAACTTGGGTAAAGTAACCCTCTTACGAGAGTGTCCTGGTTTTGGCTGGGATAGGGTTCATTTTCTTGGTAGCTTATTCAGTGCTGTGGTTTGGGATTTAGTGTATGAGAATAATGTTGATAACGCACAGATGTTTTGTTTGTTGCAAGGTAGTTCTTACTCTAGGTCAAGGACTTTTTGCAGAACACATTTTCTGCATTTACAAACAGTCAAAATATTACTGATGGGTATAAAAAAAGAAGAGATTTCTTGACTACGTAAAGAAAGACATAGAAATTTGGGAATCTTCAGGACAATGGATAGTTTCATCTTCCTCCCAATGAAAGAAAAGCTGAATGTCTCAGGCTTCTCAGATTTCTTGCCAGAACAGTCCCATCTGGAGCGCTATGACTGCAGAGCAAACATTCAGAACTCTGTATAAGTTCTGTCCAGCAGAACAGACAATGGAAAAATCAGTTGCCTCAGTTGAAAGCTTTAAATGCACTGACAAAAGCATCTGTGCCAGCTGAATTAAAGAACACAATCACTCAACCCTTGCCTTCCTCTGGATCTGGAGGACTGTAAACATCAAGCTTTGTGCTGCCAAGCATTCCCAAGGACAGCAGTAGTAACAGTGCTACCAGTTTCTTCTTTACAACGATTTCCAGTCCTGCCAATGCATCATAATCTGGAAACTCTGATGGTTTTGAGGGCATTTATGCTGCCTGTAATCCTCCTGCTTTTGAAGCTACATCCTTGCCTGGCAATTATTCTGCTGTCAACTCTCCAAACACCATTGTGCTCACAATCTTTGGAACATTTAATGCAGCAAGAGCCACTTCTGCCTCACAGTCCAGCAGTATTTTATTTGGAGAGACTGCCAGTGTCTCTGGACATAACATCACATCAGCAGCTTCTGCACTCACAAACCAGAATACATGAAAAAAGTTATTCACACCAAAGAAGAGCTGAAGAATTCAAACAATTTGAAACAAAAAAGATTGCAATGGGAAAAATTCCTCCTAAGCCACCACTAGTAGAACTTATAATGTTTAGGACTTTCTAAGTTTATTTTGAAATACTCTATTTTCTCTGATTGCTCAACTATGCATTTTTGTGGTTGAGTAAGGAAACAAAATGTTTCCATTTCAGTTCATTTCTGTTTCATCTTTAAGTTTTCTGCAGTGATAAACTCTCAGGTAAAAAAAAAAATCTTATAAAGGCCAGATTGAATGAGGATTTGAGCAACCTGATCTAGTGGAAGGCGCCCCTTGCCCATGGCAGGGGACTTGGAACAAGATGATCCTTACGGTCCCTTTCACCCCAAACCATTCTATGATTTTGTCTTTTAAGTTTCCCATGCTCTGTCAGTGAGGAGTGGCACAAGAAGCCAGGAGGCAGCAAGGCCAGGACAGCTGACCTGAACTGTCCACAGGGATATTTCATAGCATAGAATGTCATGCCCAGTATCTAAACTGGGGAGAATTGGCCAGGAGGGGGAGGTCACTGCTTGGGAATGTGGTGGGCAGCAGTCAGTGGGTGGAGAGCAATTGTGTTTGGCATAACTTATTTTCCTTGGGTTTTATTTATATTTCTTTCTCCTTTTCAATAAAATTTTGTTCTTATTATTGTTATTACTATCATGTTTATTATTAGGCGTGTTATTATATTTTACTGTATTTGAAGTCTTAAACTGTTCTTATCTCAGCCCATAGGTTTTACCTGTTTTTCTGATTCTCCTCCCCACCACACCAAGACTGCAAGGGGGACTGAGAGAGCACTTGTGTGGTTGATGCCTGGGGTTAAACCAGAACAGAGTCAAGAGTCCAAGAGTCCTAAGTAATAATTTCTATTCCAACAATACTTACACACATATAACTAGAACACAGATAAAATGCATGAGTAGTGATAGAAATTACACCTTTCTGCCAAAGTGTGGCTCTTACCATTACCCCACTGTGTCAGGTCCCTTTTCCCCCTGTGTCCCTGGAAGCTTACATTCCTGGATATCCAGTGGTCTGTCTGCAATAGGACAACTGCAGAGAGCATTTGCTCAGGGTGATTACTGGCCCAGCAGAAGGGTGCTTTCCATTTTGCCTGCCTGAGAGTTAATTCTGATAAAAAGGAAAAGCACCTCTATTCCTCCCCAGTAAGCACCTATGTTTCTTATCCAACAGCTCATCAACTGAGCTCATGAAATAGTTCTAGGATGCAAATCTCACTCCTACCCCAGCATCAGAGGGAGGAGAGGTAGTGAGACAACTCAATTTCAACAGGCTGTTCCAATGTATCCCTGTGGGCTGGCTATTGCTAATAACAATCCTACATACCCAAGGGTCCCTATTAAATCCAGAACAAAATTAAGTACATAACATGAGCTTAAAAATTATATTTCCAGGACAGGTACTTAACACTGGGTCCATTGTAAAACATGATACAGGATTTGGGTGCCCAGCCTGTTCATGAACTGCTGAATATCACTTCCCTGGGAGTCTAGAGACACCTTGTGTGGAGATCACAGATAGGTACAGTGTTTTACAGACAGTAAGTGCAAAATCCATGAAAGAAGCCATAGCAACCATGCTTTCAATTGATTGACTTTCATACTTAAGACAGAATATTTATTTAAATGCATTATTGTGTGGACAACTTACTGATGCTTGGATTTTTAAGCAGGATTTTCCTTCAGCCATTCTGAAAAAGCAAAAGAATAAGCATACAAATTAAGATGGGTATATTACCCAAATTATCAACCTAGCTTGGTCACTGGGAACAGTGAGATCATATTAGCATTATCATAGCCTAGATATTCCTCCCCTCAGCAAGAACGGCTCCCACATCATCCCAGCGATTCTGCCCAGGAAACTGCAGCCCTTTGCCTGAGCTATCTGGCACAAGATGGCTTTGTGCCCTGTGCACAGACACCAAATGTTGTGGGAAGTCCAGTCATTAGGAAAGGGAAAACAATGCCATCCCAGACCAAGCTGGCAGCCCACCACAAACTGTCCTACCCAACAGCAGAAAATAAGAGATCCTTAGAAAATGTACACACTGGGGGAAATCTTCCTGGAGGTATGCCCTGGATGAGCAAGGACAGAATCAGCCAGCTTGATGTAAATGACTGTCCCTTACCAAGCTCTCCTTGCTTGAACTTTCTCTTGGTCCTGCAAACTTGATATAACATTACTTTTACCAACCCAGGGCACAGAAAAGGAATGGTTGAAACTCAGCAGCTGCATCGGCATCAAGAAAGGCCCACAGAGGAGCACTCCTCAACCTACAGTCTAAAGGTAAAATATACATCACCAAAGACAAAGGGACACTTCTCCTATTATGCATTCAAAAGATGAAAATTGCATTTCAAAGGCCTGAATGTGCTCCTAGAAGGGAATGTAGAAGGGAACACAGCTCCTTTCACCTTCAGGAAGTGAAGCAGTCATTTATGCCAAAACCTTCCAGCTGGGAAGCCACTGCTGGAATTATGTCAAGCATTTGATTAAGGACACAAAAGTACATGAAGACCCATTCAATATTTGGGTGACAATGTTTTCTCATGCAAATTATATCCACCATACTCACTCCCAGCATTTGTAATCATCAAAAAAATTGTGGTTCATGGAGTTTACAACTTTAATATTCAGATACTTTGTTTTGTGACTTTTACTCCCAATTGTTATCTCTTATGAACCAGGGTTGTTTGTATCAGTATGAAATCCAAAACCAGGCTAGCAGTCAGTCTTCTATCCCCCACACCAGAACATTGCACTTACATTAAAATAAGGGCTCAGCATGAGAGCCTAAAATTCTGAACAGATCAAAATTATATGTATAATAGGGTTTGTTTTTTTTGTATTCCTGTTTAATAGCTTAGTTCATCTACTGAGACTAATGAACAGAAAAATTTATCTAACGTTCACTGAGTTACTGGAGTTAACAAAGCCATCTGGAATCAGTTTTACTCTGTGTGTTCACATTATTAATAAACTATTCAACTGTATTTTTCTCTGTGAAGGAGAGAAAAATATGTGCCAAGCTTATGTTTGAATCAAATGTTTGTATTTGTGGTCCAAATCCAACAAGAGAGACACAACCACAGTCTGCAAACTCTTTAAGTTTTCTCACTGAAATGGCATGGACTACATGTTGCAGCTCTACCAGAGGTGTGGCAAATCAACACAGGAATGGCTATTACTGTTTTACATAAAGATATTTCTAGCTTCCAGTTCAAACCCAAGGAGGAAAATGTGTATGTAATTTGTTAATTATGCTCTTCTTTGCTCTGTATTTCTCAGTTTCAGAAACTGCGTGGATTACAGGGAAGAGTGTGCTCGCCAGGGAGAATTGTTAGCACTTTTTCAAGACTCAGCCTCAAAACCAGCTTCAGAGAGAAAGCAAAATATTGTTTCTTCTTGATAAAATATGAGAAAGGATTTTAATTTTCCTCTGGCTTTCTTGCTTTTGGCTGATTCATTGTTGTCAACAGATAGGTTTATAAGCAATGAAGAACAATGTTAAGTTTATTCAGAACTGAGTTTATTAGTCAAGCTAATCCTGAAGCTTTGGAGGAATTAATGCAGGGATTCAGAAAGGATATTAAAAGACTCTTTTTATGAGCACCAATCAAAATATTTCTGATCTAGGCATTTCTTAGGACAATGAAGCAGATAAGGAAAAACTTACCTTCATATTTTTTAACACTGAAGCATTCCCAGAAGTGCTTAATATTCTGGCTAACCCAAAAAAGAATTGCACTGAGAATAAACTAGCTTAATTTTATGTTTGGCAAATGTTTTCATTTATAAGCATTTTGCTTAATTATTACAATATTCTAAAATATTTTAAAATACAGAGAAGACTGTTTTACAATTTTATATATTTTGCTTTCCCATTTTGAAGACAACTCATATTAACTTCAGGAAGAAGCATGTCTTCACAATCATACTAAATGTCTTAACCTATTTTTTGATGTATTCATAGGTTCAAAATCAAACAATGAACATATAACTAAAAAAAAAGACTAATATTTCTATTTGTTCCAGAACTGATATTTTCTTAATAGATAGCATAGGTAGGATCCAACCCCACTTCCTACAAAAACAGTTACTTTAAGTTACATATCTGATTCTGGAGAATCTGGATCCATATGTATTTTAGCAATTGTCAAATTCAAACTACCTATGGTCCCACCACAATGTTCACAGTTCATGAGCAGATCCATTTTATTTGAAGTTATTTCTTCTTTTCTTGCCTTGCTGTAACAAACACTTTGTTCTCTCTCTCTCAGTGATTAAAAAGAAATGGGAAAAAAGTAAAGAAACCAAAATCTGTATCTCAAGGGATGATCATTTCCAAAATAGCTCATGAGTGTCTTACAAAAGATGCCTGCATTTGCACTAATAATTTCCTGAAGATATTTGTTTGCAATGAACCGAAACTTAACACTTGAATAAAGAATTATGGTCTACTTAAAAAAATATCATTTCTAATCAAATAACTTTCAAAAGTGAGTACAAAATCATAAAGTGATTCAATATACAAATCCAAATTTTCCAAATCATCTAAAATTTAACTCCCTTAATAGCCTAAATACATTTTTTATTAAATTTAGAAGCTTAAATGTTATTGACTATCAATTACCAAAGATTTTGGCCTAAATACATTTTTTAATTAAATTTAGAAGCTTAAATGTTATTGACTATCAATTACCAAAGATTTTGGTCCTTAAAAAGCCAGTATGAGGTAAAAAGCCCCACTGCAGAGCAACTCATATTTTTTGAACCCAAATACCTTTAAGAACCAAGCTACTTCTAAAACATCTCCTTTGAAAATGTGAAAAAAGTGAACTCAGCCCAACCCAGTAAACAAATGGTCTGAAGAAATTAGGTATCAGTTTTCCTCCTCTATAGAATTAAACAGAAGGTACATTTTGTTTTGGAGTGCTTTTCTTCTCTGTGAAGGACACAGCTATACTCTGTTTTATATAACAATACAAGGAAAGAAACAAAATTATTTTTGCATGTATTCTCCTGAATAAATGGACCAGATTTGTAGACACACATTAAATACAAAGTCAACTTATTGAGTCATTGATTTCAACAAGAATGTGTTACCTCTAGTCCAGTACTTAGAGCAGCATCTGGGATATAGGAAAACCTTATTTAAATTCATGCTAATATATTGTTAGAAGGGATGGAAGGAATAATAGGGGATCTTTATACTATTTAGGAAAAAAACAGAGGTGCAGTTGAATCTTGAGCTCTATTCTCACTTTAAGTAATCTAAGATGTTTATTCAATTGTAATTATTAGTCTTGAACTGGAAAAATCCTGATTTTCAGAGAAAGAAAAACTTACTCCAGGTTAAAGGATGTGATGTCTGTTTTCTAGCTGAGATGTTTTCCAGAGGAAAGCATAGTCTCCAGACCTACCAAAGGTTCAGGAGGGCTCCTTTTCAAGCCAGCAAACCTACCTGCAATACTGTCTGAATGGGTAGGAAGTAAAGGACAGAGAGCAAAAGAGAGATACTTCCACAGATTCCTTTGACAGGAATTTTCTAACTTTATCACCTAAAAGTCAGCTCCCTAAATGTCAGCTAGTCCCCTGGGCTCCTTTACAGTTGAAGGAGAGAAAGAGGCCCTGAAGAAGGCAGTTCATCTCAACCAAGATATCTAAGACAGGTTCGATGAATCACTTGCTCATTTCTTTCTTATCCTATGGCTATGAAGAAAATATGACAGGTAACTTTTCGATGTCTTACTTTGTCAAGATGAATTCTGACTTAGTGCCATTTTTCACTCCCCTCTGAAATGTCACTTGTGGATTTTCTTTGCCTTTGTGGTCTTTGTGACCTGGTTCCCTTTCTTGCCAAGTTTTGTGATGCCTGACCTAACCTCACTCAGCGACATGAGCCAGAGCCCACTGGAAGATTCTCTCTTCTGTGAACAATCTTTGGAGGAGACCTTAAGGGAAAATCAATATGAGGGCAAAGGCACTCATCAAGATTAGACAGAACAGCAAAATGGTTTAGTCCAGTCATTGCAAAAGTCCTCCCTTGAATCTTTAAGACAGGGCCAATGTATTGCTTATCCCATTTCAGTCCAGAAGGTCTAGCAGTTTTTGACTTCATATCTTGTGCTGTCATGCACAACCTGATAAATTGCATCAAAATTTCTCCATATGGTTGTCATTCACTTCTGGCCAGTAGAAAGGCCAAAGAAATGTGCAAGACTCTCTCAGAAACCTGTATTACAAGAGTTTTTCTGCAATAGTCTGGTGAAAAGTAGACTTTCAACCTGAATTCTAGAATTCCTTCTATTCTGGAATTCATCAGAATTTAATAGATTTGGGTAATACATAAAAATGTTGTTGTTAAAAAATGTTCATTGAGGTGAAATCACATGACTAATTTAATGATTTTTGCCCTCTCCTGACAAGAGGACCAGTTCAACACAATCAACTATTTCCAGTATCATACAGCAGCACACAAGAAAGCAATCATCGTGAGGCTGCATTCAATGAGAGTATATGAAAACTCAGATTCTCCATTGTAAGAGCAATGGCAAGTATTTCTTACTGAAATCAGAAATAGTTTGTGTTGGGCTTCAAAATGCCTTGTATCATTCAAAATTATGGGGAAGAGAAGCCAGAGGCTAAAATGATATTGAAAACACATCATTAGCAGACAGAAGTTGTCAATCATGGCACTGTCCTGATTATGACAAAAATGGCAAAAAAAAAAAAAAAAGAAAGATCTTGAGTTGAGAGCATCCATTTTCTCTTCACATATGATAAAATGTTGTCATAGAGATAACTTTCTTATTTCCATACATTCTCACTGGAAGACAGTTTTTATCAGAATACAAACCTGAAATATGGAAACATCTTGGTAATTGGCTAACAATGGGTAAACAGTTAAATCCTAAAAAGCCATGGAAGTCTACCTGAGAGCTTCCAATTCTCTGGATTCAAAAGGGTAAGAATAAGAATAAAAAGCAGCATTACACTTGAATTTTCAAAAATTTACCATAATAACAATAACAGCAATTTTGTGAAGAAAACCTATTCACAATTTAAAATAATTTCTAACCAGATTGAAGGAAAACAATTCACACTTTTACTTCAGGTATGTTTACCAAGGCAAATGGCTCCTATGAATCCATGTGAGTTAAGCACGAAAACATGAACTTCAGTAACCCAAACTTTGATGTTCCTTATACAATTGCATCAAAACTGAGGGATCTTTATCACTTTCTCACTAGAATTAAAAGATACAGTAAAAGGTACCATTACTGTAATTCCATTATTATGAATTTAGTACTAAAATGAAGGAGGATTTTAAGGCCTAACAAAAATTTAACAAAATGAAAGAAATAACTATATTGCTTCTAAAGCTACTCTGTCTTTCTCACAAATTTGGAGTAAATGGATGATTTAAACCTCAAGCTGTACTTCATTTTTCCTTCTAGTTTTCTTTTAATGAACACATGGGTTTTAAATGGTGCATTTAGTCCTACAGTGCAGAGAAGCTCCTACCCCACATGTGACCAAATGCTGTCCTGGAAAGATATATGATGGAATGTCCACTTGACCTTCCCAGGAGCATCATTATTAAAAAAGAATGCTGAAGAAAATCAATTGAGTTTTGCTTTTTATCTCCTAAAATGTTGAAATCTTCTTTGGAAGCAATTAGGTACATGTGAACTACAGTGAAAGATGAAAATATTCATACCTGTAATCCATCTCCTGGCTTGAAGACCAAGCCCTTCAGGGACACAACAAATCCACATCATCTTTCTAAATGTCAGTTTTGTGCTTTGACCTCTGGCTTTGCTATCAGATAAAAATCATGCATAACCACATAACTCCCCAGCAACTACATTAAAACAGATGCTGCAAAAGAATAATTTTGTTGAGGGAAAGTCATAATGAACTTAGAAGAACATAAAGCTCTCTTCCACATCCACCCTTGACCACTAAATCAGAGCTTAGGCAATACTTTGCCAGTCACTGTAGAAGACATTTATTGCTCATTGTTGCTTGATGTTAATTTTACTTTGTTTCAGCACATAAAGCTCTTTCTAATCAGAGGTATCTACATTTATAAGTCTCTTTTATATCTAAGGACAAAAAACAGTAGCTAAAAATGCTATCATCATTACTACTGGAAAGGATTCAGAAAATTTTATTTGAGAGAAACTTTAAATATGCACTGGGGTTGTAGAACATAGCTTTATATACTAATGTAAAGCTGTCACTGAAAATTTAAACGCAGACCTAATGAAATCATTAGCACTGAGAAATTACACACCCATATTTTGCAAATAATCCACACATTTTCTATCTTAGAAGTTCTTAAATTGGACAAATCTTACAGGAATCAATCTCCAGAAATAAAGCTCTCTGGTTTTTGTACTGATATCACAGGCAGTAATTATTTACGTATTCGAAAGTCATTTCTCTAGCCAAGAGAAGGCAGTTTTGTGTCACCAGGTCACAGCCCTGGACTGGAAAGCTGTGAGAAGACCCTAGAGCCTTGGTGTCATGACTCACCAGCTCCACCCTCCTGGGGTTTGACTACAGCTGCCAACACCAGTCTGGACCCACAACAGCCTGTCCTCCTCGCTGGAGTTTAGCGGAGGATAAATTGAACAGCCCCTTGTCCATACTGCTTCACTAGCAAGGCTGCAAAGCTGCATGTGCATTACTGAAAGGGTTGTTTCACCCCTACTTTGTTTCTATCAGCACATGATACCATATTTAATATAATGCTAAATTTGGAGTGATTTTCATACAGGACAGATTTAAAAAGTATGAGCAGTGAATTTCAAGCACTTCCACACAGATGGCAATGCAGTGTGAAAAACTATTCCATTTTCCCACACTCAGATAAAAGAGTATAAATGCCAAATAAACTAGAGATCTTTCTCAGAGGAGAAGAAAAATGCAAAAAGAAAGTTATAAACCAATGTCCTGAAGGAGCCAGAAATCTCCATTTATCACCTCTTATACAATCATCCTTATTGCAAGACAGTAGGTTGAGTCACTGGAATATGTCACACCAAACCACTCTATTTTGCAATCTCTTACTGCCATCTTATGCCATTTTTTGTCACTGCACAATCCGTGGCATACTAAAAATTGGCAAAAAAATGCTTTTTTACATAAACCATTGCCTTTCACAAGTGTTTGTCATCTTATCAGTACATTATCATCTGGCCTTCATGTGTGCACTCCCAGTTCTTCAAGAAAATATTGAATTCTGAATCGTCTTTGAAGTTGATGAGAACTGAGAATCCCTAGGACCTTTAAGGATGGTGTTAGAAAGGTTAATAAAAAGCTCTCTCCTTCAAAACTATTTCTTCAGTAGCTCATTGCTTTTCAAATATTTGGCTTGACTCATTTGCACTGATTGACTCCACGGTTCCCAGTACTGCTCAGGGATTACAAAATAAATGAAGAAAGGATTTTAGTTTTCCTTCTATTAAAAAAAAAGAGATGCCTTATAAATGGGGAAACTAGATTCATGGTATACATCATTTGCACAAAAATAATTTACTAAAGTCGCTGATTTAAACAGCACTAAATGACAGAACATCAAATGAGTAAGGCACAAGGAAAAATAATGGTTTATAATGAGCAATCATATTTTATGACACACAAACTCCATTTTTGTAGCATGCATTGACATCAACTGTCCCTACTTATTGCAATCCCATAGCACAATTTTGCAAGACAAAATTTGTATTTATTTTTCAGTACATGCTATTCCTTTTTAACACACTTCAGTGTTTACTTTCAAGGACAATACAGTCAAATGGGAGCTGCAAAATATCTCAATATTTGGCTTTCCCTAAAAATGTAGCAATTACCATATCTCAGTAATACATCCACAGGAGAGTTATTTAATGTAGTACAATCCTACTATTTAAAAGTAAAATTACCTTGTTCTGTGCTCAGTTTCCTGAGAGACAACTATAACCCAAAAAAAAGGACAAACTGATGTGATAGTCTCCATTCTGGATTTCACATCCAGCTCCGCTATCCTTGGCACAGGAACTGTGCCAACTGACCTGTTGGAGAAAGTCCAGAGGAGGGCCATAGGGATAATCAGAGGGACAGAACGCCTCTCCTATGAAAACAGGCTGAGAAAATTAGTATTGCTCAGCTTGGAAAAGACAAGGCTCCAGGAAGACCTTACAGCAGCATTCCAGTATTTTAAGGGGGCCTGTCGGAAAGCTGGAGAGAAACTTTTTACAAGGGTCTGTAAAGATAAGGACAAGTGATAATGGCTTTAAACTGAGATGATGTTTGGATTGCATATTACAAAGACATTTTTTACTGTGAGGATGGTGAGGCACTGGAACAGAGAAGTTGAGAATATTCCATCTCTAGAAGTGCTCAAGGCCAGGTTGGAGAGGGCCCTGAGCTGGCTGGCCTAATGAAAGATGTCCCCACCCATGGCAGGGGGGTTGGACTACACAATCTCTAAGGTCCCTTCAAACCCAGGCCATTCTATGATTCTGTGATTGAGGTCCTGCTATGACCCTCTGTTCTGGGACACACTACAGTGTGGTGAAATCTGAAATTATAGGTTGCTGCATTCTGCTTACTTGCAAGGAGAAAGAGTGAAGAGTCTAACTTTAAAAATTCCCATAACATGCCAGATTGGTATACACAGAACCATATGGTTGACCTTGCAATTATCTGTTTTCCTTAGTATTTGTATACCTCTCTGTGAACTGTTTTTTATGTTCTAATTCATTATTTCAGGTGCAAAATAGGGTCCCTCCGTTAGAATAGGGATGTTACAGTCATACATACTCAAGGTCATTCAAAATATTGGAGCTTTTATTTTTTTCTCCACAGATCTAAACCTAGTTATATAAAGATCTTCTTAATACAAAAAGAGGAAGAGTAAATATAGAGAATAATGGCATGGGTTAACTT
This sequence comes from Fringilla coelebs, assembly GCF_963513975.1. NCBI lineage: Eukaryota > Metazoa > Chordata > Aves > Passeriformes > Fringillidae > Fringilla > Fringilla coelebs. Next base: position 33,050,182 of record NC_140030.1, read on the forward strand.
TTCTGAGGGAACAGGGTTAGGGTTTCCAGGGAAACATTTTCTGAGGAAGGACATAAAGAAGACAGTTATTTTAGCCCTTGAGGGAACTCCAGAAAGGAGGGTAAAATCTGTAAAAGGTAGAGATGAAGATGAAAAACACATCAGTTGGATTGAGTAGAGTGAGCAGGGAAACTGAGCGAATCAAAACCCAGAGGACATAGACAAAATACAGGGTCCTCAAAATCAAGAATAAGAACTCTCATCATGGAAAATCTGAGGGGTAATTAATGAAAGCTTGCCAAAAACAGAATAAGAACTTTTGTGGCCTCTTCCAGGCACTTCTAATGTGTGAGGAAAGAAAGTACTGGCACAAAAGTTAGGAAGACATTTCTAACACCATTCCATTTACTCTTTTAAGGCTGTCACTGTGTCGCTACCTGTTATCTTTCTAACTTTCATCTCCCTGAGTACATAAAAGCAAATGCAACCTTTAGCTGTCAGCTGCCTTGGTCTGAGCCTCCCACCTCTGCTTCTGCTTTGCATCCAAACTCCTGTACACCATAGTTCAGCTAATTTCTGAATTGTCACACCTCCCAAAGCTATTCTCACATCTCTTTCTTTCATCATATACGGCTTGATCTTTGCACGTGTATATTTGAAAGAAATATCTGTCACATGCAAATTTGCAGGTTTTTTGTTTATTAATTATTTCAGATCAATAGACATAATTAACAGTAATTTTAAAGGCATTACGAAGATCCATAACAAAACCAAAGTTACATATTTTTGGAAATGTTTAAAAATGTGATGCAATGTACTTATTTTATTTTCTTTCAGAAAAAGTGAAGATCACCCAATGACTGGTGGTGTAGGAAAAGGTAAAGAACTGATCATTTTAAATCTAGGTCAGTCATTGGCCTAGATTTAATAGCAAGATTTCATCTGAATTGATAGCTTGGAGAAAAAGACTAAGAAAAGGAATTCTTCAGCCTGTGTGCAGTCAAAATATGAATTTTCGCAATTCAGGGGATTCAAATTCTGGTGTCAAATCTAATAAAGAGTGCCTGGGTAATTTACTGAAAGCCAACATTTTTTGCATCCCATACTCAATTAATCTTGAGTTTCAAGACAAGAAACTGTAACTTTCTCTGCAGAAAAAGAAGCGGTTTTTTTCTCTGTGACACAGCGATGTGACAGTGGAATAGGTTCAGTAGAGTTAAATAAATAAACAATATCTAAGGAAATAATTATTTTGAATTTTTTAAAATATTTCCTTATTCAAGCTTGAATAAACAAATTTAAGCATTTATTTTTAAAAGATACCTATTTTCTATTGTGTCATTTGCATTGTATTAAAAGACTTGTGAATGAGCAGACAAATGCCACAAACAGGACTGATAAAAGCCGACCTGGGGAAAAAACAGACCCTTCAGAGTTTAAGGCTTGTTGGCAAATCAGACTATACCTATCAACAAAGAACAGGGTCTAGGAACTGAGTCCAGAAAGAAATCCATTTGGGATAAAAACTCCTTTCCTCTGCATTTTGAAGCAGGGACCAACTGCAACAAGTTGTGAGAGAAGAAAGTCACAGAAATGGTGCAGAAGGAATTCTGCTTGGTGTTAAGGACCTCTGCTTGTGGAAAGAGGGAGAGCACGAACTACAGTGTCTCTTCCTTGATGCTGATTATAATTAAGTGCTGAATCACTGCATTCCTTGAGCCAAAAAGACAAATGCAAACACAAGATGCTGAAGACAGACAAGGATATGCAAAAAATCTGTAATATCAGAGGTTCTCTTTGGAAGTGAGTAGCCTAAAATCAGCCTAGGACTGCTTGGAAAAGAATCGATTTGTTAATTTCCAGACTCTTCTAGTCTTCATTTTCTGTTTATACAGGAGGCATATAATTTCATCCTTTTTTATCAATCAGAATAATTAATCAATAAAGATCTGCCCAAGAACATCAAGAGGCACTCCATAATATGAAATCTTTCCATCAAGACAACAGAGTCTTCAAAAAGCTTGGTAAACTCACTTCCAAACTTTTGAAAGCTGCATGGCCTTTTACAGAGGGCAGAACACATGAATTGCTTTTGCTCTTAAAATCCAACATTGCATAATTCTCCTCAATTGTATGGCTGCCTTCACAAATCTTCTCTAAAGCATTCCTGCTGAACATATAATTGCTGTAACTGTCAGGTTCTTGGTGGTGAAATTATCAAGATTTATTGCCTTGCTGAAAAGTATTTGTGGAAAATTAACACCCAGATGTTTAGCGGCGCTTTTATATGAGAAGCATACATTTCTGTTCATTCACAGTTATTGTGAGCTTCTAAGAAAATATAAAATTATAGACCAGAGAAAATATGTGTTGTTTCCTTTAGAACTTTCAAAAGCTCAGATAACATTTTAAATAAACTGTATTAAAATTATCAGGCATGTATATTTTAATGAAGATTTTAATATAAGCCAGTATCTTAAAATTACATTGTAATTATTTCTTTCTGTAGGACTATCTTCAAGCTATTATTTTATTTATAATTTATTTTTAAAATATTACACATACATTTTTGGCAAAGATTTATTGCTTACAGAGAATAATTCCTTGCAAAGGAGTCACTTAGCCTTTCTGTAGTGTTCATACCCTTGAACAGAGACTGTGACTTTTTACAATTTTAGCTGTTGCTGAGCACAGAACATGAGACATTTCAGTGATGTCTACCAGAGAGAACAGATTTAAATCTTAGTTCTACTAGTCTTAAACCTAACTTTCTCTCTGACAGCATTATTAGTATCAGCATGTTCCATGACTTAGTGCTTCATTCAGTCATGACTGAAGACAACCAGTCTCTTAACTGATTTCACAAGCAACTGTATTAAGTTCTTAACAGTTTTCCAGAAATGGACAAGAATGATGTAATTACCTTTTTTTTGTACTGTGGATTTTCAATCAGTAGATTAAATCAACACCAACAGCTAACTACAATCATAGAACAAGATAATTGCTCACATTATATGTTAAAGTTCACTGTGAAAAGCAGAGTAAAGAAATCTCCATTTGCATTAACAGGACCAATTTAAAACTACAAAAAGTCAGATTACATCTGCACTCAGCCTGAGTAGCTTTGTGTGGAGTTACATCCAAAACAAATTATCTTGTCAAATCACTACTACTCTTTAAAGTAAAATAAAAATGTGATGAATCCATTCATATATTCCAGCAATACTGGAAAATTCCTCTACTCTGGCTGCAAATTCTGGAGTGTCTTCCAGCAAGTGACATCCAGAGCAGAGACTCACTGACTGACATCCTGAGCTACAGAAATCATTAACAGCCCTTGGAAATTCTGGAGGCATGGCCAAAGTGAATGAACTGGAGGCACTTCCCTTTCTCTGCAGATCCCTGTATTTTGTAAAGGGAAAACTTTCTCACCAGCCTCAACTCCTGTGAGCCCTAGTATGTTCCTCTCAAGCCTTGGCAAGTCTGTTTTTCTCATTAGTCCATGAGGGGAAAAAAGCCCCTCTGAGGACTCACTCCTTAATATAAGAAATTTTACAGAAATCATTTAAGTTCTACATTAGCTTCATCTTATCCAGTAAATGTTGATCTTGAAAATAAAACACCAACAGGGACAGAGCTACCAGTGTTGGTTGGTCTCTTTTTCTTCCATGTTTCTTCTTTAAAACAAAAAGATACTCAAGTAAAAGCTTAAAGCTTCTTGGTGTTTGTTAAGAATTCAGCAATTTAGAATTCTATTCTTAAAAATAATTTTAAATTTTGAAAGATTATTTTCCATTTGCTTGGATCCAACCTTCTCAATTTTGAGTTTTATATGGCTCTGGAAAAGTAACAAGCCAGGCTTACAGGGGATATTTATTTGTCCTACAGAGCAATTGTCAGTGCTATGTAAGAAGTGAGTGACAGACTGATTTTGCATAAAAACATTGCAAGGAATAACCAAGTATACGTAAGTATGGCACCAGGCCTTCGCTCATTAAATGTTTGCAGTACACTAAGTCAGGAGCAGAGACACATGACAACTCAAAGACATCAATCAACATCACAACTGCAAACTGTCCTTTCACAAAAACAGCATTTGGCAGCACCTGTAACAGAGATTTCCTCGTCACACACATTCCAAACCTTAAAAGTCTTACCTCACTAAACAAACACAGATCCATTGCTAAAAGTCGTAAGCAATGTTGCACTTCACTGCTACCATACAGAAATAGATCCAAACATAAAACCATCTGTTTCCCAAGGAAAAAACCAAATCCCACACACCATTTAGCACCATCTCTATTCCTTCACAGTCGTAGTTAAGTTTTAAATTTCTTAATTCAATGATAAGTTAACAGAATGATATTCACAATTAAATTAGATTTTCCAACTCTAAAACAACAGGTTAATCCATCACATTCAAAGATGCCTCCTACTCAAAATGTAAGTCAGGAAAAGCTTATTATCTGTAGATTTGGCTCTATGTTAAAATTCTGAGTGACAGACTCTGAATATACTTAAACTTGAGTTTTGTAATGTATCTTTAAAGAGTGCAAAGCAAAAATGTGGCTATAGTAATTAAATGATCCCTGGTGCATGATGTTCTTATAGTGCATGCTAACCACTCAGTCACATTTGACCTTGTTTCACAGAAAGGTCTTTTTCCATAGATTAGTTTGCATTTCAGGTAATTTTATATCTGGCCTTAGAAAGCTCTTCTGGGATTCAGCCAATTAAGCTCTTAAATTGACACCTTTATGTAATATTTCTACAAGACACACTGGGTTCCCCAAAATTTAAAGATCATACAGCAGTGAAGTTTGAAGTATGTAGCACCTATGAGATTTCACTGCATATCTATATATTGAGTATAAGTACAGCAACATGTTTTGTTTGATATAGGCTGTCTCATAAAAAGGCAAATCACTTTTACTTAATAATTAAATCCGAATTATCTTAAACATGAAAAGAATGGAGAGTACACAATTTGGCTTCATTACATTATCCAAGAGTTCCTTAAAAGCTTTATTAATGATTTCTTGATAAGCACCATTCAATACTTAGAGTATGTTGATTGATACTATTACATATTTAAGTAATTCCTTTACAAACATCTTGGCTAAACAAAAACAAAACAACAAAAAAGTAAGTACAGATGTGACAGACTACTTTCAAAAGCATTTAACTCTCTGTTTAATGAAAGAATTTATTTCTGAGGAATATACATTTATAATTTCCTCTGTACTCATTTTCCGTTTTGTATTTTGTTTCTTAAAGTTGGCAGTGCCAAGAATTTATTCATACAAGCTCTCAAATTGATTTATTTTAAGTGACTAGGCACTGATATTTTTGGATTCTGTTACAAGCTTCTTCCTTATCTTGTCATATAACTTTGATCAAAGTCAGTTGCACTCAAAATTTTAGGAGTCTCTACTTCTGGTTGTTCCTGCTGAGAAACATGGAGTGTCATCTCCAGATGTAATGAATACCTAAGAGGTTCAATCTGTTTCATTTGAAGCTTTAAGTGTTCAGCAAATATGGAGAGAAAACCAGATTCAAAGGCATAAGACTCCAAAAGTCATAAAGCAGACAGAAGTCACTGATACCTCTTAAGGCAGACACAATATTAACGACAGGAAAGGAAATTTGTACAGAGGCTGGCTAATGACAAGACATGAAGTGCACACACACACACACCAAGAAGACTAATGAAGGGGACAAAAGACAGGGCTTCAACTCCCTCAATATTTCTGCTTTCTGACACCTTCAAAAATCTTCATCTAAGTGTTAAAATCAGATCTTGACGTCTTCACATGTCATGTTTTTATCTAGGGGGAGAATATAGCAATATTTATCAGGCACAGACTTATCACAGTTACACAGACTTTCCAACATTTGCAATGTGAATTCTGAAGGCAAGATCATGTATAAATATACAGTACCAGTCCAGCCTCTGTGCTAAATTACAGATTTCAGGTAATCAAAACACAATGTACCAGAAATGTAAACAGCAATGACATATCCAGAGTCCTTCCCAAAAATCTTCATACCAACGAGATGAGACATACAGAGCTCATCACTGAGCTACTCATTTCGTTTCAGAGTGACCAGCTGAAGAACTGGGCTGAGAAACATCTCATGAAGTTCAGCAAGGGGAAACACCAAAACCTGCACCAGTGCACATGGGGGCTTCACTGTCTGGAAAGCAGAACAGGACAACAGGTGGATCATGGGCCCCATGGCAAAGTAGGCCAGCTGCATCCTGGGCTGGATTAGGGGAAGCATTTCCAGCAGATCAAGGGATGTATGTGATCCTTCCCCTTTGCTCAGTATTGGTGAGGCACACCTGGAATGTTTCCTTGATTCCCAAGACAAGGAAGATATGGACATAATGAAGAAAGTGCAACAAAAGGCTGTGAACATGATGAAGGGACTGGAGCATCTTTCTTATGAAGAAGGGCTGACAGAGCTGGAACTACAGCCTAGAAAAAGAACAGGGAGATCTTATCAGTCTATATTTAGATGCCTGATGGATGGAAGACATGGAAGCAGGCTGCCTTCAGTGTTGCCCTGTGAGAGGACACAGTGGGCAGAGATTAAAACACATGACACTCCAGGTGAACATAAAAACCCTCTATTTTTTACTCTGAGCATGGTCAAACACTGCCTTGGGTTGCTCAGGTTCTGCAGTCTCCATCTTTTGAAATATTAAAAATTCAACGGTACATGGACCTAGGCAGCCTGCTGGGGCTGACCCTGATCGGGCCAGGGCGTGAGCCTTGTCCTCCTGTCGTGGCTCGGTCACTTTCATGGCTGGGTACCACACTGCCATGGCAGCGTCCCCTCGGCGAGCAGCAGAGGGACTTCCCAGGCCACCAGCGACAGGATAGGAGGATACAGTCTTAAACTGCACCAGGGAGGTTTAGGTTGGACATTAGGAAGAATTTCTTCACAAAAAGGGTGATTATAAATCAGAAGGGAGTGTCCAGGGAGATGGGGGAAGTCACCCGGGAGATGTTTTAGGAAAGACTGGACGTGCCACTCTGTGCCACAGTTTAACTGGCATGGTGGTGTGCGGTCATAGGTGGTTTAATTGGCATGGTGGTGTGCGGTCATAGGTTGCACTCGATGATCCCAGAGGTCTTTTCCACCCTTAACGACGCCGGGACGAGGCCGGCCCCGGCGGGAGCGGCGGGCTCCGGGCCCGCGCGGCGGCGGTCGGGAGCTGTGACGTGGCGCCCCAGGGTTGCCATGGTGCCGTGAGGGGCCGCCATAGCCACGGCCATGGCGCCGCCCGCGCCGCCCCCCTCTCGCGTCTTCGCTGAGCTCGACCTGGCCCCGTCCCCGGCCCCGGAGGGACGCGTCGAGCCTGCGGCGCTGCCCGGGCGGGAGGTGCACGTGAGCGGCAGCGCGGAGCTGAACGCCCGCCCGGACCGGGCGCGGGTGTCGCTGCGGCTCGGCAGCCGCAAGGAGGCGGCCGTGGCGGCGCGGAGCAGCGTGTCCCGCCGGCTGCAGTACATCGCCCACACCGCCCGCCTGCACGGCATCCCGGTGAGCTCCGGCCAGGGGGAGCTTCCCCAGGGGGAAGGCGAGGGGGGCAGCAGGCGGGGCAGTTCCCGGTTCCCGGTCCCGCTCGGCAGCCGGCAGAGTGCGGCGCCGTCCCGCCGGAGCGGCCCTGAGGAGAGGCGCCCGCTGTGCCGCGGGCCTCGGTGCCGGCGGGAAGCAGGGGAGTGACGGGTTTGGAGCTCTCGGTTCTCTGCCTTGGGAACCGCTGGGAAAGCCTGCCTGTCTTTGGAAGGCTGCAGCCATGCCAGCCCCAGCGGAAAAGGTGGAATGTTGGTACTCGCGTTTTCCACCAGGTTGCTTGTGAAGCTTGAGGAAGCCGTCCTGCTTCGACTCTCACTGTGGTGGAATCGCCGTCCATGGAGGCGTTTAAGGAGAGGCTGGACGTGGCTCTCAGTGCCATGGTCTAGTTGACATGGTGGTGTTCAGTCTAAGGGTGCACTCTATGATATTAGAGGTCTTTTCCAACCTTATTCTGTGATTTGTTCGTGTAATGCAGCATTCGCCCGTGCATGCGGGTGAAAATGATAAAGTTGTACACAGCAGCATAACCTGTACCTCTGTGTGTGAGAGTAACTGTGATGACCAGAGTTTAGCAGCAAAGAGCTCTTTCCTCTCTCTCTTTCTTGTTCTACTTAAGTAGAGAGGTTTTGAAAAACATGTGATATGATCAAGATAGCTGAAGTGACAGAAGCCCCTTGTGGACCCAGAAAGTTTCTTTACCACAATGAGTGTTTTAGCCTCTGAAAGCAATTTTGCAACAATGAAAAAAGCATAGACTTACCTTTAAAGCTCTGTCCAAACAGTAAATGCTCCATAAGGGTGACATTTGTCCTAACAATTGTGCTGATGATGTTTTTGGATTTTGCAAAAGAGTTTTGGACAGTTTTCCACACATAGGGCTCTTAAAAACAGAAAAAACCTGGTCTTTTATGGAATAAGCAGTTGTTTTCAAAAGATACTTTTTATTGAAGTTCCCTAGGAGGTTTGTGCCTTTTGAGTGTATTCACAGTTAAGCTGGGGGGAAAAGGAGATGTTCGAGTTTGCTATGAAGACCAGATTATTCAATGGAGTGAAAAGGAATTGCAGAAGGGTTTCCTGATACTGCATGATGGTACAGTGCAAGTCAGAGTTAGTAAATACAAAGTAAGAGAGTAAGTTACTTGGCCTAAACAGTGATGTGCCCTCAGTGAAATTGCATGCCCACATTTCAGATGCTGCATGCGTTTGAAGATAAGTACTGGCACCAGCTTTCATTCCCAAACAAAATAGCATTCCGTGGGGTTTTTTTGAAACTATTATGCTGTCGCTGTAGCATCTATACAGATTGTTCAGGAATAAAGAAGGCAGTAAAGAAGACCACTTAGCCCCTGAAAAAGCTCATATTGCAGCTCTGTGGCTAGATGACAAAGGGACATGGAGGCTGCTTTAGGCTAGGTATTGATCATGGCTGGGTGCATGTCTGTCACAGGTAGCATTTGTCATGGGTTCCATTGCCATTGGGATGACTTGTTCAGCCAAAACTGGTGCATTTTTGTAAGGGATTACAGGTTAAATGCCTTCAGTGCCTGTTAAGTGAGTTAACAGGAGTTTAAAGAAGTGGAGAAGAAGAGAAAGAATGGGAGAAGACAAAGCAATTCGCCATGCATTTGTTCTTATTAGTAGAGAAAATGTTAACCTTTGTACCCATCACCGTGGTGAGTTATCAGATTATGGGGCATTTTTGTCCTGACTGTAATTAAATAGTTCTTCAGAGCATGGCTGTATTAGAAAAGATAATTGCAGATATTTACCCTACAGTGACTCTGAACAACTGACTTCCAGTTTTGACTTGATACTGATTGAATTGGGACAGCCAGGAGCATCCAACATGTAGTGGCTGGCACACAACAAGAGCAGGCAGGGTGTTAAATAGGTGAGTGTGCTTTAGAGGGGCTGTGTGCACCACTCCAGGCTAGAAAAAAGGATTGTAAACTGAAGTACGACTTGGACAAACATATGACTTTATTTGGGTTTATAACAGTCAGGTTCAAAAAAGTAATGTGAGCAGGCAAGCAGGGTGGAGAGTGGGCTGTTTTTACAATGTGAGAGTATTCGGTGTCTTATTATAGTTACAATAATTTAACAGAAATCTTTTTCTCTTAAGATGCTGTGTGTTGGAGAATGGAAATGTTCTTTCCACTTAGTTGAGAGACTGTGAAATGCTGCTTGAGTTGTGGGTTTCTCAGTGTTAGCAAAGTGTTAGCTCTAGGGAACTCTGAGAAAAACAACATGAAGTTATTTTTTTTCAGAGTAGTTCCCCACGGTATAATTTTTAGTGCTTTGTTTCATCCAGTTTTAAATCACTCTACTGCTGGAGCTTTTATTTGCCTTGCAGCTTTTCCACTAACAACTCTCACTGCTGGCAATTTGTTCTTAACTGCGTTTGCTAACTTCACTTGCAGCTAATACCATTCTAGACAACTGTAAAATTAACGTCTCTTCACAGTCCCCATATGGTTCTAGTTGTTGTGAGCTTATCTAAGGCCTCTTTAGAAATCATCTAACTATGCTATATATTTATTTTAATTAATCCACAGAACAATTTTCTTAACCCTTATTGTTGCTATAGTAGGAAGTCTGTGAGATCAGAAGTGCATAACCTTTGCAGCAGCAGGAGCTTGCATTAGCAGCTTCTCAGGAGGCCTGGGGGCAGCACCTGATTTCCATATACATTTACACAGGATTTTAATCAGAAATAGATGCACATAGTGGCATTTATTTATAGAGTGCTGTAAGTATATGCAGCACTTCAGAGCACAGAATGTGGTTTCCCCATTGATTTTACCTTCCCTGCAGCCTTTAAAGCCATCTCCCTTAATCAGCCCAGATGCTCAAAAGTAACATTTTCTTCTCTTTCTCTAGAAGCAAACAGATTTTATATTTGCCAGCTATGATTAATATGGGGAGTGGTGTGGAGATGACACTTGTTTTCTCTAATGGCTATATCTCACTCTTGGCATTGGCACCATGTTTAAAATAACAGTGATAATATTTGTTGTACCTGTCAGAGTGTTATAGAACAAAACAAACCATCTAGCAAAATATATCTGGTAGGCTCTGGGTTAGAGATTGTCTGAACTGGGATACCTCCCTTGGATTTATATGCAATATTCTTCATATTTCAAAACTTATTCAGGAGTCACAGTTATGGATGCACATCCATACAATCAGTTTAAAAGGTTTTAAAGTTTGCTCACTTAGTTGCAAAATCTTCCAATGACAATATATACCTGACTGAAGGTAAAAACCTGTGTAAGGCATCGCCTTTTTTTATATTACTACATATTTAAAGAAATATTTCCAGAGTATACCCTGCATTTGCTGAGTACAAATATGCTTTTTGTCTTTCTTGTAATAACTGTTACATATACTTCTGTTATTTCTTCTTTAAGCAGCAGAAACTTTTTCACCATAGGTTTTTGGGTTGTCATTCTGTCATCTCATGCCAAATAGACCAGACAGAGTGTGGAGATGAGAGGCTGGAGCACAGCTACCCAATCCCAAAAGGTGCTCACCATCCTTAACTATCTGGTGACACTGTGGATGACTGTCAGGAGACAGGAGTGTGCATCCTGTCAAGGCTCAAGCATCCTGTCAAGACAGTCAAGGCTCTCATTAACCATTTCCATAGTGCCCAGAACAAAAATGCTATGATCAGATGGAAGAAGCTAACTCTTTTGATTGTTCAGATATCTTTCTTTTTGATAATGTGAAGTTATACTGGATATATCAGTTCAAATGTAGAGTAGATTTTAGGAGACATTTTCAAGTGTCTCCAGATATTTTTTCTTTACAGTTACACATATCAGCATACATTACCCAATGGGCATTAGCATACATTCCAAACTATAAACACTTTCCCTTGCTCAGGCTTGGCTTGTGTGTCATAAAAAGGTCTCATAGTTTTGTTAAGTCATTAGCCAGGAGCAAAACACAATTTTATGTGCAGATGGGCTGTTCTCTTAGTGTGTTGTTGCATACTTGTCTCCTTGAAGTGTGCTTTTGCTAACTTACCCATTTATTTTTTTTCCTGTTCTCTTCTGGGGAAAAGAGCAGTCATTCCTATAACCAGCCAATGTCATGAGGGTGGACACAATGGTCCTGTGACTAAGACATTGTTCAGAAGTAGTGGATTGGAGGAAGGGCTATAAAAGTTTGTGGTCAGTTGTGTTCAGAAAATATAAAGCAAAGCAATTTCTGGACTTGATATGCTCAATGGGATATTGACTATCTTTTTTATTTTTGCTTATTTTAGAGTGCCTGAAGCAGTGATGTGATGCCACATAAAAAATTGGCTTTATAAGCAGAATTCACAAGTGTGATTCTGTTAAGAGTTGTTCAATGGCTTCTGGGGTGATTGAGATACCAATATTGTATATTGGTTTAATTATTTTGTGTGATTCTTGGCCCACAGCTTTAGAAAATGGAGCAAGTTATTCCGGGTGTCCAGAACACCTGAAGTGCAGCTTTCCCTAAGTCACAGTGAAAAGTATTTCTTCTGTGGGTATTGCAATCAAATGGGTATTTCCTCAGCCAAAATATGATTAGTAGACATAAACAGTAGGGAAGAAAAATTTTTGCTTTTGAAGTAGTCTCAGTCGTGATTCCAATTTAAAATTCTGTTGTCTCCTACCTGTCTTTTCCATATCTTTGTGTGAACACAGTCACAAATGGAAGCAAAGTATCTAACAGAAAATGTATCACAGAGGGCCACCTTGTTATGACTTCAGCAATTATTTCATCCATTTATCTTCAGTAGCACATACAACTACTGTCACATTTGGTGGCATTAAAATTCGCTGTGAAGGAAATTTTGTAATACGTGGTGCAAAATGATCTTTCACTCTGTAATATTGATCTTGCCATAGCGGCTTGGTGCCACGGGATGGCAGTGTCCTTAAATACACAGGAACCTTGGGAGGGCACAGCCAAATTCCAAGGCTTGGATCTGCTCAGCAGGGAAGAGAACCTGTTTTTAAAAAAGATTAAGGAGAGGGGACAGGGCAAAACAAATGCATTTTTTCTATGTTTACAGTTGTGTTACAGCACAGCTATTTCTGTAAGATACGAGTTGTAGTAGTTTGTGTTTTCTGTGTGGCAATTTCTATAAGATACATGAAACCTCTGGGGAAAAATCTTTCTTGGCAATTGTAATTGAATTCTGTCATAAATAGTAAGATTTACCCCATCCTGTAAATTAAATGAGCTGTTGGTGCTAGACTGTCTTGATCACTCTTTAGCAAACCCCAGCCCGCCATATAAAAGAAAAAATGCAGCTTTTATGGACTACTGGCCCTTGCTAATCCTTGCCCTTACTAGAAGAGACTTTCTGAAAATATCTAAAGATAGTACTGTTGTGCTTAAATTTGAGCACTACCAATCGATCATGATACAAATTTTGACATTTCAGTTTTTTGTAGACTTTTATTCAATGGTAATAAAACCATATAATATTTTAAAAGGAAAATGCTTCTCATGGTTAATATCATTTGCATAAACTTATGCATGCATGCCTGCTACATGATAAACTTGAAGACTTGAGCATCTGTAGGAAATACTCTGACACAAAGCATCTTTTGAATGTCAGCATTGAAGAAAATATTTCCTATGCACATAAATCTAGTAAATAAAACTTCTTTAGTAACTGGAAGGTTGGTTATCTGCTTTACTACAGTTCATAGGTGTTACATGCAAAGCTGCAATTAAACTGTAGGCTGTGCTTTTTTGGCAATGTTAATTTCACAATAAATTTTTCGTTCAAACTGTTTACTGCAGAGCGAAGTGGGTGGAAAATATGTGACTGTTAGACCAGTAGCAAGCTGGTCAAATATTCACATGTAACTGCAGTTATTCTGTATCTTCCTGTGTTCAGTATCTTATTTATGTGTCCTACAGGATTTGCTAGTGCTCTGTGCAGCCATTATGTTGACCAATGTAGCTGCTGTTTATGCCAAGGCATCACTGGTGGAACAGCCTTTTTCAAGGGTTGCCATTATGCCAGAATAATAGCAGTTCAATCTTTGTTCATATGACCTTGCTACAAGCTGCTGCTGCTGCTAAAATATCTTAAAATAGGGGCCTAAAAAGCATTTCTCACATGCTAACTTTCTAAAAGCAATTGAAGCTGCTAGATTTCTTGTACCAGGTGAATTTACAGTTACACACTAATACACACAGCTTCTACCTAGCAGCTACTTTTATGACCTAATTGTTCTCTTCAAGGGAATAGCAGCAAAATCACATTATAGAGCTACTGTATAATTGACTTAGAATAATTCAAGAAATCTTCAACATCCAGCTAGTTTTTAACTGAAGATATTTGCATGGAAAATTCAAAATTTCTGTTGCAAAGTCATAAGTAATACGCCAAAACAGTTCAGCTTTTATAGGACACCATGTACATACAGCAGATGCTTAATTTCTGTCTTTTAAGGTTATATTCCTCTACTTTGTTTTAGGAAGAAAATATGACTGTAACAGAAGATTTTAGTAGAGTAGAAAATACTTACCAAATGGAAGCAGAGGTATGTATTTGACCTAACCAAAAATAAAAATAAAATTAAAGAATAAGAAGTGTGTCAAGGACCTATAAAAATTTGCAGACTATCTTTTCTCAGTCCCAGGAACATAATAGCAGCATAGTCCAAAAAAACTATTTAAGGACTGCAGTTCATAGCAGAGTTCAGCTGCAGTCTTCTGTTGTGTGCAGAACTTGTTTTCCTCTCAGATGAATGTGTGCTTTTTAAATGTTACTTGATGCTACAGACTGGCATATTTGGTTCTGGGGCAGTGTAAGCAAACCAACGATTCTGAACTTTCCTTCACCTATAGCCCTTCCTGCCCTCTGCTTCTTGCAAGGCATTGATGAGTTCAGAAAGCTGCCCCAGTTAATAACTCTTTTTTTTCCCCAGCTCAGCTTTCTTTTTTTTTTTTTTTTCATTATTTTATCTTCTTGAACTGGGAGCAAATGCAAGATCTGCTTAGGCCACAGTTGCAGAGCACCTGGACTTTGGTCTGTTCTGTACAACTCTGCCATCAGCTTGCTCTAAGTAAAGTAAAGGTAATTGTTTCCTGGGTAATTGGCTCAGAATTTTGTAGGTAAAAAGTGCTCTGTGAAATGCAGATATTATGGGAATAATCCCATTTACTTCAGTATCTGCTAAGGAAAGTATATATTTGCACATTCATGCCATAGTAGGAAATAAATGCTGTGCTTGAAACATTCACTGAGGGAAATTATGTGTGTTCAGTTAATGTTTTTTTTTAGACCATAAAACTTTAATCACTACCCAGCAAGTTTAGAGATCCTTAGAAAGTAAACCTGGAAGCCTGCAATAAAATGATAGCTGGTTTATAGAGCTGTGGTTTAGAGTCTCCTTAAACAGGTTCAGCCTCCTTAGTTTGCTTGCTTTAAGGCATATTCTCATCTAAATAACACCAATAAATACAGAAATGATTGAGAATTTGGAGAATCCAATTTTAAAATGAGTCTTAAGATACTTAAATGGTGTGCATTCGTGTTCTGAATGACTTCAGCTTCGTCATGGAGACACCTACTACCTTGAGAGCTTAAAGCACCATGTTTTAGATGACCTGTCCTTAAAAATTAATAAAACCCTATTATTAATTATTATATGGATTGTTGTTTAGGCTACAGACAAGCTTAGGCTTACAACTTCAGTCTTAAGTGGTAACTTAACCAATTATCTGTCTTCTGCTATTAGTTTTTATACAGCAAGGAGTATATGTGGAAAGCTAACTGCTTAGATTTAGTGTTGATTTGTAAGCAGCTTGGACCAGCTGTAATTGCTGTTGCAAAGTTGTGTGGTTGCCTGGGATCCCCGGGGGTTGGAACTGGAAGAATCCAGCCATAGTGCTGCTGTTTTGGCTGCCCTGCCCACTGAGGCAGCAGTGTGGCCACTCTTAATGCAGAGATCAGTCTCTCCTTGCTTCTTCCTTTATGTATATCCTTGTTTCATTAGTGTAGCTTCATAAACCAGTGAGGTTCCATTGACAAGCATGTTTGCCTGCTTTAGCAATGTAAATGAATTTAAAACTCACTTCCCTGTTAAAGTTTGCCATTATATCTGTGTTATATGTAAAGCCTTGGATGTCCTGTTTTACTTCATTCTGTAAACTCTTTACCATTTGTCTCCTGTAAAGAATTTCTAGAAGACTGAAAAATTCCCAGGCGTGTAGCTATTTAAAAGTATAATGAAGAATTCAAGATATTCTTTCAGCTGTAAGGAGATAATTTTAATTCATGTTATAACAAAGGAAAATATTCAGAAGAATGAAGTTGTTTATAAGATCACAAAGCTTTATAATATCTTTATCATAATAGTTCATTTATTGCATGATGTTCTCATGGGAGGAAGATTATGTTGGTTTTGTGCATTTCTTATTACACTTGCCTCCTTAACTTCTTGTCATTTGCAGCCTTATCCAAACCTTGGCATGTCTCTATAGTTTTGCATAGCTTCGTGTTACTTTTTTCACACTTTTTAACCTTAATAACTGACAAAGTTAAAACATTTATTTGCATTTTTTAATGTTGAAGTATTCTTTCTAATTGTAAGTGGAATGTATTAGATGTAGCTCTAAATGAAAATTGTGATTTCTTATTTTTTTTAGGAGGGGGAAAGAGCAAAATCAGCTATTGCACATTTGTTTTCTGCTCCTGAGGGTACCTGATCAAGTGGGGGTTTTTTAACAGTAAAGTTCCTGAGTGCCCAGAAGTGCCCCAGTCTGAGCAATTTATCTCCTGCTTAAGACCCATAGCTCTTCTGTTTCATCTTTTTTTTTTTGTTTCATCCCCTAAAATAAACAAGTCTTGTAAATGCTGATGGCAATCTGGAAAACACTATGACAGTCCTCATAGTGAGACTTTCCACAAAACACAGCTATGACAGTTTCCTGGCAAAACATCACAGGGGGATGTGTGCCTTTTATTTGTATGGCAAGAACTCTCACTGAAGAAAAAACTGCAGGTGTTGCCTCATCTTCAGTTTCTGTTCAATTGACACTGCACCTTTCAGAGCCACTGAACCAGTGCAAGGATCCAAGCCAGGATAAGGTTCGGGTACTACACCAAAAGGCTATCAAGGGTAACAAGATGGGAGCATTAATTACTTTTTACCTTACTCTGCATATGAAGTAGCTCCCTCCTGCCTCACTGAGAGACTCAGCTTCCTTGAATTATCTCATTGTGCACAAGGTAAATCTCTGGTGTGCACACAGGAAGCTGCTGCAGTGCCGCTGACATGCTGCAACTGGGATTTCTATGTCATATCCCTTCACTGGGGTAGAGTGATGCATAGACTGCAGCAGCCATGGGGCAACTGTGCGTCCCACATGTTGGCAGTAGAATTTTCTTTACTGCAGGTTTTTTCTTCCTTTCCTGTGGAAGCTGTATTAGTATGCAAAAAGAAGAGAGTTGGGGATAAGAGAGAAGGTGAACCTGAGTCATGGTGAGAGCACGGTACTGGAAGTGAAGATGAGGTTTTAGGTTTTTTTAAAAAAAAGTTAGGGATCCAGGATTTCTGATTCCTGAATGCTGTATCAGCTCAGTGTCATTGCTTCAGTCCCGGCAGCTGTGCTTTGCCACAGAGAAAAGCTGGCTTCTGCCTGGAAAATTGCTGCCTGGCTGGACTTTCCACCAGGAAAACTCTTGGGCTCTGGATCCAGGGCTGATAGTGATTGCTGCTTCTTAGCATTTGGGAAGGACCTGAATTCCTAGTGCATTTTCATTTAATGCTTCTTAAAGCCAGCGACTGTTCGTTGTTTAAATTGTTTTTAATCAAAGTCTGAAGTGCCCAGTTCCCTCTCAGCACTGCAGTGAGTCTGTTCAGACAGCGTAGGAGCCCACTGCAAGCTGAACTGGGCTCAGTTGAGCTTAATCTCATAGCTGAGGTTTCTTTAATCTAATGCTCGGAATTAAAATGTATTTTTCCTTCATGCACAATGTTTTCCACATCATTGTATGAGCTTCTGCATAATTAACATCTAGCAATCTAAGAAGGGATGAATCAGGATGCATCTAGTTATGTGCACCCGAGCACAGTCATTCTTCAGATTGTCTGCATACCAAGAATTCCGCATTTCCTCAGGAAGGGATTTCTTAATCCTCAGTTTTAAACTATATTAGAACTTCTTTCTGTTGCAAACCTAATGCTAGTCTGTAGGGCTATATAGAAGTCTTATAAGTTCGTAAATGTTGGAGTGGTGTATGGCACTAGTATGTTCAGTTACCTTGTAGATATCTGGTCTTACGCTGATTTAAATAAAAGTGTTGAGTTATAGTGGAAAATGAAAATGCTACTCATATGATGTCTGTTCACTCACTCCCAGGTCTGTATCATATTCAGTGATTTTGGAAAAATGCAGAATGTTTGCAATCTACTCATTGAAAAGTTAGGAACCTCTGTTACCATCAATCCACCTCATTTCTACCATACACCAGAAGCCATAGACACACTTCGGTAAGTTCTCTCACACGCCAAAAGTCTTACAGCCTCAGTATGAATACATAATTTATGCTGTTTGCACTGGGAGCAAGTTGTTTCCATCACACCTATTAATATTTATGTTAGAGATTTCAGTATTTAAGTATAACTTACAAGTTAATGCTGTTCAGCCTAGAAAATAGAATTTGTTCTTGTCCCTGTGCAAGAGCAGAATGTAAAAAAATTATTTTCTCACTAATTTCCATTGGAGTATAATCTGCTGTGAATCTTAGGTCAACAGAATTTGTCTTTGATTACATCATCATTCGTAGATTTCATTTGTATTTATTCATGAGGGTGCAAGTGTGTTAAGTATCTTTGCCAATTCCCATTACTATTAGCTGACATAATCTGGAAAGAACCATGTGTGGCACTTTTCAGCATCAAAACATGCTGTCCTGAAGCTCACAATCTTGATCTGGTTTAAGCATTGATTATTCACAGTCCAGGCTTTTCTCACTAAGTGGGAGGGACAGAAGGAAGTTTAGTCTTGGTTGGGGTTTTGCCTCTTGTAAGAAAAGAACTGCCTGGTCCAAGCAGCAAGCTTAATTAGCTGCTGTTAAAGGTTCCAGAGATGCCAAAAGTGAATGTCAGAGTGTCAGAGGTATCTACAGGAGATCAGGAAATCTGGCCAGTGACATTAAGCAGTTGCTAGTATACCTTGCAGCTGAGCCACTGAAATGCCTGGAGCAAGGGTTGAACTCAGGTGGATGCCTGCAGCATGCCTGCGTTAGAAATGCTTGATCTCATCAGAATTAGTGAGGATGCTGACATTGCCTCCACACACTGTCCCCTCAATACCAAAGCTGTGGCTCAGAAGCTGGGGAAGGTGATGTGCCTTAGCATCTCTGCATTACAAAACCTGCAACGTTAAAAACAAAAAGCTTGGCAGGAACGCTGGTACATCGGTTGAACCTGCTTGTTATTGTGCTGCTGCTTCCACCTCTCAGCCGCCAAGTGTGTGTCACTGCCGTGGGAAACACACGCCGGAAAGCCCAGGAAGTCTGTCAACTGTTTGGCCAGGCATTGGGAAAGCCTTTACTGATAAAAGAAGAGGAAACAAAAGAATGGGGAGGCCACATAGACAGTCACCTGTCACTCTCTGCTGATTCACAGACTCTTCAAGAAAGAATCCAGAATGCTACTGCTTATGCGTCATGTAGAGTGTTTGCTGCGTTTGAGATTAAGGGAAAAGAAAACAGGAGAAGCAAATTGCCCTAGAAACCTTCAAATTCTACACATCTTAATAAAATTTTTATGCTTTCTTGTGATTTCTGTCTTATTTTACTTCATTCTTCTGGTAAGTCTATCCCCTAAAATTGAGGTTACAGTTAATTCTGAAAGTACAGTTCACAACTGCTTACTTTTTTTCCTGGCTCCTGTAAACAGCAAGATATTTGATGTACAAAACGTTTGGCACACCTGGCTGAAACTGTGCTATATCTGAAACTGCACTTACCTTTCCTCCCAAAACTGGAAGGAAATTAATCCCCATTGCTGAGTCATGACAAACTGAACATGCATTGTGTTTGCTTCTGACAAAAGTGAGTGTCCAGCATAAAACCTGCTTAGGACTGTTTTATTTCATCATAGGAAAAAATACGCATTTTATCCTGGTGTCTGTTTGCTCAGTTTTAAAAAGGACATCTGTTATCTGGATGTACATTACACTGAAGTACTCAGTCATGAGGGTAGAGTTTTTTCAACCATGGCTGCATAATGTATTTTGATCCATCATATCCACTGAAGTAGGTTTCCATATCAGGGTGATACACCTGAGAAAAAAATATTTCAAGTTGAAGAAGCATCAGAATTGGCAATAAACATAAACTGATACTTAAATGATGTACTGAAGTTACTACATTGTTTGAAAACTCCTGATGAGTTTTTAATGTACAGAGGTACTCTCAGTGGCATTTTCTGTGTACCATAACCAAATTTCTGTCATCAGAATAGCAGCTCTCTCCAAACTTTACAAATGTTGAACAGATCTCATGCAAGCTAGATTTACACCAGCATTGGTGTTTAAAATCAGCCTGTTTCTTACTGAAGTAGTTCCCACTTGTGTTGCTCTAACTTATGTACCTCTAACGCTTGTTAGAGGTATTTGGTATTTCTTTTAGCTGGATCAGTTATCTAATCCAATGAGGCAGCAGGAACAGTAAAGAAGCAATGGGGGGAATGGTAAAGACAGACCCAGGCGATGGCCTTAGGTCCGACATGAAGATGCAAACCCCCCAAGGACAAATCAAGCCTTGTCGTGATGCAGGAAGCCTACAGTGAGTGGCTCAGAACTGCCAGCTGGGAAAGGGTCATGACAAATCTAAGCATTTTCTGATCTCTCAACTCTTTAAGAAATTACTGTGCCTGTTAGGCTGTACAAAAGGCAATCCACAGAGCTTTTGAACTAGAAGCATGGCTCACCATCTGTTATTAATCTCAGCTAGACAACTTTGAAATACCTGGTTTTGTGAGCTTGTTACCAGTAGTTTCTCTAATAATCTGCATGGAGAATTAACCTGCCATGTGGGTGAATAAAGCAATTTGATACCTTAAAAGCTAATTCCACAAGGTAAATATTTAAGATGAAGTATCTGTTTCTGCTGATGGAATATAAAGGAAACTGAAGGTAGCCAGGTAACTTGACATAGTGGAAGGTGCATTTTTCAGACAGTGTGGGCAGAATCCAGTTTTAAATATTTATGATACTCATCTGGAACAGCATAGTTTCTGCTCCTAAATTCAGGCATGTTGCCATATTCTATATTACAATTGGTGGCTAAACCAGAATGGACTGAACTAAGGTTTCTCCCAAATAAAAGAGGTGATTGTGTCACATTGCGGCTGAGAGGGGTCCTTTCTGTGCAGGAGCACAGTGCTGAGAGAGAGCATGGAGAGTGTTCAGGCTAGTCTGACTTACACAGTTCCTTTGGGAGGTTTTCCCAAAAGGCAGAGGAATGTGCCAATTTGAATCTGCTCTGTTTGACCAGACCAAGTGTCTCCTGTTAGGCGGATGGTTCATCCACTTGCTGTTTTTTTAAATACAAAGACCCTGCCACTGTCCACAGAGAAGGCATCCACAACAGCATTGGGGTCCCTTTCGAAAAGCCACTTGTATGTGGCATGCATGCCTGAAGGCTGTTTTCTGGCTCAGTCTCAGACTAGTCTAAAAACCGGGTGTGCCTTGCATAAGCCGGGAATCAAAAGCTTCTTCAACCCTGATACACAAAACAGAATTTTTGGCTCACTAAGAGTTTCGCAGTTAAGAAAGGAGACATTCTTCAGTCTGGGCAGCAGCTGAGCAGGAGCTGTTTGAAATGGAGATTTTTTCAGAGTAGAATTGAGAAACCAACATACTTTGCTAGATCCCCAGAAATCACAAAACAAAAGTCTGTCTGCAACAGCCTATATATAATGGAAATCAAGTTGCTAAGGCACTTACAAACCTCAGCAGTTGGATACTTTAATGTGGGTACTACCTGAGTTTGGTAATTTTTTAGCTTCAAAAACCCATGCTTGAAAGTACAGCAGCAATTTGTTTTTCTGCTTTCTATTAGTTTTCACTAACTTTGCATCCTAGCTAGTATCTATTAAGCCAAAGGTCAGCCAGCTTTTAAACATACAGGATAACAATCAAGTTGCAACTGAATAAAAATAAATACTACCTCTAATCCCATAATAACTGTTATCTCTTCCTCAGAAACATAAGCTGTAGATTTGCCAAATCCATTTGCTTTGTTAATTAGAATTCGATAGTAAGGAGTATATTTTAGATCCTGTAAAAATAGAAAGAAAATAAAAAGCCTCAAAGAGAGATGATGACTAAAGATTACATATTATAATCAGTTAACTTTCAGTGGGCTTACAGAACCTAAATTCCCTTGAGATACATGTGTGTATATATATATATATATGTGTGTGTATATATATAGCCAGTTCATTTTTATTTTTACCAATGTCAGAATTAAATATAAAGCAATCAGAACTGCAACACACAAAGTTCTTGGGATATCTGAAATATTTTTTAAGAGTCAAGAGTTTAATTAACCTTTTTTTCCCCACAGACCTTGCAAGAAACAAGACTTAAAATATCCTTGCTTTTTGTACATAGGCCCAATGGCAATCTGCTACCACCCTTTTACCTTCACAAGTGACAACTAAACTCCAAGAGAGGAAGAGAAGTTCAGAACATAATGCCACCTCCAACAACCATGGTCCCTGGAAAGAGCTAAGGCAACTTCTATGTGGATATATACATGAATCTTCCAACAAAGAAGTGCCTATGAAAACAAATCCTGGGCCAGGGAATATGGGCCATGATATTCGCTGGTATCCATAAACACTCCTGCCCTAAGTAACCCACAATCTAAACACAAAAAAGCGATGGATGAATACAGATGGAGTTTATGAAACAATCAGTATCGATCAATGAACAGGCAGTGGCCTCTGCTCAGTGATTTCATAAAGATCTGGAAGGCAAGGAAAAGGTGGGCTGAAAACCTGGCTGATGTTTTGAGGGATTTACAAGGACCAAGCTTCAGCCTAAAGGTCAGAAGACATTTTGCAAAGTGCTTATGACATGAAAGGCAAAGGCAATTAAAACCTCAAAAGCAGCAAAGACGCTTAAACCCCTTGTCATCACTCTTGAAATTAAAACAATAAAGATGAACACAAGGCCGCTGGGACAGCAGAACAATGTAAGGTACATAAAAAGAATCAATGTCTGCTGGGAAATTCTTGGGGGTTCAGCTGGTGATAACACTACTGAGAGGAGAAAAGAAAGCAAGGATGCAGGTGTTTTAGAAGCCAAAGATGAGGGACAGTTGGATTAAAACTACATCAGGGAAGGAACCAAATGCACAAAATGGGACTGAATGTCAGTTCCCAGCTGAACATGAATTTTCTGCTACAGGCAAAGATTTTCATGTTTTCCCCATTTTTAGTCCTCTGACTTAATAATTAGTGTCTTCCTGCCACTTAAGCAGCATGTCACTGGCATGCTGCCACAGTATGCAGCACTGCATTACCAGATTAGCACTGTCAACAAAGATTTAGCATTGATTTTCAAATACAAGGACTTAAGTAAGAGAAATTCAAAGGCTTTAAGAATTTTAACAAAAATATGTTTTTAAATAGATTTACACTCCAAGCAACCTGATCCTCAAAAACATTGCTTTTTCACTTTTAAACACAAAGCATTACTTGCATTTCTTAAGTGCAGTGAAGATGCACCCATTATGGATAACCAGATAAAGGACTTAACAGCTTCTCAATTTTAATGACGTGGCAGGAGAAATCCATTCAGACATCATAGGTTGACACTGGTATTACAAATACAACACTGTGTATAAAAAGTGAGTAGTTTTAATTTGAGATATGTCCACTATAGCCCTGTCCAGCAAAGCTTAGCCACTCAGTGATGTAAAAGCCAAGCTATACTGGGAGCACAGTGCAGAAGCAGCAAAGGTACCACAGGTGATGCAGAACTCTGGAGTACTTCCCACTAGGATGGCAGGAAGTTGGTCTGTAACAGTGTTTCTGAGGGTATTTTAGCCTGAGTTATTCTGTGTATATATTAATAAAGCAAGAGTTTAGTACATTCAGACCTGTTTCACTGGAGGATGTCTGGGTTGTAGCTGTTCTTCTGGAGTGTTAGCTTTTACATCCCATCCGACAATGACTCCTGAGTAGCCAAATCTTCTGTGAATTACTACCTGGCCCACACGGAACTTAATATAGTCAGGCTTTGGACTGTGAACATGAACTGATTCTAATTTAACAAAGAAAGAGACTTAGCAAGGATAAAAGTTTGATCAGTTATATTAAACATTTTAACAGAAATTATTCCTACTTCTACCTGAAGAGAACTGATAATTAGATTATTAGGGGAATTAAAGAAGAACAGGTGTTTTGGTTTTTTTCCCCCAGAATATTAATTACTATATTTTACAAAGGAACATCTACTAAGACACTTTTCTATTTGTATGCATTTGATATTACATAGGGATCTTAACAGAGCTTTAGAAAGCATTAACATGTGTATGCATTGACAGTTACTTAAGCCTTACATACAGTATTTTACAGTGCTTACATGTAGTAACTTATTGTGATATTATTTTTTGCCAGTTTAGATCACAGAATTCTTCTATTCAATCTGATTAGGGACTTTTTTCCAGGAACAAAGTGGTCAACTATTTCTTTTTCCTTCTGTGAAATTGATCTAAATCAGTTCATTTGAATCAAGTGAAAGCTGTACCACTGTTTCATAGGTCAATACAAAATACATACACTGATGTATTCAGTAAAATACATACATACAGTTACATCATATTGATACTATTGCACAACACAGGGAAGAGGCCTTGGATTTTGTTTACTGTTTTGTTTACTGAATATTATCAAACATATTTAGAGAGATGAAAAAAGGAAAACAGTCTGCCATTTACAAATTAAGTAAAGAAATCCACTATAGACACCTTATACACATCATAAGTAAAATATGAAAGGATTGCAAAAACTTCAATACCTGCAAGATAAGAATCGGGTTTTGCTTCATTGTCACTGCTTTTAGTTTTGCTCTCTCTGTAGTACCAGTTCCTAAAATGTAAAATTCAACATACAAATAAGTTCTTTAGAAGCTGAGTTTTAATAATAATTAGAAGGTTCATTATCCTAAGTGGGATACTGCAAAGCCTTTGATACAAATTTCTCTACAATTTGAAGCCTGCATGAGTTTTACATTAAAAACACTTTTAAGGAATACACAAGAAAAAGGAATTTCTTCCAACAGGAAAGAGGAAACTAATTTTATAGAGGTGAGCAAACACTATTCTGCACTCTGAAGAATCAGTGTTATGGACAAGGTGTCCAGCAATGAGTCCCTGCCTAAGGCTGCAGTAGATGCAGCTAATCCTTCTGCACTAGACTGAATTTCATCTGAATTTAAAAGGTGGGCAGTAGGGGACATACATGTTTAGAAAGGGGAAATGGCTAACATTTTTCATTGCTGTAGTGATAAAGAGAAAGTGTAAAAAAACAATGAGGAAATGGAACATCTCCTTCTGCTGGCAATGTAACAGCAGCAGTTTATGAACAGAGGAGTTTTGGTAACATTCTGCATCCATACTAGCCAGCAAACCATTGGTGCCAAAGAACTACAGGTTGTCCTAGTCTCCTTCCTCTTTAATGGTGTCTTTCAGTCTTACTCCCTTCACCCAGCCTAGAGGAAAGTGAGAGCAAACTCCTGTGCAAACAATGTTTTTTACAAAAGTTTTGGTTTAGCTCAAATGTGTAGAAAGACTTAATGCTGATAAGTACCTCTTAACAGAAAGAGGAATGGGCAAAATCTTAACATGTCTGTTTTGTTAAAACAGCAGCTAATATAGAAGGTCTCAAATTACATTATTTTTAGGATAACCAGTTCTTTATAAAATATTCAGAAGACTTAACAGCTCCTACTAAATACAAATAATCAGTGGATCATTTAATCTTTGCAGATTTTATCTTTGGATAGGCATGGAGCTTTCCACAAAGTTGAGAAGCAATTTATGGTGAACCTTAGAAGAGCACAGTTTCTGATTCCATTCAAAGACCATTCCCCTAGGTTTTGCTGGGAGCAAAACTAAGTCAGGATCCTCCACAGTTCAGAGGACTTGACACTGTTGATTATTGTACATGGATCAAGCATAAAGGACCTTTGAAGGTTCATACAAAGCAAAACTCTTGGAGTATTTCTGCTGTACAAGAATTAAATCTCACAAATAAGCCCTTCAACAAACTGCAAGAAGTCCATGAAGTCTTCTTAAATTAAAATGGTGTGTATGTATGAATGGATATAATTTAATTTTTCTACTCCAATCATTGTTACATGACCAGTAATCAAAATTCACTACTTCTTAGCCCACAGATTTTCTGTCTGTGATTCCTAATTAAGATTTTCTTGTGCTACAATACAGAGCATAAAATATCCATCCAGTGCTTTAGCATCTGATCCTACAAACATGTAGTTGCTTACAGTCATTAATTTGGCTAATTGTTCTGCCTTCAGAGTCAGATGAATTTTGAGGATAACATGTACAGGATTACTCCCATGAGTTACGTTTAGTTTCACATGGAGTTCAGTTTTGATGTTTGTGTAGAAGGTTCCAGATCAGTCTGAGAAGCAAATGAGAGATATCTCCTCTTTGTCACTTACTTCCCCCACAGCACGCCTTCCTGCTCAGAACAGACCATAGCTGAAATCTCCTAGGTGCAGACAGTAACATCCTACCTTGTCTTCAAGAGCCACAGCTTTAAATGATCTGCCCATGCATCCAGACTCAAGTAAGACCTTGTTGAGATGCTCCAAGAGGCAATTATCCTTTAGGAGTAAAAATGGTCATCATATTGTTTTTAAAACCTTCTCTAATATTCTTATACAGATTTTTAATATTTAAACTTTGAAGTTTCACTTCTGTAGCAAAGAGAAAGAAAGGGTCAGTGACCGTGAACAATTTCTCCTCAAGATTAATATCAACACTGCAAATGAATATTCTTTCAGTCATCACTTGTACCAGTAAACCATACGTACATTTTTGAAAATATAATTTTTCATTACAAGATTGCTTTCTTCCTGTACTTGGACCATAGGAATTGTTAAATTACATTCAGATTCCGCAGCTTCAACTGTTATTCGAGAACAGAGAGCATGAGATATTTTCTAAATGGTGTGCAGAATCAAAAGACTATTAAAAAAGCCTACAGGTTTTTGCATAAATCTAAATAGTAAGTGGTTGACTCATTCCATGAGGCCTGAAAATTATTTCACTCTGGGTCTTTGTGCATAAGCCAAGCTCAGTTCTCTTTTCATCAGACCAATCCTTTGCTCTTCCTGCTTCATGCATTGGATTTCCACAGATGAGCCACACAGCCAGTGCACTGCACAGGCCACATGTACAATATTTGCATGGTTCATGTTAAGATGCCAATGTTTGCCAATGGACATCACTATCAAAAATTTGGATCTGATGTAATAGTCTCCACTTTTTATTTGGAGATATGTGTGTGGGATTCTGTCAATACACAGCTTCTTAATTCATAGACAAAATGGCACTCCTTACTTAGCTCTTAGCTTTGGCACTGCCTTAAGTAATTTACTGTGAGTGAATTTTATTGGTTAAGAGTCTGTACTGAGTCATGCTATGCAAGAAAATATTTTATAACAGTAAATGTTAAAAGGTAATGCAAAATTAGAACTAATGATATGTCACTATAGGACACGAAAGAACACAGGCACACACCTCTGTTCTAAAGGTGAAGAGAAAAGGGGAAATTTATTTTCTGACTCCAACATTTATAGTTTTCCAAAAGTGACAGTGGATTGGAGGGTGACAGTGCCACCTCTCCAATGACACTGGACAAACCAACAGTCCATCACATTTCTCCTCCTCCATAAAAGAATGCAAAACAATGTGTTATTTACAGAAACTGTGTGAGAAAGTTCGCTACAATAACATCAACATCAGAAGGCTTAGAAAATCTTAAAAAATCAGGGCAACAGTGTTATTTAATCAAATGCTTAATTTTCATCTTCTGAAAGGGACATAACCCTTAGTAATGCATATTGGAATGTCCCCAAAAATAATGAGGTTAAGGCACTCATGCAGATTAATAAGATTTTTATGTGAAGAAATCAACAATTGCTATTTGAATTTTGAAACTAAATACAGTCATATTAAGTCACAAAAAAGCCTGAGGTGTGATTTAAATGTTGGTTTTGTATAGGAATAGCCAATCCACCCACACCTCAGCTTTCCAGGACAAAGTGTCATTGGGGATCAGAAAGAGAACTCTCTTACAAATAAATGCAGTAGGGAAGGGGAGTCTTACAACCTTTCTGTTATTTGGATGCGCTCGGCAGAGTCCGTTCCGTACCACTGAGATATGAAATACTGTGCAGGAAGAGCAAAGAGCAGCATGGAAATCTGCAGGGCTGCAGCTGCATTGATGTGAGGCATTCCAACAGGAAGTTTCGTCAGACACTTCACTGTTCCCTACTCTGAAAAGAGGAAGAGAAAAACTTTAAAAAGAGACAGAATATGTAGTTGTGAACTTTGCTAGATGTGTAGAAATTAAAAGTTTCCTTCAGGTTGCTTTGCTGGTTCACAACATTATGTACAATCTGTACTCAGGCATTTTGGTTACAGCTGGAGCACACTTAATTTAGGCCACTTAAACTGCATTAAATTTCACGGTACTTATAAAAGCTAATAGAAGATTAAAGTACACAAGACAGCACAAACCTGCTTTTAAGATTTACTCAGGCATCTCTTTTGTCTGTAAACAGAGAGGAAAAAAAAAAAAGAAAAAGGAACTGGGAATTTGTATGGTTGTCCAATTTGCAGTAAAAAGCTGATGTCCATGCACTAAATTTGTTGTGCTGCTTTGTCATCTGATTCAGTGCGTTAAACATGTCTGGCAGACCAGATTGATGGCCTCAAAAATAATCTGTTTGGATTCAGTGATAATTGCACATCTGACAGAACTAAGGGGTTTTTCTTTCAGGTTGAAGGCACTTACAGCACTGTACCAGGTTGATAATGGGCCACAGTCCCACCACTAGATTAGAAAAGGATTTGGCATCACCTCTCATTCCCATAGGCACCTGAAACACCATACCAGTGATATTTATGACTCTTTCCTCCTTCCCCAAACCATCAAGATATTCACTTTCACCTGAGGAGTGTTTACTGTCTTTACATCTATGAGGCTTTTTCGAATCAGAACTAAGATGAGCTGAAATTTGAGACTTGGGTCTTTTACACAGGTGTTCTCAGAGTAGCCACGTTTACTGCAGCATTACCCACTGTCTGCTCTCCCGGAGCAGCTGTTGCACCTCCTGCGCTCCCCTGGAGTGGAATTCTCAGCCTGCAAGCAGAAGCAATTCACTACAGTTGTGTCCAAGTTGCTTCTAGATCCTGCTGTCCTAATTTATGAAATATGCAAAATAATTTGGGTTACTGTAATATACACAGCACACGTGCATGCGTAGATTTATGAAAACTGCCCAGCAGAAGTGATCAAGATCACAAAACAATACCAAAGGAGGTTCAAAGAATACTACAAGGAATATGCTAGGAATATTGTAAGGAAACAATATTGTGATGAAGCCTTACCACAAACTGTATTTTTCACTTCTGCTTCATCTGCTTTAGAGCCACCAATAAAGAAAAAACGTTTCCTAATCTCCTTTTAGACGTTATCAGTAGTTGTAAAGTACTTGTTTAGCCTTGCGTGTTTTGCGGGGAGGAAGAGTCACAGTTCAGCCAAATAGCCATGAGCACCCTGCGAGGCCGGAGGGCCGGAGAGGATCCGGGGGTCGCTACCGCGCTGCCCTCTGCCCTTAGACAGTAGGGCAATACAACTTCTGCCGCTGCACATCTTCCTCCCGTCTCTAAAATCGGCATTTTGAGCAGCCAGATCTCCCAGACAGAAAGGATGCCGTAGCATACAGCGAGTCAGCCCGAATCAGAACATTTTTGTGCATATTTGGAAGCACCGGAACACCCGCAAGAAGCGCGCTGTGCCTGCAGCCCCCGAGCGGGGGCCGAGCCGCAGCAGCCCCGAGCCGGCAGCGCCCGGGGGCGGCCGCAGCCCCTCTGCTCCTGTGCCGGCCCCGCTGAGCGCCGCTCCCGGCCCCGCTCCCGGCCCGGCTGCGCGCCCAGGCGGCGCAGGTGGGGCCGAGCAACAACGCCCGAAAGGAGCCCGGAGAGGCGGGAGCCGAGCCTGAACCCGGGCCCAGCTCTCGGCCGGGTTGGGAAGTTGTCCCCTGCTCTCATCTTTCCCTCGCACAAAAAGCTCTCAGGGCAGAAAGATTTCTTAATCTCAAAACGCATCAAACACCCGCGTGTACTTTTTACACCCCGACAGTTTTAGAGAGATTAAAATAAAGAAATAAAAAGTGTAATTTATTTCTTCAGACTAACTTAAAGAAAGTAACATTTTCAATTTCTTTACCTGGGTATTTTTTTCTGTGAATGTTGATGAACAAGTGACTTGAACCAGCTATGAATAGAAGTCCGGAGGTAGTTCTCTCATGCGAAGTTTATGCAAAATGTGTTGTAACACAGCCCTGTAGCCCAGCCTCACGCCGTGCCTCTCAGAACGCTGTTGGTACTTCAGAGAGCACCTGGTGCGGCCCCTGGCCCGCCATTGTCGCAGCTGGATGCCGGCACAGCAGAAGCAGGAGCGTCCTCAGTGCTTTCCGTAGCACACGTGTCAGCAGCAGAAACTCCGGGGCTGCCCCTCCTGGGCTGCTGCAGGCGGGTCAAACCCGGCCGTGACCCTCATCTGTGCCACGGACTTCTGTGGTGTAAATTCAACAGCAACCAGATTTGCTGATGGCACCCAAATCAGAGTGGGAGGAAACAGAGGAGGCAGACTCAAACTGCAAATGATCCAGAGAGATCCGAGCAACGGGAGCATTACAGACAAGAAGAGAAATTCATCAGTGGCAAATGTTGAGCCTTACCAAGAGAAAGGAAATGCTCTAGCCATCACTTTCTCACAAGAGAAGGGAAATGCTCTAGCCATCACTTTCTCACAAGAGAAGGGAAATGCTCTAGCCATCACTTCTCACTGAGCACAGCTCTCCAATGGGCAAGACTCTGAACAAAACAAAAAATGTTATCAACCCATTCCTAGTGAACACATGGGATCTAAGGGGCCAGGCCTAGGATGGAATTTTATTGATGGATTTAAACCTGTGCAACATGGCAGGAATGTCCAATTGAAAACTCACATGAATACTAGCCTAGACTAGAAATACAAACTCTACCTAAGAAAAATAGTTTTTTAATCATAGAATCACAGATGGTTTGAGTTGGAAGGGACCTTTTCAAAGGCACCTAATCTAGCCCCCCTGCAATAAGCAGAGACATCTTCAGCTAGATCAGGTTGTTCAGAGCAACCTATTTGCCTCACAGAGCCCACCCCAAGGAGAACAGACTCATTGAGGCCATCGTGGCTGTGTTTGCATCACCAAGCCCAGGCTGCAGTAAATACTGGGACCTACCAGCTCACTTGGGCAAAACCTCAGGAGCCATGTAAACACCTGATCCTACCTCAGGGAGGCTGAAGGTTTTAGTGTGACTCAAGCAACTTATTACTACCCAGACATTAAGACATCTTCTTAATACAGAGTAAATCAAATTGCAAGATGAAGATGCTTCTTTTGCAAAACAGGTTACTACTCCCCATGTGCTTGGGCAGAGATTTCAATGCAAGAGCTAGAAAGAAACCAGCCCTGTGAGCTCTGTTGTGACTCAGAGGTGGGCAAAAATTACAACTTCATAAATTAGCATGCAAGAAAAAAGAAACAATCCTGACCATAACAGAATTTCAGATGATCTGCCCTTTCTTAAGGCAATGCTTATGTGAATTTTCTAGTAATTTTTCCTAAACAACTTAACCACTGATTTCCCTTGTAAATGTTATTAATCAGAAGAGTTTAACATTAGCACACATTTTGCAGCCTCAAACACTTTACAAGCATTAAACAGCATAAATGTTTTGAGTTCCAGATATTTAATCTTTCCCCATGTACTTGTGCATGCAGACTAATTGGTGTCAGTGAAGGTCGAGAACAGTACAGACTGCACATATACCCAGCTCCTCATGTTGAGATTTTAGCTTGGAAAAAATATGCAGTATTGAGAGGTGATCATTAATTAAAGGACTTCTAAATAGCTCTTTTTAAAGTTTCCTACAGCTGTATTCCATTTCTTAGCAGTTCATGGAAGCTTACTCCATCTTCCTTAAGAGAATTCAAGTTTTGAATAAGATGTTCAAATTTCAGAAAAATAACCCCACTAGATTTCTCTGCTACAGAATACAAATACAGTAATTCTTTCTAATATTTTAATCATATTCTAACCAGGTTTGCACTTTAAGTTCTGTCTTTATTATTTTGAATATCCTTGTTCAAAGTCAGATTCTGAGATCTGAGACAAAACACAAATTAACAGCTGAGGTTGCCTGGCTCTTGAATGCTAACATTGTTTGAAGTCAGTACCTCCAGGAACAGGCCTCTGCAGAAATCTGATGCTGAATGAGTTGGTTACCTGCCTCTTGCTTCCTCCTTCTTGGGTTTTTGTTTGGAGTTTTTTTTGTATTTATGTATCTAGCTAAAGTAAAATGAAAGGCCAACAGACCAAGTTTAGGTAAAATCTTCCTATTTCAGAGACAAGAAAAGGAAGCATGAAGGAAGTTTGTATGGCTGTTACCAGACTAGGAACATCATTCCCAAATTCTCTACCCTTCAGCACTCAGATTTCACAGTGTAAGAGAAGATTCATAAATTCTCACTGCAGTCCTTTCAAACAGTAAATTAATCTTGCAAAGATTTCTTAGCACAATATTTCTCTGAGCTAGAAAAACAACCAGAAGGTTTGGGCTTTGAGTTTCCTGTTAACAGTAGTAAAAGCCACAAAAATTATATTTTGCATTATAATTTGTTGTACAGTAAGTCAACTTTATGCTATTTAAATTCCAGTCACATTGTCCATTGCTTGCTGGCACTTGCTTTATTTTCACATTGGCTTCAACTAGCAACATTGATTAATTTTTAAAGCCATTACACTTTGCTCATTTATCTTTGGAAAAAGTGACAAATATTTTTTGCAAAGCTCATATTGATAGCTAGAGCAGTGAACACCAGCTTTGGCACAAAAACTTTTCACTTTGAAAGCAAAATGGTCAACTTCAACGACCACACAATTTCCTTCATATAATGAGCATTGTGGTCACACACTGTATCACCTGGACGTGGACTCAGCAGGAAAAGCTGGGTACCCTTACTGGAAGTTGGCCACTTTTGCCTGTCCTGCTTTAGCAGGAGGGTGACACCAAAGGACCGCAGACTCCATCCTGGGATACTTTCCTGGGACACGGTGCTGAGGCGAGGCTGTGGCATGGCTCCCATGCGTGGCACTGCAGGGACAGTGATCAGGGACAGCATGAAGCCAGCATCCCAGTGAGACCATCCTCCCCTGCCCTGGTGTACAGGAGCATTGGAAGCAGCAGCAAAGGCACTTGCACAGAACTGAGCTCCGCAGAGCGGCAGAGCAACCCCTCCTCAGGTGACTCAGCTTCCAGGGGGGTTGTCTATCACTGTTTTCCATTATTTTGGGCTGGAAATGCTAGCCATGGGAGCTCCCCCACCATACTGCCTTTGTTTCCTGACTACCATGTGGGCAGCGTGCAGGAATGATCATCCTATTGCATTGGTCTGGAAAAACCACATGGACACAGCCGGTGTCCCGGTGCTTCCAAATATGCACAAAAATGTTTTGATTTGCGCTAACTCGGGGAGTGTTCACCACCACCTTTGTTCTTGTTCCTGGTGGTGAATACCTTGCTGTGGGTAAAACACCTTCTCTTTTTATATTGTACTGTGGGTGTCTTATTCCATCATTTTGTGTTCCAGTAAGTTGTAAGTTGTTATCTCTCCCCACAGTCTCTCCTCTTTTGTCCCTCCTTTACTGGAAGGGACAGGGGCTGGGGTGTGGCTTGTTTGGAGTTTAATTTCCTGCTGGTGTTAAAATCAGCACATGCTTCCAACAGCATTATCAGGTACCAACATTTCATAACATGTGTTAATACTAAGCAAAGTCTTGATTTCTACACAGAATGAAAGAACTACAGTAGGTTTCCAAAATATACCTGTCACAGAAATGGGAACAGGGATACAATTGTATTTTAAGGATTCTGTACAGAGTTACACAGAAAAAGACTTTTTAGATATTTTCAAAACAAAGGAAATGTTATTAACTGCTTAAGACTCTTCTCAGCAACAAAACTAAAACCCTGGACCTGGAATGGCTTATGCTTGATGAGCACACCACTATTACTGTTGTGCTGTAATACTGGAAATGTACATTCAACAGAACTAGCACCTCCAGGACATAACAGCAGCACCAAAGCGTGTCATATTTTCAGTATTCCTTTATTATTTTCTCCAAGCAGAATGCACCAATGAGCAAAACGCACACACTTGGGACAGAGATATTTCCTCAGTTGCTAAAACAAGTCTCGCTTTTGCCAGACTTCACATGGAGTCTGGGAAGTCACAGGGAACTCAATTCATTCCTCTGTGACCATTCCACATTCCCATTGCCCAGAAGCACACATACCTGCATCTGTGAGGTGAGTGAGGCTCTCTTCCATCACTTCTTTGGGTTTTCAGGTAAGGAACGTAAGGAAAATATCATCTGATAAAGCAAATAACGTGAAATTAAACAGAATCCACATTTCTTTTTTCTCACATGTATTGAACAGAAAAATGTAGATATAAACAAACCAACCCTGCAGTTTTGTGAGAACACATCCCATGTTGACTTTTTCTTGCATCACCCATTCAGGGCAGCTAGGCTGCAGACCAGTACTCTGCAGGAGGAGGGCAGGGGATTCTCTCTGCTAAAGTGTTTCTAGCCTCTTCTAGAGCTGTTGGGAAGCAGAGATTTCCATGGATTGGACGTAGCTCTGGTACAAACAGTTGTCACCTGAACAGGGAAGGCTTCATGGAGGGTTAGAGGCGGGTGCCCTCGTGCACACGAGGAAGTGAGGTAAGAGGACTCAGTGAGGTGTCTTCAGTGCCAGATGCTACTGCCTTTATATTGCCTCTTGAACTGCAGGGCTTAGTGAAAACCCCTACCAAATAGCAAATTCTGATCTCTATCAGACAGTGCTCCAGTTCCAGTTTTGTCTGTTCCCACTTACCCACTATACCATACTACCAGATACAGCTATTCCATATTCCACAAGGAATCAAGAGGAGCTGAATTTAAGGAGTTCTGAAAAATACACAGCCAATCATCCCATAGCACAGTAAATTACCAGATAAAAACAAACACTGTTGGACAGCTTAGAAAAACATGTTTTCTATTTATTTAAAAATAAGTTTGTAGTTACTACATTGCAGTGACAGTAATTCTTACACATACATTCTAGTTTGTATAAAAGGATTCAAAGTATTATGCATCAAAACTAACATAGAAAGTGTCCACATAACAGTAAAGAAATTTCCAATCCATATGTACAAAAAGAAAGGGCACTGTTATCCTGGTGAGATACTTCAGGTTATATATAACATGATAATCTAGATTTCTGGAAGGAAAAAAGCCTTGATAAAGCTAAAGAATTATAGTTTTCAAAACTGTTACTCATTACATACAACAGATTTGTGTTTTACATAATTCTGTACAAAATAAGTGTAATTTTTAATCTGAAAATCTGTCAGTTTTAAAATTAACCTTTCTAGGTAATTTACTTGAGGTTGAGCTCCATTCTATACATATTGAAACATTATGACAGAATTTAGTTCACGCATGATCATTATCCAGTTGTCCACCACACTTCTGCAGTTTTAGTATGGTCCAAAAATGTAACTTCTGTATGGTCTCAATGCATTAGCAAACCAACCTGCACAGTTGTAAGCACAAAACAGTACATGTACATCACACAGTACACGATAGGTGCTTCTATTTCTTTCTACTCCTAATTTGTGTGACCTCATTCTTTGTTTTTCAGTGTAGAAATTCATAGTATAGTACTACTTTCCCTCCCTAAAATGTATTGTTTGCATTATTTGAAGTGAATTTCCTGATGTATTTATCTGCATTAAAAAGGACCCAAATGACTACTTGTCTCACTACATACCTCCTAAAAGCTAAATTTATTCACCCTTATTTTATTGCAGCATATAAGGTTTCTCTCTGGAGTGCCTTGAGGCTGTTAGAACCTTGGGAAAAGGGGGGGAGGGGTGGTGAGGGGGAAGCAGCTAATCACCTTTTTCTGCAATTTAAGATGTCTTTTAATCTGGCTTCCTGGCATGTTTCCTTCTCTAACACACTGTAAAAATGACAAGGCGAATTCCCGCATTAAAGCCAGCAGAAACACAAGAGCACCTGGAGGTTAGCTCTGGTTTAAAAGCTACCTGCTGATTTCCCCCAGACATCATAGAAAGTCAGCAAGATGCATTCACGATTCAAAAACAAGAAGCTACATAAGCTGTCAATGCCAGATTTGTTGTTTGAAACACATTGTCAAGCCTTGACCAGATTTATGAAATGTAATACACTTTCCTCTGCATATGAACAAACATGTATATACAGTAATTTACAGCAGAAAACTAACAGCCCTTTTATCAGTTGAATATCTAGGTCCCCTTGGAAACCAAACTGTTACAAGAACTTCTGGGATAAAAGAAAATATATACTCATTTTACACACTTCATTTGTCTTCATTTAGGTCGTAAACAGAAAATGAGCTTTTGCTGTTTCTAGGTGAGGTTTAAAAACCCTCTACCTTCTCTATCACAGCATTGTAGCAGAGTTATAATTAAATTTTTTAAGACACTGTTAAAAAAAGGCCAAAAGGAAAACCTTTGACAATCTACTGTCAACAAAAATATGCTATTTCTAGAATACTCAGGACAGAATGTAAATATTGCGGTATGGGTGTATTTTAATTGACCAGTGATGTTAAAATTACCTCAGCAAGATTCACATGCTACAAATAAAATGTGAATGTTGATGAAAGTGAGCTTAAAAACCTCTCACCTCCAATCTACTATATAAATACAAGGTGAAAGGGTCCCATCCAGTTAAGCCTATTGCTTTTATAGAACCAATCAAGTATTTAACATTTGCCTAAATTCAAATTACATGCTAAAGCATTTACTTGTAGTCCTCAATCCAACAAATGT
Source organism: Fringilla coelebs (assembly GCF_963513975.1). Taxonomy (NCBI): domain Eukaryota; kingdom Metazoa; phylum Chordata; class Aves; order Passeriformes; family Fringillidae; genus Fringilla; species Fringilla coelebs. The sequence goes on from NC_140030.1 coordinate 33,087,013, forward strand.
GAGCAAAATATTTAAAAATGTGGTGTAAAAATCATAACAAGCTTGAAATTACTGAATGGACAAACTATTTTTTGTGTTGCATGTAGTCCTTTTTTAAGTAAGGCAAAAGCCTCTGGCACAGAATTGGTACTTTAAAATATTTGTACAGCAGTATAGTGAATAAGCTGTCTCTACACTACAATTAATTTTTAATAGATATTAATATCTATACGTGCTGCATCAGGGTCCTTTATCAATTAATAGCTTTACAAATATTAAGCCATAGTAATATTTAAATCAACCAACTCAACCTTACAAGTCTATCAACAAACTGATCACAGGTACAAACTGGACACTGTACAAATAAACATCTGTAAATCTTTATCACAGCAGTCGAATCACTGGAGGAAGACATTTCTCTGCAAAGTTGTATCACTGGTCATTGCCAAGTGACAAAGAGCTCTAGTTCAATATTGACAATAATAATGAACACTACAGTGGTAAGATTTCAGTTCAGTTCCCAGAGAACACACTAACAACAGAAACAGAGTGGCTAAGGAGTTGTTAAGTATGTAGGCACAGGTACAATGATTCCTGTTAAACATTCAGAGCACACTTATGACAGAAGCAGAAGTATTTCCTCACTGGCAGTTAAAGAACACACTGTTATCGAGATACCACTCAGCAGCAAATACCAATTTTAACCTTTCCCAGTATAGTGTAGAAGTACCAGAACAGTATCCTCATATCCATGTCAAATACAAATGAATTTAATGAATAAAACTGAGTTAATTGCTGCCAGATCATTTGCATGTATGTGACTATGAAGCTATGTTATTTACAATGCAAATGTAAAACAATCACATGAGGCTTTGATACTCCATTTTCTGAACCAGTTGTTAGGTACTTCAGATGGCATTATAAAACATGCATATAACTATAGATCTTAAATTATTTCAGAACACTGACCATTAGTTTATTGCTCACATTTAAAAACCTAAGACTCTGTAATCAAAAGCTCTTTTTCTGTATTGATACAGTATCTCACAACCACCTCAAATAATAAATTTTTCCCCAACCAAAATACAGTCTGATGGTGACTCAAAGTCTCATAAATAAAGTTTGCAACCTAGTGAAATTAAATTATAAAAAATATAACTTTTAAATAAATCTGGTATTAATTTCTAATAAATGTCTAGCTTTGCTTCTATAAAAAACTGATCCAAATTATCCACAGTTTATTTTTAAAGGAAAAACATTAATGTGTCTAATAAGAATCAAAAACTTACTGGCTAAAGTCACCGATATTACTGGGTGGGAAGCAGTACCCATGTTCTGCAGGTAAGGCCTTCTACCCTTGTAAAATTAAGATGCACACTCCTCTACCTGCTGTTAAGGGAACTCAGATTATTTCAGTCTCCAAAACTTACACACAAGGTATTTTTGATATATAAATATATACATAAACATGCCATATAAAACATTATTACAAACGGAGTAAATACAGAAGATGAATTTTAGATATAATCTATTTTATATATTACAATGCAGATAACATCAGGAAATTACACATTTTCAAATGATTGCCTTCATCAGTGAGATTTGACAAAATTAACAAGTAGGATCAATCAGTTTTGAATTGTGAAGCTGTATTGCAACTGTACAAATGTAGCTTGCTATCTTACCACATGTTTAGTGACTCCATTTTAATCAGATGATAAAGAACTACTTGTTAGAACAAATAAATATTCCAACAAATCAAATACAAACTAATCCCAGGCCCCCAAATTCAAATCCATAACAATTCAAAGAGGATCTGGAAAATATCTCAGCCATTTTTTGTAGCAAAATGAACTACCTAAAATTAGGTATGGTGTATACTAATCTGCTATCCACAGTAGCCTATTTCTATTACTCTTGGTGGCAAATACCAATATTCTTTCTTCAAACTTATAGGCTTTTTTTTGTAAGAAAATAAAGAGTGAAGAATCAGGCCTCAAATACATATACAGAATCTGTGCAAATTTAAGATCTTAATTCTGCATGTCTTCCCTTCCAGACATTGCAGATGGTGTGTAAAAACAAAAAAAAAGTATTCCCAGAAAATTTTGGTTACATTTTTGTACCATACCAGATCTCAGTAAATACCAGTACTTATGTATTTTTTCCTTGAAACTGGACAATACTTTTTTTAAGTGATAGAAAATGGTATTAAGGTTTGTTTGTAAAGGTATAAAATAACTAAATGTACCATAAACAAATAAATAACTGCTTTTCTTTTCCAGAGCAGTACATATAACAATACATTCCCCTAAGTCATATAGTTATCATTTACAATAGACAACTTAATTTTAGTAAGGATGCAAGAAATAATAGAATACAAGGCACAATCATTAAATGGAATTTTTCTTTAGGGTGTATATTGACATATGTCAGCGTGATATACCATAAAAAGTGCAGAAAAACACAATGTGCAATGAGACCACTGTATAAAACATGATTGCATAAAAAGTGATTTGGCCTTTTAACCCTAATAATTGAAAATAACCAATCTTCCCCTTAAAATTAAACTATAAAGTATGACATTTTAAAATTTTCAATTCTAGTGCTATCTAAAAAATCCTGAAAAAAATTTATACCTGGGTAATATTTTAGACATACGTGTTTATGTATATATTAATATATACACATACACTATTCTTTGTAGGTCATTTCAGCCTCTTAGCATGTCTAAAGTTGTAGAAACAACTATCAATATGGATCAGAAAGTAAACATCATAATTCCATACCTGTCCTGTAATTTCCTTGAATCCTTTAACCAATTATACATTTAGACTAAAACATCTCTGTCAAAGGACCCCACCAGTGCATTATTTTCTACCAGAAGTACCAAAAAGGATACATTTCAGAACAATGTTAACACCTTACTATTTAAAACAAGACACAGCTTTTATCACTGCAAATGGTATGCTGTACTGACACTCAAAAAGAAAAAAAGGTTTTCCACTGCACTGATTCTCAGTCTTTGGCACAATAAACAGAGATTTAATGATTGATACAAGAATCGAGGTCTGAAAAATTAGACATTAGTCAAACTTTTTCCAATGTGGATATATATATTTGTGATTACATTTTTGCTATGTTTGGCAGAACTTGGATAAACAATGGCCTGTGCTAGGCTTCTTTTGCAGCTGAACATTCCATCACAACTGAAATTAAACTTTTTCGGATTAGCAAAGTTTGGTATTTTATTATTTAATAGAAATGCAAGTGAATTTACTGCCACTTTTTGCCAAAGTCTGCCTTCCTAGGCAACTTGACTTTACAATCAAAGTGTACCTTGCTTGGTCAAAAATAGATTTCTGTTTTCAATTTGTGGCAATTAAAAGTTCTATTACCTTTTTTCAATTGTGTAGAGATATTACACACTACTTGAGCAGAGTAGCTCTGAACTCTGTACATCAGTCAGAAATTGCTTCAATTATTCTCAACTGTGAACAAAATGACTGTTGAAATGTATAACCTATTTGGAGGGCAATAAATAGCAAAAGTTTAAAATATATATTTCTTTCAAAGAATGTTCTTTCAGTTTATCATTTTGCTAAATTTTTCTCCTCAAATCAGAACATACTCTTCTAACCCATAATAGCAGCAGGGAAGCAGAAGTCTGTTCTGCTGTTCCTTAACTGTACCTGCTTCATAGCATTCTGAAGTAAAACCCTTGGTAAAAATTACCAACCAATTAAATTAGCTTTTGCTTTTTCAGTCAACTTTCGGACTCTGCCTCTGCTCGAAGTTCCAAAAGTTAAGGAGGTGTCTTCAAACAATAGCTGCCTTTGCTCTTCCTCAGAGTCATCTTCATTGTAAAAGGCTGTCCTCCTACCCTGGTTTCTAGTTCTCATGTGAGGTTCAGAATCTTTAAGCTCTTCAGAACCCTCCTCCATAGGCTCGTGTGTCTTTTTCCTCCTGCTTCTTGTTTGCATTTTAACATTTGCAGGAGCTGAGAGGTCTGAGCCCGGCTGGCGGCTCTTTATCTTCCTTTTTGGCTTTCTACCCCCTCGGCCTTTTTTTTGTAACAAGTCTTCTTTCACATTATTTTCAGAAAGAGAATTGCATGCAGTAGAAACAGAGGCTTCCTCTGGTATATCCCTTGTGGTCTGGATTGTATTCTGCTCTGCAACCTTTTGCTGTTCAACAATTTGTAGCTTTTTTGGTTTCCTGCCTCTTTTCTTGTGCACCACCACTTCACAGCTACTGTTATTATTGTTACTAGTCTCCACCTTGGGCTTCCGTCCAGGACCTCTTTTAACTGGAGGTTTCAAAGGCTGTCCTCCATGTCCATTTACCTGAATGCTTCCTGATGCCAAAGCATTATTCTTGCAATCTGCTGTAAAGAAATGGTACAGAAACATACACATCACATAACAGATTTGCATTTACATTCATTTTCACACTGCCTTAATAAAACTTTTACTAAAATATCTGAATGGATTCACAGTGATTGCCAGTCTGTCAAAACCTAAGAAACCCAAAGTTGAGCTCAGAGAGTTCTGTTCTACAATGGAATGAGGATTAACTTCTAGCTGGACTTAGCACATGGTAGCTGCAAGGAAAAAAAAAAAAACCCAAGAAACAAAAAAAGCCAGGAAAAATGCAGAGGGAAAAAAAAAGGGAAAAAAGGGGAGAGCTGAGGGGTTTTTCTCAGATGATGCAACACCAGTGGACAAAACTCATATTTTGTATCTGCAACAGCAAAAAGTTGCTCAAGAAGCATTGGGAATGGTGCAAGGATTGGGAATGCTTCCAAGTAAGTAATCTCTGGAGAAATAGATGTTTTCTTTCAACCTGAGGTACCATCTTTTGTATCAAATTTGTACCAATTTCTCACACTAACAGACAGCAGCATGTACTTGCGTGGAGACTTTTACAGGGTATGAGTTTTCATTATGTGAGGGGTAATCAACTTTCTCAGAGGGGCACATCACTGGACCTCTTAGAAAGATGTTCTGACACCACAGCCTTGCCTAACATATGGCCAAGAACAGGCTCATAGCCAGCATGATAGTTCCTTCAGCCCTTTCATGAAACACCCACACACAGCTTCTGCTGTGTTTGAATGTGCACCATCATGCACTACAAGCACAGGCCTCCTCTGTGCTATGAGTGGATGTAAGGAGACAGGACCAGGTGAACAACATTCAGAAATCCCTGACATCCCACCCTTTAACAGCTGCATATTTAGCCATGCAATGTGGGAATAGCTGGGGCCTTTGTGAGAAAGCTTACAAACAATGGACAGATGATTTAATTTATCAGACCAAGAGCTACTTTTTCCAAAGCATGGATGAGTAAGAAAGAACTCCTTGGGGAGAGGACTACAAGGAGTAGGCAGATTAATTAGATGGGACCCAATTTGCGGACTACTGTGTCCCCATTTTCAGAGAAATGATGTTTAGTGGATCTACCTGCTTCAAGCATCTTCTGAACAGTTCAGAGGTCCTTCACAAATAGGAAAGCTTTCTGACTAGGAGATCTTATTTCAGCCTCCACAGAAGCTTTGAATTTTAAGGTATTCTGACATCAAAAGACCAAGCAAGCTCACTCAGGAGATTTCATAAACTAGGTCCAAGCAGGCCATTCAAATATACTAAATAGAAGCAGTAAACACCGCATAGGTTTTTTTTGCTGTGCCAAAGAAGGAAGGAATGAATTGGCAGCTGGGATCCTCTGATCCTTATGCTTGCTGCTGCACAGAATGTCATCACATTCAGCGCTACTGACCCAAATATAACCCACAGAATTTTATGTGATTAAACACACAGGATTTAAAGTCTGACCATGCAGAAGTCTGCTTTGGATTTTAGAATTTTTAACATGACATTTGTAATAATTTAAATTAAGGTAAAGATATGTTAACATCTCAAAATCATCTAGACAACAGCTACCACACCATGGAAATGGTGTTAAGAGTAGTCAAAACTGTGCTAATTCATCAAGAAGGAAACTAATGGTGACTGAACTTTCTGTTAGATTTCCCTATTCTGCTAAATTGTAATGCATTCTAATTTCCCTACCCCCAAATTACCACAACTAAAGTACAACACTACAGTCACTACATCAGTAACTCTGAGGGTGGGGAGGAAGTTCCAGAGAAATTTGGTACCTTGTGGATTAACAGTGGAAGATTTTACTTTGCGCTTGATTTGCTTCTCTTTCTCTGGATTTTCTTTTGTGGAGTTATTCCTAGTGTTATGACTGTAATCAGATGGGGAAGGGTTTGATACGATATTCTGGTTCTTGGAATGTTTGGTTGAATTCTCCAGTACTGGAAGGATAAAAAGAAAAAAAATTATCAACTTAAGTAGTTTATGCTGCATTCAGTCTTGTTGGGCTAAAATGGAACTGATGTTCTACTACAAACAATTTGACTCTGTGATTTAAAAGGGAGAAAGCTTTCTAGATAAAAAACATAGCCTAACTTGTTCAATTTTCCTTTGAAGAGCCTCAAAGGCCCATCAGTTTGAAAACAGAAACAGTCTTAACAGAGAGAAATATATTAGATTTCTAAAGAACCAGTTTTATCTTTAAAAACATTTTTTTTTGAGCTTAATTAATAGAAAATCAAAACAAAAGGCACCCCAACTTGCCTGACTTTCCTGACCCTGCAGTAGTATTAGGCTTTGTAATTAAAGGCTTTATAGTTAAAGGCTTTGCTCCTGAAGAAGTGGATGGTTGCTCTGTAACAGCCACATCTGTTATCCCCCTGTTGCTTCGAGTCCGCACAAGGGAGGAGGCCTCAGCGGCTTTTCCGTTCATCTGAGGCGGAGCGTGTCTCAGTGCTGTTGACCGTGCAGGTGCAGAAGATGATGAAGTGGCAGAAGTTTCTGCCTTCAGCTGAGGTTTTATTAATCTCCTCTTCCTTTCAGGGCTGCAAAAGGAGCAACAATTTGTATCCTGGATGACCGCCTTGTCATTTTACAGGAATAAATAAAATTAAATGCTAGTGTCTGAGATTGTGGGAGTAAAAAAATCACCTCTGCATGAAGTATGTTAAAATATGGCATTTACTGTGGAAATTCATGTAAGTTGTGAGCTTCTGGAAAGTGAATCTTTACAATAAATACTATAGTTATATGATAAAGCATGATGCCATCACTATCCTAACGATGCTGTTTTACTGTACACATTTAGCAGTTATTTGAATTTTAAGCACTTACACTAGGATAGCTCTAAGTAAAGTTTAAAACTCTTCCACATCATAGGGACTTGCATGTCAAAGCTACCATTCTGCAATATAGGGAATAGTAAAGGAAGTATTAAGAAAAAAACACACTAAGTTTTATTGTTTAGGTATGTCAAAATTTCACAGCATTTCATGAATACTGTAAAGGAATTAATGTACCTGGATGCAACACTACTGGAAACTGAGCTGCTTCTACTTCTTTTTTTCCTTCGTTTCTTTATTGTATTTCTTTTATGAAAACGTAGGGCAGATTTATAATCTGATAAAATAGAGCTTATATGTTCTTCAAAGAAAGCAGAAAGGCGCAAGCTCATGCTGTAGATCTGGAAAAGAAAAGCCAGTAAAGAAGTTTGATACTTTTCCAAAGTGTCCCTTTACTTATTTATTACCAAACAATAGCTAGAAAAGTAAAAAGTTGTTAATATAGAAATATTTTACGGCAATTTATCATGTGTCTCAATAAATATATGCTATGTGTAGGTTTTCTTTAACTATTTTCATGGTTTTGAAAAGTGTACCACAACTGAAGATGACACAGAAAAGGAAGAATTGGAAAAATGAGTCTTTCAATTGCCTTTCTAGACTGTATCCCTTTCTAGTTTCAACAGAAATCACAAAGAGAGATCCTTAAGGTAATTTTGCTGTATCATACCTAGGGTCAAGAAATCTTATTTTCTGCTCTATTAGCTTGCATCCTTATATCCTATATTTGAACACCAGTCCATTCCTTTTATAGATGAATTGATACCACAAGTAAGTCGGCTGCAACAGGTACAATAAATGTATTGGAATTATGTAGGAGCACTTTTTTTTTCCTATTTCTAGACTTGGATGATTTACAGAGACTCCCAAATTCAGTTTAGATCACGAGTAATTATTTGAGCACAGATGCTATTAATTCTGGAAACAGAAAAACCACCAAAGGGACCTGTACTTTGAGGAGACACAGCACCTTCAATGAAACACAAAGAAAATATTGAACCAGTTCCTACTTAATGACACACGAAACCATCTGAGCACCAGACTCAACAGATTCTGCACATGTTACTGGAGATAGCATGCAAAGGAATATGTCTCTGATGTGCCAAGCAAAAAAAAAAAATAAAAATCTGATGACTTTAGGTTTACTGATCAAGAAAGCATCAGTGACATCAGTTTACAGTTCAAATAAGCATCAGTGACATAAAGTAAGATGCTAAAAATATAAGTGCGTGACATAGTATAAACATGACATTCAACTACATGTTGCATACATTGAAAGCACATAGGTTCCAGAATATTAAAACTCGACATAAGAACCTTCCACTTCCAAAGTAAAACAAAAAAAGATAAATTTATTACTATACCAGTGTGTTTGGATGAAACATGAACGAAATGAAAATGTCAAAAGAATCCATAAAACCACACAAAGCTAATGTCAGGTATGATGAGGTCAAGGAGAGAAAGAAAAGCCACAAAAGAATCCAGATCTGCCACAAAAGCCCTGCTACTTGCTGCAACTGAAAGAGTAATTCTTTTACAGGGTATGGCAGCCTCAACAGTGAGTGGGCATGTCTGCTACTGACTGGAGAGTAATCACTGATCCTGCTAGTCACCTATGAAGAAATTTGTGCCCAAGTCTTAAAACAATTAAGTCCTAATGATTAACTTGCTATTTAGAACAGGCAAACATAAAAGCTGTTAATAATTCTGGTCTTAAAACCTAACACACATTAGTAGAAGAAAAGCTTTGAACCCATGTAAATATGCATCCATAATTTAACTGCTATCAGATACTGCAGCTCCTACTAGCAGGACATCTCAGTACAAAAAGCTTTGTAAGCTGACACTTTATGTAAACTGTCCAGTTTCCCAGAAGTCCTGAGCTTCATTACAATCCTACTGCACAGTAGTGAACAGCACAGAATTTCAACATCCTCTTCTGTCTATACCTGGATATTTCAGCTTGGGGCAACCTTCAAAGTAGAAAGGCTCCCTATGTAGTTGTTTTGAAAATCTGGTTTCTTCCCCAAATATCAGTTAAATTTCACTATTGTACTCATAATCCTGCTTCTGCGGAACTTTTCTTCCATGTCGTTTTCTGTTTAGACACACTTTCTAATATTTACTTTTGAAACACACATGCAGAACATCAGAACTTTTGGTATTTAAAAAGCACACATTCCTTTCCCTTCAAATATAAAGCTGTAATAGTTTCTTAGAAACATTAATATTTTAAGATCAGAAATAATTAAACTTGCTTTTCAAAAGCAATCAAATTACACTGTTTCTCTGCTTTTTCAGTCCTATATTTTTCAGATATAAGTGTTCTTTCATACAATAGCAAATGTTAAACAATAAAATCTTACCCTTGATCTTTTACTTGGTGTATAGGCCTTAGAATTGCTGAAAATAAGTCTCACATCTTTACATAACTCCATTGGTGACTCGTAGTTGCCAGCTTCCAGTGTTTCTCTAACAGTAGCAAAGTCCATAGGAGTGTCAATAATATCTCTATAATCCTGTTTGGAAATAGCAAAGAAATTTATTACAATTTTTCTCCCAAGCTTTAATATATAATTTTCCTTAGGATGAGTTTGATAAACCTGTTTAACTAAAATATCCTCTTTAAATAGGTATGGAAGACCGCTGAAGACATTTTTTCCCTTTCCACTAATATACCTCCCTTGCAGACATACTCAGTAGGGTCAAGGTTAGAAATTAACAGATAGATGATTTAATTCATTTTATAAACCTATTTACTGAAACACAGAGCTCAGAATTTGGTGTCCCCTAAGGGTTGCATTACTGACACACTGACCTGAAAATAACAGTGATCTGAAAGTGTGACTACAAGCCTTCTGGGGTGGCTTAGCAGCTCAAACTTAGGACTAAGACTAATACTGTTCTCACATATTAGCTTTAAAATATGAAGTTTGAATACTTGAGCCTGATCAGAGGCTTATCACATCCTTTCTGAAACCTGAGCAGTTTCTCAAATGGAGGCCTGACAATTTATGAATGTAATGAAGTATCAAAAACTCCACATGTTTAGGTAGGACCCAAGTCAAGCCAATAACAGAAAATTTTTTTCCAGGCAATGGAAGAAACAGAGACATGTTCATACAAGAAAAAGCTTAAATACCAAATTTAACCAAAAAGTTTAAGTTAATCCATCAGAGCAAATAGAACCTGCAGGAGTGCCTCTGCATGTTAAACAGGCTTGTGACACCAGGGACCAGTGTGCTTCATGCCTAAGCCTAGCAGAGTGCTCTCTATCAGCTTATTTGAGGGTCTCAAACATATAGGGCCACTTGTAGTTGGCCACAGCATAAGTTTAGGTTGCATAAAAAAGAATGGTACCCAGTGGCTGCAGAAGTGTCAAGACAGATCTACTAGTGACTTCTGAAAGAGAAACATTTCTTTTCTCTTATTGAGAAAGGTAATTTTGCCCAAGTTGATCACCCTGGAGTAATATTTTACAGAATTTAAGATACACTAGAAGGAAAGCAAGCAAAATCTTTGCTTTATTACTCTTAAGTTTTCATATAATCTTACTTTTAGTTTTTATATTCTGAAATGAAACCAATGATCCTTGACAACACATCACATGCAGCAACCAAATATATGCATTTCATATATATGACCATTTTTCAGTCAGAAAAGGAAATACATCTTAATTGCAAAAGCTGTAATCTACTTTAAAAGCTGTAATCTACTTAATAACATAAGCATCACTGAATAGAAAATATTTTCCAACAAAAGTATCTGAGAGCAGAGAAGTATTATTTATTTTAAAATTAGTAGGAAAAAAAACCAGTAAACATTATTAAACAAGTGACAATGAAGTGCTGAAAAGAATTCTGTCACTACAGCTGCCTGAAGTTTCAATTGAAAGAACTAAAGAAATGGTCAAAGTTTAAAAAAAAAAACAAACCAACCCACCACTTAACAACTGGATTATAACCAGTCACCTTGTTCTAAAATACTCACTGGATACTCAAGAAGATCCACTGGTTGTCGAAATGGTTCAGAGTCTTCACACTGAAAAATGAGATTCAGCAGCTCCTGGCATTGCTTCTTCCATGACTGAATGTCGTATGACTGAGCCCTATTACGTAGCCGCCGCTTCGGCTGATGATCCTGAAATGACGATATTGCCTGGTGCATATTAAAAAAACTAGCTGCTTTTACAAAATCTAATGGAAGAGTTACCCCACAGGATATAAATGAATTCACAACATGCAGCAGCACGGACAGAAATACTTTTACATTGAACAGTTCAGTAGAACAACACATCACTAAGTTCAAAACGTTCAAAAAGCTGACATTACTCAATACTAGAAATATTTCAGTTTTACATTCCATTGTTTACAAATACATTTTAGCAATTGTAGCACTAAAAATATATATTAAAAATTTTTTTAAAACATTTACCTTTCTTTTTCTAGTGGAAGTCCCCGGCACATTTGTGTCTTTCTCTTCTTCCTTTGAGCAAGATAATGAGTCGCATAAAAAGGTTAAAAAATATAAGCATATATGAGTAGGCGAGTTCTTTTATATTTTAAACTTATAATTTCAGTCTTTACAGTCCTACCCCCATCCCTCTGAGAAGCATTTCATATGACTGTCAATTTTGAGAACATCTCAGAAATCTAATCAGCATCCTCCAGCAAACTATTAAAACTCCCTGCACTAAAGGAAGAGAGGAGGCTGGATTTTCACCTAGTTTCCCAGCTGACAAGAAGAAACATTGTACTGACAGTAAACTCCACTTCCCAGCAGTGACTGAAACCAGTACTTTGGTACTCCACAGGACAGACAGCAGTCTTGTTTCTCCAGTGTATCAATGCCAATGCCCAAGACACAACCACTTACCTCATCTGAGTCAGACAACACTTTCTTCTTCATTGCGTTGTATAATGGAATAATGTCATAGCAGCTCTGGTCTCTGTAAAAAGAAACACAAGCTAACGTTTATTTTCTATCATCACCTGTGGAATCAACTGTAATTTGCTTAGGAAAAGGAAAATATTTATGAAGCCTTCTCCAAATAAATTGAGAATGTGTTAGGTGCTATATGAATACTAAGAGAATTGAAGTAATAAGTCAAGCTAACCATCTGCTCAAAAAGTTGTAAAATATAGATCAATTAACAGTGTGAATGTTTTAAAATTAAAAATCATAATCCTTTACCATGCATTTGCCAGTATCAGAAAAATCTAATAGTGTACTATAAAAAAGGTTTGAGGCTCCCAGCTTTTTAAGGAGCATTACAGTAAATTTATTCTACAAAAGTGCAACATAATAATTTAATTTAGCACTCACAATGTATGACATTTGAAATGCAAGTGTGGAAGGACTAACACTGCTATTGTGTAAACCTGCATAATGAAATCAGCAAAACACGCTGATTCTCAATTCTTGATTAACAGGTAAAACTCCTCTACAAAGGAAAGCTCAAAGGTGTTCTACTATGTAGCAATACAAACCACTGGGAAAAAAAGTAGTGTGTAACACTTTTACCACTTGTAAGTGTAAACACTCAGCAACTCCACATGCAATCAGAATCCCTAACACTAATCCCTAATATCCCTAATAGCTGCTGCCATTACCACTAGAACAGCTGTGAGAGAAGATAAAAAAAGCTAACTGCAACATCCACACCCCATTTTTAGTTCTTTAAGATACTTGGGTGATGTAAGAAACTAAGATGTACATTCTCAGAGGCATCAAGATATTTCATTCTCATTAGAACCATGGGCTTTACTTTCCACTGTCTAGGCCTCGTACCTTACAGTTACAACCATAAAGCCTGGGCTTTACATTAATTGCTAGTTCACTTAAATCAGTATATTAATAGACTCAAGTTATAGCCCATTATTAAATAAGAATATCCAAGAATATCCACTAATTTAACTAAGCCAATTAAAAACATACACTTTGAAAAATTCTGAGCTACATACACTTTGAAAAACCCTGAGCTGCTTAATTAATCAGGAAAAAAACCATGTAGGACAAAGATGTTAAAGAATAAAATTAGTAACAGAAAAGCCCTTTAGATATGTATCTGTTCCTAATGGTGTATACTTCACTAAAACTTTTAATGTCTAAAGCAGTTAAGTGTTTTACATTCTCCAGCAAATATCAGAAATCACAGGCACTAGAGAAATTGAAGATTTATTTATGGACTCAAAGTCCTAGATTTCCAAATACTAAACAGAGTTCTAATGGTTTTTAAGAACACACAAAATAAAAAAGAACTAGATTCAATTTAACATTGACAAACAAAATCACTAAAAATGTCACAATTTTTGTTAAACTAATGAAGTGTCTTGCTGTGTCTGCAAGGTCGAAACAGCAGCACTCATTCTGTGTGAGCAAACCAAGGCTGTGGGCACAGTAAGTTCTTACAAACTTCAGCTCTGTAGATGTCTCAACTGACTGAAAAATCTTAAATATTTGTCATTGAGTTTGTCTGTAGATAACAGAATGTTCAAAAGATAGCTACAACTTCAGTTGACTACAAAGCCTTTAATTTTTACTTTGCATACATATAAACCAACATTTTCAAACCCTATTATACATGTTATCTAGATTTTAGAATTATGTTAACATAGCCAGTATTCAACCTCAAAATCAGAACTCCTAACTTACCAATGAATATATCTGTAACTCCATGAAGATACTTGAACCCATTTTTATCATTTAGGAGAAAGGCTCTCAAAAAAAAATGCCATGCCAATCTGTGCCACTCAATGTATTACAAAACCTGTTTTGCAAATTTATGAATTCTTTGTATACGTAAGCTCTATTCTTTTCTGCCCCAACAGAAGACAACAAGTCTATTTAAAGGGCAGAACTATCTTACTTTAAAATTCAGATCTTAAAAGGCTCTTGCCTTGGTAAGAGTTAGGGTTAACAGACCTACTAAGCAACTCACTTTATGAAGTGTAGCAGGAGATCTGTGACAAATTTGGCAGCTTTGACAATAGGACTTCCAGGTTCGTTAAACGTGCGAGTATTGTGTTCGATGTACCGGACTTCCCACATTAATGAAGAAAGGCGCCTGTATCAAAACAGTTAGCAGGAAAGAAAAGGAAAAAGAAATAAGGACAATTTCTAGCAATGTATATGAACAGGGGAAAAAATGTTACAGCCTTCTTCTCATTCACCGCTGTTTTCCCTTACAACAGCAAATGTGCACATCAGATATGCTGCCCCGAGTGACTAGCAGCAGGCAGCTTCCTCTGGCTTCCCATTCTTATGCTATAATCTGTGGTAATCTATACAAATGGCTTTAAGAACATACAGCTGACACCCCTCAGGAAAACTCAGCTGTGACACTTCAGCTTTTATTTTTTCTTTATGATATATATAACCCATCCTATATCGCCTTTGAACTCAGCTAAGGATTAACAAAATAGTAATAAAAACGTTTTAGAGTATACCTTTTTCTGACAGACAACAATCAGATTTTCCCTGATTTAAAAACCTAACTATAGAATAGCCACATTATAAAAAATTGTGCACAAAAGCAGAATAACTGAAAAAAAATAGATGCAAATCTAAAAAAGATAAAATAAGATCATAATGACTGATGGCATAAAAGTTACAGTTTTACAGTAAACCTCATGAGAAACCCCCAAAAATCAAAAGGGATCTGAACAATCCACTAAATATATATATATATATAAAAAAATCACTGCAAAGCGCAACAGTGTGGTTGCTTATTACCTAACTAGGCCTCAGCAATATTATAAACTAAAAAGCCCACTTACTGAAGGTGTGTTGATTACCAAAAAAAACTGCTTTCTCTTTTGACAAGAGAAACAAAATCTAGCAAAAATTTCTCTCTGACAGCAAAGCAGAGCATTATAGAAGAGAAAGCTGGATTACCTCATATGACACAATAAACATGGAATTAAATATTGCAATAGAATGATAAAAACCAGAGGTGCTATTTTGAAAATGAAAAAGCAAATTTAGTTTAGAATTCAGTCTTCATTTAGCATGCATAAAGCACTAAAAATGAACTTTGAAATTTGGCCCAAAACAAAATCCTATCCGTATTTATTCAAAAGAAACTAAAGCGACACCAATTTTAAAATGAGAAATAGAACAAAAACTCTAGGAAACTGATGTAATTTAAAGAACTATACTCCTATATAGATATTTACTAAACCCCCCCCCCCAAAAAAAAAAAGAAAAAAAGAAAAAACCCACAGCAATTGAAATCACAGCTTAAGAAAATATCAAAAGAGTACCAAAAATTATAAACTTCTTTTGTTGCTGTACAACAACTCAGAAGTTCAACACCAATAATTCAAGAAGTCAGATTCTGTGTAGCTGCTAAAGTGATACAAGAATATTTTTTAAAGCACATCAGGACAAAAAAAAAAAAAAACCTTGAGATATTTCTAAGGTTTCTCTTATTAAATTTTGAAAGTATTTAGAAAAATTAATAAGTGGAAACTTTATCCTTTGGACTAAAAGTCACAGTCAACCCTGCAAATTGAATCTCACATGGAACAAGTCATTTACACAATCAGGAATTTGAATGCCATGTCATTCTAAAATACATTTTGGAGATGTTCAATCCTTTGTTGAATTTTAGAAAATGGAAACCTAAATCAAGGATAGAAGATGAAAGGAAGTAAAAGCACACACCCATGCCCACCTCCTAGTTTGGTGTGACAAGACAAAGAGCTACCAAAAATACAGCTGCTGGTAGATCACAGCAGAACCGAGAATTGGGTCTAACCTGTAAAATCTGCTTTCCAGTCTTTGCTTAATGGTACTGAGGTCTGTGGGATATGCCACAACAGTGCAATACATTGGGTAAGCCTGAAGATCCACTGGTGCCACAAATGCAGATGCAATATCTAGATGGAAAAAAAAAAAAAACCAAGCAAACCTCCAGTGTTAAAAACCACAAAGTTCCATAGCAGTTTCAAGATTTACCCCCCTGCAATATAAGCTGTTTCTTCATGTTTGAAATGCACAGCAGTTTCCCAAAAATAACAGTAACTAGATATTCCAAATGATTTTGGATATTCTATTTAGAGTGCTTGCTGATGCTGTGCTGTACATCCAGTTGCTGCAGTGACTGGGTGCACATTATGTTATGCATGAAGCACCACACACCCCAAAGGCATAGCAAGTGCACGTTTGAAATATACACATTTGAAAAGTATAAAAATTATACACAGATGAAGGCATGCAATTCAGTACCATTATTTACAGCACAGGCTCGTTTCATTTCACTTTATATTGCCACTCTCACATCTTTAAACAAAGCAATACATTAAATTCCTGCCATAAAAGTTACAGTGCTATTTCAGCCTCTGTAAGATATGGGTAAAATCCACGCTCAAACTAAACAGAAATGCTTGCTCCTGTCCCTACCTAAAAGCAAAGAAGCCTTCCAAAACCAATCCAATATAGTGCTAGAGGACTGCTCAGCAATTTAAGTCTGTGCACCTAAACAACTTTGTTTTTTTCCTCCTGTACTTAGAATCGTCATGAGGGCTTAGACACATCATTCTAACATCCTGTATCTCAAGGAAAAAATACTGCAATACAAAACCATAAAATCACCTTTAATAGTATCAAAAGTCTTTAAAAACAGAAAATATGCCACTGCTAAAAAGAATGCTCTTCTTCCAAAAGCTGTTTACTTACTCCTTTGAATGTTCTAGCAACTGCTACTTTGTACCAATATGCACCACACCTGCTATGACCAAATCCCAAACTGAGTGGTCTACCATACACCATAATGCAATACAAAAAACGATTACTCTTAGATAGCACAGCAAAAACAGCTCAAATTTCATTTCTCCAGAGTTTTGGGTTTTTTTAACAGAAATCTCTAATTTGTTCTACTACACTGTACAGATTACTCCTTTGTTTAGGAAGCAAAGGGAGGCTTCTTATGCAGTATGTCATCAAAAAAAAACATATGGAATATACAGGTAATCAGAATTATTTCAAGAGTTAAGAGGTTTTGGGATTTTTTTTGAAACATAAATCTTACTTTGCATTAAGTGCTTCAAAAATCAGTTGACTAAAGTATCAGTGACTTTTACATTTAATGCATGACCACTGTTCGCCCAAAACCTATGACTGCTGATTTAACATCTTTTGATCCCCATAAAGACATACAGAAGACTTATAATTCAGCCTGTATTTACTGATGGATCTCCATCCAGACATCCATCTGTGATCAGGTAAATTTTGCAGCAATGTGTTTAACATTTTAACAATTACTTTTTCAGAAGCTGCTTGTAAAGAATAATTGTTCCACAACTAAATAGCAAGTAGCTTTCCTAAGGTAAATCAATTACTTGTCCCTCAACATTTTACGTTATTAAGGAAATGTGGGGAAGAAATCAGGAATTAGAAAAGGCTAATGCAGGGAAAATCCACACATAGATATTCATAATCTAAGTAAGTATATGCTTTTTTCCTCTTCCCCCCACCTGTTCATAATGTAGTTAATATTCACTTAATCATAAATGTTTTAATTTTAACCCCAACATGAGATTCTGGTAGCTAAAGTTAAAAAAATCAAGTAACTTGCTTTTAACATATAAAACTCAAACTCCTAGCATATGTCGAATTATCTACCAAAAAACAACAGTTACCTTGGGAAACAGGAAAAAATGTAGGTTTCTTAAGTACTCACTATAAAAAAAAAACTTCAAAAATGTTCAAAGAGAAAGTTTTGTTCCTGTTAATCAAGAGATTAAATGTGTATTTTATCACATTCATTTTTGTACTTTCAGAAATGCACGTGATAGTCTGAAAAACATAAACCACAAACATTTCCCATATTATTCAGAATTTACCTAGAGTCATAAGCTGGTTTATCCCTGCAATAATTCTGTCACACTCCTCATCTCGGGTCCTGGAACCCCACTCTCCATCCAAAGGTTTGTAGAGCAGTGTTCTACGTTCATCGTCAGTTAAAGGAACACTAGTTCCCAGTTCTTCTGGAAATACAGCTGGAACATAACATGAAAATTAAACAAAACATAAATGTTGTATCTTGTGTAATACATATACCTGTAAATCAAAGACACCATGAAATCATTTTTATAAAAGCATAGCTCTTGGTTTGCTCAAAGACATTTTGGAAGTATCCAGTATCCTTTCTGCATATTATTCTGGGTTACATTTAAATCCTTACAATGCAGTTTGATGTAGAGGTCCTCCCTGAAGATTTATCCTCTACCAAATAGTAATTGTTATTTTGTTTTAGAACCAACTAAGAAACTAATTTATCACAGTTAAAACTTGTGTTTTGGTTTTGGAGTTATTCTGTGTTTAAAAGCCAAAATTCTTGGTAATAAGTTATTTTGGTAAGGAGCGGAGGATGATTTCCAGTTAGAGTTTAAGATAACTTTTGACATTGCTGCTAAAACATTCTCCAGGTAGTGGTTCTACATTGCCACAGTTTTGAGGTCAAATGCTAAAACCACAGTTCCTGAGTATGCAAATTAATAGTCTTATCACCTTAGCATCCTTAAGGACCTACCTGTTTTGACAATTTATACTGTAACAGCAGATGTTTAAAGTATGATGTTAAGCAGTCCTCTTAACAATTTTTAAGAAGGTATAACAAAAGTTGATATTTGTTAATATAGTGAAAAAATCAGATTCAGGTTTGGGTATCTTAATCAGTACCTATTCTTTATCTGAAAATTATTTTTCCCTTCTTAAGACAACAGGAATTGGCCTCTACTAAAAAGTAAACAGGGGCAGTCTATTTTAATTATTTATTTTAATCATGTTATCAGTCTAACACCTGTCTTTTACTTATGATAAAGAGGTACTCATTAAAAGAAGGATTGAACCAAAATAAAAAGCAGAAATGACCACAATTACAATTAAAATAATTAAGAATTATTTATGCTTACTTTCAAGAGACAATATTATCAAATGTTTCATGGAAAACACAAGGAAAAAATGCTGATTCTACTTTGCTTTTTAACAAGAGTTCTATGAAGTCTTAGAAAAACCCAACCAACCAACCAACAAAGAGTGAACATGTTAACAGTGCCCATGCTATGCTGTCCCCCCTGCAGCCTGTGTATCTGCTACACGTGCTGGGCCAGAGGGGGAGGAAAATGCTGCTATTTGCAAACTCTCTCTCAGGCGCAGGTTGCATCTGCAATGCACTGAATGTCTGCAGAAATGCTGACATATCTTAAAGCAGCAGTTTCCTCAAGCTGACCTAGGGCATGGGTTTATCTTCCTAATTGTACAAAGAGCTAAGTTTAACTGTACGTTATCTATAGTAATTTTTATATTATTTCTGTTTTCAACATCACTCAGTTTATCTAGCGTGGCTGTGTTTTCCCAGTTCTTTTATCTTGATTCTCTTTTAGTTTAGTAATTGATTTAAAGATATTCTTTAAATGCAACTGTTTTTGGGCCTTCTTTCCACTCCCCCACCAAAACAAGGATTGTTTATGTAAAACCATATAACATATTTTTTCTACTTAAAATATACTTGTAAAGCAAATTATATTAATAAGGTAACATACCATTACTTGGTATCAGCTCCATGTCCCAAGGGCTCATCTTCTCAGTATCACCATTGTCCCAGCTTAAAAATAACCACACTTAAATTACCTACTAATATTGTTTCAACAACGTAATTATTTAATGTTTGTAACAAAACTTTAATTTATACACCACAGAATATTATAATAAACTGGTACAGCAAAATGCATGACTGAATTTAATGAAAGTAAGTTTCTCAGTCAGTACTTGAAATGAAGTAACTAATTAGCATAAAAAAGATTGAAGATAAATTTGCTAACCAGACATTGTAGCACTGAAATAAGCTATCAGGATAATCAGGCTGAAGAGGTTCCTGGCTTTCAATTGTTCCAAACCACCAAGCATCATCTATCACTGACCTGAAACGATCACCTAGGTGAGAACAAAAAATAATTTCATCAATATAAGGCATGTTACCCTCCCAGAAAATCAGGTTTAGGTATATCTGGCTTGGTCTTGAATACAGAAATCCTTCTGAACATTTACAGCCTCAGCAGGCAAGCAGGAGTCAATGCTCAGTTTTTGTTAAAAACTAACAAAACTACTAAATTCTTTCTGAAGATTGTTTTTAACCAAAATGAAAGTTAATACGGCATTTTAGAAAAATAATGATTTGCAAATCTACCTACATATTCCTTATTTATGATTTTATTTCTTCATGTCATATAAAAGGTAAGACATTTCAGTGCTTTAAGACTCCTTTAAATCTCAAATCTACTTGCACTAAATACTACATGCTACCTTAAAATAACTGAGCACTGTGACACTTCTGTAAGGGGAATATTTTACAAGCTGCTGAGCTCATCCTCCTCAGTTTCTGAAGTGCTTTTTCAGCAATGCAAATGCAACTCAAGAGGTTCATTCTCTTTACTATGCAGGCAATCTGACTGATAATAGAATAAAATTTATTAAAGCTTGCTCAAAAGGTTAGCAAAGTAATTTACTGTGACTTGCAATGGCTTCACTACCACAAAGCATTCACGCAGCTGAGGAAAAAGGTCAGAAGCATTATTAAAAAAATTACACATGAGAATGCATGTATTACACACCATCATAAATGCTAACATTTTCTACAACACATGCCACAAAATTAGGAAACAATTTTAGTGTAGAATTCTGTTCAATACAAGAAAAAAATGTAATTTAAGCCTGAGATTCCAAGAACTACACATTTTTATGTGGGATTGGAATATATACACACTCTCAGCTGCTGCAGTATTTGTTCCATTTCAATACATCCACCCTCTGCCCAAATGCTTGCTGAAGTTGTCTGAAATAATAGGAAGTAAATTTATTCTCAAAAATGGTCTGCATTCTTTACTGCATTTAAAAAAAATATTTTAATTTAATGGATCACTAGTAATTCAAGACAATTATAAAGCTTCTATTAATAATCCTAATTGTGCTGAATAGAACCAAGTAAACCAGAAATATCTGAAATGCAAGATCAAAAATGTAAATAAGGTCTGATGCTTTATTTTGAAAGAATAATTTATTTTCTGAAGAGCTATAAAATTACAGTTTTCCAATATAGCCTTCCCTAGTGATCAATTTTACAAAGAAACATCCAGAGGTACAACTAGGAGTGACTTCACTGAGCTGAACATTAAGCAGATCAAAACCACTTAAAGAGGCATATATTGGCAGCTGCTTCTAAGTTCTCAAGAGCCACAGCATTCCTACAGACAGAATGCTAAAGCAGAAAACAACATGAGTGAAAGAACCATCTCCTGAATTTCTACTTTCCCCATATCCTCTGTGCTACCTCATCTATGCAGAGGGCAGTCCAAAATCTCTCAGAACTGGGTATCCCTGCATAATGCTCACTTGAAGATAGCAAAAAATGTATGTGCAACTCACAGTGCCTGCTATGTAAGAGACAGGTATGCACACCTGTCTAAGACATGCAGTTGAAGTTGCAAGAATTCTACTGGAATAGCTTTTAGCTCAAGTGTTAAACTTGAAGTTTAACCATAGTAAGATAAAGATATGCAGTAAATAGAATCGGAATGCAAATAAGAACCTGTAATTTCAAATTTTATGTTTGTTCCTTCTAAAAGGATTCATACAATTATATAAATTTAATAGTCAAAGATATAATAAATACACAGATATTCTTCCCTAAAACAAAGCCAAGACAACAAAAATTCACATTATTTGCATTGGAAGCTTGATAAAAGGTCCTAGTACTTCCAATACTTTCTGTGTAGCTTGGATTTATTCCAGACTGCAAATACATCATCTTGAAATACACCATCAGCTCAGGAAGCCTGGCTAGGCTGTTCACAAACTATGGCAATCATTCTGCTGCTGCTGCAATGATTTTGTGCAAAAACATGGCATGGCAGAGGAGGGCAAGAGCAGAGATCCATAACCATAAGGAAAGAGCAAAGCTTAGCAACCTATTAGATCTTCATCAATCTTGTCACTTAGGAGATCTTTAAACTGAAATGATATTTGAGAAGAAATCAACATTTCTTATTAGATCAAAAGTCTAGGGTCTTTACCAAATTCCCTATAGAACTGAAGATGAGCTGTCTTTTTAGACAACACAGTGTAAAGTATGAGATGATATGGAACTTATTCCTATGGCATCATGTAATTTATACATTATAAAGTGCCCAACCTAAGGATACTGCTGAGGCATACAACCTAAGGACATCAAAGGACAGAAGATTAATTCCATGGCTGAAAGGTGATCTTTGTCATCGTATGGAGAAGATGACTTGGAAATAGATCTGACTGGAGGACCTACCAGTCATGGGCATTGTTCCAATATCCAGTACTCCAAAATAACTGGGCACAGGCAAAGTAAAAAGAATCCAAGTCATTCCCTCATCACTTGGCAGCGAATTATAACTATATACGCTTCAGTGAAGTTAAACCACAGGGTTAAGAAAAGAATTCAAAAAGTATAAGATGGAAAGAGCATTCTTTTTGTACAATCTAGACATCAGTTTGCAATTTTTGAAAAAGTATTCCCATGTTTTCAGCAGAAATTTCAGAAATTGGTAAAAAATAGTCCTAGTAGCAATGCAGTTGTAGGAGGGCCTTCAACTGGAAAAGAGATACAAACAATATATAGGCTACAAGAAGTTTTCAGCTAGCAACACCCACCCCATTCCTAAAACCTATCCCTAACTATCCTCTCTGCAAATATACATCTGAAATTTTCTTTGCACTTTTTTTTTTTTAAATTGCAATATTTAGCTTGCTTGCTGTCACTTTGGTCAAGGATTAAGTAGAACTCCCCAGTTAACTACGGGGAGAGCTTACTCTTTGACTTCAGTATAGTATTAGGATTTCTTTACCATAACCTACTTTTAAGAAAGCTCTCATGAAAATAGGTAGACACTAAGAAAAACAAATAAACAAAACTACAGCACACAACTTTCCCCACAACTCACCTATATTCCATCGCCTATGCTTTGCATCATCAAATTGTTGCCTCAAAACTAGAAAATCTATGACATCTGGCATATCATGGTACCTAATTACAACAGAACACACAATCATTAAGCCATAAAACAGCAAAAGCATAACATGAAGCACGTTAAAAAAATCAACACTTCAAAATCAACACTTGAAAAGCACAAGGCCAATATTAATGTAATCATTTAACTTTCGACCTCAAGAGCCCCTGGCCATCCCCATCCAAGAAAACCCCCAATGTGCATGCAATATTGCTTTCCTTACTTCATGGTGAAAGCTCCTCCAGTCAGTTTACCCGTGTCAGGGTCAAGAAAAGCTAGTTTAAGACAGCAGAGAGTAGGCAATCCCACTTCATACTTGATCCCAACTATTTTCATCAGCTCTTGCTCCTAGAATAAACAAAATACTATGTACCACCACTGAAGTTAATTGAAATAGCTTTCTGAAACAAGAAACATGGGTATGTTGAATGTACTATATTTCTGCCAGATCACATCAAAATCAAGAAACTGACATTTAGTCTTCCACAACAAGCTATTATTTCACAATGCAATATGCTTGAAAAGTATTTTTCTATGAAGTATAACCATCTTATCTGCTCAAGCTGATACAAAAAGTAGTACAGTTTAAGGTCTGATTTCATTTGACTATAAATTTTCCCCTTACCTTACAATATTAAGAGCACTAGATTTACTTCTATCAGGGACTTACTTCCAGTTAGTTTCCATTTATCTTTTTTTTTTCTAATATTGAGATACAAACAAAAAGGAAAAATAAGTCATACCCGCAATTCCATTTTATGCCATGGTTGTTTCTTGGGATTTATATTATAAATTTTATTCTTCTTGGCCATTACAACGTACGCTTCATGACCTTGTCGGAAATAGTAAACCTAAAAGTGAAACATGACAGTTATGCTACAAAGACTGTGGAGCTGAAATGCTAAAAAGTCACTGCCATACAACGTGTGTATTTTTTATTTCATCAGCTTTCCAGTCTGTTTTCCTGCCAAAGTCAGGGGTTCACAAAAATTATGTGGAGGAAAATTTAAAAAGCTATTATAGAAACATTTACCAAAAAAAGCAGAAAATACTTAAAACATTATTTTCTGTATGGACAAAATACCCTAAATTACACATGAGTGAGACCAACAAAATCACTAACAAAACCATCCATTTATCATTGTACCATAGAGCAATTAAATGACAGCAACAACAATTTCACTAATCCACCTGGTTATACATCACTGCAGGACAGCCCTAAGTTAACTATCAAGTACCACAAAATTCACTATCTAGCTTATCTTTTTTGAACAAGAAATACATTCTAGAAGGAAAAGTCTGTTATTGTTCTGGTAAGATTTTGGTGTTTGCTTCCATATCACTGAAAAAATAGCCTAACAAATGCCTGAACAAACTAAAATAGACATTTCCAGCGCTTATTAATTTTTTTTAATCCTTCTAGTATAAATTTCCATGGTTCAGACATCGAGAGTCTAATCCAATTCTGCTTTGATCTTTTTGTATATCATACCACATGGTTGAATGCTTTTTATTATAAGCCATCACTGTAATGAGTTAGTAAGCTGAAACCCACAAACATGTATTCAAGGAATGTATTTGAAATGCGAAACAGAGGTTCCACAACAAAGATCTGATAAATGGCTGTATTCTTGGTACAATTTATGCCAGATAAAAGATCCTCTTAAAGTGTCCCAACATGGGATTTCCATCTAATTGCACAAAGGAAAGATAGCTTTAATGTAAAGGTCCAATACAACAAAAAATAGCAGAGCAGAAATCATTTTAACTGTTAAAATACACAAATAAACACACTAATATTTGTATTCCTACCTACCGTCCAAAACTCTTGTATCATAAAGCAGTATAAAGAAGTCTTTGCCAGGTTTCTACATTAACAGGAACTGAACTCTTAGTGTCATGTGGCAAATTTTATCTTTTTTAAATTAAGAACTCAGCACCACATTTTTTTAAAATCCCTGTTTTCAGAGTATTCAATATGCATAATATCCTCATAGGGACAAAACATACAGCAGCTACAAAAGGCATGAAAGCAGTGAGAATCTCTTAGGCACTGTCAGACTCTATCTATCAGGAAAAGGAACAGAGGCTACTGAGACACATCTGAAGGCAAATTTACATTACACTCTCAACATTGTGATGATTGTTTCCCATACATTCCAGTCAATCAAAACAAAAAAAAAGTGCACAGGCTACGAACAATCTCTGCTACACTTAGTGTTTCTGCTAAACCACTACATAAATTCAACCCACTGTTTACAGAACAGAAATATTCTTTATTTTGCAAATGACTCTAAGCATTGCATCTTCTGGCAGAAGAACAAACTGGAAAGATATCTGTGAAAAAAAAAAGAATTCATGTCTTTTCCCAGGAAATAATATTTTTATTCTTGATGAATTCCTGCTTGTGCATGTTTGCTGTAGTACATAGGCAAAACTGGTATTTGGGTATTCAGACAGCAAAGTTGCACGCCCATCTCTCTGGTGTGTTTCCACCGTTCCTCAAGTCACAGGGCAGAGATCTGTAAACAGCACTATTCAGAAAGGGAAATGGGATGGTATGTGCTATTCTTATACCCTAAGTGTAACTAAATATAGCACTACTGGTTTTTTGTTACTTGTTTGTACAGCTTGAGAACAAATTTTAAATATATCTCCCCTAAATCTTATAAAACATACCTACCATCCAACAAAGTGTTGGAAGGCCACACAATATCTCTTCTCACAACATTTCTCTAATTAAACCAACCCTTTATTTCTGTGAATCTCAAAAGTAACTCTCTAGATGAATAATTTCTTTTCACATATTACGTAAATCCAGGGAAGGCAAGTATCAGAGATGGAATTTCAGACAGAGCAGCTGGATTACAAACATACTCTCTATTGGTGCAATTATTCCTACTTTCTAGGCGCAGGATACAAAACTTTCTGTTTTCCCACATAAAGCATTTTCAGCAAAAGGATGTACCCTACTTAGATATTCCTAGTACACACTGTACATGGTATTCAGCAGGTGCCAAATCAAACACAACTGTTTATCTTACTAAACCAATACGATGTTAAAGTCTCCCGAGCAGTATGGTACTGATAAATCCTTGGCTGCTTCACTGTATCCAGATGGTATCAGGCACCAAATATATTTATTTGGACTTGATCTTTTGAACAGCAGAGTCTCCAAAACACACTTCCTGGAGGGTACCAATCCATAAGCATTCTCTCTAGCTGCAACTCTCAACTTGAAATGCACCTTCCCTCCCTCACTAGACTTTGCTGATGTAATTTTTGCATAGCTGTGCTGTGAACTGGATCAGTGAAGTGATCCAGTAAAAACAAAACTGCTTGCACATGCAACCTCTGCCCCTGATTCCATTTCTGAGGCGGAGCCCACAAAAAGCTTTAGCTTGGGAACAAAGTTAATCAACTTTGCCACCACATCAAGTATTTCTCCAACAGCATTGTGAAGGTGTGAGCTATACAACAACTCTGTTTAGTAACTCAGAAAACATGACAACACACACTGCCCATTACAGCACAAGCCAGCTATTTCCTCTTATTTTAACCTGAGGGGGTTTTAAGAAACATGCAAAGACTCTGGCTTTCAAGATTGCATTCTGCCTAAAACTACTTATTCATAGAATTCACTGTAATGTTCACCTGCTAAATATTCCAAAACAAAAACTGGTGGGTATTCTTTTGCTACCGTATTTTGAGACATCTGGGTCATGTTTACAAAGTATTTACAGTCTGGTTTGTATAAAATACATATATACAAAACTTTTCTGTGGTTTTTACATTGTAAGAGATGAGCACAAGTTTTTTATATCAGGAACACAAGGGATAAAGATAATATCAGAGTTTTTCTTCAAAATAAATGAATTTTTTTTTAAAGTGACATCAAAACAATCATACCAAGCAAAAAACCCCACAACCTTCCCCAGGAGGCTTAATTCCTGTGTTTTTTTTTTTTCAAATCCCAAACTGAAGTCTGCTTTTCAGACCTAATTTCGTATCTGATTTGTTTCCTGCACTTCAGGATACTAAATGCTCTACAATTAAGGAATACTTTCACAACATAAAGCACCTCACACAGCTTGTCTACAGGTGTCTTAAGGAAATCAACCTACTGAATACCATACAAGAAGGAGCACTACTGCAACAGTATGGAATAATAACAAAAAGTTAAAGCAACACTGTGCAGAATATTTTCTAAGTACAAATAAGCGAAAGCAAAATTTAGCCAGATCAAAGAATGTTTTTAAGAAAATGCAAAATATTTTGATTGTAAGTCTCTAGGGAAAAAAATGCACAGATGAAAATACAAAAGGCAAAAACAAACTGAAAGAAGCAAGGACACAGAGGGAAAAACTAGAGTACCTCATCTCCCATCTGTGGGACAAATGGGCACCGCCGAGGAACAGTGTCTGTAATCCATGCTGAAGGCAGCCATTCTTCCAGCGTCAAACCATTTTCTGCCAGAACTCCTACAGCCAGCCTCTGAAGAAAACATAGAGGATTAGTACAAAATTATTGTTACTGTGAGGATTAATCTTAACTGCCTTTTGAGATTTCTGGGGGGGCTGTGTGGGGATGAACTCTAACAAAAACTGAATGTAATAGCAGTCCAGTAAATATGTCTCATGCTCAAAAAAATGGAAGCATGTCATTCTCTTGAACCAAATTCACATGGTTGCATTGGCCAAAAAAAGCACTAAAATTATACAGCTGCCTCCAATTAAGGAACCAAAATAAGAAGGAAGAGATTTATGAGGTCAATCATGTGAAAATTACCTGGATTGAGTACATCCACATTATCTACTGGCATATTTACTATAAAGTGCTGTGGAACTGCATTTTCAGAATGCATTTCCACATCACATCCTTGTAAGCAATAACATTCGGGGCAGTTGCTCATCCTAGGTGCACACTCCTTGTCTGTATCCAATAAGTCAGATAAAGCAGGGGTTTGTACAACCATTCAAGCAAGGCTGCTTTGAAATTCCTAACAGGATCTTGTGTGTGTGTGTGTACAGAAGTTTCTGGTGTGAGCAAGGATAGTGATAAGGACATGAGAAGTGCTCCTTATGTATCATATTCAGAAAAGCATATCATTATAGTCATCTGTCTTGCAAGAGGTCTTTAATTACCATCTGTAAAGAGTAAAAGTCATTATGTGTTTCAAAATTAGACAATATTAAGTTGTATATGTAACTGAATCATTCATCCAATTATTTCTAAGTCAGCTGAAATGAGCAACCTGTAATACACAAAGAACATCTAACCTTTTGTTTTCTCTCTTTGGGTTTCCTCTTCTTTGGTGATGTTGATGGTCCATCTTTCTCCTCAATACCCTTTTTCCTTTCCTTTTTAATTTGCTTCCTTTGTTTTTCAGGTCCTTCTTCATCCTCTGAACTACTTTCTGCTTTCTTTGTTTTAATTTTAGGAATTTTCTTTGGTGGTTGCAAATTGATTCCTGCATCTGCTGTCCAGTCAGAATAATCACTAGAATAGTCACTATATATGATATAACAAAGAAAAAAGAAATTAAACCCTTATAAAGTGCATTGGACTACATAATATAACCCAATAAAAGATTACAGTTAACCATCTAGCTAACTACAATGCTTTAATAGTTAAAACCCTATATTCTATCTACAATTTAAATGGTAATAAACCAAAAGCCCTAACATCATTTGGTCTTGCAAGAAACTTAACCAAGGATCACAGCTCAGACTGAGCACCATAGGAAACGGCTACTACCTGCCTGAAGTGTTTGTGTGCCTGAAAGTATAAGAAATAGCTTCCTGCAAAACAATTCAGCTTCTAGCAAATTAGGAAAAACCTTCCCTAAATTTTAGTTAGCAATATGACTGAAAATTAAATCCTGAAAGTTTCATGTTCTTCTTCACTTTTTCTTCTAAATCTGCACAAGTGTTAGTTATTACTCCTTAACATTAACTGTTGACAGCAAAAATTATTAAAGATTTCTTGGCAAGAATTTTCTCTGTATGTTATATATACTGTCACTTACCTAGAACTGCCATCACTGTGCCATGCTCTTTCATCATCTTCTGAGGTTCCACCACTGGCAACAACTACTTCCCCTTCCTAATAAGGAGAGCAGAGTGCATAGGGAAGGGGCAGAGGGGGAAGCAGAGAAAAATAAAGGATTTTCTTTAGAGCTCAAGTTGTAATATATGACAAAACAATGAAAACTTTTCTAGGTTTTATATGTGTTATAAACATCTGGCATTCTAGATGTTTTATGTTAAAAAGGCATTTTAGTTTGTAGATAGTTCCTTTACTTTAGTGGATTTTTATATAAAGAAGTATGACAATATCTGGCCAGATGCAGTGCAGGGCAACATTTTTCATCACCATTTGACAAGGTTAGTTTACCTTCTCAAAAATTATTTCAAGTGTTTTTAACATCCTTTTTCCACATCTTTTCAATAGTAAACAAAAACCCTATATGAACCCCATTATGTACTCCTCACTCATTCTCTACCATAGTTACAGAAGCACAGAATAATTGAGGCCAGAAGGGACTTCTGGAGGTCATATTATCCAACCTCCCTGTTCAAACAGGGTCACCTAAAGTTGGTGATCACATTGCCAGGCCCCATGGGCAGTACTGCCTAGGCTTACAAATTGCACATATACTTTGCAAAATACCCTTACAAATGAGCATTTTTCTCCTTTGTCAATTACTTTTAAAGTCAAAGCTAAACACATACAACAGCATGTGAAAACCTAATACAACATAATTTTTAAAGAGGTGAAAGGAAATGCCCAATGAAAAATGTAACTTGATTTTCCACTAAAACCAATGTTCCATTAGCTGAAGCAGGAGCTTAATGTATAGAAATGGAATGTGTAAGACTGCCTCAAGAATAAGGATCTTACATCTGAAGAACTGTGTCCGTTTTCCAACTCTTCAGCAGGCCTTGCAGTTTCTTCTGCTGCATACCTCGTACGATAGTTGTGCTGATTGGCTGCTTGTTTCTTTGAGTCAGTAGCATCTAGTAAATTATCATGTGAATGGTTCTGTGAAGATATAGAAGTCAAAATACATAATTGTTGAGTATACATTTTATTAATACATGGCAATTTCTTTACTAATACTATTCCAGGAAGCAATTTTTGCATCGGCAAAAAGTTACAAGTCCAAAACTAAAGAGCTGCTGAAGAAAACACTCCACATGCACAGCTGAATGAATATAAGCACCAAACAGTTCTGTGTATTCTGGAAATAATCAAATTTCCTCCCAGACACAAAAACAATTTTAAAATCTGCAATTATTAAAAATATTCATTCTCTGCAAAGTACATGTCAGTTAATAAGGACTAAAACAAGGGCTAAAACATAACTACTGATAGGCTGCTAAGGGCTTGTAAAAGCTTAGAATTACACTAAAAATGGCTAAGGAAAGAAGACTTAAACAGAAGTCCAGAGTGTTATTTTGCAGCCAAGGGGTCAGATGTGTTAGAAAAGAAACCTGTACAGTAATACATCTCTTAGCATAGAGAGATGACTGTTAGCAAATACAGACCTTTAAATAGTATGATGATACATTGAAGAATTCAAATGAATGAGTCAGTTTGAAAGACTATGAAGCTTAAAAGAATGAAATAAAGCTGTAATTTAGAAACACTTCATGCTCCAGCATTAAGAGATTTTATTTCTCCTGTAGAATATATATAATGCAAACACTTGCTCTCTACATCAAGTGTACAATCTTGTCTTAGTCCCCAGTCACTGGGAAAAAAATCCAAGAGTCATGATCTCAATCTTAAGAGTTTTGTGCTAATTTTTTTTTTTGTATGTATAGTCAAACTTCATCCTAGCTCAGATGCAACAATATAATTTCTAAGTGCCACAAAAAGAGGTATACTTCCCTCTGTTCCAGTGGTATCCTTCTGCCACAAAGAAAACCTCAGATATCAGCACCTCTACTAGGTGCTGATAATAGTTGAAAAAAAACAGTCCCAGAGATGAAGAAAGCAGAACTGGAACAAAACAAAGAAAGGCACTAATATTTTGACAGTCTTCTAGTAGAGCAGACTGCTTGTACCTATTCCTCTTGTTTTTCTTTTTCTTTTGTAGGAAAGAACATACCTTTTTTATCATAAAAGCTGGTTCATTAGGTTAAATTTTCTTCTTGAATAAAATAACTCCCACTTTTTACAGTAAAAGCTGTATTAAAACTTGGCTAATCAACAGTAGCTAAGATTTACTTTCCCTTAGCCACAACAATCATCATTAAAGTGCAGAAGTCTAGTAACTAGTTTTTCTCCCATGCTCCCTGTTAGAAGATACACACCTTCTGCAAGCATGACTGCAACAGTTCAGTAAAGTAAGCTAGCACACCACTCAGGAAAGTTGTGTTCCAGTTTTCATCAAAGCTCAGAGGACCAACTATACTCTTTTCAGTGAGCACTGTGTTTCTGTTGTTCTGTCCTTCTGTCTAGCTGGGGAGGTTATCACTGACAGCACAGCTACCAGAGACACTTCTAATGGGACTGCTCAGCTATGAGCATTTTAACATTGCCTAAGACTTTTGAGACCTGGGGCACTCATTCCTCCTTCTGGATTCAAACTGGCAGCGCACAAGACATCTCCTCAAGCTGCTCTGACCTGACCCAGAACAGCTCCAAGGCAGCCCTAAGCCCAGTAGCTGAGTCCATCACACAGCCTTCTGTCCTTCTGCCTTCTGGGGCTGCTCACTTCTCATCAAGCTCTCAAGATTCATTACTGAAGCAAAGTGGTCACAAAAGCCAGCACTATAGTAACTTGTTTATGCTACTGCACTGTGCCTTTTTCACCATGAAACATAGTAGGGACAACAGAATGGAATCACAAAACCCCAGTGAAACAAATTAGCCAAGTATCCATTACAATAAGGGGGACATATTTTGCAGAAGCTACATTACAGCTTGACTGCAATGTTCATGTCTTCTCTCTAGAAACAAAAGTTCTAAAATCCTTACCTCCCTGTTTCTCTTCAGAGGTGAGGTTCTCAAACAGTTATCATAAATACAGCTTTTCCCTACTCAAAAAGAACTACAGATGCTAGGAAAACTGAAGCACTTTGCATTACTCTTTGGTTTTGAAAAGAGTCCTTTTCTTTTGGCAGTTCAAAGCTTGAGGGGAAAAAACAACACCCCAGCCCCTCCGTCTCAATCATTCTCACATGGAAAAAAGCAATACCACTGTATAAACACTGGGTCATAGTGATGCTTTGGGAAAGATACATCACCAAAACAAAAAAAGAAAAAAAAACAGGAAAACAAAACCACAAGTACTTATCCATGAGTAACAGAATGATAGAATGAAGTTGGAAAGGATCTCTAGATGTCACCTTGTCTAAACCCACTGCTCCATCAGGGATGAGCAAAGATATACAATTGTCTCACCTTGCCAAAAAACACATTTTAACATCATTCCTATTCACCTTAAATTTTCAAAATCTGAAGAGAAGCTGTAAAGGCAGAACTTTATTTATCTGGGGAGGGGTGGAGTTGAATGTGGATAAAGTTTTCTGACAAAATGTAATTATCACCAGCATATTCAACTATAACTGAGGAAACACAGCTGATGCTTCCTCTCCCTCAATATATAACCTAAAGAAAGAGCTTGAAATTGTACTCTCAACTCTAACAGTAGGCTGGGAAATAAAGCCAAGATAACCTATGATTTGAGGTTCAATCATCACTTTCTCTCTAAACACTTTGATGAGCAGTCATATATGCTGACAAGTACCTTGTACCTTGTCCAAGGGTTCCAGTCAGTATCAGAGTACATCTATTGATACACCAGAAATTACAGCTCCTGACAGAAGTTTTTCTGTGAAATAAAAATGATGGCATTTCCTGTATCTGAGAGGGGGACACTGCTGGGGGTCTTGGTGACATCATTTGTGAGAGATACAGTGGAAACCCAGTGATGTCCTGACAACTCAGACCACACTGCATGCTATGGTCCTTATGATTTTGACAGCACTGGGAAGCACAGCTTTGCTGCAGCCTCATACAGTGCTGAAGCAATTCTGGGAAGCTTTGGCTGTAGCAATTTCATGGTATTTCTTAACCAGCAGAATCTATTTTTTATGTGAAAATGATCCTTCCTTCCTAAAGCCAACAGGAATTAACTTCTACTAGGAAGTTGAACAGGGGCAAGACACAAACATATGTCCAGTATCAGAAACCAACATTAAATAGGTCTCTTGCCCTGGCATTTTCTCTTTGGCTAAAGAGCACCCTTCCACACTCTCCTCAAGTCTGAATCAGTGTCTGTAATTACTTAGTTTTCACTCTTACCACATCACATGTATGTAAAAAATTAGTAAGAACTGTTCCAAAAGCAATGAAGGTAACAGACACTAAGCACTAAGTGCTAGGCTCTGGAGTTTTAGATTATTTTCCGCTTAACATCTTGGCGATTTAATTGGAAGTATTGTTTGAATAACATGTAAGTAGAAAAACTTATTTCTGTGGAACAAAAATAAGCCACTTTCAGCAAAACAAAATACATGTTGCTCCTCCCTGGGTTCTGTTAGTTTACAATACAGCCATTTGCACCCATCACAACAGAGGCGTATGCCTACTTTTGTCCATCCATAACAATTTCCCATGTTAATTCCTGCAAATTTTGGCATAATATTTCCACTTAATGATAACGAGGAATATTTCTATTTTTGTCACATTTTACTAGGACACACATCATATCAACCCTCTAGTGTACAAAAATTTCACACTCTTAAATATTAAAATGCTCTAATCCCAGTAGTTTATTAGATTTATCCTCTTAAGTACTTGGACCAGGAATATTTACCTAAGCATGTTATTTATCTCAATTTTCATCTGCTCCTGAAAACAAGTAATTTGGAATACAGTTCTATTTTGAAGGTGTAAAAATTCCATTCTATCCTCTTTCATTAATGTATTGGGGGTTCAAGTTTCTGCTCTTTGCTTTTTAAGTGCTTTTGTTTAATAATAGAAGAAACCCTATTCCTCACCAATGACTTTGAAAGTCAAACCAAGTTTGTCATTCAGCCTGCAGATCAGTTATGCTAAATACTATTCAGGTCAAAATACCCAAGTTTTTAGTTTCTCCCCCAGAACTCCATTAGTCCCTTAAGTAATTGTATACAAACACTTTTCTGCATGACCTGTGTCAAAGAAACGTGGGCTTTCAATGGCAGAACACTTCTGTAACTTCCATTTAAATTACAGATACTGTTAAAAAAGAAAGACTGAGCTATAATTTTGTACTACTTTTAACACACCCTACAACGACCCTGAATTAAAAATTAGCAATAGGACTTTGCAATCTCCTCAAAATGTAATTACAGCTGCTCTGTGTTGTTCCTTATTGACCTACACTTCAGCTTGCAATCCAAAATGCTACTAACATTCATTCCTGCCCATCATTTCATTTACTTCTGTATTTTGACTTCTTTCAGTTAGAAGGGAAGAAAGAAACCGAAGAAAATATTATTTCATCATTATCATTATTATATTAATAGACCTGATAAATTTCAAACATTGCTATAAAAACAGTATTTCCTAATGGTAACTGAATTTTCCTATGAATACAATGTTTTAAACACAAACCTTGTTTTACTCTACTCCCAGAGAAACTAACAATTCTATAGAGTGAGACATTTTCTAGAATTCTTGATTAGGTTTAGAGATTACTGGAAGAAAATGTCATGCCCTGTATTTTATTGGACGTGTTCCCCATCCCCTTTAGCTCATAAATTCTCTCATTAAACCTGTACGAATTCACTATGCAATAAGGAATATAGTCTTGCAACAACACTGTAGTATAACTTACAAGGAATCAGTATCAAAACCTACTGGATGTTCTCAAGGAAAAGAAATATCCACACTGTGCTCTCCAGTTCAATCTACAACCTAACACAGTTTGTATTTCAAGTCACACTGCCACTGTAAAAGAACAGCAACAGAAGAGCAACTATAATGCAGTTATTAATTTCGACTTAAAACAACCCTAAAAACATTGCACAACAGTTTTTGGATTGCAGTTAATCTTGCTTCTCTTCCCAGGTGTTTATTTGAATTTATTGTGAACACTACAGAAGATGACAATTCCAATTCACTATTCCTGTTGCTCAGACACTCCTAAGCAGAAGTGTTGCTCAGGTTAACTGTAAGCAACAACAAAAATCATGAAAATCTGAGCAGTTCATTTAATTGTGAGACTCAATCACTCAAGATGAAATACCTTTTTCTTCTTGAAATGTGCTTATTTAAAACCCGTGGGATATCTACTTATTTCTGAATCCCTCTGAGATTTTACTCAAGAGATTTGAATTAGTGTGCTTCTCAGCAGTTTAAGTCCTCCAAAAAGAGATGTATTTAATAAAGAATCTGCTATGGAAGAATACTACTTTTTTATTCCAAGGTGTTATAAAAAAGTATTCAGTAGGGTTTATGAAGGCTTAAAGTGTTCTGAAAGTATTACTAAGTATATCAGCAATGTTTATGTAGAAAATTTACTGACATACTCATATGAAAAGACCACAATTGCCTGGGGGTTTTTGTTATTTCCTCAGAACAAAGGTAGAAAGTGACTAAAGGATTTACCAAGTTATCTCTCTCACATTCTGAGAATCCAGAATCCAGTTCACAGAACCCCCCAGGTGTAAATATATGAAACTGAAGTTATTCTTAAGGAGCAGTTGCTCTGAAGGATTTCAAGGACAAATATCTGGAATAAAATATGGGGCCCAAAAGATCCAGTACTACCATTATAGTTTGAAGACCAAAAAAAATTTTTTTTAAAAAAACATTTTAAAAATGGTTTTAAATGGTTTAAAAAAAATTTTTAAAAAACCATTTGCTTAAAGTTTCTTTGTTTCAAAGATATCATAAAAGTAATTGCTAAAACTACAATGCTGGACTAGCTAGCCTATTCTATTTAACTTTTATGTCCTAGTGATATTTTAGAAGAAAATGTAACCCAATTAGAAATTTAATGGCAATTTGGTATGAATTCACATTATCAGGAAGGATCTTTTGACTAGGCTGCAGCAAAAGACAAGGAAAAAACTAGAAATCCTTGAGCAGTGCAACTGTTTAACTAAACTAAAAGAAAGTGTATAATTCAGCACCAAAATACATCTGCTCAAGACAGGAAAAAACTTTGTTAAAATCTGAATTTGTCAGGCCCATTTGCTATTCCCAAAAGAAAAATAAGAGTTAAAGACTTCTGATCTCCTGTTATTTCACTAATAAATCCTGCCACGTGGCATAAAGCTTCCCACCTCTATGTTTTTATAAAAGCTGGAGACAAAAGTGAACAAACTTCTTTCAGTGTATCTTGGGAAAACACACCATGTTGGTGCCTGCAGAACTGAAAAGAGTGAACCAGCACCATTTTTTTAAGATAGCAATGCACTGAAATTTTAATACAAGAAAGAAATTGAAGGAAAAAGTAAGAAATAAATTTAATCAAGAAATTTAAAGTTATTAGGGAACTGTGAGTAGGGGACTGTTCACATTACTTCTTTTGAAATATTTACTTTGGTTGGCTATGAAAAATGTAGCAAAACAATACTGAAATTTAAAATCAAATAAAAAGTTGCTCATTTCAAACTTACTCTACTACATATAAAATTAATTCATCATTATTAAAAATTACAGCATCACTACGAAGCATCTGAAA
This sequence comes from Fringilla coelebs, assembly GCF_963513975.1. Lineage (NCBI taxonomy): Eukaryota > Metazoa > Chordata > Aves > Passeriformes > Fringillidae > Fringilla > Fringilla coelebs. The sequence goes on from NC_140030.1 coordinate 33,123,947, forward strand.
TTTACTTATTTTCAGACTGTTTTCAATCTCAGTTCCTTCCTTCACAGATATAAAGTATGGCACTCAAATGAATTTAAGAGCTGCAGTCTTTTGCATACTTGTTCTTTTTATATCATTTGTTCATTTTTCCACCTTAAATCCCATAAGTGATTTTTACTTTTCTATTGCAATTGCCACAATTTGCAGGTGTTTCTGAAAGCTGTATTTTACACGTTTTGGATTGAGGATGAAAAGAGTCTCCTCCATATAAAGCATACTATGAAACTCAAAGCATGAGTTCTCCTTTACCATTGCTAAAATTTACTTCCTCTATTACAAAGACATAGTTGGCTATTTAGCTAGAAAAGCACAGCTAAGCATGTGCAATTAATAGATAAAACTAATTTTAAACAAAGAAGACTTAGAATTCTTTCTGTAAACATAAAATATATGTCTTTCAATTTTTTGTAAAAAGCAAGAATATGCAAGATTGAAATTTTTTGCAAGTCATATTTTTAAAAAAGCATGTCCCTTATGACAATCTAATTCTTAATACAACTTATTTCCTTCTACTTAACCTAGAAGTAGTGGACAAATCTTTCATCTTTTCTGAAAATGTACTCCCAGCTCTAGCAAAAAACATGACTTAGATAGAGCCCATAACAGCCCAAAATATGATTTTTAGGGTACTATGAGAGAAAATACCCAATTATCTATTTGGAGATATATTTAATCTGTTAAACTTAAGAACTGTGACTTGAGTTTTAATACAAACTTTCCACAGAACAGTATGTCAAACAGTACACAACAGCAGCGGGGTATATTGATTAATAGTGACAGACTCCCTACAGCAAATCATGTCCCTATCACCAGATTTGCAGGGATTTCTCCCCACTTCTGAAAGCAATCCATGTTGTTTATTATTAAGAACATATTGAAACACCAGTACAGACAGGCTTCCTCATTCTGGGGAGGCAAACAAACTCCCATACCCTGGTCTGTAAATTTAAAACTGAGAAGAGGAATCTAAATTTATGTGATCAAATTTACTGAATTAAATTTTATGCTTCATTCTGTGATAAGGTACATGTGGACTGCTTACCTTAGAGAAAGTAGGTATTTTGTTTTCTCTTGGAATGTGACTCATTACATGTTTTCTTTTCTCTTCAGATCGATACACCCTTATTTCTTCTTCTCCCTTTGCTGTTCTCCATTCTTCTTGCCTACTGTAAAAAGAAAATGGAGATGTTAAATTTAAAGGACATTACTAAAACTAAGATGATCTATTCCAAACGAAGGAATAGACATTCAACATCTATGCCATTCTTTGAGCAGCAGTTCTTCTCTTTACAGTTACCATATGGCTTTAAAATTAGATTTTTTCAAACAAAGATTTTCATCTTATTTCATTAAACTAGAGCAGCTTATGCTTGACTATGGCGAGCAGGTTTTTTAACTTACTAATTTAAGTATTCATCACAAGAAGTAATCACTGAAAAAAATTAAAGTTCCAGTTTGTAAATCAAAATTCATCTCAGGCACCTAATAGTTTAGGCCAGTATTCCAGCCATAAAACACCATATAATGACAGGACATAATCTCATGCTACAAGTCAGAAAATATTGAAGCAACTAGATTCCATTGCTTATACAAGTTCAATTACTGTGCTATTCATTAAAAGGACAATTTTTATTCCTAATACTTCTGGAATTACAAGATTTTTCAAGCAATATGCCAACAAGTGATTTCAAACAGAAACCAATTTTATAAGAAATTTGAGATGGCAAAATAGAAAACAAAATGATGATGTGAATGGCGATAGGAATTCCAAAACTGCTCCATTTAATTAAGTTCATCACAGTAAAATTCTCCATCTGTGTTTACCTGGCCACACCAGAAGACAGTTCAGGCACGACCACCCTGCGGCTCCAAGCCACGAGGTCCCGCTCAGTGGCGATTTCACTTCTTGGTGCATTGCTGTGCATCTGACGCACACCTTCAATTTGTCCGCTGCGCCTTAACCCTATATTTGGTGGGGAGTGTACTTCTGAGGTAGAGCTTACAGATCCTAAAAAGTCAAAAAGCAATAGTTCTTGATCTGAAATTCTTAGGGAAGCATTAGAAAAGAAAGACTTGGAATGAAATGAAAAAAATAACTTTACTTGATCTATTACTTCAAAAGAAACTTCATACTAACTGAGTATAAGTATTTCAGCAATTTCTACAGTCACCACAATACAGCACAAACAGCTACTGGGCTGCAGCACTCTGTTTAAAAATTCACATTGAAAAGAAGCAGGTGTACCAACAATCTGAAGTGAAGAAAATGTTTGCTTCTTTAAAAATACCTTTGAAAACATTTATGCAAAGCTGACTATTGCTACTGCACTCTAGATCTGCATTATAAAACAGTGAGCTATCTCACTGAATCAGTGTGCTCCTTAAACAGACTTCTACCTTCAAAAAAAAAAAGGAAGCCTCAACCCTGGAAATTAGGAATCAAGCTGTAAAATTTACAGACAAAAACCAGAAATGGTCAAGAGACTAAAAATAACCAAACCAACCCAAAACAAAACCACACACACATGCAAGAGCCTTCGAACACCTACACAGTAGCAAAATATCAACATTTTTCCATATCCTTACACTCACAAGCTAATCCTGATTACTCTAGTGGATTGCTAACCATAATTTTGAAAGTGTTGAAAACTACTGTGTACTGTAGTGAAAGACACTGAAACATGGAACAACTCTGCAGAGAAATAAGTATTTCCTTCCACTTTTCTTCCTCCTGTGTCCTTATTTGAAAGAAGTCAGATTCAAACAACTAGATGGCCAGCTCCAGATTAAACAGTGGGGTAGTTACTCCTCTAAGGGAACACAGCTGCTGCATTTCCCTGAGTAAGGAGACAATAACAAAGATAAATCTGTAACGTTAAGAAGCCCAACATTTTGCAAAAGGCAAAAAAAGCCTGATGGGAAAGCTGTATGGTTTTCAACAGCTGCATACCTTCTTTCTACCAGTTCAACAAAATGCACAGATCATGAACAATATAAAGGGATTTTTATGTTTTCCAACTCCCAGCCTCAACACCAATCCCCCAGTGATCTACCTCTGCTTATCCGGCTGGTACTACTGGTTCCTGCCTCCCCAGAACGTCTCTGGTCCTGCTCTTGCTGAAGTCTTTGAATCATGCTATCCAACGGACTAATTTCTTGATTTGCTTGCTGACTAAGAACTTGATTCAATCCTGTGAAGTAAAATATACAGAACAACACACAAATGTAAAGTTCTAGGAAATTAATGTTACAGACAGCTCATTTAAGTTTTAGCTTTGAAACAAGTACAGTAGCTACAAGCTAATGCTTATTTTTCTAACAACCATTTCTTAAAACAGGACAACTTCTTTTCGTAAATATATTTGAGAGCATTATATTTTCTGGAGCAGGGTCAAGATGACCACACTTCACTTCTAATAAAAGGTTAAATTTGATCAAGTGCCAGCAAGCCACAGAAGCTTAATACAACTGTTGTTTGTCAGCTCAGTCAATGCAAATTGTTCAAATGCAAGATTAGCCTGCCTCAAATGCATTAAAAAACACTTTAAAAGCTTCAATGAAAGAACCACATCAAGAAGGTCTAACTGAATTAGAAAATAATTATCTATATTGTAGAAAACAAAGCAGTAAAAATGTTTAATTGAGCTCCACATGGACATAATGACAGCACGGATCAAGTAATGGTAATTTTCTATGGTATGTAAAACAGCCAAGAAACCTCCTTTTGGGTAGGTCTTGTGAATATAAGATGGGAAACAGTTCCAAAGAAGTGATTACAAGGTGATAATACTGTTTCTCAGCAGCAAGCAAAATACACAGCACATAAGCATGACATAACACAAAACCTGTTTTCATACTTACAATGATCACAAAAAACAATTAGAGAGGTATAGAGAAAAAGACAAGGGTTACAGGACTGATTCAAAAAGAAGTCAGACATCTCCACACAGAATAGTGAGATGGTGGAGTGGAATGGTGGGAAGCTCTAGTCAAGAGAAGCAGAACTTGTAAAACTTCATAATGAGGAATAACAGTGTTCAAAGAAACAAGATATAGAAATTATTTTTCCAGCATGATTCCAAAGAAATATCACAGTATAAACCGCATTTTGCAAGATCAAAGACTAGATATTAAAGTAATTGTGCTATGAAATGAAGAGCTTTGATTATGTGGCTGAACAGAAGCTGCTATCTCTTAACAGTATGCAGAAAAACCTTAAATATTCAAGATACTTCTCTCAGGCTTTAAAGGTTATTGAAGTCAACTTCCCTAAAGCAGCAGAACCCTGGAATAATAGAATGAGCTCTACAATTGGATGCTTTCTGAGTCAGGTAAGTGAGAATAATTTGTCAATCTTCTGAGCAGACATACTGTCTACTGAGAACAATAGGAAATACAACTAATAACCCAAGAATGATCTTAAATAAGGAAACTGCTATCTAAACAAAATGAATGTTTTTATGTATCTAGCCTGTGAGACAATGCCTTAGCAAGAAACAGCAAGTGGTTTCTTTTTAAATGAAATAATAAATACACTGGTGTATACTTGATTTTTTCAAAACATCTGGTTTAAAGGAGCTTCATGTTCATCAAGGCAGTAAATCAAGTATGATTATCTGAATTCCCTCTACTCAGAAATCCCTACAGAAAACTTAACAAGAAATAAATGGTCAGTGCTCTGAGTGAGATGCATCAAATCCCACAACAAAGCTTCAGAAAGAAAAGGAGCTTTCTTAGTGGAAGGGAACATATAAACTATATAAATGTTGTTTAGGTCTACATACAACTGCATAGTTGCTATATTGTAAAAAGGTAGAAAAATGTCTTGTGTCTGTTCATAACCTGTCAACCTGATGGATGGCTCCCTGCTATTAAACAAAATGCTATGGACATCATCTTCCTATAGGCATTCATGTGTCATGCAGACAGACCACAAAATTTAGTTTTGTTGGGTCTGTGTGTGGAGTCTAACTTGTTTCAAGATATATTGAAGAATGTGCCCTGGACATTTTCAAATTTGGAGAATTTCACAATGCAATGGATTCACACTTTAACTGTAACAAGGAAGTAAAGTAACATCTTTCCCTAAAAATCAAATTTTGTTTCAAAGCCACTAACTAAGAAATTTATATTCAGCAGGATGGATATTTTCCTTCTTACAGTTGCTCCTCAAGTAGCATTTCTTCTTGTAATTTTGGAGGGAATATGGAAATCCTCCCCTAAAAATACTTAAATATTCACTGCCCTATAACGCTGACATCTACAAATAAGCATAAAGAGATTTTTTGGTAAAAACACTCTCAGTTACCCTTTCTGGAATGTCTGACACACCACAGATTTAAGTATCATGAACATATAGACTACAATTTGCAGGAACAGTCAGTTTGCACATATTTTCAAGAATATCCGAATAGTTAACAATGCTTACTTTGAAAACCTTTAAAGCTACTTTCACCAGTCACTGTTTGCTTATTCCTACTAATATCATATTTGTAACATATAATAAGTAGGCATTGTTTTTCCATCCCTACTCATGTGAAACACCTTCAGGCAGTTTCCAACAGCCAGCCATTGGCCCAATATATGTATGTACTTCTCATGTCATGTGCACAAGAATAAAATTTTCAAGGAACTTCCTAGATTTTGTATCTGTTTCAAGTCTTCAGTTCTTTAACCGAACCACTGAAGCTTAAGAGATGTCTCCTAATTTTTCTGTTCTTGTAAGTGTTACCTTTTCTAACTGATCTGTGGAAGATCAGTCTATTTCCTAGGTTTTCTAAAGCAGGAAATCTTATCCCAAAGAGATAACTGAGAGCTCACACAGCATTATACATTGCTCCAGTAATGAAACAAACTCCGAGCTAACTGGTGCTGTAGCATCAACTAGTGCCAACTTGATTGATGACAATTCTGTAAATGAAATTGTCACAAGCAATCAGTGCCAAAGACATTGCAATTCTTCCACACTACATGAACTACTATGCCCATAAATGAAGAAAAAGGACAAAGTGAAAGTGTAGAACAACTGAAGGTAACTAGATAGACTACTGGTCAGTGAAGTGAAATTTTCCATACCTGAAGATGTCACTCCCATCTGAGGAATAAGCTGTTCCTCCCTGCAGTTCTCACGACCAGGAACTAGTCTTTGATACCTTGCAGGATGAGGGTTGCCATCCACATCAACCAAAAATGGGGGAGGCATAAGGTGTGGAGCCTGCTGTGTCTGTTCGTCCAGGACAAAGTTGTTGGCATCACGGATAAGGGGCCGATAATCACTATGAAAGAACATCTGATCTGCTATCTGTAAACAAAGTCATTTTGTAATTTTTTTAAAGCATACAGAAGAGAACTGCCAAAAGTATTTTTAACAGTGGTACTCCTGGTCAGTTTTGCAAAAAACAGGGCTATAAGCTGATGTGCTTATTTCAGTTTAAAGGGGAAAATTTAATGACTCCATTATTATTTTGTTTCAAAGTACTCTTTTCTATAAAACACTGCAAAGGGAATAATCCACATGTTTGAGGGTGGGAAGCATGTAAAGAATAGGGGAATGGGGTAATATTTAACTACTAGAAGACATCTGACCAAATACAGCATTAATGTATTAGTTTATAAATTTTCTTCTACAGTCTGAATATATGAATAAATTTTCTGATAATAAAAAATTGTGTCACGGACTTATGAGATATGGTGCAGGCAGAAGACTAGGAAAAATATTCATTGCATGAGGGCATTGCCTAATATTTTAACATCATCAAAAAATATATATCTTTACTATCATGATAGATATCAGAAAAAGTTTCAGTTGATAAAATAAAGTCAAAATAAAAACTGAATTTTTCACTTTATTTTTTAAAAATAAAAACTGAAGTTTTCTTTTTTATTTCTGTCCACCTGCTCCTAATTTATTATAGATGACTTTCCACAGACCCTCAAGACTGAATATTTTTGTCCAAATAAATATAAAAAGATGTATGCTCCATCCCTTGCTGGAACAGGTATCTCAGTATCGTGCAACAAGAAAGATATTGAAGTGCAAGGAGAAAAGAAAAAGTGAATAGGAGAGAAGTTGACGCAGATCCTACACATCCCAGGACCACCTACTGGCAAGCAAACCTTGTGGCAGCTCATATATTCAGTTGAACTGAATGAACAAGTGAAAATCAAATCATAAAATCATCATCCACACAAATTAAGATTTCCAGTGCATTATGAAAACAATTAAATGATTGCCTCAATGCACAGAGATCTCAAAAAATCTCGTCTTTGGAGCATGGAGAGAGGAATGCGTAAGTTGTCATAGAACATCCTCTGATTTCTGGAGAGTATGCTCTATCATGACCAATCCATAACACAGTTTCCAGTAATTTGTTAAGTAGAAATCAGTAAGGCAGAGATTATAGCAGCTACTCAGAGGTCTGGTCTCTCAATAACAAATGTGTCCCACCATGGAAGCAAGAAGACCAGGAACAAAGATGATAACAGACATTTGTCAATTACAACATCAGAAAGTACATCCATATGATACGGATTTTAAAAAAAGAATTGTGAAAAAATTGGAGATATCATGGCTCTAGACCTCACAAAAACTCAGAAAAATAACTACAGGAAGGAATTTGAAAGATGCAATGGAAAATAATTCACTTCAGAGATTTAAAAGACTACTCTTACAAAATACATATGGACAAGGTGATATCCCACTGCAGTAAAAAAGCTGACTGGATGAAATCTTGCTGCTAGATTCTTTGTTAACAGAGGCTGAATGAGAAAGATAAAAATGCTTTCATGTGTCTGACTGACAGAATCAAGGCCTGATTAACACCTTTGTTTCTTCATCTCACAATAGCTCAATATGATAGAGACGGAGGTCCCCTAGGAGGACTTACAATGTCTGTGAAAATCATAATAGAATATGCATTACTTACACCTAGTATAAGTCTTCCTACTAAGTACTTCCCACACTGAGAAAAAGAGTTTTAAATGGCAAGGTCATACAACCTCTGAGCTTTATTATGTTGTGTCTTGGCAGTACAGTGTAGTCTGCATCCCAGGTTTTGAGAGCAAAGGGAAGACCAGGTACAAGATCACAAGGGACTTTGCTGCAATTACACTTCTGTGGTACCTTATACTGCAATCAAGTATAATAGGGAGACTAAATAATTTTCTACTCCAAAAGATAATGTGGCATTTCTTGGAGAACACAGGCTCAGAACAACTCTCAGGTAGAATATCCCTACTGGAATCGAGGAAAATGTCTTATCTTGAGAAAAATCAGAAGAATTAGACATTCCATCAGAAAACTAGCAAGAAGTATTAACAATGAGACTTATTTGTTTATATACTATTAGAGATCAAATTCATGACAATAGGATGATATCACATCACCATTTCATGAGTCTTCTATTCATAGGACATCACAAACCCAGCCTGGGAATGAGCACAAAAGCTTTCCACAAGGTGTGAGCTCTACAGATAGTCTCCTCCAATCACACATTCAAAATGCTCAGTTTCTCCAAATGGGCACAGTTACACAAAGAGGTTTTCCCCAGTACTGCACCAATCCACTGTACAGGAACTGTCAACTTGCAGCTAAGTACTGTGGTTTGGGCAGTCTGCAGGAACAAATGCCTTAGAAAGCTCAAGTTCCTCAGGAAAGTGGCCATGGCAGCAAGCCTGCCAGAGTTCAAAAAGCATTTGGACAATGCACTCAGGCACATGATATGCTTTGTGCAGAGCTAGGAGTTGGTCTTGATCCTAGTGGGTCCCTTCCAACTCAGAATATTCTATGATTTAAAATCAACAGAATAGTACCTTACACTTTAGAACTGCTAGTCGCTCCTGGACAAGTTTCCACCTAATCAAGAACTTCTGAAGTGCACGTGACCTGTTGACAGTGAACTTGGCTCAACTCTGGTGATGACACACTCAAATTTCAGCTGAGATTGGTTCAAGCAGCCCCAAACATGCAGCACATGTATTCTTTTTATTTTCCCCCACAAAAGAACTACTTCACAAAAATGCGGATAATAAAAAAAAAAAAAAACCCACAAAAACCCCAAACAGAAAACCAACACCCCACCCCATTCAGCTTCATTGTGGCCAAGATCACACTGCAGGGGAAAGAAAGCCTAGGCATTGGTTCCAGTCAGCTAGGAAATGTAGGTACTATCTGAACATAACACGGAAAAACAAAGACATAGAAAAATAAGAGCTTGTTCTCCCAGTAGAATTAACACCATCTCAGCTATAATCACTGTCAATTCCAAAATGCAGGAATACAGGACAGGTTGCCATGCTTCTTTCTTCTGTAAAATTCATTTCCCCAGAGAGAAGGAAACACTTTAAAGGCCAAAAAACACATATACTACCAGATCATAGTCTGACAAGCTGTCTGAAACCCTCCCCAGTATCCGAGGGGAGAAAGACAGAAAAAAAACCCCACCATCTCCAGCACCTACCTACCTGTAGTAAGATTTTCCCATAAATCAGGTCAGACAAAAACAGAGGTGATGAAACCACACATGGAAGACTCCAGACACTTTCAAGCTGAGTTTTCTGTGAGTGGAAGACTGAGATTAAAGTGGCAACAAATAAGTCCTATTTGTTCCCATTTCTGCTGCGATGAAGAATGCCAAGAGTAAAATTGGCACAGCAACCACTGTAGAGGATTATTTGAAATCATTCAATAAGTGAAAAGTTTAAAACACTCTTTTCTCAGGGGCTGCAGCAAAAACCACAAGAGAGCCAAGGGACTGTAGAATTCAAGCAGGGCAAAGCAACTGCATTCATTCTACTAAGACATTTAATCTTTCACAGGTAAATTCTCAAATAGGAGCATAAAGGAAAATTCTGGTCTATCATAGCAAAGACCAAAAGACTCAGCTACAATTTAATTTCCAGCATTTCAAAGTAGCAGAGAAATACATTCTTCCAAAACAATTGGAGAGAAAAAGAAACCTGAAACGATCCATGGATATGGTAAGAAAAATGTTCCTATTAAAACAGGCCTTAAAGTCTAGAACAGTAAGAATCCTGAAACACAAAGAAAATTATCTGATAATCCTGATTTTCCATGCTTGTGATGTCTCTCCTTATTTGTTTTATTTGGAATGGAAGGAGAAGTGCACAGATAGTAATAACTGAGGGATAGCAACAGCAGCTTAGTAGTGAGGACTTCAAATCATACTTGAGAAACAAGGAGAAAAAATAAATCTCCAAATGTAAATCCTTCTGTAAGACTACAGAAAGAAATCCAGTAGCTTTCAAGATAAAGATTCCTTTTGCACTCCTTCCTTCAGGTCCCTCTGCACTGCTATTTACCAAAATGCTTTCAAAACCTGCCTGAGCCCGAAGATCCAAAGCAGGAGGCAGTATCCAAAAAACAGCACTTCACCAACAGCATTCAAGTGTCAACTACCAGAAGCAGAGATGAAAATGGAGCAGATAGGTCTACTTAAGTCTTAGGAAGAGACACACCTCACTTCTTTCCTGGGTGGTAAATGAAGAACTAAGATCCTGTGGACACTCCAAACCTGCATGATTCCTAGAGCACGTTCCTCCACAAAGGAAAATAACACCACATATCTTTACAGTCATGAGGGTCTGTGGCAAGACACCCACATTCGGAATACACAATGTAGACCATTAGAATAGACATTAAATAATAGACATTAGAATAAAGATATTATATTTAAATCATACTAATGGTGGAATATTTTTGTGTAAGCACAAAGGTACCCATGATGGTACTTCATTAGCAGACATTAAATTGCATCACTAAAACATAGCACATTTTTTGTAAATAATTCTCTCACAGGCTATGCAATATTTAAATACAGATAGCAGGAATTACTTCTATTACATCCCCATTTTCGGGGCTTAGTTAGGAAGCAAAAAAAAAAAAAAAATTTCAAGTAGAATGTGTAACTATTACCAGCTCCACTGTAGCTTATTCCCATTATCCATGTCGAACCATTGGTAGATATTTGTAACTTTGTCACTTAAGAGAGTAGACAGTGACTGGTTAGACTGGTTAATTTTGAATTCTGTTTTCAAACTATCATTATTATTATTATTTTGAACTTCTCATGTTAACAGTAGCTTAACAGAATTTTCCTATAATTTAAAAAAAAGACAGTGAAAAAAATCTCTTTGTCAACAACAGGCATCCAAAATATCCCATATTAATGGCTCAAAATTGTGTCAAGACATGCCCTCTTGAAATGAAGTTCTAAAGAAGTTTGCACAAATGCATTCAACACAGACAAACATTTTAATTTACATCTTGCACTGTACCTTGTCATATTTGCTACTGGAACCAAAGCCAAAAATCAGAAGGTGACCATGAGAATCAGTACATGCAAAATGCTGTCCATCAGGAGAGCACTTGCAGTCGAAAACTGCACCATGTCCTTGTCCTTCAATCTGAAATACATCAACATACAAAATAATTAACAGAAATTAATAATTTTCAATTATGATTCTCAAACTGTGGTGCTGACATTGAAATTTATTATAAAATCTGCATGACAGTATACTGCTAGATGGAAATTACTTTAAAAGAAAGCTTACTTTAACTATTCACTTTTCAGTGAATTTTGTAATAATGCTCATGAAAGATTCCAAATTGATAGCAGGAGAAACTGACAGACTTTATCCACAAAGCAGGCACAGTATAGGAAGTGAAAATAAAAGCTTCCCCTTGAACGTCCTGCTAATGAGCCTAACCAGAGAGCTGGGCCCAGTGCAGGGCTTAGTCACTACACCCTTTCCATCCTCTGCCTTCTCGCTAAGCTACCCCAGCAGCAGTGGCTGCTGCGGCGTGTTCCACAACACCTGCCCCCTGGAAAACGCACTGACATAGACAACCCACATTACACAGCTTAGCAACTACCTGTTTCTGTAATTCCTACTCCTAATTTATTGGAGTGGGGAAGGAGTAAATTTGTGTAAAAACTCCACCTTTTATAGGAGAACTGCAAAGATTTTAAAAAAGGAATTTTTACCTGATACTCATTTTCTGTTTTCCAGTTCCATTAAGCCAGAACAAATGGGTTTTTGTTTTTCCCTGCAACCTGTCAATCAAGCAGAGGTGACCAATCACCACTCTGAATTTTCATGTCTTCAGCACCTCTTCAGAAAGCCCCTTTCTATTCTCCCCAGCAAAGCACTTTTGCATTTTCTTTAAAGAGACACCAAACAAAATTCTTTCCCTAACTGTGGTATGCCTATATATGCCAGGAAAGGGGGAAAAAAGAAAACAAAACAAAACAAAAACCAATGATATTCAGCCTTCAGACAGTAATGCCGTGCACTTCTGCAGCACCTTCAGAGGCCATCAGCATTATTTAAAAAAGTTAACAAAGCCTCAAAAATCCTGTGAGATACGTACTGTTTTCACTCTCTTACAGGCTGAGACAAAGGCAAGAATTCTAAATCTTCTCCCCACAGTCTTACAACACAACCACACCCCTGGACATCCCCCGAGAGAGGCTGCTACATCTATTGCTTTCAGGTCTTTCTCACTACAGGTAATTTCCCTAAAAGTCAAATGAGTTTCTGGACTAGCGGAAGAGGAACATAAACCAATGCAAGTCTTACGTTCTATTTTGCCCATTATTCCAGAAGAAATGAACAGAAGTATCTCACAGAAAGAGATGGAAAATAAAAACAGAACTTCAAGCAAGTGACACCAACATCACAGCAGTCAGGAACGCAGAATTAATTTAATCTAAGCGAGATCCAACTACCACAGCAAAGTTACAACTTTGTGCTGCTTTTTGCATATAGAAAGCTCACTGTATTAAAGGGAGACAGTTTGGGAAAGCAGGTGGAAAGCAGACAGCATTTCACCACAATAATAAGCTTTGCAGAAACACAGTTAAAAATTAGAAAAGAAATTTTATACATGGAGATTTTGTTCCCTTACCCTTCCTCCAACAAAGGAAACATCAGTATCAAGCTTCCTAATGTTGAAGTCCTTCATAAATAGAATTTCATGGTTCAGCCTAAGTTTTTACTACCTTTTGTTTCACAAGGAAAACAATACATGTTGTGGGAAGAACTATTTGCTAACCATGGTGAGGGGAAAAATTATAAACAGAAGGAAAAAATCCAACTACTAAGACGATGAGTTTTTAATCCTTTCCATCAAGAAATGCTTTGGATGGCCCATTTTCAAGAAACCCCTGGAAATTAGAGTGTTAATCAGAAAACATTCCCTTCTTATGTAAAGGAAAAGAATAGTGTTCTACTATTTGGGGACAAGTACAGTGCAAATAGTTTTAATCTAAACGTGACTAGAATTTGGTTTTAAAAAGTGCTTCCAGAAAGGGCAACTCTAAGACCTTTCAGCACAAACCTTCAAGTCTGAAGTACAAATACTTGGAAATAAAGATTCTTATAGGAACAAAAACTACCATTGAGGTTAACCTTCCAAGATATAATTACTATTCTAAACTAAAGAACAAAGTCAACCAGAGTGACCAGAGAATGAAATTCTACCCAGTAGAATTTTCTTTTCCATAAAACTATTTCAGGATTAATAAGTGACAACTTACAATAGAATTTTTTTCCATAATAAAGCTAACACAGAGGAGCTAGTCATTTGAAACAGACACTAAATGTTAAGTTGCAAAAAAGGAAGCTGTAGTAAATCAGTGAAGCTGTTACTTCAGCAGGCTAGATAAAGAATTTCAGCAAGAAGGAAGTTGCCTTCCCCTGTCCATCCCTTTTAAATCAGAGATGCAAGAACTACATAAAGACTGTATCCCAAGAAGATTTAGAGTGCTTATTCTGTCTTGAACCTTCCCCTGCTGCATATAAGGATATCAGTTGTGAAAGGAAGAGACTGCTCAGGAGCACAGAAAAAGTGCTGGTTGATTAAGATCTGTCACAGAATCACAGAATTATTTGGGTTGGAAGAGACCCTTAAGATCACATAGTTCCAACACCCTGCCATGGGCAGGGATACCTTCCAGACCAGGTTGCTCAGAGCTCCATCCAACCATTGAACACTTCTAGGGATGGGGAGCCCCAGTTTCTTTTACATCCTGTTCCAGTGCTCCAACAAAGGCTGTGTCACAACAAAAGGCTGTGAAAAGTGAACAAGACGCTCCTGGTAGCAAAGCAGGTAGCAAGGATTTTTCAGCTAAACAGGGAAGAACCAGTGATGCTATACAATGAGGACTAAGTAAAGATTATTTTTAGATTTAGCTCCATGAATTAAGAGTCCAATTTGCCCATATTTTCACTAGCAAGGAAACAGGTGGACCTCGGTGTATCCAGTAGGGAGAAATGATGAAATAAGAGAATGAAAATGGGAAGACTTTTCCTCTCAGTTTTGAGAAAAGCTTCTTGTTTGCCCCAAACCAGGGACAATAGAGCTGTCAAACTTGTACACAAAGTAATGTCTTAAATGCATAAAAATTATTTGTTGTATGAAAACAGAATAATAACACTTACAAAGCGAGCTCAGTAATAAGCCTTTTTGACCTATTATCAATAGATAGTATGAAACAGCTAAACCCTACTTTTCAAGAAGAGTATAAGACATGGAAGAAAAAGTAAAGAATTCAAATAAGCTGAAAAATTAATAGAGTAGAGAGTATCAGAGAAATTTAGGGGAGTTTCTTCAGAAAAATGAGTAATTTTTTAATGCCAAAAAATATAATTCATTCAATCTAGCTAGATTTCAAAGGCATAATATGATACTTAAACTTGATTCAAATTATTGCGATTAGTAGGAGAAATGCAGAGTAGGCAAACCATAAAGAAAGTTTAACAGTTACTGATTTCAGAGAGACATACAGAGCTAAAAGGATGTTAACACTAAAGATTCTCAAGTCAGGCCTTTCTGTTATTGACTAAATAAAAAATAAGAGCCCTTTGATGAAATGAACATTAGTGAATCATCCACTGAGAACAAATCTGGGACAGCATAAATGATATCAATGTAAGCAATTAAAAGCCAATAGAACAAAGTGCAACAGAGCATGAACCTAGTAAGATTATTAGAAATAACTTACTAGCACATTTACTGCCAGAAAAAAAAAAATGAAACTCAGTCTACATAAAGTAACAGTACACATTTCTATAAAATCTTCCAACACTAGTCACCAGCACAGTTAAAAAAACAAATAAAAATCAGTGAACTAAAACCTCTACTAGCCTGAGGAAGAATCCATCCTTCATGTTAAGGAACTGAGGCAATTAGTTGGAAATACAGGGAAAAAGATCACTGTGTATTCTTTGCAATACAGTACATATAATGCAGCAACAAAAAGAAAACTGCAATTCTAAACCAGACCAGAAGTGCATCCAGAAAAGAAAGTGCATATGTGCTGGACAAATAGACAATGCTAAGAACAAAATCTTCCAAAGCAGTACACGTTTTTTGCTTCCCATGTTCAAGATGAATAAATTCTAAGAGGGACAGCTACAGAGTCACTCATAACACAAAATCTAAGAGGTCAGCTTCTTTATACAAATGCTAAGGAGAGAGGACTATTTTGTATGACTGTACTAAAAGACCTTTAGCAGGAAGAGAACTACTATACTAGAATACCTCAAAGAGGATGAGAACTTCTCTACTTACATGCATAGGAATAAATGAATATAAGTTACAAGCAACATCCAAACTTGAAAACTGAAATTCAGATTCTAACAAAGACAACAATGCTATCCTAGAACAAATTTCTGAAACTAGAAAAAAAAAAAAAAGGCAGCATTAATTATTATTAAAACCTCTTTTTTTATAAGTGATGAAACTACATCATAACTGTTCAAGTCAAACCAGCCTCCAAGTATCTGGAAGTTCCTTTGTAGGTTTGTGCTCTCCTTTGTTTTAAGGAAAAATCTTCAATCACAACATGCTTCCATAAGCCAAAAAATATCTACAGACTTTCTGCAAAGTTAAAGGAGGTTGCTACTCATTTGGAGGAGTGGAAAGCAGACTTACTTTTTAAACCTGTCTATAAAAACTTTAAAAAACCAGCAGATCTTCTACACTGCTCCCACAGCAGTAACAAGAGATGAAATGGTAGGAAGAAGACAAGGAATAATTAAATTCAGAGTAACATATTTACTAAAAATGTTTCTATCTTCCTACCAGCCAAGTCAGTTATTTATTTAGGAATGCTGCATATGTCTTGAAAAATATATCTGTCAGTTAAAAGTTCTGATAGGTCACCCATCCTGTGGATGCCTGAAGTTATTTAAAGGTGCTCTCTCTCTCTCTGTATATATATATATAAATTATTTACAACTTTTTTTGTTATTGTTAAAGATATTTCTTACTCTACATCCTACAAACCTAGTACTGGCTTCTTTTACTTGAACTACTAGAGCATTCTGCTGATTTTGTTCTCCAGAGTCTGTTTCTCAAGATGTGCTATTCAAAGGTGGAACCTCTCAAAAATTTCAAACCATTAGAATAGGACTATAGATAAGCTGATTCAAAATAATGCATCCATAACCTTACTTAGGTAATTCTGTATTTCACATAACAGACCTAAAAATACAATCTTACATAATTCCACTGAAAGTGAAAGCCTTTATGAAGGCCACAACCTAAGAAATATTGTTTTCACATCTCTAGTTCCCACTGGACGTTACATTGTTCATATAAGCAAGAGACATGCCTTTCAGACATTAGTCAAAAAAATATCACCTTGTGTGGCAGAAAATCCACATACAGAGCATTCTGCTGAGGTGTTCTAAATGGAACCTGATCTTTTACACTGTTCTTTTGACAAGGACTTCCAATCTTTTGGTATGTCATTTAGCCTAAAACTAATCAAGTAGCTGCTAACAAAGACCTAAGTAGGCCTGATAGGTTTAAAGGAAAGGAAACAATGTTGTAAGTGATATGATAATGCTATCGTGGCTTTAAAGTTTGCCAGTTTGCATTGAAGTAGAAGTAGAATTAGAAAATTAGAAACCACATCACACAGATCAGTGGAAGATCAGACTTCAGAAGATGGGGAAGGAAAACATTAAGGTACACAGACATAAGTAGCCATAGCATAGGAACTGCCTGCAATGAAATGTCCACTTAAAGCTAAAAATAAAGGACAGTCAACAACCATCTCTCTGAAGGAGCAAGAGCACACAGAAAAATCCAATTGCAACTCAGTGGTCTCTGCTTGATTGACAACTTGCAGGAAGAAACCCTTTTAACCTGAATCAGTTAATGCCATAACACTGACAAGAAATTCTAAACAAAACAAGGATTAAACTGCACTAAAACATTAAAACAGTCATTTACAGGTAATGTGTGTGCCCAAATTCACGAAAACTAAACATCATTGCCATCATGAAATACATTCCTACTACCACCTCCATGAGGTTTCTAATATTTTTGACTGATTTATAAAACACATAAAATGTGTAAAGAAGGCAGAGACTGGGCAATTAGACAACCAACACATCACTGCATCCAGACAGTCTGATTCTTCAACTGTACTGCAGACCCTCCATTAATTGGATCAAAATTACACCCTCCACAATTTCCATTGTAGAAATCAGAAAAATTCTTGCAGCTTGCTTCAACTTGACCTTTTTATGGCCAAGTTCTGTCACTGCTTATGCTAATAACTCCAAATAAATATAAAACATATGCAAAGCTCTCAAAAGCCAAGAAAGTATTTCTCTTAAATTTTTTCAAAAGATACATTGTTTCAAAGTTGGAGAAAATGTACAAGCTTAAAAAAGAATAATGCAATGCAACTACCATATATCCTAGAAAAGTAATTAAAGACTTGGAAAGAAAAGCATGGAACCAGGAATAGCACCAGACAACTTTACATTAGACAATCAATTTGCTACAGACTTGGGGACAAAACATTTGGACATTATTTTCAGCCATCTTATTCTTTAATTTCTGTGTAGCCATAACTTTCAACATTAACATCATTGTTTGAGATCATTTTATGGTTGAGGTTTCTTTGAGTTAGTGTGTTTTGGTTGAGTTTTTTTAATATATAATATAAATATAATATAAAAAAATTATCTGCATTTACACACATTTACTTGTATCAGTCTATGAAAAGGCATATATTCACCATGGTAACTTCACGTAGTGAATGTAAAACAAAATTAGCATGAATGTACTCACTTGCTTCAAAGCTTTCTCACTGGATGCATGGCAATACGCATTTTCAGTTTCAAAAACAAGTTTAATGTTTTAAATACAATTATTGCTTTGTTAAATTATGTATCACCCCATTTCCTGAATTTATGCCAGCATATCTAAGTATAATCTGCTTCACTACTACATCATCTTAAATAAAAGCATCATTTAGAGAGATATAACTATAACCTTCACATAACCAGATACGCATGACCTTACAAGGTAGGTTAGTATCTGCTTGCTGATTCTATTGCTCCAATTGTTTTCAAAGGCAATCAAATGAAATAAATGAATTTCAGAGATCACCTTCAAAACAACCTTATCAAATTCACATTTTGTTTCTTCAGCCCAAGGCTTCTCAACAAAGAAACAACCTGAAAAAGAAAACTATGGACCAAGACAAGTCAGAGGTTTTTCTTTACTATAGCAAAGTCATAAGAGCTTAGGTCTTAACTTCAAGATTGGCCAGAAAATCAAGAGATCTAAAAACAAGTTTGTGTGTATATTCTCTCAATCATATGAAAGCACTCTTCACTGCATAAGAACTTTAAATGCAGTCAAATGAAAGCTACTACAGCAGAGCTAAAAGTAAATAAGGTTTTAATGAGTGGTCCTGCACCATTTCAAGATCCTTCCAACACACCTTTTCTTCTACCTAACTTTTGCAGTGGTAACTGTTGGAAATATAGTCATGTTGTAACCCTTAAAGTGAAAAAGCAGATGCTGGAGTCTTCTCAAGTAACACACAGAGGTCACCCAGCAAAGTAAATCTTTTCTTCTTCACAAACAGTATTTCAGGAATAACCAGACATAACCACCACAGCTATCCAAAAACATCTTACTTCATGTACCTGACATTGATGTATATATGTTAAAAATTTAATTTACAATTAGTTGATTTTTAATGTACCAATATTTAATCCTTTAACTAAAAATTAAATCGCTCTGAGAGAGGCATAACACATGTTGGTTTGAAAACTAACATAAACAAGTTGTGGTAAATTATCCCCTTTGGGGTATTTTCTCTAGAATTCGTGGTAAAACAATTACATTAAGTCAGTAACACTAAATACCTGGTCCTCATGTCTTGCTATGAAATTCTGACCAGCTTTCTCAACCACAGCTCAGTATTTTCATCTTTCTCATAACAAGCACTGAATCATCATATTTGAGACTACCTTAGAGAAGCCAACTCAAGCTATGAGTCAACTTGGTAAGACAGGATAAGACATTCAAATTTTACAATTCTATAGCTGAAAGTAGAAGATGTTTGTATTTCATAATTCTATAACTAAAACATTTGTAGAGTCGGTAACAATTTTACCCTGCTGCAAAGCTCTGAGTTTGTTTTTTTTTAATTTGGTTTGGATTTTTTTGTTGGCTTGGGTTTTTTTCCCTAAGGATTATTAACTTCTACAATACTTTTTTAACTCCAACCAAGAACATAAGCAAAAAATCAGCCCTCCAAGTTTGTTAGGTCTGATAAAGTAGCTTATACCTGTTGCACTGTATGTTCAGCAACAGTTCATATTTAGGTTCTTTAAAGAGTTTTTCAGTACCAAGAACTTTAGAGTTGCTATTCCCTATTAATACAGTTGTTAAAGAGAATGACTACATTTAAGTTTTGATGTGGTAACATAATGCCAAATCATATAACTTTATCTTGCTGAAAGGATCTGTAACTATTTACATAAGGTTCCAGTAATATGTTCTTTCATCTTTTCAGAAATAAGTTTCCTCACCATTTCTCTTTTAGCTGTCATAATTTTAATTTAAAAGAAAAAAAAATTCAAAAAAAAAAAAACCCTTATCTTTGTTAATGGAGTTAAATCCTGGTTTATCCTAAAATTTTAAGTAATTTCCTTCTGGGCTGACCATGTTAAATGAAGTTGGACAAAATAATATGCTGCTAAATTTATATGAAAATTGCAAGTGCAAAACTTTAACTTTTTAGAACACTGTCACTTTTTAATTCAGCTGCTTACATTGTACCTGTTTTAATTTGTTTTTTGACACATATGGGAGAAACTATGATCATCACACTAACCAAATCTTTGAATAAGCTATTAAACCTTCTTTTTAAGTAAACACAAAAGTGTGTAAATTCTTACTTTGCTTAAAAAATGTTCATATTTAAGGTCTAGGTTTCATAACCTGTTGAAAATTAAAACATTTTGTAAAGAACACATGTAAATCAGAACATGTCGCAAGCTTTCTAGTTCTGGATACAATGTCTATTTACATAAAATGCAACTAATGCATTTTAAATGAAAGTGTGGGACTATTCATCATGAGCTTCTAACAGAACACTGCCTAGAAACGAAGAAAACAGCTAGAATTCTGATATAGAGACTTAGAGCAAAATATGCCCCAGTTAAAAAAAAAATGTTAAAAATAACTATTTTTTTCCCCTAGGATCTGTGAGAAGCCTCATCCTACCTTACACCAACTACAGCTACCAAAGACATTGTTGTCCTTCTAAGTCTCAGTGAAGGAGCATTATCTTAGCTCCAGGATCAGACTCTTTCAAAAACAGTCAAGAAACAGAACGGTGGCCTGTATCTTCTCCAGTATCAATGCAACAAGCATGTCAGCCCCTCAGGCCTTGCCATCTTAAAGGTTTATTTTGTTTTATTTCTTTTTCCTGACCATTTCCATAAAACTGGGACAGAGGGCATAAGAATGACAAATACCAATTCAGGCACTAAGTGTTACACTGCTGGTTTTGAACCACCAATACGGTTTCCAGAGCAAGCAGCATTTACTAAGTGGAGAGTGAGCATTTACACAGAGGAGAACAGTGGTGTTTCTGGGGGAGATTAAAGCTTTTCTTTTACAAATATAACTGAGTTACTTGTCATTTCAAAGGAAGCTGAAAGTGGGAAAGGGGAAGAACAGGTTCAGTTAGAATTTTTTCTTTTTCTTCCTTGTCCTCCAAAAGAATCAGAAGGTTGCTTCAAATGACTAGTTTAGAGTTCAAATTGTAATGCATTTCTGAAACACCCCTGGTATTTCTATATGCTCTCATGAAACGTGCTTTGGCATTTAGAAAAAGACGCATCATACAATTCTCAACAGTTAGAGATATACACACTGCGATGTAGAAGTGTCAAAGGCTAAGGTGGCTTAGCCTTTCAGCAACTCAGATAGTCACAAAGGTAGGGGGATTTTGAAGTATTTGGATCTGTGAATTTAATACCAAATTGTAAAAAAAAAAAAATCTTTTCGTATCAGTATTTCAAAGCATTCCTCACAATACAATGAAAGAGCTACGGCCATCTTAGCCCCAAGTTCCAAGTTTGTTCCAGAACTACCACCCAGAGAATGTTAAGGATACCCTAACACAAACAGTGCTCAGAAAGACTCTTTTAGCACTAAGGTAATGTCACAAGAATCAGTCCGGACGAACACTTCACAAGTAGCAACACATTAAGATTACAAATAATCAAAAGGCTGACCTTGACAGGCTGTCAGGCACACAGGAGGCACCCAAGGCACACATATGTCAGACATAAGAAGGCTGACTGCTGGCTACAGCTGAGACTCCCTTCTCAAAGAAGCAACTCACAATGAGTCAATCAAGTAAGACAGGAGAAAAACACCTAGTCATGAAAAGTCTTTTGTTCTTGGTTCTCTTTGGGTATTGTTTTGAAATCTGTTGTCCAGAATTTATTTCTTTTTCTTTAAAAGCTTGAATATTCCTACTTGATTAATTTCTACATTACACAAAGATTTCTTAAACATAATAAGGCTCATCTTTATCAAAACATAGGCTTCCTGTTTCAGTAATTGCAATGCCTACTACAGATTCTGCCTAGTCAGGTATCAGATTCAGGTAAAGCAATGACATTCAAAGACACAGTAAGAATTCCAATATTCTATAGTGACAAAAATTTTTAAAACGCCTGCTCTCCCCTAATCTTTCATTCTTGCTACTGTAGTACAGCCTTCATACTTTCAAAAACATACTTTAAAGTAATAGGAGTCACCATATGTTCCTGCAACTGTTCATAAATCTATGCTATAAACCAAATTACTCTTTAAAAAATTAAATTATTCTTTAAAAAACAAACAAACAAAAAAACCACAAAAAAAACCCAAGCAAACAAAAAAATATAAAGAACAGAACTACAGGCTTGTACATATCCTAAAAACTTTTAGGAAACTTCTTTCAATATTCTTTCACAGGGCAGCCCACTCACAAGAACTATGAGGAAAAACCTATACTCCAAGGCCCCTGACAAAATGCTTTTTGCAAGCAGCCTGAGTGAGCAGAACCCATCTCCAAGAGGTACTTCATGGAGGAAAGTGTGCTTAAGTGAAACTGCTTAAGTCCAAAAAGTAACAATCAAGGGCAGCACCACAACACCACAAACCCATTTAGGGTCAAACCCAAGGAACACCAATACTTAATGTCTAAATTATAATACCAACAAAAACCTAGTCACCAAACCAAACAGACCCGTGCATCCACCTAACATTACCAGAGATCTCCATTTAGATCTGAAATCTTATGTCCCTATAGTTTTTTTTTTGCCTTCGTATGTTCTCAGCATTGAGAAACTTCTTTCTAAAGCTTAAGGGCTAAGCTACAGCACATACCATCCAAGTGTGAACCCTGGAATTTCTACCAAGCCAACAGCATCAGATCTACTAGGAAGTAACTTAGTGGGAACACCTGAAAGAAAATAAACCCTATGACAAGAACTGAGTGGTGTACACCTTCTATTTATGACTAATGGAACAGGAATCCTGAAAATACCAAAGCCTGCCTGAAGGCAAAGAATTTCCACCACTTTCTAATTTACCTAAAATGACTTGTGTACCCAAGAAAACTGGGCAGTACCTAATGCACAGGCTACAGGTTCACTTTTCTCCATAGTAGCACAATTTGGGAAAATTGGGAAGAAGTCCTGTCTAAGGCATTTATAGCCAAGATGCTCTCCTGAGTAAGCAACAGATGTTGAATTGAGTGCTTTACTACTGAGGATATAACAGAATCTTGGTCTTCCATTTCCTGACTCCAACAGCCAAGGTAATCCCAAAAAATGAGTGCCACTTGCTCCTGTAGGCTCCTTTAAGAAAGCAAGGACCTTCTTTGGTTGTTGGAAACGTGCCTTACCACTCAAGGGATCCAGATGCCTCACTGCAGCTTTGAGTAAGAGACTGCATTTCAAATATATCTTTATGTACATTATCATGAAGCTGCTTTCACCAGACACCCTACCATTCAGTGTATTTTTCCCCCTTGATCATCCACCAAGACACCTACAGCTCATACAATCATCAGCAAAATAAACTACAATTTAAACATTTACAAGAGTCTGTGCTGTTCTTCTGCAGCAACAGCACTGTTTTTGTGAAATACATAAACTCTGAAACAGTTGGCTAAAGGAACCACTTAAGAATTATTACCCTATTTCTTCAAAATGCTTCTTTGTACCTGGGAAATACTGCAGATAAAACTGCCCTTATTTTGCACTGAGAACAATTCTTCATTAGCAGCTGCTTTAAGTCAGGCCTGGTGTGAATATGACATAGGCCAAAAACCAAACACCTGTATTTACACATGCAATTTAAAACCATCTAATCATCTTGCTAAATGTCAAAATTGCCTAAAATGCTTTAACCATCTCACACTCTTGATATTTCTATGACAAATTGCACTCTCTGGCATATTGAAAACACTCCCTGAGTGTAGGGGACTCAAGTGACTGAATTAAACCAGTTCTGAATGTCCATGGACTCCAACACCAAGTTATGCAATACTTACACAACTAGACCAAATGAAATAAAGATTACAGGTGAAAACATGAAACAAATAAAGCATATATACTTACTGAGAGTACCCCATGTGACAGTATGGGGTGACTGTTAATGATAAAGACCAAAATCTGGCAAACAGACCAAAGATGCTTCAAACAGAGCAAAGATGCTTCAAATTAACCACAATTAAGACAATCAATTTAATAGCAAATCTTCAGTTTAAAAACCTGGGAAAGGATGTTCTGCAGGACCACCAGAGTCACCTAGTGGGACCAAATTGCAACCAGCAAGGAGCAAATAAATGGAGGAATCAAAAGTTTAAGTTAAATACAAAACTAACAGTATGTTTGATTACTATGATTTTCTTTGCAATTTCAGATTCACTGACTGAATAAAAGAATTAAGATTACACTGCTTGCATCCCTTGGTGTTTTGTTTCCTTTTTGTTTTTTGGTTTTTATTTTTTGGGGGTTTTTTGTTTGTTCAGTTTGTTTGTTTATGTATTTTTTCATGTTAACAATGAAGGCATTTGGGGCAGGGTGGAAAGTAATTTTAAAAAACCCAACTCTACTTTATGGATTTGTCACAAGGCTTCAGATGTACAAAGCAATTCATCTAGGAGAGATGGGCTGGACTAACATTAAGCCAACAGTCATCTATGATTTTGCTAATTCAACCAACTCCCCCAAGTTCTGCAACATTTTTAAAGGAACTTTTATTATGAGAAAATCACTAAGTGCTACTTCTGGTACCACAGACCAGGCAATGAGAGAATTTTCATTTGCCATTTAGGAAACAGAAGACTGGCAGCTCTGTATGAATTCATTTACTGCACTGTTGCAAACCAGAGCACTTAAATTTTGCAGCTCTGCAGAGGTGACTGCACAATGCCCTCTGCCTGCCACCCATCACCTAAGAAAACCTGTAACTTCCACCTATGTCTTTTGAAGCATCAAACACAGTGGTGAAATATTCAGTCCATAGAGAGATGCCTCTCTTGCATACCTGGCTCATACAGTGTAATTCCTTGGTGTGAGATAAACTGATTGTCAGATTTACAATTCCCCTCACTTCACACAGCAGGCAGACTCTCTCATATTAGTTTCTAGCATAAAGCACAGATTATTAGCTGCTGAGATCTTCTGATTGTCTACAAATTTCTCTGACTCCAAAGATATTAAAATGTATGTCACTACCACCTTTTTTAGGTGCTTATGCTGCATAGCACTCTTGACATAAATATTTCAGTGTCTTGGGGGCTGCCTAATATCACAGGCACCTGTAATTTAGATTCTGATAGCTTTTAAGTGGACTTGGTTTAAAAAGAGCAGATTAGCTCAGACTCTTCTGACCTATACTCCCAGAAAACCATCATACATCCATTCTAAGTAGAACTGGAAATGCAAGCTAACCATGAAATGAGAACATACACCTCAACTGGCAACAGTGAATAGCACCAAGTGATGAAGATGCATGCTCATAGGTCCAATATGATTGTCTTGGATCCTTCATAAGCTCAGTTACAGAAATCACTGCAGAGAGAACACTACTCACAACCCAGACCATTTCTGAAGGAATCTAGGTTGCACTCTCTCTGATTAAGATTGGCTGAATTTTCTCTAAGACCTTATGAACTCTATTGAAATGCACATCTCAAAACCTTTCTTTAGGTTCAGTGACCTTCCTGGCTCCAGTTCATTTCTAAATGTCCCTCATCTTTTTGTGACTATATCTATGATAGATCTCTTCTTCAGATTATTTTCTTTATGCTGGTTTCCAAGACTGCCATTCCACTACAGCTGAAGCCCATTTGCCTACTCTCAAGCATTACAAATGATTGTGGATATTCTACAAAGGCTTTTGTAATTTTGTTCATGAGACAAAGTCTGAATTGCACAATACATCATTATTTTTTTAAGGAAAAAGGTACATGCAAAGACCCACTTAATATCAAGAAACAGATGAAAACACCTATTCCATTAATCTTGCAAGAGAATTAGTCTAGTGCAGAATAGACCAAATTTGAAACCCGCCTGTGGAGGAGTTCTACACAGAACGACTGACAGTATTCCATCCAATGGGCCAAGGCAGCATACAACTTGTATGAGATCAGGAGATTACTGAACAGCTTTAGCCAGATTAATAATTAGTAATGCAAAAAAATAAACCAAGTTCCACCTTGGCTCCCCAGGCAGGAAAATAGCACAGAAGGAGGGTCTTTGTCACCCTGCCTCTTACACGTGATTTCTGACAATGTAACTAACGTTCCAATTTTGTGTGGATCAAGCATACAAAGAACAAATACTATGAAATACAGCCAAAGAAACAACTTTTAACATTTTACAGATTTACTCTTTCCCCCACTGAACTGAAAAGGAGTTTCTCGTGACTTCACCAGATGCAGGATCTTGCTCTATACATAAATCATACTTCAAGATGGCCTACAGAAAAATGTACTAAAAGCAGAAGGTTTAGAATGACTGCTTTGGCATATCTGTATAAAGCACGATAATTACCATGTTGAAGTAAGACCGGATTTTGACCCCTCGTGCCAAATCCCAAACTATGACATTTCCATCATGTCCAGCAGAGAAGAGAACTCTTGGATCAAATGGGTGAGGTTCAAGCACAAACACTTCATCTTCATGTCCCTGAAAACAAAGACACAGCAGAATGAAAAAGAGTATTGTCTCAAATATTACCCAAGGACTCAGCATGGTAACACTAGCAGCTGCCACATTAACCTATGAAAATACCCAGCAAAAAACTACTTTAACCACACTTGATTTTTATTAGCAGTGGATTACACTCTTTTCTTTCCAGTTGCAATTTTACCTTCCTAAGTAGTATGTCAAGTATGTCACCTTCACAAGTACATCTCAATACTTTCACCAGGATTTTAAAAAGATTAGTGTCCACAACACTTGGTATCTTGAGGTCTTAATATTCCACAGATTTCCATTTTTTTTCAGTAGAGTATCAGTTAGAAATTTATTTCACACCCAAAGAATGAAATACATAATTTAAAATTAGAGAACAATATCTTCAAAATCAGTGCTATATTGTAGAGATTTGCATTAACTATTTCCCTTTCTAAGAAGACTATCAAGTTACCTAGAGTTTACCATTTTCTCAATTACAAAAGAAGTGTCAGACATTAGTAAAACTGCTGATTTATTTTAGTTAGAAGACAAATTTTTGTACTCATGGAATTATTAGATTGCAGAAGTGTCTCTGGCGAAAGAGGATAAATTTACCCATTAACAGTATTTTAAAACATCATATTAAACAAAGATTTAAAAGCCAACCATTTCCTTCTCTCCTTCAAGAGAGAATTCCAAAAAAAAAAAACAAAAAAAAACCACAAACCAAAATGTCCAAAATTAGTTTCAGACATCTTGAACACCAGTGGTTATTTGCAACTTTAAGCTTTTATTTTCTAATAAGTAGCTGATAGACATCTCTGTTACACTTCAATTATCTGGAAACATTTGTCACAGCAGTTTTCAGACAGGACAAAACATATCAGGAGGCGTGTTGATGATGTATAAATAAATTTTGCATTCAAGATTGATAAATCAAGATGGTACACCTTACCATGAGAATGTGAATCAGCTGGCCAGTGAAAGAGTTCCAGACTTTCAGTGTCATATTATTAACTGCAGTTATAACAGAGTTGTCATGGCGGTCCCATGCCACCATGGTCACTTTCAGCTTTGTGATTTTATCTTCAACTCCTTGAAAACTTTGTCTAAAACAAAAAAGTAAAAAATTTCAGTCTAATCCTACTTTGCCAAAATAGTTTAACACTACTAACAAATGAAAATACTTCTGTATTTTGCTGTATTTTAAAGAATATTTCTTGAGAAACACTCTTAAAATTTCTCCGAAACCAAAGAAATTAAAGATGTTTTCTATAATGTAGCACATACAATCACAAAGAATTGTAGATACTTAAACAATGACTAAAGGATCTTACAGAAACTGCCCTCTGATACATGGCCTGGTTTACTTAAATTGATAGCCACAGTATTTTTTATGACATCTAAAGAACAAAAATCCAAATTAATCAACCAAGTAACAGCAAATTGTCCTAAAGAATATTTGTAATAAGTAGTTCTCAATATGGAGAGAAGTATTCTATACCTTTAAATTATCTAAATTCTCAGGCAATATTTAGAACTACATCACTAGTCTGACATCACTTTACTATTGGTAATAATGGCACTTAATCTTGCATGAAACCCAAACAACAGTAATCAATAATATATCAAAACACTCAAAAATTACATTTTTGGCAGTGCGATTTAAAGACTAATCACCCTTGAATTCTCTAGCACATGACTTCTATGAAAACATATACCAAATACAACAATAGCATGTTGCCACTAAGTAGGCAGACAAAATACAGAATCTTCCATATAGTAAGCACAACACCACATTGCACAATAGTATGTATTGTAAAACTCAATAATAGAAAATGTAGTTATAGCCAAATTCCCTTCTAGATTCAACGCAGAACCCAGCAGGCTTTATAAGCTGAATTCACTCTTTCCTTTCAGCGCAGCGATTTCATTTTTTTGATAAAACTGTTCTTGTGCAGAAAAGATCAAATTTGGAACTGCACTTATTCTCTCATCAAAAGGATAAAACAGAATTCTGCTATAGTGTTTTACAAAAAGAGCATTTCAGTTTCTCAGATAAATTCAGCATTTATGACCACAATGAAGAATCCACTCCTCTTTTGCCCAGTATCAGTTAAAATTGAGAATTTTTACTGAGAGTAACTCAGTCTGTTATCAAAGTAGCAGCATTTTGTACACTCTTGTCCAACAGTTTGATAACCTATGTTTTGTTGCATCTGTCCATAACTGAAAAGATAATGTCTGATCTATACATCTAACTAAATTACAGCTTTTTAGCCTTCTCTTCCATCCCTCTCTTGGTCTTTCAAGTATCTTACCACAGATTACTCCTGAAACCATTATAATGGGGTTTTTTCTACTAAATATCCTTCAAAGCACTCAGTAAGGGGAAAAAGGTTTATTCCCTAAACCTGTTATAAATCTTTTTAATTTATGCCTACTGGAAAATATCTTCATGACAAAATTAGAAGGTGCAAGCCACAATTCTCTTCATCTTTCGTTGCTTGTTCTAGTGTACAGAAGTTTCCCATACCTAGAAACTCTTGTAAACACTCAGATTGTTTTAACAAACACAAAACCATTACAGAGCCAGCAATTTCTTGCTCTGGCATGTTGTATGAAAAGGACCCAATACTGCTTTCCTGAGCATGCACATTCCACAATATCTGTAAACATTACTAAAATACAAGCTGCCTCAAGAACAGACCTGCCCTGGTTTTCTTGCTCCAGAAATAAATGTCTACGCGAAATAACAAATAAATTTGACCTTCAATGGGTTTTGATTATCTTTTATTGTTTTAATCTAATCAAAATACTAGTGGCACTATTATCAGGACAAGCTAATTTCTACAGCTGAATATGTAGTCAAATATTTATTTTAGTTGGATTTCAAGAGGTAGATAAGCATACTGCGCATTTAAGCAATAATAATTTAAGCCTTCTCTTTTTCTTCTGTCTCACTGTCTTTTTGAAAATTTTTTTTAGTAAGTCAGCAAATTATATTAAATGCCCTCAAGAATCTATGTGATAGTAGAACATTTTACATCACTTACCCTGCTGGGCGAGTAGCCATATCTAACAAAATGCTTTTCCATTCCCTTCGCTTAAATTGCCAGATTCGTGCTGTTCCATCACGGCTTCCACTCACAAATCTAACAAAAGGGGGGAAAAGTTACTCAGAGATCAAAGGCAGATCTGTACAGAAAAGACACCTGAAAATTCAAGTCCCAGATATTAGAATTCAAAACTAGAAGGTATGATTAAGAAGTCCAAACAGTGTCAGAATGCTGTACAAGTGGTTTGAGGTTAAAAACACTTCCCATGCCAGCAAAAATACTGAAGGCCTCTAAAAAGTCAAATCTGTTTCCCTATCCTGGACCCCTTCCAAACTAACTGTTCTATGACCTTTGGTGCACCTTGCTGAGTTATGACACTGCACCGGCAGAGGGACACCACAACCCAATGATCATTTCAAGGGACAGACCCTATAACACCAGGAAAGAGGAAAGCCCTGCCAGTAGAAGTACAGACAGGATTTAAAACAAAACCTATTCCCAACAAGTTAGCATTGCATACAGAGTAAGTATTATGATATTTATATGGAGAAGTGTTTGCCAGCCTGAGTTTCTCTCCCATGCTTTTTGTCCCCCTTTTAGAGGTTCAGGGGTAGGAGGAGGAGAAAGAGGTGGGTGAAGCTTGGTTT
The DNA here is from genome assembly GCF_963513975.1 of Fringilla coelebs. Lineage (NCBI taxonomy): Eukaryota > Metazoa > Chordata > Aves > Passeriformes > Fringillidae > Fringilla > Fringilla coelebs. Next base: position 33,154,230 of record NC_140030.1, read on the forward strand.
ACAACTATTTGTATCATGATAAAAGTGTACATTAGAACATCAAACAAGTAAAGTGTCAGATGCTTCATAATAAACCAAACTATTTTCTTGAGCATCCTTCATATCCAACATCCAGAACTTAAAGCGAAACATTAAAAAAACATTAGGCTAGCTAAACAAAACATTGTTAGATCTAGTTTGATAATTTCTCTGTATGCAGCAGTCACATAACTGAAAAAAGGTTTACACATTAAAATAGATCTAAAAGTCTATGTATTTGATATGTGAATATATATATATACACACACACACACATATTTCTCAGGAAGAAGTTTCAAGTATTTTTATACCCATAATTTTGGCAAATTCAAAATACTTCAATCATTACAATGAAAACAACTGTGAAACTAAGGAGTATCATTAAAAAGAAACAGTGAGACTCCAATAGTTATAGACAATTTTACTGGATGAAACTCAAAATAAAGCTCCTTTTTTTTAATAACTCTCTCTGGAAACTGGTATTTTAAAATGTCTACATGGTCAAAAAGCTAGCTCTGAATAGTGTGCTTACCTGCTACTACTATTAGAAAACTGAATGCTGTCAACTTTGTCCTATATAAAAAAGAGCAGAAAAAGAAAAAAGAAATCAAATTTCTCCAAGTTATCCCCTTTTATCCAAATTATTACTATAATCAAGTACAAATGTAATTTTTAAAAATGTATTTACAGTATGAAACTCCAACTCTGATATCTTCTCTGGCTGACCTGATCCAAAGAAATAAACCCTAATGATGTGATCTGTACTCCCAGTGGCCAAAAACATTCCACCTGAGAAAAACAAACAGATAAGTCTTAAAAAAAAGGGCAATCTACTGTTATTACAGTATTTTCAAAGGGATGTAACATCAAATATTTCAATTTATTCTCTGAAATTTATAGCTGTATCTCATTGCAACTATGCCTCTAACTGACCTTTTAGTCAAAACAAGATTTAGAAACTACAAAGTTTTAAATGGAGCTGAACTACCTCACATTTGATGTCAGTAAATATGCATCAGCAGATGTATCCCAAATATTAGCTAACTAGACTAATTTGCTTGCAGATAAGCCCTTAGAAGCTTCCCTCTTAAAAAAAAAAAATCAAACTGAACTAGAGCTCCAGTACATTTTGATATTTTATCCAATTATTTATGTAGCATTCTTCAGTTACCAGCTCTAGAATCAATGAAACCCAGACCGTGAGAACTCTGTAATCAGCCCCTCAGCCCCTTCTTGTACAAATCCCCATATATTATACCTCAGATAAATCTCTCCTAATTATTCTGCAAAAAAGGTATATATCTATCCTGTTCTGAAAAGACTTGCAGTCACAAGAGACTTCTTACAACATTTCATGTTTAACTGTTTCTAGGAATTTCTGTAGCAGCAAGTATTAATGCATAAATTCTGAATTTCTATTTTAAATATTTGGGGTCTTTTAAGAGCCACTTAAATCCATCTCATTAAAAAGAAATATGCTACAGTAACTGTACTGAACTTTATTTTACACTTCAAATGACTTCCTGCGCAGATACAAGGAAAGGAGGAAAAAAGACGTTGTTTACCAGCACTGAAAGAAGAACAGATCATCTGGACTCCAGGCCGAGGACGTTCTGTAAACTTTGTTGGCCTTGGACTACAAATAACAAAAAAACAAAAAAAAATCCAGTTAAATAATTTCCTAATTTCCTTGTTTCAAGAAACAAGTCAGTATCTTAGAAATAAAGGACAGAAGGATAAAATTAAATATGAAGGAACAGATGGCTGCCCATTTATAAACAATTTTGTGTGACTATGCTTCATGATCTGATCTTTAGGAAACTAAGACATCCAGATGGACTAAGTAATCCATGCATCAACAAGAGTTGTAACGTAACTTAAATTCCATTCCCTTCTGATATTGCTATACATAACACTCTCCTGAAGTTATCATTAAGGCAGAACAGAGCCAGCTTCCCATGATGTTCAGTTTTAAACCACTGGGTGCACTGGTTTTCTCCTGTAGCATATGCTAGCTTTTACAAGAGAGAAACAGAGCTGGGTGCTCTATACAGACAAGGATATCAAAGAAATTTAAATAAATTTGGACTTTTTCACAGTATTAGAATATAAGAGTTTATTCAAATTACATATATCCTTGTAGGTTAGCTTCAAACAGTACCCAAAATGTCAGGAAAAAGACTGAAGTTTGTAAAAGATTTTACTTCATGGCCCTCACTTATCTCTAGGCATTTCAGAATCTGATGTGCAAGCAAAACTAAAGCTTCAGTGAACCTGGCACTTTAAGGATGTGTAAAACCAAAACAAATCAGATCAAGTTCTTCAATCATTATTTCAATTCTGTTCATGCATTACAGCAACCTCAAACCAGTAGGTGGTCTTGCACAGTATGCCATCTGCAATCTTCCATCAAAGAATTAACTTACGAGAGAACAGCAGCACTACACCCACGAGTGTCATCACTAAAGATTTGCTCTAACATAAAAGAATGCAAATTCAGAACTTATCCAAAATGTTCTCTTTTAAAAGCAAAACGGCCTGTATAATTCATTTCACCTGAAGGCAGATGCATAAAAGATCTTTCTCACTAACCAGTTTTTGCTATCTCAAAAAAAGTAATAAGCATTAAACCTTGGTGACTTTTATGCATAAAACAAAGTAATAAACATCAGCAGTACCAGTTAAGAACTCTTTCTCCAAATTATTCATTCACTATAGGCTGTTTCTGTGACCTTTCCTGCAGGAGTTTTAAGGTAACTCCATGCAGATTTGTGACAAGAAAACTTCACAGGATACACTAAACAAGACCAAGATCTTTCCTACAAAACACCTGAAATGCTCCTTAACTGATATACTAACAAGAGCTATCAAACACTTCAACACGCAGTTTACATAATCTGGAACAAATGTCAATAGATACATAGGCTGTTATTTTCTTTCACTGTTGTTTGTGAACTCTGCATTTGGCATTAGGACAGCTACAAAATAGAGAAAGTATGCATTTACATTCTAGTTCAGATAACCAATTTAAATTCTCAAACTTGCATCTCTCCAGTGTGTGCTATTTTAGGCATTAGGAGACAAGAGATTACAGCACTCTTCTACAATAGAGCAGATTGCAAAATGAGTTGGGCAATCAGTATTTCTGAGAATTGTGGAAAGGGGACAAAAGCTGGTTCTCTCCCGGACACTGTTTCCCTTTAAATATATTTTCAATGTATTTATTAAGTGTTTTATTAGTTTATTAATCTAACCTGCAGACTAGCCTAACTCTAGTCATGTAGTAGTTAAAGCAAAACTTCACAGATGTGAAGATGTGTGATATAACCTCTCCAACTTAAGTCTTCATTCACAAGTTAATGAAAAAGGTTCAGCATATCCCATTTGTGATTACCAGCCCCTTTAACATCAAGTGCCTTCTGCATAAGAAAGCAAATGGGAAATATCACATACACTAATGGTAATTCAGAAATCAGTGTCCTCTCCAAAACAGGAATGTCAAAATCAGCATGTGTTTCTCCTGAGTTTTTTTACCTCTTTTTAAAATTATGGGAGAATAAATAGATAAGAAGAAAAGCAGTACACCAGCAGTACACTATTCAAATCTGTGAGACGGCTCTGCTGCCTTGCTCATATGGTCTGTCAGTAACAGGCTAACACTGGAAACTTGCGATGCAAACAGGTGGCAGAAGAAAAATTAAACTCAGTGTCTTCCTCTGAAAGGATATATAGGCAAATATTTCACAGTGCAACTAATTTAACCATGATGCACTGACCAGTTGCAATAATTCTCCCTTAAACTTGAATGAAACACATGATTATTCAGTTTCTGATGAGGCAGACTTTCTCACTCCTCCCTGCTGCAAACTGATGCAGGATTCAACTCCTGTGTTTACTATCGTCACCTAGAATAGTAAAAGAAGACTAAACCCAGACTTGATTGCCTAAATTCTCAATTGTTTTCAATCTCGTTTGGGCTACATTCTGTGAATTCCTTGCCTGCAGCAACAACCAATCTTCCCCTTTTTGAAAACTGATTTAATCTACCTGGAATGTTACTGCTTTTAGATATACATGTTAGCTTCCTGGTCAGAAATCTCTTCAAGGAAAGAAGAGGAGCACACAGGTGCCCCTGTAACACTAAAGAACACACATCCACACTAGTCACAGAATCATGTGAACAAGGTTGCTCACTTTCCTTCGAACAACCTGAGAATTTTGTGGTCAGCTGCACCAATGTCTCTTTCACCCTATGACACTAAATCTATTGTAATGTGTCCTTTTGCAATTCATCAAAACAAAGCTGTTACTAACATCTCCAGACTGAGCCATATGTCTGACCCAAACACAGAACATGCCTCAGTTAACAAGGCTATAAAAAAATAGCCCAACATGGGAAGCCCCTAATTTCAGACATACTATTACTTAAATAATATTAACTGCAGCAGAGTTGTTGGCAAAGGTGAGTTACAAGATTTTTGCAATCTGAGAATGAAACAGAATAAACATTTGCAAAGATAAGAAAAAAAACACAGAAAGTACACCTCAGTGTAGTTAAGAACAAAACTGATTATTTTTAATTTGAGAGCACACTAAACACAATACCAACTCAGCCTTTCCCATATTCCATGAAAAAGTTCAGCAAAATACTAATGGCACTGTCAATCATCTTGAAATGACAATCAACCACATGATCACCATGAGGCTGCCCCTCACCAGGGGCACCAGGTGATTCGAGTAGTGTTGAGTACAAAAAGCAGGCAGGGGATATATAGTTTTTTTTTTTCTTTAAAGTAGCTGAAATTTCAAGACTTTACCATCCATCCCCATTTGAAGCATTGGATAATTTAGTAACACACTTTCATCACTGATAGCAATTGCATCCTTGTAGAGCTGGCTGCAGTCAAGCTCAGGAGGGACATGAACTCAAGTTCTGACTTAAGCATGCTACAGCATCTTTCACCTGAACAACTCAGAACTCCAAGTCTTGCTTGAAAGCTCCAACTTCTCCTTCCTGGGGTGGGAGTTGTACTAGAACCAAGATACAGGGCAGCAAGTTCAGAGGCTGAACAACCATGGTAAGATCTTATTGACCCTGCCAGCTTTCCTTCTCTTCAGAAATACTGAACAGAAGCAAACCTGTATTTTTTACTATACAAATAAATGGAAGGATAAACTTCCCACCTTACCAGGGATACCCTCTTCCAGACGGCCTACACATCATATTTTTTTAATGTAACTTCAAAAGAGGCCTTATGACAAAAATTAACAGGCATCTTTCTTTCTCTTGATGCTCTTATATTGCTGTAATTATTTTGTGGTAATTATTTTCCCCAGCACATAACTGAATGGATGTAGAGGGAACCAGCCATGCTTCTGCAGCTCTGGAAGGAGAACCACAGCCAAGTATGTAAGAAGTGCAATCACCTCATTGAAAACTGTTCTGACAATATAAACACATTGCTGAGCTGCACTGGCCATGCAATGCAGCCTTTTTGTGGAAAATTACAATGGATTGCAAGTTTCCCAGTAAAATTTATTTTGGTTTACTGGAATCATCATGATAAGCACAGTTAGAAAAGTTTACAGCTTAGCACATTGAGTAAAACTTCCCTTAACTAACAATTTCCCGGAACTAGTATACTGTTAAATTCAGGAAATTAAGACTCGTCTGGGTGTCCAACTGTTATGATACCACAAATGGCATACAGTTATACTCCAGTCCCAAAAGACATGCCTGTTTCTTATTTAGACATTTTTATCAAGTTTTAGTTTGGATTAAAAAGCATCAATTACTTCAAATATATTACAGCTCTACTAAGCTTAAACAAAGACCTAAAAGAAGAAAAAGCACACAGTGATGCCTTTTAATATTTTCATATAATGCATAATGCCCTGTGGCAAGGAGTTTTGTAACTCCGTTGCATGTTTTGTAAAGAATCATCTTCTTCCACTTTGAAAATTGATACTTTCATTTGATACCTTCTAGAACCATAAGGGCCCACAAGCAATTCCTCATTATATTCCCTCTTCAACACACGACTGTACATTACTCATCTTCATGTATTCATTTTTTTACCAGACTGAAGAAATACAGCCTAATGACTTCCTCTTTCTTCTCAAACCCAACATAAAAAGTATTTCCAAAACAGAAGGTAAGAGCAGTAGCAAAATTCCAGTCTCAAAATTTAATCTGCACTCTGTTGTTAAGCAACACGAGTCACTGGCATGACTTAGGTTACCAAACCACTTCCTTGCTGTGCTGCACAAGACATCTCAACTGATCTGTTTTCTCTATACTCCTGTCTAATCACATCTGTTAAAATGACTTCTACATGAAAGCATTCCTCAAATATCTTCTCTTCTTTGAATATTTGTTGAGCACATCACTAACAACTTTTATTCTACAATTATATAACACCATGGGAGAATCCCCTACCATAATCGGTACCAATTTTCTTCCTCTCTAAGTTTTATCTCAAGACAAATCTCATCCAACTCCATGATTCATTTCTAAATATTCATCTCCCAGCTTATATATTATAATCTACCTAACTCTCAAGGATTCACTATTTTCTAATAACAGAATTAGCTTCAAAAATCAATTCCACAGACTAAAGCTTTACTTAAGAAAAGGAGAAGAAAAGAAAGAAAAGAGAAAGATATAAGAAAAAACAAGTGGGTTCAAAACATTTACCAATCAGAGAGACTAATATTTTATCTTGTCAACAAGAGCTCAGACTTAGGAAGCCTTAAGAAAAATAATGTGGTGACAACTCCTTTCCTTCACACAAAAATAAGCATGTAAGCTATCTCCTCCTGTCCTCGGTAAAAAGGGGAGTCTTAATTTGATTACAGCATGCGCTAGGCAACGGAGGAGTAAGAACGTGAGACACAGCTTCACTTACAGTACCAAAAGAGTGACAAAACATCAAGGGAACATCAAAATAGTTAAGGCCCCAGCAACTAGAAAAGTACCTATGCAAGTGTTTCCTATTCCATGCCTGCAAGCTCTGCATAACCTCAGCACACTGGAAGAAAAAGATTCTAGCACCAATTACCAAACCTAGAAGGAAATTGAACTTACCTGCGAGGAGCATATATCCATAAGAACACATCCCATCATCAAAGCTAAATCACTGATGATTACTAAAGCAACTATTTCCAATTTTAAGATATAGGTTGTAGTGATAAAGGAAAATAAAGAGCAAAGAACATTTGAAACCTGCTGAACAAGTTGATTTTACAAAACTATGTATGAAAGTCCTGACAACATTTTTAGTATCTTTGAAGGCAGAAACTTCAGGCACAACTTCAGCCATCAATAATGGCTGTCCAAGAATTCTGCCTTCTGTCATGTTACAGCCAAGAGCAACTATGAAGAGGTAATACAGGTAAGGAAACAGCAAACAAACATTAAAAATATCCTATCCTGATTTATACCAGGACATTACTGTCTCCTTTAAAAGTGGATTTGCAATCTAAATCGCAATAATTTTATCAACATAATTTTAATTTCATTTGAAATTGTGATGACATCAGAATAATGGTGTGCCAACTTTGACATTATATTAAACAAAAAGCCCCAACAGTAGACTCATTTTCTAAATTAACAGATATACATTATCACTCCACAATTATCAACTTAGTTTTTGAGATAAAAAGCAAGCTATAGCTACATCAGAAATAGATCATACCCAACAATCATATACTGAGGTAGTCAATGACAAGCTTGGTTTAGTCAAATTTTTCTCCAAATTTGTACATCACTCTTCATTATGTAAACAGAAGTAGCAATAAATAAAATAGCAACTAACTTTATTTTAAGGGTGCCAGCATCCCACAGCCAAAAGCATATAGTTCCATCTGCCCCGGTTGAAGATAAGTATCTCTTTGAGCCACTGCATAGTGGAGAGAACTGGGAAAAGGAGGAAGAAAAAAAGAAAAGTTTTCCTGTTAATCTGTTCCAGATGTGCTAAGGGGTTCCACAATTCATCTCAACAAAAAAAAAAAAAGTCAAGTATCAAACCATACTTAAGGGAAACTGATTGGAATGAACACCAAAATAACAAAATGCTGCTCTGTCACTCCCTCCAGAACTCCAGAACAACCCTTCTGGGTTACTTGCCAAAGTACTCCAGGTTCCTCCTCCCTCCCCACCACCCTAGTTGCACAATAGCATGTAACTCATGCAAACAAAACTGCAGTTTTTACTCAAAGCACCTGTGCTCAGAATCACAGCCTGCAAAGGAATGGTACTTCAAAACAGAGCTGCCCACACACATAATGCAATTTTTTTGAACAAGGATTATGTCTGGGATTCTTCAAAGGTCAGGCATTTTGACAATAAATGTGTTTTTTCACAATGCATACCATGAAAATTCCTTCTCACTTCAAGCTTACTTGCCAGGCATGCATTTTTATTACACTGAACGTTCTCATGACTCATTTTTGCAAAGTAAAAACCTACCTGCAATGACGTTATAGATGCACTGTGGCCCTGCAGGACTGCTAAGGGTGCGCAAGTTCGAAGGCACCAAACTCGGATCATTTTATCACAGCTTCCAGCAGCTATCATGGTGTTTTCATAGTTTACTGCCATATCAGATATTTCAGCTGCATGCCCTCTCAGGGTAGCCAACAACCTTCCGTCATCAGTTGCCCAGATTTTTACAAGGCAATCATCTGACCCCTAGAAGTAAGGTAGAAATAATTTCAACCACACCATTGGCTGTTTTGATGCTGGAGTTAGTACAGTGAAGTGAAGTGAAAAACAGAACTAGTGACATGCAGATACTCCCGCCCATACTTTTAACAGTTTTCCACACTGCATTCAAAACACAAGTTTACATTGATTCTCAACAGTATATACAAATCATGATGCATTTATAATACAGATCACAAATCCTACAGCATGTTGGTTTATGCTTCAGTAAGACATTTTTTCCAAAAATCCAGCACAAAATGAAGAAGCTGTTGCAAGACATTAAAATAAAGATTTACATTAAAAGTGAAAGTTAATTATAAACTGGTGTAGTCTATCATTTATACCCACATATGTTCTTTATCTTCCTAGTTTCATCATCATCATACTTACCACAACATGTTAGGTAAAGAGCATTTATGAACAGCTATTCCATTATTAGGTCAAACTACTACCAACCTGCTTAAATATTCACATTCACATAAATATCATAATGTTCATTCTTTCTCAACAAATTCAAGAGGTTTCATCTAAATATTCAGATTTAACTAAAGTTTTGCTGGTCTTCCCACACAATTCTAACAGCTACTGGCCTGTATGCAACAAATTCCCAGCCCTAACAAAAAATTCAGAACTCATTCCTTCATTTTTTATTGCATTTCTGTGCCTTCCTGAAGGTCTGAGCATCTGCACCACACCATGGCACAATACCATGACATTTGAACACTGCACACACACTGATAGACAAGGTCTACTGCAAACATTTAATTCAATTACTTAGGTTAGGAAGCAATACAAAGTTGGGTTTTAATATCCACAGCACTGATCTGCTACTGGACACACAGGTGCTACAACAAGTCACAATGTGACACCGCCCTTATAAAATTTCACCAGTGTTTCCTATTCCATCTACTTACAGTGCCTTTGCACACCTGCCACTGTAATCTAGCAATTGCACTTTAGAGACAGCAGAAGGCATGGCAATACTATCATCTACCTTTTATAAAATAGAACCAGGTCTCCTAGGCAAAGGAAATAGTTACAGAAGCTTGTTCATAATTATATTTTTTGCCTCTTGGGTGAGAAGAGCAATGATATAGCCTATACTATTTCTACCTATGCAAAAAACTTCCATGCTGAGATTCTGTGGAACACATTTGCCTCTTTTAACTGCTAGATTGTCACAGTGCCAGACAGGTATCTGAAAGATAGTATCTCATAGATAGAACTGCTCATGCGGTTCTGTTATCATGATATGAAACTAGAGTATGAAGAAGCTTGCATATTCTTCTCAAAATGCAGTCACCACCAAAAAACACAAGAAGCTGAGCCAGAAGGGTATGTGTGCTTGCTAGTGGGTAAAACTCCAAATAAGAGCCTCACCACTCAAGAGACCTGAAAGTAAGAGGAGGGAATGGAAGACCCAACACTACCAACACTAGAAAAGGTAGAAATCAGTTACAGACAAAAATGTAAAATGGTCAGCAAGGGAAAAAAAAATAGAGCTGGCACCTAATACCACCTGGAGGGTCCCCAGAGGTCTTTTTAGTAGCAGCAAACCAAGGCAAGAAGATCAGCATAAAACAGGCCTGTTCCCTGCCAGCTGGCTATATTGTCACTATAGAGGCACATGTTGTACATCTCCACTGCAGAGAAAAATACTGTCAGCCAAGTCTCAACAATGAAAATGAGGCAAAAATAAGGCAGGGGGAAAGGAAAACAAAAAAGAAAACACCTAAGATAAAATTGTAACTTCTGTAGCACCTTGCCAAGACATCAATATTAGAGTTCAAAAAAATTCATATCTTACTATCTGATCTGAATGGGACAATCCAGAACTTTCAAAATACTGTTGCAATTCTACTAGCAAGGGCATTTGGCTTAGACCACAGCTCATGTTTCCAAGGTTATATCCACTGTTACAAAGTATATACATCTTAAAAAGCATCTGTCAAAAGTGAATCCTTAAACAACTTCAGCACTGAGAGAGAATTGATGACTGCATTACCAAGGTATGGAGTAAAATTGGTTCATTTTCCTACCATTACACACACTTGTGGGATGAAGTGAAACTGCCAAGCAACACACAAATTAATATTGGGTTGGAAATCTTACACAGACTATTACACAATGCTGTTTATTATTCCCTAGAAAGAACAATCTCAACAGAGACAGGAAAAAAAAGGTGAGGAGAAAAGGAGGTTTTTGCAGTCAGAAATTTAAGTAGTGCAGGAACTAGAGAAGACAGTATTTGTTTCTATTACCATGGATGGGTTCTGCAAGTCATGCTTTTCAGTAGAACCTGAACACAAAGTTTCTACAAGCTGCAGGGGGGTAGCTGCCTCACCACAGTTTTCCCAACATGTTGCAGGGGAATATCTATCCCAGCACCTGAAACACCTCCTCTTCCTCCTCCTCCTTCACTCATGATAGGGTCCTGCAGGACTGTTTCTCTCATGTATTTCACTCCTCTCTCCCAACTGCAGCCACCCTGGGATTTTTCTCCTCCTTCTTAAATACATTATCCCAGAGGCACTACCACCATCACTGATGTGTTAAGCCTTGGCAGCAGTGGCTCTGTCTTGGAGCTGGCTGGCATTGGCTCTGCCGGACACAGAGGAAGCTCCTGGCAACTTCTCACAGAAGCCCCCCCAGCACCATAACCTTGCTATGTGAACACAATAAAGACCAACTAAGTTAGTAAGGGAAAATGTATACTGTCCCATTTCCATGGTATTTAGGCAAAATAGAAGTAACATCTTTCTAGCAAGGACAACATCTCCCAGATGACTATGACTCAAAAATGTGCTGAGAACACCTTCTTTTCCTTCTAATTTGAAACAGAACAGGAGCAAAGCTTGAATTTAGAGGCTTTCAATCCTTCAGATGTCAAGTGAAACAGGAAACAATTATGATGCAGTTTCCAGAACCAACTACAAATCTAAAACAACTCAACTAACCAACATCTCACTGAAGGCTGTGGAGTAAAAATGTAAGGCAAGAACAATTCCCTGATGATGAATGCAAATTTACATACCACACTAGAGACTTTAGTAGTTGCAGTGACCATTTCATTATACAGACACAATTACAACACAATAGTTCATGACTGTTTAGCCACTCACTATATGAGGCCAGCTAGAGCAACTTGGATTTTAATGAAATCTGGAACACAACCATTTGTCAACAACCACTTAAACATCTACATGAAGAACACTGGATTTACCTAAAAGTGTAGAGATAAGAAGTTCAGTCCTAGGCCCTCCAAAATGAGAATTCAGCAACCAAAATTAATATCTATGGCCACTTTATTTAACACCTGAAGTAAGCATGATCTAAACTGGGAACTTTCTTTCAAGCAATTAGACCAGGACACCAGTCAGCAAAGGAATACCAGCAAAACTCTGGGGTTGCAGAAACATATCGCCCCTCTTCATCTCCCAATTTTATTTCAGGTTGTTCTACTTCTGTCTTTGAAAAAAACTGCTGTTACAGCCAAGAGAATTCTCTCATAAAATCTTTAATGCATTCTGCCATGTCATATACAAAATAAACTCACAACACAGAGCCCATTTCCTGGCAAGTAAATCATGTATTAACCACAGGACATAAGATTTTAATGCCTGTGATTTAGCTTGGTGACAAAAACAAAATAAATATGAAAATTAGTCTCTTCTATGCCTGAAGTAACAAGAGAACAAATAAACAGGCCTGTTCAGAACACTGCAAGGTGTCTATTCCTTCAACCACACATTTCCCCATAGGACAAAGCAAGATGTATGGGGGCAAAAGGGAGAATCATATTTTCAATTTGAAAGAATTTTAGAAGTTAAGACTGCAAGGCAAAATAGAAAACCTGAACTGTACTTCTATCAGCATTGTTCAAGCTATCTGACATGAGGTTAAAAGAACACAATCAAGCTCCTGAATCCACACAGGTATCAATTACATCCAGTGTTTCTAGGAAGGTAAAAAATGTAGCCAAAGCATCCTGGATGGGCATGAGGTGTGTTTATGAAATCTTTGTCTTTACTGAAACTGACTACTTACCAAGAAATTTAAATATTACACTGACATCTATGTGGTTTTATAAATCCCATCCCTTCGGAAACCTGCAATTTCAGTACTGATTTCAGACATCTGTCTAGAATTTATGACTTAACAACAACAACAAAAAAAGGCAAATAGTTAAAAATACTAAAAACACTAGTATTTAAAAAAAGTTCCTAGGATTTCATAAAGACAATTTGTTGTGAACCAACATTTGTTACAACACACCACATAATTGTTCTTTCTCTTACTTCCTACTCTAATTTTGTGGTGGCAATTCCTTGTTTTGCTTGTTTTTCCTACAGAAAACAAAGCCAGAAGAAAGCACCAATACAGAGTAAATCCTTTCCACTGAAAATGAGCAATTTTCTCAATGAACTACACAGATCAGCAACAACCATCACATCTTTAGAGTTCAGATACATACACGAAAGCTATTTTAGTGTGTAAACCAGCATGGCTATTAAAAAGCAAATATGAGAGGAACAGTAGTAAAGGACTTAGTCTGCTTTTCATTCATCATCAGTGCATCTATCCTATATTCTTTGCAAACAATTAGGTAACAGATTATGTGTACTTCAAAATGAAAAGAATCTACAAAAATAAAGATTTTATACTCACAGTAAATATTCGCCTGCCAGTCCGATCAAAAGTTACACAGTATACAGAAGATAAGTGTCCTAAAATTCGCTTGTGCATCTTCATATGTTGATAGACTGCAGTTGGAACAAGGCGTTCAAGTCTGTATTTTCCATTTAGTTTTCTTGAAAACAGGGTATCCACTACCAAATGGGTAAAGAAAAAAAGAAGTGACACATTTATATTGCATTCATAAATTAAAATACTTGACAAGGAAGGAAAATTTATTTTAACACTGGACCACCTGTGCATATGAACAGCTTACTATAGCAATTCTCATTTTGCCCTAGTTAGAGAAAAATACATACAAAAGTAGCCTATGATACAGACAGGGAAAAAGTATTGAACGGCAAGGCATAGTACAAATATGCACTATAACTTCCAACGTGAAGTTGAAGCCCAAATTCTGGAGTACTGCGGCAGCTTCCATGAAGGAGTAACCTACCTCAAACATAAAAACTGTAAAAGCTTCCACATAGCTATTAACTGAAAGTCAGCACACATTCAAATCTTCTCCAAGGCAACCTGTTTCTTGATGTCTGCTCAAACATTTACCAATCACTTGTAAGAGAGTTCATTTTTCAAGAATCCTGCTACCCACTACAGCTAAACAAACACACAAACACACACACACAGAAAACCACCAAACAAAAATTTACAAAATTTACCAAAACTTACAGAAATTTCTGATTTTTGACTAACAAAATTTTGTTTCAAAGAACTTGTTAGCTTTTAAACTTAAAAAATATCACCAAGTTCCAAGAGCAAGAATTCAGTTTAAGAAAATGGAAATTTTTCATCAAGAATGTCAAAGAAAATTAAGTTCACGGAAATTCATTTTAAACTGCTATTCATGCAATAACAAAGCAACAAAGTATAATACTTCTCTGCATTGATACATAAACATTACTCACACTCCATATCCTTATCAGACCAAAGAATGGCAATGGTGATACATTTTATAATCTACAGAACTGTGAAAAGACAAGTAATATAACACTCACACACTGAATGGTGTTGGACAACTTAAAAAAATTTGGAAGGGACCACAGTCAGTCATCCAGTCTAACCTCCCTGCTCAAGTAGTGTCATCCCAGAGCACACGGCACAGGACTGCACCTAGACAGTTCTTGAATGTCTCCAGTGAGGGAGACTCCACAACATAATGCCTTTGTACAAATTACAAGCCCTTGGTTTTATAACAATTCTTACATCAACACTCATCAAGTCTCTATGCCATTTAGCTAGATTTTAACTGCATTTGAAAACAATTAATTTAGAAAACTCTGCCACAGCAAGTCTAATCTCTCTTGTTTTAGCCTTATTAGCACTTTTCTGTCTTTGCTTGGCCTCACACAAATGAGTAGGAACAAAGCTGTTAATCACAGGAAGAATGACAAGGTGTAAGTAGTTAAATGGTTGCAGTGGGAGCCACAAACTACATAAGGGAGTGAAGGAAGATTATACTTTATCCCAGGATGCATTAGAAAATGCTGGCTAGGCCTTACAGTGAGTCAACCAACTAAAAGGGAAGGGTTGTAAAGAAGAAAACAACAGAATAGAGATTGCACGCTCCTCGTTGGAAGGGCACTGTGAAATGGACAATGCATTGAAAAAATTATCCGATGTCTGGCTGACCAAGGAAAATAATACTACCTTAGTTTTGCATTCCCATCTTCTACTTACACATAACTTCCTGTATTAAAAATAAATAAATAAAATAGAAAACAGATTAAAAAACCAGATGTTACTAAGTAGTGGTTACAAAACACGGTATGATAAACCACCACTTACTCCCAAATGATATTCTGGTTTCAAAATCAGAATTCTTCATATTTAATAATCAGTGAAAGACAGTGTCTGAGAAGGCTGTGAATTTGTTGATATTTTGAAACTTATTAACAAATTTTATTATTTTAATTTGCTAACAATTCTTTACTAACTGGTTCCAAATGAAATTAAGTGGCTTCTAGTTTTTAGTAACTGGGCTTATGTTTATATGCTATGACCAGCCTCCAAGACTGATACGGTCCACTACCACCCAACCACTGAATGGCTGAGGTGGGAAGGAGCCTATATAGAGCGCTATATTGCACTAAATAGTTATTTAGTTGTTTGCACTGGGTGTTTGGTAATTTGCACTGTTCACATTATTTGTATCCTGTGACCACGATTTCCCTCTTTTTCTCCCCCAAGTGTCAGCCCTGGTGGTCTCTCCCCTGGTTTACCCCTCCCCTCGCTACTCCTCACTTGTATCCCATTGGCTGTGCTCCTTTTCCTCCGCCCCCATTCCCCAGGTATAAATGCCTCCTGCCATCAGGCAACACCCTCTTTTCCACCTGCAGAGTCACCCGAGTCTGAGGTGTTTCCTTGCAAGCCAATTAACAGGACCCTTGTCCACCCTCGTCCCCACGTGGAGAAGAGCGCTTCTCATCTTTTGCTTTCGCCCATGTAAGATCATGTGGGCCAGGGTCCGTGGCTAGCCAGAGCGGACCCAAACAGGCCGTCCAGACACAGGTCTTACAATAGAGGTAATCTGTTCCAAGCCCCCTGCTCAGGCAGGGTCAGCTAGAGCAGGTTGCTCAGTGCTGCATCCAGTCCAGTTTTGAGTCTCCAAGGATGGAGATTTCACAACCTCTCTAAGCAGCCTGTGCAAGAGATCTTATCACCCCCCCAAAGCTGTTCTCTTATGTTTAAATTGAAGTTCCTCTATTTCAGTTTTGGTTCATGACCGCTGTCATGTCAGGATGCACCAATGAGAAGAGTCTGGCTCCATCTTCATCGCATGCTCCAATTCAAGTATTTATAACCATTGATACTACCACCACCATCCTGCCCATGCCACGCTTTCTCTACTCAAGGCTAAGCAAGTCCAGGTCTCTTGGCTCCTCCTCGTATAACAGATACCTCAATTTCTTCATCACCTTTCTGGTCCTTTAACTGAGAGACCAGTTAACAGCTACGTCAACCAGTTAACAGACGGTCCATGTAGGTCTTTTCCTGAGGAGCTGGATCCAGTACTCCAGGTGTGATCTTATTTGCCCTGAGTTGAGAGGAAAGAACACCCACAAACTAATGGCAATGCACTGCCTCCAGCAACCCAGGATGGTGCTTGGGTTTTATGTGCGAGGTCACATTGTGTCTGACCCATTCAGCACCAGGACAGCCAGGTAGTTTTCTCCACAGCTGCATTCCAGCAGTCAGTTCCCAGTATCCACTGGTACATGAAGTCATTCCTCCCCAGGGCAGGACCTTTGCTCTTCTCTTTGTGAAACTTCATTAGACTCTTGTTGACCCATTTCTCCACCCTGCCAAGGTCCTCCTCAATCATTCACTAGTCCTGGATTTCAGTTGTTAGACAAACTTTTTGTTCCATCACCCAAGTTATTAATGAAGATGTTGAACAATACCGGCTCTTGCACAGCCTCTGGAGTACACAGTTAGTGACTGGCTCCAGTGCCAGTAACTGGAATTCACTCTGCTGATCACAGCCCTTTGACCCCAGCAGTTCTGTCATATCTTTTCAGTTTGTCATTGAGAATGTTATGGATGTCTGTTCAGAAAGCCTTGCTAAACTTGGGATAAATAACATTCATTCTTGTCCCCTAATCTCCAAGCCCCTCATCTCCTTTAAAAGGCTTTTTGGGCTAGTCAGGCATGATTTCTCCTTCACAGATTAATACCAATAACTCTTAACCATGTACCTGTCTTCTCCTACCTTGATCTCCAGAAATATTTGCTTCATCACTTGCCCCGGGACTGAGATGAGGAGGACCCACCTTTAGTTCTATAAAGTCTCCTTCTCATCTTACTTCAGGTCCCCTGTCCCATTCAGCAGCAGGACTACTGCTGATAGACCTGAAAAACTTCATGTGTTGATTCATATCCCTCACCATATTTATTGCCAGAAGAACTCCAACTTCTGTTACTGCAAAATCACAGAATGGCTGAAGTTAGAAAGGACCTCTAAAAATCATCCAGTCTAATCCTCTTTTGAAAGAAGAGCCAAATATTGCTCAGAATCTTGAATCTCTAGAGTTTAAAAAACCAAGTGGGATAGAGAAAAAAACCTGCCATTCTTGACCAAAAGGATCTAAATGTAAGAGTTTTAATTCCTTTTTTTCATAAGGGCTACTCAGGAACCTAAAATGCAACTTTATTTTTAAAATATTGCTTCTGCTGTCACAATTCACTGCTGCCAACAACCTTAATCTCAAAACCACACATCTCTGTTTGGTTTCCTGTGGAACAACGTAAAAATCAAACAAAGCTGATGGAAGTGAAGTGGTGGGAGTTTTCAGTGGAACTTACAAAAGAGTATAGATTTTCTCCCACTCAAAAGGCATGCAACAGGCACCAAATTAATGCCTTCAAAGTTTCAGAACTTCTCTAACTCATTCGCACCCCAAATAGAACAGGCAGCTCAAAGAAAAACAGAAGTCTGTTTAAAGGATGATAAATTTGGGGGTCTGAATGATCAAGCAGTATTAGCCCTCTTTTTTTTTTCACTTGGCTTTCTTTCTACTTTCTCATTTTACCAAAATGATCAATTCTATCTCCTTATTTACATGGTCTTATCCTTGAATATGAAATATGCCTTAAAGATGGGGGATAGTAACCTGTCTTATCCACTAGCCAGTGATAAATCAAATTTAATTTTGTACCACATATAGGTTACATTTTTAAAATGCATCTTCCAATTTCTTCCTTTCTGGAGATGTATTTAACTAATGGAAGTTCTGTTCTGAAAACCAGAATCCAACTTCATTCCCCTTCCAGTCACAAAAAAATAGAACCAGATTCAGAAGAATCCTGGAAGGATACCCAAAGGATATAATTCACTTACAACTCTTACCCTTATTGAATCAAGTTTCATTAACTTAAGAGGCTAGACAGGCCTCTAATGAATACCACAGAATTCAGAGCCATTAAAAATAGTAGTAGAGACTGCTAGACAATTCCTTTCACTCTCCAAGCTAGTAAGACTGAATGTATCAAGCATTCAGTTTGGTGCTGTTGAAGGCTTTTTTTCTCCCTTCTTCAAAGACATCCAAGACCAAAAAAAAAACAAATCAACCAGCTTGAACTGAGTTCTATCTTCTTACCATTCCTCTGCTCAGCTTTCAAACTCTATACGGTATTCCAGGTCTCTTGACTTAGACATGACTTTCAACCAAGTAAAATGATTAAGCTCGCTATGTTATCAAGCCAAAACTTGTCTCTGGTCAAATCATGAAGGTAAAAGATTATCAACTCCTAACTGGAGTATTTCTGAAAACATGGAAATTCTATATACGCTTCAAACTTCCCATACAATAATCATTTGCTTGATGAAAGCAACTGCCAACCCTTCCTGATTCAGAGTGGTAAAAGGTGAGATATTTCAAGAGGCAGAAAACAAAAACAGATGAAAGCTACTCAATCTTCCAAACTTCTCTGACTTCAGTAATACCTCACTTGCTTCCACTATATAGTTCCATTGGTACTTTACTCAAAGTTCCATGACTTCTACCACTTATTTATTCTCGCACACTAATAAGTCATTTACTTTAGTATAATTCACTCTAGACTTGACTAAACGTGTATAACAGGATGTTACTTTTACACACATCTTTTAATAGAAATGCAGTCTTTGCCTTTATTTTCTTCCTATAGTTAACAAAAAAAATAAAGTTGCACAAAGTACTGGGAAGCTAGTTTTTAGGCCTGAAGTATTTACTGTATTTCTACAAATAGACATTTACACTGCTTTCAGAACCTGGCATTCTCTTTACAGCCAAAACATCAGTACCACTTAATAAACATACTGAAAAACGTGTAAAATGCCTCAGAACTTTTATTGAAATTGATTACTCTGCAAAACTGTGGAATAATGGTTTGGAAGACAGATATTTTTATTGGTCAGGAAAAAAAAAATCTTTTTCTGGGACAAACAGCCAGTCTCATTCAGATTCTCACACCCAAGCGGTCAGCTTTCCCAAGAGTTCTGAGCTCAAAGCTCCCAAAGGTTTATGCTTAAGTTTGTTCCTTTTTCAGCAGTTCCCAAAAATTACTGAAAAAGAACTCTTTTTCTCTTTCTGCATCCACAAAAATGAGACCTTTAACAAAACAGATTAGAATATGACTTCACTGCTTTTGCTCTTTATTAAGCACTTCAGCAACTTGTTTTATAAGATATATTACACAAGTGAGCCAAACTGAAGAAAGACTATTCCATATTCAAGTTTTACTTTTCATCATGTTGTACAGACACTCTGTAGTATTCAGGGGAAATACATACTTGTACATATCTATTTTAATTGGTATAAGCCAGCTACCTACAAGGCAGGTGACATAATATACATAAAAATAATTCTAAGTAATTCCACATCAGCATCATACCTGCATTGATTCATCAGGGTAGGAAATAAATTAACAACTTTGTACATTCACTGAAATGTAATTTAAGTCTTCCTGGACAACACAGAAGAATTTCAGTGTCTTTGTTCCTGTTCCTTAAACATTAGTAGGTTATCTACCTGAAATACATACAGCCTGAAGAATAATAGGTTCTAACTTTTTTTCTTTTTTTTTACATAAAATGTAGTCTTCCAAGGGGAAAACTGGAAGTTATTTAGGGAAACAGAAAAAAAATTCTAATTCAAATTATAAAAGAAGTGTTATTCAGGTTCCTTATTTTATTGAGAGATCAGAGTAGATAGAATAAGCTATATCAAAATTAAATGCTTTAGCATACAGCTTTGAAACAAATATCCCAAAAATTCAAATACACTTCACAGTTGAAAACATTCAGTTACCAGCACTTATATGAATGTTTGGAAAAGGAAATTACTGGTCATAAAAAAAGTGGTATTTGAAATAACTGTAATTTTGCAAACAGTCAGTGCTCTGCAAAAGGTTCAATAAAAATAACATATTTTAGAAAGCCTGACTTGTTCTTCTCTAAAAAGAGTCTAAAAGTTATTTTTCTTAACATTTTATTTCACTTCCACAGCAGCTCTACAGCTTTCTTTGAACTTCAGCTACCATGGATCTCATACACTGATCTTTTTCCCTTTAAAAAGTATACACCAACTACCATACACTGTGAGCTACAGTACAACATAAAACAGTCCTCAATCATTCTGATTCCTCCAATATGTTTTAACATTTCTTCACAAGAAAAGCTAGGCAACTAAAGAAATCTTAGCTATTAAAAAGCTCAGTCCTACAGTTACCTTGCAAAAATAGCCCAAGATTTTCCAAGATTATTATCATCAAGCCATTGCACAGCCACTCAAAGGAAATTTTCTAACCAGCAACAAGCATTTTCTCCTACACACCTAGAGCACAACACAGAAAATACCCTCTAAGTGAATACAAAACTAGTGCCTCTAAACAAAACCACATTGAATGATGCAGGTGCTACATAAGGGTTTAAGTGAACCACTGCTGATCAATACACATACCAGCTGAGGAGTTCTTAAAACTCAGCTCTAAACAGCAAGCAAAACCACATTCTCATCCTACAGTACCAGCATCTACAGAAATACCATGGAAAGCATGTAACTCGTGCTTTAAAATGGAAATGCTACTAGGACACTAAATACTCTGCCATCTACCAAGTCAAAATTGGCTGGGCTGAACCTGAGAGTTTAGCTATAGCATGGTTCTGCCCCAGCTGTTGGGAGATCACTATAATTCTCTGGCTTAAGTGTAATGGTGTGTATTTTGAGATCTGATTTTAAGTTCCTTCAACTGAAGAAAAAATACAAATAGTCCAAATTAACCTCTCTTGATTTTACATTTTATACATGTTAAGTGTATCTATTTAAATTCATTAAAAACTTAGAGGCTACCAAAAGTCACCAAAAGGAGTTTAGAGATGAAAGAATTGCCATGGCAAGTTACCACATTAAAAAAGTCTCTGCTCCTAATAGTGTCTGCCTACATATTTGTATCGTGATACTATATATAGTGTATGTAAATGTATTTTTTCACATACTTTGTTATATATTAGTTTCCCAATATATCTGAAAATCTTTTTTTTGCCAAGACAGAAACCTTTGTCTTTGCAGCAGCAGCTGCACCTGATCCAGAGCCAATCAACTGGATATTTTCTGCCCACTCTCATCCAACACTGTACATCTATCTGCAACTACCATTTTATTTAAAAAACCTAGTCTTTTTCTGGTGTAATCCACACAGACAATTTGGTCTTAATCATTCCCCCTTCAGTGGACATCAATAGAGAAAGATGAAAAGATGCCAGTGATTCTGCTCATTTTTCTATACATGAAAAAAAAGAGAAAGGGTGCTCCTTAAAGAATCTTCTAAAATATCACATCTTGATCCTTCTAGCAACTAAACAAACGTGTATCTTTGTTCTTAAAACATGAAAGCTAACAAACATTTCAGTGACCATGTGAGAGCTTAAAAATAAAAACTGGAATACCTCTGACCTCCAGCTTTCAATTTTTCAACAGTACAGACAGCACATGCATCCTTCACGATACAGCACAGCAGAGAAAGCTAAAGGACAGCTACAAAATTAGTGAATGGACCAGACAACAAAAAGAATAACTTCTACAAGATTTAATTTTTTCAAAGGTAACTATTACCAGTCTACATGACTTTTCCTAACAATAGGTGTAGGCCTTGCTGCCCTATAAAACTAATTATTTATCTACTGGCAGCCTTATTACATCTTTAAGAAAGAGTTTTGTTTGTATGTAGTTATTGTTTAAATACATTTCACTCAATTTCATACTTCAAAGACAGAATTAGCTTCAGAGAAAATTTTACAATAAAATAGAAACACAGCATCTTAATAAAAACACTAGAAGTAAGGTATGTGACACTAACAAGGGTAAATATAAACAGAACTACTATTTATCCCTACTATTTATCATAGTAATCAATCACCCTGAGAGTTAGGTATTACAATGGCAGTGCCAGAATAAAACTGACTTACCTATACTAGGCGGACTGCCATAATTCACAGGGGACTCTGGAGGCCTTCCACAATGTAGTGCAGCAAGAGCAGATCCCTTCCATACAACATGTTTGCAACCTGTTTTTTAAAAATCACACCAAAAAATGAAGGCAAATGAGCTTTTTCATGCAAAACCACAGGAAAGGTATGTAATATAAAGAACTCTCAAAATTCTCATGAAATTTTCATACTTTTGTTTGTACGAAGCAAGGACTGTCTGCCAGCCCCTAATAATGTCTGCACTCCAGGGACACTTTGTGGAATTTCTTGCTCTAGAAGCGGTCCAAGTCGATGGCATATTTGCAGCAAGTGATCAGGTGCCAAGTGTCTGTAGTATTTCACCTATTACATCAAAGAGCAAACAGAACATTTGAGAAAGAACGCAATATTTTTGATGCATTACTGGTTTCATCTTTCCCCCCCAAGATTGTTACAAAAATTTGTAACAAAACTATACGATATTAAAGGATAAAAAGGAATAATGACCTTTAAGTACAATAATTCGTTCCAGCTGGTCCTAATTAATTCTTCTATTCAGCACATGCCATTTTATACAGAGAACTGTTGGTATTTAGTACTTTCTGACTTCAAGGCACAATTGGTCACACTAATAACCTCCCTTATAACCACAGTAAAAAAATGTGAAGTATATATTCAATATTACATTTAAGTAGTGGTCTGGTCAATTTAAGTTACTGTAAGACAAAAATGAGACAAAGATTGTAAAGACAGGAAGATTTACTTCTTTCAAGAACTGCAAATACCAAATAATAACATAGCTTTGTAAAAGAAAATGAAAAAGCATTTTGCCTCAATTTACATAAGTTAAAACACCTTGAAACTTCACAACTGGTTTGATTTATTTTACATCTAAAGCTTTTAAACAAAAACATTGGCTTAAGTAATTCAACTTTTAAATTGGTATATGTCCTCCCTATTGCATCTATAAACATGACAAGTTTTTGCAACAGGTCATAATTGCACAGTACAAAAACAAGCGCCTGTTATCAGCAACATAATTTCTCACTACTTGATAATAAACCACCTTTAATGACTGCCAGATAAAAACAGTTTCTTCTTTTGAACTACTATAATTCTAGATCAGAGAACTGTCTTAAATAACAAGGGGGAAAATGCTTTTGAAATTTATGTGACAACAGTAAAAATCCTACTAACTTTGGCTTTTGGTTATGAAACAGCATTTTTAAAATGCAAAAGCTATTGTCAATTCAGACTATAACAAAAACAAATTTAAATAATAAATAAAGAGGGAGAATAGACTCAATTTCTCCAATTCTTGTATAGAATTTGGCATGTAGTCGTTTTGTCCTTCATACAGCCTGAAATACATCTTCACAATTTTACTTCACAGAAAAGAGGAAAAAATCAGCAAAATACTGAAGAAAAAGCTTGTGATGTTTTGTTATTCTGTAACTAGAGGAGGTGTTGACTGACACTTAGGCAGAACGATGCTTCTGTATTGCACCAAATTAACAGAATATACCTAATTCTTCATCAAATGTGCTCTTATCTTGCTGACACACCACAATCATTTAATGTACTCCAGCAGTTCGTTAACACAAAGAATGCTGATGTCTGAAACCGAGGTTCTGGAAAACCTCGCTTACACCAGTAATTCCCACCACCACCACCACAATCTCCTAGTGAAGGAGGGAAAGTTTTCTCTCTCCTGTCTTGGTCTAACACTGGCCAGCAGTTCAGGCTTCTGCAGCCCCTTGCTCATTCTCACTGCAGTGGAATGGTGGAGAAAATCAGATGGGTAAAAGAGAAAAAACTTGTGGATTGAAATAAAAACAGTTGAATAAGTAAAGCAAAATCTGCACAGCAAGCAAGGCAAAATAAGAATTCATTTACTTCCTCCCATCGCAGGCAAATGTTTAGCTGCTTCCTGGAAAGAGGGGCTTTCCTTCTGTGGATTATATTCAATTTGTATAAAGCCTTGCAAACTGTCTGAATTTAGCTGCCTAAAAGTTAAATAACTTGCAAAAACCACACAAGCAAAAAAAAGTTTTCTTTAAAAGAATATTTTAAAATTTATTTTACTTAAATAAAATTGCAGCTCTTTGTAAAGATCAGTTAATTTAAAATTGCTAAATTCAATGTCATCAGACATGCACACAGAAGAGCGGCAAAAAATAATTCAGAATTATTATGATAAGAAAAACTAATCAGAATAGCAAATCAATATGCTTTTTTCTGCTTAAAGAAGTAATCACAAAATACATGCATGAGAGCTCTAAAATACCTAAATAGCCATAAGAAGTTAAGAAGCTGTACACACTTTTGCCATCAACAGCCCTGATCCATTTCCTTAGCTTTTGTTCTCCTCTCTCCTATCAAAAGGAGCACAAAAGTTTAACAAACACTGCTCTTTGCTTAATTCCATTTGAAACCAGAATCTACATCTGCAGAATCCCAATTCATATCTCAAAGATTACTAACTACTGAGTTTTTTTGATTGAACCATGAATAACACAACTAAATACACAATGCAGTTGTCATTTTATCCTGCTCAAGATCCTGCAATTTTACACATCCTAAGAAATGCACAAAATCTAAAGTAAATGAAGTAAATAATCTTTGACACGTTCCAAAACTACAGCAAGCTGACATCTTGAGTCATATTTCTCATGATTTGTCATCAGCCATGTGCTCACTTTTTATTTTAGCAGAAACTAGGTAGGCTCAATTCCTCTTGCAGTTTTTAAAGCAAATGTTTTGATAAGAGGTATCTGTCTGTTTTGTTCTTGATCATCTGTATTAAAGATCTCAATAAATACCTTACACCCACGCTACAGTCTCTTCTCATTTAAGTCCATTTGTGTAAAAGAGCTATTTATGACACATTATGCAGTGGTTGTGTGATGCTTCTTCACAGTATTTGTCTAAGTAATCATAGTTCACTTCTAAGCAGCATTTGCAGCAGCTCATTAACAAACTGATTCAACAAGACTTAGGAGCTGTACGCTTTGCCAAAACAGAAGTGGCATTGCCCATTTAAATACTTGTCAGTTGCAGGAAGTTTATAGAGCTATTTCATGAACCATGCACAGTCAACATTCAGCCCTCATTTTCCTCCATAAAGCTAAAGCACACAGAAGAAACTTAAATAAAAAGATAGGCTTCATTTCTCTGTAAAATCAGATAAGAAAACTTATTTAATAAAGTCTTTATTTGGCTGATTTATTTTTCCTTTTCTTTTTCTACAAACAAATAAAATGTGGAATTTGAATAACTTATTAAGAACGGGCTATTAATTTTCTCCAGGTGACATAATTTCTTCATTAAAAACAATAAAATTTTTTATCTACTCCAACTGCCTGACCACTTCAGGGCTGACCAAAAGTTAAACTACAGTGGTAGGGGCACTGTCCAAATATCTCAGCTACCAACAGGTTTGGGGCTTTGACTGTCTCTCTGGGAAGTGTGTTCCAGTGCTAATTTGTATGTGCATGTATTATGGCGGAAGTAACTAATTAAAAAAACTGTGTAACAGAAATTCACGCAATTTCTCCCTTTTGAAAAAGGAAAAATGAGAATAGCGGAAAAAATAACCACAATCAGGTAGCAACAAATCAGGACAGGACAAGATAAGCTTATGAAATACATTAAACTAAAATTATTCAGATTGTTCCATGGTGCAGCCTACCAGGAAAAAACTCTTGCAGTGACAAACTGCAAAAAGAACCTAGAATCAACAAAAATATACCTGCAATGCAAAAAATACACATCCAGAGTACTTTCAAGTCAGATTATTGAAACAAAACAAAATAAATAAATTTTTGTTTTAATGGTAACTTTAGAAGCTCTGTCAGAAACAGAAAAGCTCAAGACAATTCAAAATGAAATCTGAAATAAACAGAATGAAAGAACAGAATAAAATCTGGTTTGATATCAATCTCTGATTCCAAGAGAGAAACGAAAGCAAAAGGAAAAAAATAACAGATGTACAAGTATTTAAGATTCTAAATGAAAGTGAAAACTGGACTCTACAAACAGGAATTTTGAATTTATATGCCAAAACTGTGATGTCAAACAGCATAAAAAGCGCAGGATTTTTCTCTGCCAGTCTCGGCTGAAATTCTAGCTGTTTTCCTTCCTCTCCCTATTAGACTTTCTTCAGTGTCTGATTCTGTCTGTTTTCCCAAAAGAAATGCATAGAAGACGTGCTTTTAAGGTAAAAAAATAAACCCTCTTTTTGTTCTCACAGTCTTTTCACATAAGTAAACACTTCTTAACCATTACTGTAACATAAATTAAACTGTGTTAGCAAGTACAAAATTTTCAGATCTTAAGCATTAAATATTATTTTCTAGAAAATCAGAAGCAGCATTACCCTCAAACCTCCCCCTTTATCAACTACCCCCAACTTCACTTATTCCAAACAAGCAGCACGGGGATACAAAAAATGCAGCTACACACCTATCTGGACTAACATACAAATCTTTATCACCTTTGAAATACACCTAAGTGCTTATATTTTTATTCTGCATGACTTTGCAGCATAATTCAGCATCAGAATCTCAATGAATAAAACAAAAGAATCGTGATTTGACCTAGAGCCTTTAGTTAAATTTGCAATACATAATGCAGTTATTCACCACCAGTGTTTTAGATATCAAGTAAAATATGACCTTATTCTAGTGCTCCAAATACTCCGCACACTGAAACAGTCTCTCAAAAATTGCTAGTTTCCCCCCTCACCCTGCTCACAGTCAACGTGTTCAACTACCAGGTTGGCTGTAAATATGTTTCAGAAAAACACATTTCCACACAAGGACATTTAACAACAAAACCTGCATCAGTCAGCTGCCTATATTCCGAGATGTGAGAGCTCAGTCTTACTAACACCAGCAGCTATCCCACTTTAACTACCCTGCTATGTAACATATTAGCCAAAACAAGCCCCAAATTGAATTACAGTAATTGTTGTACTATATCAGACCATCAATTTAATAGAGTACTCTGTACCACCAGCTACTGCCTTATCACTTTCAAATTAGGAAGTGCAAGTAGCTTTCTCTGAAGAATTCTCATTCCCCTTTTTTCTTTTTTTTAGGGTGGAGGTGGGGGGGTGGTCTGGGGAGACAGGGCAGCGACAACCAACAACAGGGAGGGAGAACCATTTTCCCCAAAACATACTTATTTCTTGTACACTTTCTAATTCTGCTTGAGCTAAAACTATATGAATATTTAACCACTATTTCCCATCAGAATTACTATTATTTTACTGTGAGATTACTCTTTCTCTAATTAAATACATCTATATGAAACCAGCCATCCCAAGAAAACATTATTTTTTCAACTATTTAATGCTTTTAATAGGAGGCCAGAGCAGATAAACTCAAGCCTTAGTATAAACAGTGTGCCACAAGCTTACCTCATGAGAAGGTGTGAGTAGAGGCAGTATTTTTTGCCTTATGGACTAAGATGTTCAGCTGTGCTTGTAACTGTTAAATTACCTGTGGCTGTTTGCCTTTCCTAAACTTGTGGGTTTTGTTGGGTTTGGGGTTTTTTAGACTAAAGTTACACTTTAGGAATTTGATATTCCTCTTCATCCCATCTCTCAACAATGTTTCTTAGTCCCAGTTTGAAAGAACTAGCACAAAACAGTTGGCTTGGACAATTCTCTTGATTATCTGTGGAACAAACAAATGTGTGGCGCTACCCACAACAAACAAGCGTTTCCCCATACCAAAATATAAGTTTGAACAGAAAGGTTTTAACATTGCCCAAGTTCTCAACTATGGGAATAGTCTGTAGAGCAGAAGCACTTGTCTTTTAGAACTGAGTGGAGATCATTTAAGTTGACATATGTCCAACAGAAGCACTGTTACTGAGACCAAAAATCTGGCTAAGAATAACAATCAGAATACTTCAAGTTTTCTTAGCCACAGAGCCAAATTTTTCAAAATATTGTATAGACTGTCCCCAAAATACTGTTAATAAAATTTAGATGATAATGCAGCTCTCTGATTCAACTCAATTTTGCTCCCTATTCCTTTGAATATTTTTACAGAACAAGCTTTCTTTCCTAAAGAAAAAAAAAAACACTTATTATCTGGTTACTTATTAAGAAACAATTTCTAAATAGTAACCACAATTCTGCCTAGAAGACTTAACTGCTATATTAACAAAGAAACACAGTATCAATGTACTTAATGTCCCAGTACCACGGATACTCTTTGTAACTTCATGTAGGTTTGCACCACAAAAGAAAAACAGTGGAAGGGCCTGAAAAAAGTGTTTTGTAATTTTCACTTGAAATCATTTTTAATAATTGTGGGCTGGAGAAGAGAAAGGCACAAATGTCAGCAAAACAATCAACAGTTCCTGAGACCAAGATATACTGCCTATTAAACATACTGGGCCATTCTATTTGGTATGAAGTCCCAGCTTTCTCCCTCCTCTATCACCACCACCATCACCACCACTTTGAATAAAATTCCAATTCAACAGAGAAAATGACAATTACATTAATATTCTGGATAAGAAAATTTACACGGTAGTTGTGATCATCTACACTATGATGCTTGTACCATAGAAGACCTTAAAAACAAAACAAAAAAAACCCCAAAAAAACCACAAAACACACACACACAGAGACAAAAAAACCCCACAACCCATTCCCTGTGGTAGCTCTAAACTGTCAAATTGTCAAAGTGAATCTCAACAGTTGGTTTCACTCAGATGAAGTCTACTTTTCCCCCAAAAGAAGCAACTGCAACAAATTCTCCAACCCCTCCACACCCAGTCCTATCATCTCCCTCATGGTGGTGGTAAGACCCATGGTCTAACACACTAAGAGAGCTGAGCGATCTTAAAATTACTGTTCATTTTTGAGACAGGTCAGCTGCCTCATCCAACTAACCACACATTTGGATGAGCACTCGTGCCTACACAAAGGATGTGCAGAAATGCACAGCTTTCATCCACAGCATACAATTAGAGCAGCTACACCCATAGGGAAACTGCAACATGAAAAAAAAAATTACCCTGGAGTCAAATGATGCACCAAAGCTTGCTCATGTAACAAAGGCCCTAACAAAGGTGTGGAAAAGCTTAAAAATGTAACACAATACTTAAACATCTTATCCACAACGTCTAAACAATTCAAAGGGCTGCCTTGTTCTGCTGTTAAATGAGCTCTTTAACTCTTAAAATTTCTCAGTTTCTGTTCCCCATAGTGAGAAAACCTCAATCTTACAAAAGAGAGAAAAGAAGCTGTCCTACAATTTGCAAGTTTTCACAACAAAAGCAAGAACACAAAACATCCTGAGATCTGTTACTGAAGAGTCCCACCATCCTTGGTAGATCTATGTTGAAAGTGACCTACCAGGGACTCAATTGTCACAGGGGCTTAGGTTATAGCACAAATAGAAATCTTAATACTGGAAATATTAGAATGAGATCAGCACTGTGAAATAAGAACCTACACTATCAAAGCCATATTCAAGTTATTTATTTCACCATACATCCTGACTCTAGAAAAATAAAAAAAAGGAATACTGAAATTCAAGAAAAATCATTTAAGAACGTAATATAACACTATTTCTAAAATCATGTATTTTCCTTAGCATTACAAGCATGCACAGTATGGTATTAGCTTATTTAAGAAAATGAAACATTTACTTTCACTGGCCAAACAGAAAAATGAAAGTAACTTGCAAGACAGAAATTGCACCAGATTTAACATTATTTGCACAAAGTAAGTAATAGAAAACATCTAGGGCTGTGAATTCCTGTCTAATAACAAAAAGTTAACTCCAGTATAAATGCTTAAATAAATTCTTTCAAATGAGGACAAAATCAGAAATATCCTCTCTTGAAAATATATTCATATATACTAAAGGAATTATTTTGCAAAATATGGGTATAATAAAAGGCATGATTTTGTACACAACAAAAGAGAAGCTTGGGATTAAACTTCATCCCAGTTACACAGAGCCCTTATTCCTTCCCAGAGTAAAAGTCAAACGTCTAACACTACATTTACTGGTAATTTTATTGTTCAGCCTTTTATCCCTTCAGACCTCTCTACAAAGTTTAGTGAAAGTTTAGGGCATTCATGTCTAAGAAAGGTTATCAAAATATGGCAAAACATGCCATCTTGAGAAGGAAGAGTTGGCATCTTAACACGGGAAAAATTAAAAAAAAAAAAAAAAGAAAAGAAACAATGTTAGCTCAATCATTCTCTATCTCAAAAGCTAAGAATCCTTTGGTTTGAGACAAATAAGTTTTTGTTTAATGAAAGAGGACACGGTGCAAAACTCTTCTTTTGTACAAAATGTAACTGTCATGCTGCAAATACACTTCCGTGCCAGCTTTCACATGCCGAAAATGTCAAGTAATACAAAGTTCACACAGCTTTGACAACTGAGGCAAAAACAAATACAGGATGGAGGGAAGCATCAAGAACAAAGTAACCAATTACATACACACCTCCCCAAAAATCTAGGTAGGGAAAAGGTGGGAAAGCACTTAGAAATGTTTATTAGGAAGTCTAAGGAAACTTTGTTATGAACAGAAGACTAGGAAAAGAGAAAGGATCTAGCCAGCATCACCTCTCTGAATATAAGTATCCAGCATCAAGTCCAAGTTTTGCAGAAATACATCTTATGTGGTTACATACCTATGCTGACTAAATTGGTATTTACCTGCATTCCACAAAGAAAGGATTTTTTTTGGAAAGGGTCTGAATGAACTTATTTCTCACCAACTCTTCTTACTTCAAACTTTAAAATGTCTTTTTTTCCTCACTTTTCCCTTCTTCACATCCTTTTATACTCTGACTATATAGAAGAAACTCAAATTCATGCCACACTAAGAGTGTACCTCCAAGTCTTTATAATTTATAGGATAAAAGAGAAAGGTTATCAATAAGTTTTACCAAGCAACACCTTGAAATGGGTAAAACAGCCTCACAGCCTTACAAATAAATAAGTAAATAAGAATAGCATAATATATAATGCACTTTGAAATTCCCAGTTGAGTTTCTTCATATTTGATTTCAAGAAAGTTAAAAAAATACTTGTATGTATTCTTATGTTTTCTACAAGCTAATTGCTGTCAACACTTCCACACTATACAAATGAAAATGCCTGTGCCAGCACAACTCCTGCTACAGAAAAAAAGCAATGCTGTAAGTAAATCTGTTATAACTACAATAAATACCTATGGTTCATACTATAACATTTGTTATAGACTTAAAAAAAATTATACGGCAACAGTCTTTATCAGAGGCATTACAAATGGAGATGCTTCTGTCTCCTTTCATGTAAGTTCAAAAGTTCTCAAAATATCTATGTTTCAGAAGTACTGGAGCAAAGAACTGCTACAAACTAACAGCAAGGGAAATCTCTCCTTGATGAGCATCACAAACAGGACTCAGCCTTTCTCTTGAATAGTTTTCAGAAATTACACAATAGTGTACCTGCAATGAAAACAATACTAGCAACAAGTTGCTAACACACACAATTCAGACACCTTAATTGCTGTTTTGCCAAGTGCTGCAGTTAACAACACGTTGGGAAAAAAATTATCCAGGCCCCTCTCTGATAGCCAGAGCTACATCACTGCGAGTAGCACTTTAACACTGATCTAACCCGAGATGAAAAGCACACATTAGGAAATCTTAAAAAAGAACAAACCAAAAATCCACTCAAGTCAAATTTGTGATGTGACCCTGGCGATCCCGGTTGCTCCCACGCACCAGCTACACGGTTATATAAAAATCTCCAGGCCACACAGCGCACCTGGCGGGCGGGGCAGGCCCGGGGGCAGCCGGCGGGCCGCTGGGCTCGGCGCGGTGCCGGTGCGGAGCGCGGCGGGGCGGCCGGGCCGCGGCCATTGTGTGTGTGTGTGTGTGTGCATCTGTGTCTCTGTGTGTCTCTGTGTTTGTGTGCGCGGGCGGGCGGCGCACAGCGCCCCCGCACGGCCGCGCGCGCCCCGGCACCCGCCGCCGCTGGCCCCGCCCCGCCCGGCGCCGCGCCGCGCGCGCGGCTGTGGCGCCCGCCCGCACCGCGTCCGTGACGTCGCGGAGCGAGCGCGGCCGGGCCCGGCGCGCGCGTTGTTATTGACCCCGCTCGGGCGGGCACCGGCCGGACCCCGGCCCGAGCCCGCCCCGGGACAATGACAGGGAGCGCAGGGAGGGACAGAGGCTGTCGGAAAAATTTAAAATTAAAAAAAAAAAAAATCCAAAGTTTTGTTGCTTTTTTTCCCCCTAAGTTGCTGCCTTTTTCTTTTTTTTTTTTTTTTTTTTTTTTTTGCGGGAAATTCAATTTTTTCACCGGGCTGCTCAGGGAGAGTGAGGGAGGGGGAAAAACAACTTTGCCCGCCGCAGCGCTCTCTCCTGTTACTAGCGCCTGTTCCTCTTACCAGGTTCTCGTAGCTCCGGGGATGCTCCTTGCCCGTCCAGTCCGTGCGCTTGGGCAGCAGCTGAGGGAGGGAAGAGAGGGCGCCCCGTGAGCGGCTCCCCCCTCCCCCGAGGAGCCCCCCGGCGGCGCCCGGGATGGGGCGGGGGAAGCGGGAGAGCGAGGGAAGGGGGAGGGAGGCCGCAGGCGGGGCGAGCGCCGGGTGCACGGCGCCGCTCTTACCTCTTTCTCCGCCACTTCTCGGATCAGGACCTGCAGCAACAACAAAAGCGGGGCGTGAGAAAAGGTTTCAGAAAAAAAGAAAAAGGGAGAAGGAAGACGAAGCGGCCAGCGCGCCGCCCGATCAGCCGCCCTGCCCGGTCGCCCCCTCCCCACCAGGCCCGGCGGCGCCATCCATCCATCCATCCATCCCTCCATCCATCCATCCATCCCTTACCTGAGCCGCTTGCTGGCATGGTCCGTCCTCCAAAAAGCGAGCGATGAGGAAGTAGAGCTCTGCGGAGAGAGGAGAGGCCGTCAGGGCTGGAGCTCGCCTCTTTCCCGCGGGATTCCCTTTCTTCCCCCTGCCCGCCGCCCCTCTCCGGATCCCCCGGCCACCACTCACCCGCTCGCAGCTCCGCCGTGTGCCGGCTGCCGCCGTCCCCGGACATGGCGAGGCGAAAACCGGAGAGGGGAGGGGGGGAAAGGGGGAGAAGGGGGGTTGCCCGGGCCGCGCTCCCGCGGCAGCGTCGGGTCCCAGCGAAATGCGCCCGCCCGGTCGCTGTCACTGCTCGTTCACCGGGGAGAGCCTCGGCTCCACCATTCAACCCACGGGCAGCAGCAGCAGCAGCAGGAGGAGGAGGAAACAACAACTCGCAGCCGCCCGCCGCCAACGCCGCCGCCGTCGCCAGCCAGCCAGCGCGAGCGAGCGCGATCCCTCCGCCAGGAGAAAGAGTCCCCTCCTCCTCCGCGCCCCCTCCTCAGCCCCCACGGCCCCGCGCGCCGCCCCTTCCCCCCGCGCCCCCCCGAGTCCCCGGCGCTGCCTGGTGGGGGCGGCCAGGCAGGGCAGGAACGGGGGAGCCGGACTCTCCTGATCCCGGCTACCGCCCCGCTGCCGCGGCAGCCCCCAGCGCTGTCCGGCGCTGGAGAGGAGAGAGGGGCGAGCGCTACGCGTTTATTAGCGGGAAGGCGGACGGGCTGTGGCAGAAGATGTCGGCGGGGTGGGCGGGAAGGCGGCGGGCGGGCGGCTGAAAGGCGCTTTCTCTGCGCGGTGCCGGCTCGCGGAGGGATACGACGCACGGGGAGGAGGAGGGGCTGCGGCGGCGGCGGCAGCGGGGCCGCGGCGACTCGCGGTGGCGGCGGCGCTGGAAGTTCCCGAGTTCCAGCGCCGCAAGAATGGGAAGCGAGCGAAGCCAAAATGCCCCCGGGGAGCGCGGCCCCGCTGGGGTGGCCCGGCACTTCCACACCCCCGGCTGGCGGCTCCACCATAGCCCGGCCCGCTCCCTCGGAGCCGGCCAGGGACCTCGGGGCGCTGCCAGGGGCTTTGGCATCTGCGCGTAAGTGCCACAGTGTCACGCGTTGGTGGTTCTTATTCTTGCAACATCGCGCCCGGGTTCCTGCCGTGGGTCTGGAGCGGGGGGAAATCCCAGCAAGCCCCCAGCAGCCAGAAAGGCGCCTTTCTCCCGTGTTCGGCGGGGCTGCCCAGGCGGCTCCGCCCGGGGAGGTGAAGGGCCCGCAGGGCGCTCACTTGGAGAACTTCCCTTTAAAAAAAAAAAAAAAAAAAAAAACATAAAAAAACAAAACAACGAAACGAAAACTAAAACAACCAAACAAACCCCGACAGCTGATAATGATTCTATTCATTGCTCTTGCCGCCAAGCAGATCAGACATGCGGGACTGACGAATCTTCTGCCTTCCAGGAGCGATGGGCCAGAGGAGGAGTGTTGTCAACGCGAGGACCAGCGAGGGATGGTGATGCCGGCAACCTGGCTGAACTGGAGGTAAATCACTAGCGGATCGATAACCTACCGAAGGTTCCTGAAAGGCTGCAACACTGTACGGAGCCCGGTTAGCGGTTAAATAATTTCTTTATTTAATGTTTGCTACCTTAAGGATACTGAATAAAACCTTCTGGTTTGTGCTGTAACTGTTTCTTTACTGCTTACAGTCAAAAGAAAATAAAAACAAAGCCGGTGTCCGCTGATAATTAGCTTTTTTTAGAAAATCCATATCTGATGAGGGATTTAAAGGAGCACGATTCGTTGTCTTTATGTTTTGCAACGTGTCTGTGCTTTTTCTCGTCGAGCTGGGGCCTTGCAAGAACAAATGTGTTTTGTGGACAATAAGAATGAATTTAACAGGGATCAATGTAAACAGAGCAAGCTGTAATTTTTAAATATTTCTTTAGCCTCAGTTATTAACTGATGCAACTTGTGAAGCAAAGACAAAAGTATATTTGAAATGGTACAGAAACTAGACAAAGAACTATGTCTTTCCCTGTACATAAAACCCCCTGAAATTCTCAACTATCTAACTTTCAACAAAATTAAATTTGAACAACATTTCTGTGCAGCTGAGGGTAACCTGCGTTGAGCATTTTTATACGTGTTTCCAAGGCCTGCAAGCTCAGTGTACGAGCTCGAGCTTTGTGCTTGACATGGTGAGAAAGCTTCGCTGCAATCACCCTTCAGCTTTATTGAAGAAATGTTACCCTGAAAGGTTAAAGAAAGGAGGCTAAAACATCACTTATTTCCATTGTCTTATTACAAAAACTGTATTTATATAGTGGATGTCTAGATGCTGTGCATTTTTAATATACAATTATCACATGTCCTAAAAAAAATCATTAAAATCCTAATCTAGAATTTGTTGTCATTAAGGTAAATTAATTTTGTAGCATAAATTCTTTTTTTAATAAAAAGAAAAGCAAGACTGTATGTACTAGATTTGATCACTGTATCTGTAGCTATGAGCACTATATATTTTAAAATGTACATGTATCTCCCTTTCCCCAGACTTGTTACAATAACCACTCCATTTCAGCTTCATTTTAAATCTACACTTCAAATAATTGAAAAAGAAATGAAATCATATTTAATATCTAATAAAGATTTTTTTTAAAAAGTGACTTGAATTTTTTCTTAGCAATCTAAAATGTGTATTGTAATATCTTTCATAGATGATTCTCACAACAAAGGGCTACATGAATAATGTGATTAACATTTTAATTTCCCTTGATGTTCACATAAAAGAAGGTATACTGATGTATGACATCTCTGAAACTGTAAACCAAGCAATAGAAAAATTTTAATAGTTAAGGAGTCTGAAAGTAGAGGAAAAACTCTCCTAGATATATTGACCCTCCTTGTTCTTTTGGCAACTCATAACTTTTCCTATTGCAGTTCAAAATACAGCCTGCAGAATCAAAAAGTTCTTGGTGTTTTGACAATAAAATAAGGATTGTGTCTTTTATTCAATTTTTTTTATCACCGGGCAAAATGAAATCATAGTCCCTGGCTTAGGCTTG
The DNA here is from genome assembly GCF_963513975.1 of Fringilla coelebs. Lineage (NCBI taxonomy): Eukaryota > Metazoa > Chordata > Aves > Passeriformes > Fringillidae > Fringilla > Fringilla coelebs. The sequence goes on from NC_140030.1 coordinate 33,190,515, forward strand.
AGCACTGCAGTACTACAAGTAATATTTAATAAACAGCTTTTACAAATGTACATTCCACTTTATTTTTACAGGTCAAATGTGATGGGATTTTTATGTCCATGTGTGGCACAACATGAAAGTCATGCACAAGAGAAAAAGCCTAATTATTATTGCTTGGTGATACATGTAGGATTGAAATCCTGTAACAGTAACAAATATTCCATTCATTTCTCAGAGATGTTTTTAAAGGTTTTTTTATTTCATTTAAAATTAAGGATTTTTTTTGTAATGAACACAAGTGAAGAAAAATATAATCTCTGAATTTTTACTGTATTGTTTTGCTTTCTAATGATCCCTTTTATTTCATGTGATGTTTTCACCTTACATCATTCTAAAAAATACATCAGTCCTGCTTTATCAGCAAGATTTAGTGTTTTCAGGAGAAATTATTCCGAAAGGTCTTCATGGCAAAAAAAGAAAAATTAGTAATGGAATTATTTCATTTTCTGACTTTCAAATGTTAATATTCACACACAATTACTAAATTAATTAAAAAAAAAAAGAAGGAAGAATAAAGTTTCATAGATTTTCCTGTTGCTGTAGATTTTACACATTAGCTATACTAAGCAATGGACTGATCCTAGGAGTTGCTGGTTTGGGATGTCTCTTTTTACCCTAACTTGGCTTTTTTTTTTTTTTCTATCCTCCTCTTCCCCCCTAAAAAGTGCTATAAGCTCTATAAGTATCCAAATACAGATATATTAGAATTTTCTTGAATTACTGGTTACCTTTGACAGATAAGAATGTAGTATCTTTGGTTTCTTCTTGAATTTTCTGGTATTTTTCTGCACTTTTGGGATTAGTTGTTTGGGGAGTTTGGGTTTGGGGGTTTTTTTGTTTGTTTTTTTTACTGATGTATTTTAGCCAGTGTTTTTTTGTGTCAGTATGATTTTATACCTTGTGCCCAGAAAGTACATTTTTTCGACCCTAGTAGTGGCAGTACTTGACATGAAAAGCTTTTCTGTTTCTTTTGAAATTTGCTCTTCTCCTTTTCTCTAGAGACAAAGGAAAGTATTTAGGGTTTGTAGATTGTCAAGCCGAACAATGTAGCTAAATATTTGAAGCATGATATTGGCAGGGGGTGGCTGAGAGCAACATAAAGCAGTGACTGAGTTTTCCTCGGGTTTGGACGGTTGGTTGGTTACTTGAACAGGGCTTTTTTGGTCAATTTTTTTCCACCTCAAATGAGAATTATCACCACTAGTTGCTTGTTGATTCTCACTCTTGAAACCAACCATAAACCTTACAAGGGCAAGATGTGTGATGAGTGCTTGTGAGGCCAGCAACTTTTTTTATTATCATTTCTGTTAACTTCATGCAGAAAGAGCCACATGTGCTAAAATAAAATACTGCAATGAGCAAATTTCCTCTGTAATTTCAAACAATAACTTGAAGCTTATCTAAGTAGCTTCACATCAAAATTCTTTTAAATACTCACTTGTTCATGCTTCATGCCAAGAATACATCCGTGTCTTTTCTGCACCCTGCCTCGGTAACCTACCTGAGCTTTCTACTATGAAGTTCTAATAGAGTGTTTAGCTGCTTTGTATTCTACCCTTATCAGATATTAAATAGTGAAGTGTATGCTTCTATTTTTTACTTTATTTCTCATTTCAGTGTGCCCTTTATCACAGAATGTGCATGTCTTCCCACTCCACTATTTTTGAAAATATTTCCTGTTACTCCTGCTTGCTTCTCACCAATGGCCGAGAGGAGCTTAGAATTAGGCACCTGTATTACCCAAACCACCAGCAGCACTGACAAATTAACATTTTAAAAATTGATTAGCCTCTGAAAATGTTTTCTATCAATTTTGTCTAAAAACAAATAATTAGCTGCTAATCTACTATCAGGCTCTTAAAAGTAGATCTATATGTCATGTATATTTTGAACAGTAAATGAGCCTTGTTGGAGTTCATCCAATGAACCTAAAAACCTTTTTAATATGCTGTTACCCAAATAAATATGGGTTGCACCAGCCTTGACATTCTTTCAGTTTCACTGTTATATCTTTGAGTACAAAACCTTCCCTTACAAAGAGAAACTAAGAATAAGGCCTATGTTATTCCTACTGAATAGAGGAATTCTACTGGTTCATGCTGGGGATTTTATTTGGGTTTGTTTTGTTTTAAAGCAAATTTATTTGTGTTCCTGTACTTTGTAAAAGACTTTCAATTAAATTTCCTGGATCTGTTTGACATTTCAACTTTCTACACTCAATCCATTCCCTAATTATCCAGAGGATATTGAGAAAATTATTAAAATGCTGTACTTAATTGTTTGCTATTGGGCTTTTCTCCACAGAGACTCTTGGATATTTGCCATGTCTATTTTCACATCTATTTGATGTCTCCAAAGTTTTCTGAGTCTTCTAAGGATTATGTAGAAATTTTTTTAAGGGAAGCATTGAAAAAATTAATACACATGGTATATTTTAGAGAAGAGCTACTCCATAATGAAAATAGGAATTATCTTGCTTTATATATTGACAATTATTTGCTTAGATTATTACTTCTACAAAAATTTTGAAAATGTTTGTTGTTACTTCTCTGTGTAGTAAAGTGTTCTAATATGCTAAGGCATATTAGAACTATGCAATTTTTGTTGAGCAGAAGATTCTCAAAATAACATGTATCATTCGTTTCAATGGTTTCATAGTAGTGTTCTGAGTCTAAGAAGACTTACCTGAGGTCTTAAGTGACAAATTTTATTTAAACTGGTAAATTATAAAGTTTGTTAAGGCACAATTTAATAGTGGCCTTCAGCTACTGTTTGTCTTTCCATTTCTCCAAATGAAAATTCAGATTTCTGTTTAACCAAGTTTGAGGGTCATTTCCAGTTAGGGGTTTGGATTTGATGTTTTCATTTACTGTAGTAGCTTGTTAGAAATGCAACTTTTAAAAATACAGATGAGAGGTTATCATCTGCCTGATTTTTCAAAATGATGCTGGCTATCATTAGCTTTCATATAGACTTAGAATTGCTCTGAGTTAATACAAAAGACTGTTAAAGATTTACATCTATGTAATAACTTAAGGGACTGTGTGATATTGTTATCAGACATATAGTCTGATAAACTTGCTAATAAGCAATTTAGATAAAAATAGAGGAGGCCATAAGAAATATCAGTGAGATCTACCCAGGGAAGAGATGAGCAGAACAATGTAGGTATAATTTCATGATGTTATATTCAAAATAGTCTACTGAAGAAATTATATGAGTCATTCATGCTCCTTATGGGCTCCAAATCAATATAAGGGGGAGAAAAAAAACTCTCTATTTGAAAGCCAGTAGTAAATCTTTTTAAAAGACCATTCTATTTATTGCATATTCAACATTGAGAATATGGTAATTTTTTTTCTCAAACTTTGATTTGAAGCCAGTGAAACAAAACAATAACACATCTTCTGTTGCAATACTGCATTGAGTCTTTCACCTTATCTCAAAAAATTAGAGTTCGGGAGAAAATTAGGATCAAGGAAAAATACTTTAGGAATAGGATTAAAGACCAAGGAAAAGGAATGAAATACATGGAGGAAGTAATATTCAATCAGTGCATACAAAATTTCTCTGTTTCAGAGAAGATAAAGCAAGACCCTCTATAAACCCTTGGGTATAGTTCAAGAATTGAAACACTTGAAAGATTTCAAATGAAAAACTATGTCTTTCCTCATAACAAAATCTAGCCATTCAGGCTTCACTTTTGCCTCAGAAGTCTCAATGGCAAGGTTTTTAGCAGTCTTCAGAAGAACTGATACTTCTGTAGGTAAGAACAGCCAGTGATAGTACAGATACATAATTTTAGAGCTCGTTAGTCTGATCCAATACAGCCTTGCTCTGTTGCCAGCCTAAAGACCATCCTTAGTTTTTCCCAAGCGTTTCCTCATAATGTTGTTTTAGTTTAGACCTACAAAGTATTTTTATTTCTGTGCAATTGAGATATCTACTTTCCCCAAAATAGCAGTGATGTAGAGTGAGTAGTACCAATATTTGTACTTACAGTAAAAATTCAGGGCTGTTAGCATTGAGCCATTTGGCTGACAGTGCCTACTTTGTGTAGCATATGTGATTTGTCAGTCATCCATGAAATACGCATCACTGAGATTCCGATCTCCATTTATTGTTCAGTCTTCTGAGAAAATACTGGTCTGCTGATCCACATTTCTCAACATTTTGTATTCTTGTATAGCACCTACTTGGTGCCTTGAAAGGATTATTTTATATTTTCAGTTTGCCCAGCTCTGGTGAGCCGCATAGGCATGGTGTACTAATTGAGATACAAATTGTGTAAGATAACTGCTGATTTAAAGTAATTGAACCAAGCTCTTGATTTTACTGGTTGTAGAGTACCAGTGCTTCACAAGAAGTGTGATCAGATAGCAAATGATCCCTGCATATAAGTGACACTGGTTGCATTTTTTGTTTGCTTCCTTGTTTTTAACCTAATACTAATGTAAGATGAGGACTGGCACACGTGACTCCCTGTTCCCAGGTGAGGCCCTGCCACAAGATTAAAAGATTGTGATCATTCTAGATGGACTAATCGGTAGTTTTCTCATGGAGCAGCTTTCTTGACAGAGATTAAGAAGAACCCTCTCCTGAGGATATTTTCCCAGGTGGGCAGCTCAGTCTGTTCTGAGGTACAAAATACTGATTTCTCTTCCCTGGAAGAATCTGAACTGAAGTGGGATCCACCTGTACACAAGAGTAAATTAAAACTGCACAAGCCCCTCTTTGGTTAGGACCAGGTTTGGTAAGCATGCTCAGAAAATGATCCATGTGTACAAACAAGACAAGCAGAGATTTGTGGATCATGACCTAGCTGGAACAGGCAGCACTGGGCAAACTAGGAAGTTTTTTAGACACTCAGAAACTCTCACTGTTGGAAAATGACCTATCTATATTTTGAATGGTAAAATAATGGAAAGATTATTTTATAGTTAGTGTCATGCACATTCTCACCTCATCACTGATGGGTGTTCTTGCAATAAGCTCTGGAGCACAAGCCTAGTGCTAGTTTCTGCACATGTGATTTTTTTTTTAATCCAACTTCCAAGATTGAATAAAAAAGGAATTGAACTTGATCTTTCAGCATCAAATTTGACTACTACTAATTACCTCTTGACAGACCCTTATAAATAAAGCATCAAATAACACTAAAAGTCAATCAGCGAATGTAAAGAAACACATCTTATGAAAAGTAGATTGAAGAAATACATAGGAATTTATTTTTAATATAGTTGTTGTAATAAAGAGATGTCTATTTAGTCCATGTATCAATTTGTTTGTATATGTTTGAAAGTGCTTTCCTCAGACCCTGCATAGCAGTTTCTGACAGTTTTTAACAACATGCCATTCTTGATGCATCCAGATTTCGCCACATTAAGTGTACCTCTGAATTGTGTTTTTCTCATATACTCCCGACCCTGATTTTACAGCTGAAATTTTTCAGCAGCCAGCGTACTTACATTTTTCTCTTCCCCCAGGAGAGTGGTGTGTATGCCTTTCAGTTCATTCACTGATGGATAATTCTAATAGCATAGGACTCTGTAAGAGGACAGGTCATGATACGTTTGCAGACAACAAAATTTCAAATTCCAGTACACAGAATGTAAGGTGTTCTTGCTCCTGTATTCCTCAGTTTTGAATTTTACCCATACTAGTAATGTGAAGAGCACTACTACCCACTCAATTTCTGGCCAGTTGCTCATGCCAGTGGCCATATCCATATTACTGGGCTCTTTCAACCTCCAAAACAGGACAGCTGCATCAGCTGTGTCAGCTGGGCCTGAGCTACCCCCTGAGCCATGCCAAGGGTGCCTTGGGAGAATGCTGCTTGTCCTGGACCTAGTGCAGTGACTCTGCTGTCACCAGTTTAACAGTGTCGGCTCTGGGCTTCAAGTCTGCAGCTCTGTGCCCTGGCACCTTCTGGTTTGCTAGCATAGACACAGCTTTTGCAACAAACAAAAGGGAAGCTGCCATTGTGCTTTACTTCTGAAACTGAGATATCTTTATAGTAAGGCATAGTATGTAAAACACAGAATACATTCCACAACAGCATCCTTTGTTAGGAAGTTCTAGAGGCAGAGATAAATCCTAGCTAGTTTGTAACAAACCCTAAGACAGCTCATTTCACTTTTGCTCATCCTCCAAATTACTTTAGTCTTCATTCTGTCCACTAAATAATGAGAAAATACTGAAATGCTTAAAACCATAAAAGCTTCTCAGGGCCGTACTAAAGATCCTCGGAGGAAGAGTTGATGTGGAAAATAAACCAGAAAATACAAAGTCTCAAACTGATGAGAAGTTGAAAGAAAACAATGTAACATTACAAGGAGGAAAACAAATTAACATCTGTCAGAGAGGTTCACAGTATATCTCAATTATTGCTACAGTGTTCTGACCTGATAACTACCTACAGTTTGTGGTAGTCAGGCACTGGCTGCAGTTGCTCCTAACAAATCTATTTAAAGGTGCTTGAGAGATGTCACAAAGGACATCTTACATTTTAGAATCATAGAATATCTTGAATTGGAAGGGACCAGCAAGGACCATCAAAATCCAACTCCTGGCACTGCATAGGTCTGCCTCAAATATCTCATCACGTGCCTGAGAGCATTGTCTAAACATTCCTTGAACTCTGTCAGGCTTGGTGCTGTGACCACTTTCCTGGAGAGCCCATTCCAATGCCCAAACACCCTCTGGGTGAAAAACTTTTTTGCTATTATCCAACCTAAACCTTCCCTGATACAACTCAGGCCATTCCTTTGGTCCTGTCACTGTCACCAGAGAGAAGAGATCAGTGCCTGCCCTTTCTTGTCCCCTCTCAAGGAAGCTGTAGCTGCAGTGAGGTCTCCCCTCAGTCTCCTCCAGGCTGAACAGACCCAGTGCCCTCAGCCGCTCCTCACACGCTTCCCCTCAAGGCCCCTCACCATCTTTGTTGCCCTCCTTGGACACTCTCTAATGGTTTAATGTCTTTCTTACATTGTGTGCCCAGAGCTGCCCCCAGCACTCGAGGTGAGGCTGCCCCAGAGCAGAGCAGAGCAGGACAATCCCCTCCCTTCCCAGCTGGTGATGCTGTGCCTGATGCCCCCAGGACAGGGTTGGCTCTCCTGGCTGCCAGGGCACTGCTGGCTCATGTCCAACGTGCCATGGACCAGGACCCCCAGGTCCCTTTATGTGGTGCTGTTTCCAGCATCTCATTCCTAGTCTGCCTGTACATCCAGGGTTGCCCATCCCAGGTACAGATCCAGCACTCGCCTTTGTTAAACTTCATACAGTTGGGTTATTGCTCAGTCCTCTAATTTGTCAAAGACTTTGTCAGACCTTACTGGGAACAGGAAGACTAGTGTATGGAAAGCACTGAAAAGAATCCTCAAACAGTGTTTGGCCACAAAGCTTCTTGCCACTGGCCTGTTATCTGGTGTAAATATCACTATGAGGGGGAAGGTGGAACACCTTTTTTGAAAGAAGTAATATATAACTGAGTCCTTTACTCATGGTCCAACAATAATATAACCTGCTAAACATGCCAGATGCACTGTTATTAAGAGATATATGATACCGAATGTTTTGCCTAATTGCTTGATGAATAAAGGGACAGCCAGTATTTTCCATGCTTTGTATAAACCAAGTCTATTATAAGTGATGAACTGAATTGGTCATTGAATTTTGTAAGAATGCATTATTCGTGCTGCTGGCTTCTTTCTCTATTATCTACTGCATTGTAGGATCTATAAACCTAAAACACCACCCCACCATGAAAGGATGAATCCAATGCTAATGCTGAAGCATTTGTTAGATGAGGAACATTATTGTTTTCACTTAAAGGAGACAGCATTTAAAAAATAAGTTAGGACACCCCTGTGATTATTCAAGTGTGAATGAGACAACAGTGGCTCAACAGAGCCAAAGACAAGTGCTCTAACATCAGTTGCTTACAACCTGTATGGCAGTGATTCACCTTGCAGTTTCATCACTGTGGGTGACATCTATTTGGAAATACATTTTTTTTTTCTGCTGGTTTTTTGGGATGTATTCACAATTATATTCAACTGCTACTATGATTGGCACTTGCAACTCAATATTTAAGACCAATTTCATACACTTCCCATAATCCTAACAGTACGTGTAATAGAGCACTAGCCATCTCTTGTCATTAATTCCTGTTAACACTACCCACATTCACTATTTTTGAATAACTATTGTCAACTTTCTGATTCATCGTAGTCATATAAGACAACCAGATGCCAAAAATGTCATGACCAAATCTATCCTTATGCATCTATTTGGAAGTGTGCCTTTTCTGTGCTGCTCTGCATCAGAACAACCTGCACCAGTCCCATTGTTCCCTTTGATGAACTACCACTGCACACACCTTGTGAATCCAAGGCCCCCACCTCCCCTCTGCTGCTGAGGCCAAGCAACCCTCATTTTGTGTATGGCCACTATAAAGAAGTCTCAAAACAGTAGTAGAGGTGCTGTGCTCACCTGGCCTTCCCCTGGCTCTCTCTCTTCCATCTCACCTCAAAGTCTAGTATCTATTGTCACTGAGGTAGACAGCAAACTCCCCAGTAGCCTCTTGATGCTCAGATTTACCATATTTTTAAACCTTCACTCACCTAGTTCCCTTGGGGGTAAAGAAGGCAAAGCTTCCTGAAAGACTCCAGAAGTTCATCAACACAACCAGTAGTTATCCTGCAGGTGGAGATTTGGCACCAATACACAAATGATACTTAAGTGCAATAATGCCTTCAAGGAAGTAGGGAAAAAAAAAAAACCCTACAATTACAAGCTTTACCAGGAATGTATCCCAGAGGGAACAAAACAAAACACTGTGCCCTCAGTAACTGGATTGTTGATAAAGGACTCGAGGGGAAAAAATAAATCTAGTGACATTCAAGGCTTGCTTGCACATGTGAAAAAATTTGCTGTTTCTCTCTTGCTCCTATTCCTAGAAAAATGTTTCTCCTATGGTGCAAGATATCTTCCTCCACACCCACCCACCCAGGATTACAGGATCAGACTACCTTCCCCCTCCTGCCCTTCCCAGCTCTGCCCGCTGCCCCCCCACCCACCCAGACTGACTTCCTCAAAGCATCGCTGCTGTGCAATCACTGCAGAGTATTCACACATTGCTCCTGCACTCAGCCACCAGGGAACTTTCTTCCAAGCTCATTCTGGGATGACCCCAGCTGCTGCAGTAGCAGCACTCCTCCCTCTTGTGAATAACATGCAGCCATCTGTAAGGTGACAATGAACAGAATCACAGAAATTCTCCCTGCTACTCCTTTCTTACTCAGTTATTCTAGATGCACCTGACATACATCACATGCTTTGTTTTCAATAGTTATGAACCCCTTTAAGAGTCACATCTTCCAACTTCTTACAGAATATGCCTGACATGTACATATATATATATATATATATATATGTGTGTGTGTATGACATTGGAAACTAGGAAGGATTTGGTTTGGTTTTTAGAAATTAGATTTATTATTATTATTACTATTCTAAAGAAAGCTTAGAATGGCCTTCCAACTTTGTCTTACAATGGGGCAAAAGTTCTTGTTCTACAACTTTTATTTTGCAAGGAACTACAGTAATATTTTATAGCCATTTTAGAAATAGATTGAGGACTTTGACAAGATCACTCTTTCCAGTCACTGCATTGTCATCTTAAATTATATTGCTCTCCATTAAATTGTTCATTATTGGAAGATTCATATCAAACAGCTTAGTACCTGAAATTGTCCAGTATAAATTCAGTTTTTATGGGCTTCAAGTCTGAAATTTATTTCTGAATGAGAATGGAAACAGTGATAAAACAATTCCTACAAGTTATACTACCGTGACATAAATGCAGTACTAAAACTAAGCACAATGGCCTCACACAATAGGGTTTATTTTTGAGCATGAATTTGAATTACTAGCTTTATCCTTATCTTAGCAGGTATGCAAATATGATTCTCTGCTTATATTATGATTAGTATCAATAGACAAAGTTAAAACCTAGTGTTATTTAAGTCAGTTTTCACCAGAACTCATTTATAGACACTTCAAAGATGACTATGAGGGTATTTTGCTGTATTAGTCAAGCACTTGTTAGTGTCCATCATCACAAAGGGCATAATGTATCAAAACAGTTTATTTCTTAAGCTGTCCATTTTCTATGGGAAAACCATTGAACTATTTCATTCTGATGTATTATAAATGCAGAACTGGACATCCTAGAAAGCAGTTGCTGGCAAATTTGCAAGCCAATCTGGCTATAGCTAGGCTTTATCAGTTTTAAAACAAAGCAAAAAGTATGTATATTAGAGAGAACAGGAGTAGAAAATTCTTGTTTTACCAAAAATAATAGCACTGAATATTCTAATGCCTCTCCTGACCACTATGTATGCAGCAGCAATTAACTAACAGTGAAAGTATTCTTCACATTTTCCTACAAATACAAGAAAGATAACAAACCTTGAGCCAGGAGGGTGACAGAATTCTGGAATTGTTTATAGACAGTCTGCTGTACATTTAGTGCTTTAATTCACATATAGAAGTTTACTGTCTTATTTAATATAAATGAGCATTGTGGGCTAAATGATTGCTTTTCCCAATTCCAGTAGAAATTTAACTTTCATGTTATTTATTCTAGTAAGTGATCTTTATTTTCTTGCTAGTCTTTTTCTCTTCCCCCGTTTTTTTCTTTTTGCAGTTACGAACAGACCAAATAACTCTCAAACTTTTAAGGGTTGAGGAAGATGCACCAAAACAACTTAATTTTCACTGCTGTTTAGCACAAGGGTTAATTTTCCATTAGGATTTCTGTTAATTGGTTGCATCTTATCCACAGTTCAGAAAAAGCTGCCTTTGCCATTGAACAGACAAAACACCAAGTGTAACCTCGTACTGACATATGCAGCCCAAGGTCAGTCAATGATAGGGCAATGGTGGAAAGTGACAACCAGGGGGAATTGTCTTGTTTCTGATGCATTTGCCTCCTTTAAACTTAAAAACCTGACTGTGGTTTAGGAATGGTCCTCCCCAATTCAGTGCCCCCACTGAGACTCTCCCAAGCCAGATGCCACTTGCTCACTCTCCTCAATTCCCCTTGTCCTTCCCACACCAGGGATGGAGTTGAAAATTTGAGGCACAAAAGGTTAAAATCACAGGCTGAGATAAGAAGAGCTTACTGGAAACAGCAGTGAGATAAGAAAAGAACAGTAACAGCAACAATACTAATGACAAAAGTGTACCCAGAGAGGGTGACTTACACAGAAAATACTCACCAAGCCTGAGATAACTAAACAATGAGGGATGAACCCTAAGCTCATCACTGGGAAAAGGACATGCTTCTCCTTGGAGGAGAAGAAATCCTTCCTCCCCAAACCTTGGACCCTGGCCATGAGGTAAGAAGGTATTGAATAACATTTGGGTCTTGGACTTGCCCACACAGCTCCAGGCTCTGCACCCTCACAGCTACTGCAAAACATTAACCCTGTCCTTGGCTGAAACTTAGAAACCCTCACAATTTTTTTAATGTACCTTGAATTACCCATCTGTTACATCCCACAAAGGACAAATACTGCTTTCAGGGATCCCTCCAAACCTTGTGTTCAAGTGTGAAACAGTCAGTCATTAAATACTGATGATACAAGTTTCCTTATGGCAGAGATATGACACCTGGCACTTCCAACTGCCACTTCAAAGTTAAAATACTTACATGCTTCCTGAAGGTGCTCTGCAGATCACCACCTGCCCACGAAGACTCTTGCTACATATGTCTGAATGTGTGACCATTCTAATTTTAAAAAACATGTTCTAGAACTTGATACAGTGTCTTGGAGATTTCTCTGAGAATTTGACATGTAGAGAAAAAGTATAGGTAAGCATGACATTTACAAAGCACTTTTGAAAAATCAGAAATGTTAAGTGAATCAGCAGGGTAGTGTTTCACTGCACTTTAGCCAAGTGGATCTTTTGTGAAGTGCTTCCAATGGAATTCTGGCACTGAGCTGAATCTCCTAATCCGGTTGGGACAACAGAAGAATTTTGTGCCAAAATTACTAGATATTGTGCAATTACTTTAAGGACCCAACTTCTGCCCACCTTTTAACCATTTATTAAAAGAGCTCTCCTTAAATAAGCCTGTTCAGAGAAGTGTCTTCTGATGCTCATGCCTAAGTTAAAATCTAAGTAAAAAGGGTCATTCCAAGAGCTTCAAGTGTCTAGATAGGATTAGACAATCACTTGGTGATCCACACAAAATGATCAGAGTATATATATACACACACACACAGAGAGGGACAAGAAACTCATGAATTGAAAAAATGCTTACAAATAGCACTTTGATGATTCTGTGAAAGAGTTCAGATGGTTCAATTTCCCACAATCATACTTAGATTTTCAACAGTGTCCATCAGAAAGCAAATCAGAAGTAATGTGCAGGATTACCAAACACATATCACTGGGTAACACTAAGGACTTCCTTTCTCATTGTCTATAGCTTCTGTTATAGCCCTCTGCCTTCCATTACCAAAAGCAGAGCATTGATTTAAATTTTCTAACAAAACTAAGTTCATGCTGCAGAGAACAGCCTCCTCTTCTGTGGGTGTAGCAAGCCTATCATAAAAGTGTAAGTGACATTTATATCAGTGCAGGTCTTAACTCCTATTCTAGCTAGCAGAGACAGTTTTGGCAATCAAGCTTCAATTTTCAAGTGTAGATATGCTTGGCTTCTTTTTGGTTTTAATTTAAAAAGGCAACTAGAGACTTCTTCCCAAAGAATGAATAGAACGCCAGGCCAGGCAACAGTCATTTATTTATTGACTTGAACAAGCAAAAGGTATCCTCAGACGTAATGGCTATCACTTGAGCAATACAAATCAATGCTACCGAAGAACAGGGAACATCTTTTCTTTCACCCCTCCCATCCCAGAAGTAACAATAGAAACACCAGGACCCCTAGAGAAAAGACAAGGAGAAAAATCATAAAAGGTACTTAGAATAAGCTGCAGAGTTGAAACATGGACACTAAAAAAATCATTAGCTAATCCACCACATCACCACAATTACCTCAAAACCAGCTTTCTTTGTTCCACTTCCACCAGGTACCAAATATATAGCACTGTTTAACAGTGATTTCAATGTATTAACAACTGTCCTCAGCTGAAGAACAGTAATTACTATTTATATTAAATTTGAGGCTACAGATAGAAAGAAAGGTTTCCACAGACTACAGCGCACATTCATGAAAAGAGAGTGGGGAGAAACAAAGCTACTTTAAAATTACTGTACGTCTCTATCAACCAAGCAATTTGTTCTCTACTGATAGCTCACTGAAGACACAATATCCTGTCAGAGTATGGCAACTCTACTCACCCTGTGACAGTGTATCTGATGAATGTATCTATGAAGAATTTATCTGTAAGTCCCCTAAACTGTAGGCCACTGAAAATCCCAGTTTGCTGCTCCTGTGCGCATGGTTTTTAATCAGACATCAGCAAAAAAAAAAAAAAAAAAAAGCAAACACTGCATGCAAAACAACTGTTATTAAATCATTTAGTCTGCCTTGTAACAGTCAAAGATGTGAGCACGGCATTCCTCAGATCAAGAGAAAACATTAGGAGTCTTTAGTTTTGCGGGCAAGGAGACCTTTTATTTTAATCCATTAAAAGAACCCAAAATAGTCAGCAGGTGGCCACATCTATCCATGTTTCATTAAAATCACATAAAACCTAAGTACAAAAGCACCACTGATTATTGCTCTAGAAAAACTGCATGAAAAATTCCAATACACACAGTAAAAACATCACCATATGCACAAGACATAATTTCTTAAAGCAAGTGTATGGAATGCTGATCCAATTTTACACATACCTTGCAATATTAAGTTGATATTTATATTACTTGGCAACAATGGGAATTTCTAAAAGCACTGTTATGAGAAGGGAAATGTTCATATACAGTTTAATATGTCAACTATCATAGTCCTAAAAAAATTAGCATTTACAAAATACTTGATAAAAATATCTTTTAAAAGTTGTTCAAGAGGTACATAAAATCAACCCAAAATTTTCATGGTATTTCATTCATTCTTGTCACCTACAGATTCAGTTTTCTGAGCCTGTGGAGAAAAAAAGAAAGAAACTAAATTACTGTAGTGAAATGCTATTAGGTACCTAAATACCCAAGCTATCCTTACTCCTTGGATTTCTTACTTGCAACAGCTCCACACCTGTGTCCATAGGACATCTACGCAGCCAGAACAGTTACAGTCACACGCTTTTCTCGACTCATGGGTCCCAGCTTTTCAAAAGCAATACAAGCCTTACCTGTCAGCTTCCATGGTTCACACTGAAAAGCACCACACTACCACCTGTTCCTATTCACTGCACACATGCTGAATGCTCTACCGCACCCTTAACTTTCACTGTTTCAATCTGCCCTTTTACTGACAGTGTGCTGGGTGGGGCACCTCTGGATGTTGAAACACTAACAGTTGAGCGAGATGAGAATCTGCAATAACATTATGGGCAATAAAAAGAAACATTATGAACATGCTAACAATGTCTGAAAGGCTGAATAATTAAAAAACACTGATTCAATCAGCAGGAGGTATGTGTAGAAAGTACCTCTTCAGCTTTATTTTCACCATTTTCAGATGGTGTAGTACCTTCCTTTGCAGCTTCTTGCTTTTCATCCTTCTTCCCTTTAGCACCTTTGCTGGCCTTTGTTCCAGGTTCCTTCTGACAGAAGATTAAAAACATGGCCATAGACGTTGTGTGAGTAGCCAGAACCCTGCATCTTTATCAAAACAACTTTCACATGAACTAAACAGCAAGTCTTGGCAAGTTTCGTGTGCTGGACTGAAACAGAAAACCAGCTTAAGGCTACCTGGAAACTGTAAACTCACATAAGTTACACAGAGACTCAACATTTCTAGAAAATGGTGGTGTCTGCTTCTTTAGTTTTTCTGCTAATTTTTTCAGGGATACAAAACCCCACCAGACTACTTTGGTAGAGCTGTCGTATGAGGTATATCCAGGATATCTGTGTGAACACACACAATTACAGTATATTGAAAGCTTATTCAGCCAAACACCACAAACACCACACTGTTTGTGTAATTGCAGCACTACACTTTCAATAACTATAAAATATTAAATTAGATTTTAAAAATTAAGCTTTTTTGTTGGCTGTCCTTGTGTTACTTTGAAAACATCTGTGATGGTCATTCCATATCAATGAAAGAACCAGCCAACACACTAGGGAGACAAACTGATAAAAGTCCACCTGCAGCAACACAAAGCAAAGAATTTATCAAAAGGAATTATTCTAATAGCCCCAATTTCATTTTGAGTTTTGCTCTTAATTTCTATGTTGAAGTCTACTATTTTTTATAAATCCTTTCTCTATGTACTTATTTATGTTTGTGATCTAAAGGTTAGCAGAGACATAGGTTAAGTAGTTTAAGTGCAATGGGATAAAATTTAAATGGTATTGCATTTATTATCTTACTTGAGTATTTAAAGTCATTCTGATAAACACTGGATATCTTTTATGCAATCATTTGCTCCAAATTCTCCATGCAAATTGCAACAGTAGCTTTGAACACCTAATGTCTGCCTTCATTTTCTACCCTTCCCCACTGATGCCCATATAGGAGTGGGACCATGAGGAAAGAGCACCAGTAATCCCAGTTCCAGGGCAGCCTGAATTACTCCTTCACCCCTCAGCTTCAATGTTACATAGCAGCTTAATTTGGAAGCTTACAGTTGGTACGAGCATAGTTAAAACTCTTCACCTATGAAAGAACAAACTAAAAAGTTGACTTAGCAAATGCCTAACATGCAAGCTTTTAACAATAAAAATTATCTCAAATCTGCACCCTCTTTCATTGTTTACTAGCAAGTTCAGAGTACACACTTGCTGTTTTCTGTTGAGGAGACCAAAATTAATATACTCCTTAAAATGTGATCCAGTTAGGGCTTGGAAAAAAAAAGATCACTGTATTAAAAAGTTAGTTACAGTAATATCATAAAGGATTTGAGTCACCCAAAATAAGCTTCAAATGTCTTTCACACAACTTAGACTGGCTCCGTGACCGAGCTCATCCCACAGGTATGTGAAGCTACAGAAGCTATCACATTCCTTTCTTTATTAATACTCTTTTCAAGAGGGGAGCAGGATGGACTCAGCAAGACTTTACTGGTAATTTTATATGACAAATCAAACAGTGTTTAAAGTCAGAGTTTTACTTTCACATGTGGACTTCGTATCCTGGCACTTGCCCAACTGAGATGACAATAAAAGGACTTGAAAAATGGAAGTGTGAGGAGTGCTAGACTCAGTGTCCAGCATGGGAGCTTTTTTCCCCAATAAAGTAATTGCTCTTATTCAACATTCCCCTTAGGCACAAATAAATCTACAGTTTCTGAAGCACATTATTTATATGCAAAAATCCTGAAAAGGTATTTTAAACGCTAATAAGATTTTAATTTGACTGTAACTGGCCCAGAAAACCCAAACCATTCAATTTAAATATATTTAATTTCACCTTTAATTATAATTGTGCATTCTCAGCAGCAGCCAGGCTTCTAGAACAGATAAGAGTTTCTCAGTACAAAATGAAGTACTGCACCTCTAGACAAGGAAACAGAATGATACAGAGTAATCTCAAACGCTTTTGGAGAAATTGCTAGGTCTCAGGAGGAGTTTACTCAACCAAGCCTGTACTTTTCAGGAAAGGTGTAGTAAAGGTAAAAATTCTTCTTCAACTAGCAATTTTCACTACAAACTAACATGGTCTGCATATCAAACAGGCAAGACATTTTCTTTGGGCCAGTAATGAGGCCAGGAAGGGGTGGAACAGAAAGAAAAGAATGAGCTAATTTGCGATTTTTTTTTTCCAGCAAGGGGGGGGAGGCAGGGAGCTGCAGAGAGGGCAGGGAAGCTCATGCCTCATAAAAATAAAAAATTCTGTGAATTGAACTGTTTGCAACATAAAGAAGGAGTATGCTTCCTTACTATTGGCTAAAACAATGGTAACTAAAAAGAAAGAGTATTTACCTTCGTTGTTTTCCTTGGTTTGGGTTCAGGTTTTGGTGGAGCAGGTTTCTATAAAACATTTTCAGTTGCACAACATGTTAGACACACTACCAGGAGCCAGCCTCCTCTACACCCTGCCTCCCCCCACACCCTACACCTTCCCTTACTTCCTGCTCTACAGTATGCATCTAGAAAAAGTCTGAAAAACCTTACTGCACAAATGTACCCCCATCTCTGAACACACCTGTTTGCATTAGTTCACTCATCTAGAAGTGAAAGTAATTTGGGGGTCACTCTACAAGTAAAACACGGAGATTGGTAGTAACTATTAAAAAATCCCCCATCAGCTATATTCTAACAGTGAAGAGGAACTAAAACCAAGTACTAGCAAAGGCATCGAATGAAGTCCTTGAAACACAGCTCCTCCTCTTTTCCAGAGAAGCAGCTGCATTTCCACAACTAACATCAGCCTGCAAAATGAAATAAAGTCAAAACTGCACCTAACAGACAGTTTTGCAACTGAAGTGGGGAAATATATCTTTTGTCAGAACAACCTGAAAACCTGAAACCAAGAAAACAAAGATAACTTCATTACTAACATTCTTAAATACCCCTCGGCAAGAATAAAAATTGAACCAAGCAAAAGTTTGGTGTGAGAAACCATATGTGCTTAGAAAAGAATATACCAGGAGGTACTATACATACTTACAGCTGACAGTCTTGCTGATCGTCTTGTGGGCTACAGGGAGAAAAAAAAAAAAAAGTAACATTTTTACAGGCTTACAGGATTACAGGAAAAAGTATCCAAAGCAACATAGTATCAGTCATTCCATAGGACAGCATAAAATAATATTCATCTTTCAAAATATATGTCTATTGCCAAACACAATTCATATCTCCCTCACCTTGGACACTCAAAATTTTAAAGGGACAGAGTGATGTGAAAGTTAGAAATAAAAGTTGTGGAGGAATTATACTATCTAGACTGATGCCTCCTTGGGACTACCTAAAAACAGAAGTCAGACAAAATTAAGAGAGTAAAAAGCTGTTATATTTACTGAAAGCCTTCAGGTACATTTTGGGCAGATAAAGCCTCCCCAGGGGCTATACCTAAAATGGATGACAGGGCAGGGGTTTTCACACTTTTATAGGTCTGGTCCATTTGCATTTTGGGGGTTAATCTTCCAATTACACCTTCAGGTAATGAAGCAATTTACTCCAAGTTTGCTCCTTCCCAACTCACTTTTGTTTACATTTCTCCGAGCCTGAGACAGTGAGGTGTCCTTGATTTCCAGGCCTAGAGAGGAATTGTTTTGTCTGACCAAAATGGGAAAGTAGTAGCTGACAGCCTATATGGAGTTTAGGGTTATACACTAAAGAATTGCAGGATTACAAATATATGAAAAAATATAAAAGCTGAAATTCTAAGACATCAAAAGCTCCACACAGTTTAATACCTCACACACACACACCCCCCCTTTTACAACTACTTCTGAGTCCCTTCCTGGTCTGTGAAAGGTTCATAAATCCAGTAAGCTTGACTACCTGTGTAAAGGACTGAACCTTTTTCAGACCCACTTAGCATGATGTTTTTAGAATCTAGCAGATGTTACTTGCAATAGTGGGCACAAATCCCATCTGATTAACAGCTGAATAAAGTTAACATCCTTTTCTAGAGGACATCAGAGTGCTAAAATTTCAAAACATGAAACTAAGTCCTTCCACTTCCTCAGTTCTCCACACACTTGCTCAGAGAGTCCAGGTGCACAAAGACAGCTGCAGGATGAGAGAGAGAAATTATTTCTTCTATTTAAACACAAATCTCAAAAGAAAAGACTTGAGCCAGAAATTCTGCTTCTCTCCAGCTTTCTTTATCGCTTCAACATACTTTTCCTATTAGATTTCATTTAATCCTGCTTTTTGTCATAAATTTATTACTGAAGACTTAAAAACACTTCCTAGATTGTTCACAATATTTTTGTATTAATTAAAATTAATTTTTGTATTAATTAAAACAGATTCACCCACTTACACAGCATGGTTAATAAACTGAGCTGAAGTGTGGACTACTCAAAAAACAAGAATTGCACCTGTGGCCAAAATAAACAGACAACTAAACTGCAACAAATATCCAACATAACTCAGCTTAAAAAGAGAATGAAAAATACTTCTAATTACATATTAAGCATTTAAGTTGAGCTGAAAAAACATGGCTCGGCACATCCTGCAACAGGAAAAAGCCCTTGTTAATATCTGAAGAATGCTGTAATTTGTGTTCATTGGAGCCATTCAAGAATTCTTAGTGAAAAGCAGTAATGAATAGTTCAAATCCGCATCCAGCAAAATAGAAGTCAAAAAATACCTAGATATTTTCAGCTATGAAATATTTATGCATCATTAACAGCAAAAAGGTAAACTTCTCTTTTCTTGGCAATTTAGCATATCAACCACTTAGGAAGCAGCCTACCATTATTTTACAACAGGATAAACAAAACATCTCAGTTGCTCAGGTAATCCAAGAACCTCTAACTCAAGGTATCATCTTTTACCAATCTGCTTTCTTAACCAATTATTTCTATCCCTTTAACATTTAAAAACTGAAATGTTTTGCTAGCATCTACTTTTTAAAGGATAACATGTTGATTTAGAGAAGTTATAATTCTTTCCCCTACCTCCTGACTTTCTTATGACTTGCTTATCACAAGAAAGTCAGAATAAACCGTAAGGTCTTCAAAAATATTTGACAGCTAAATAATTTTAGTTCTCATTTGGAGTTTGTATGTATTTTTGTGTTATCTGATTATATGGAGGGAACCAGAGCCAAGTCAGCAAAGGCCACATTTGGA
The DNA here is from genome assembly GCF_963513975.1 of Fringilla coelebs. Lineage (NCBI taxonomy): Eukaryota > Metazoa > Chordata > Aves > Passeriformes > Fringillidae > Fringilla > Fringilla coelebs. The sequence continues at coordinate 33,210,443 of NC_140030.1, forward strand.
TGTGCTTTGGGAACCTCTGTCCCCTCCAAACAGCTGTACTAACCCAGAAATTAGCAGCTCACCCAAGAGTCTGTTTGACACCAGCCCATTAGCAATCATCTGTGGAAAGAGTCTATGAAAAGGAGCAGACAGAACAGCTCTGTGCACTCTCCCACTGCACCAGCTTCTGCCAACTTTCCAACCTGGATATCATATACACATCATGTGTTTAAATAGTCCCCCAAGGGTTATTTTCTAGACAAATCTGTTTAATAATATAGTACTCATTTATACTTTCACTTTCCATAACATTTCATGTCAATGAGTTCCATAATGGGATTATGCACCATGTGGAAAACAAAAAGCAAAATGTTCCCCCTCTGCTGTCTCTCCTTATAACTTCTTTCCTCTTACTTCCATTAGATTCCTCTTGTTTACAGCTTTCATGAAGAGTAATTCCCTAACTGCCTTTCTTTGTGTTACTAATTATTTTATCACAACTCTACTACATAAAAGATGAAGAATCCTAGAAAAACTGTAAAACTGTGTTGTTTGTTTTTTAATTTGGGTTGTTTACCCTTTTTTTTAAAGCTGTTGTACATTCTCTAAACCACTGTACTTGGTATCTTTTTAATTCCATCATGGCCTCTATCAAGAGAGCTTCATTTAGTACTCCCTTATCTGAGACCACAAAAATTAATCTTGTGGTACACTGATGCTTTGTCCTCTGGCATTTTTTTCTATGTTCTAGTTACTTTCTGTTTATAACTACTGACATTTTCTAGTAACTATTCACTGTGATTTTACAATCTCTCCCCTGATTAACAGCTTCGTGACCACCACTGAGTCTTCCTCTCCCCGTGTATTAATTTTGCATTTCTCCATATTGAATTTCTTTTGATATTTTATCACTTGGTTATTTGTCAATGACATAACAGCCTTCTCAGCCTCTCTCACTTCTGACTACTCTGACAATTTTTGTAGACTTCAGCAAACTTTATAAATTCTTTACTACCTTTTCTCCTAGAGATCATTAACAAATATATTCAGCAGCAAAAGCCCCCCAAAAAAATTCCAACACTCCACTGATAGTCTTCTCCTGATGAAAATTAACTTTAACTCCTCCATTGTCTTCTCATAAGTTTATGAGTTTATAAGTTAGAAATTCTTAGAAAGATCCTCAATGCTAGCTAGTTTCTTTAAGATCTTGCTTGGGGAACATTATGAAAAAGTGCTTTTTACATGCAAGTAAACTATAGCACATGCCATTTGTTTACTTGCTATTTTCCTGATCAAATATGCTCCAAGATTTACAAAGAGAGCAATTAAATATTCCCCCATTCTTCTCAAGGTCCTGGTTTAAGTTTGTCTGCCACAAAGGAAGGCAACCTAAGAAAACAAATTCTCATAATTCTTTACCTGTTTTTTAAATTCACATGAAGGGCTATGACAAACAAACTAGTGAACTTTATTGTAGATACCAAGATATCACCAGCTGTCTTCTCTAACAGAATGTACTGTGTCCTTTAAACAAATCCAGTCAAAGAAAACACACAAATGTGTCAGCTGCTCCAGTTTAGAGTGTAGTATCTCAATTCAAGACACCCTCCCATCAGTCACTTAAGCTAAGAATAGTTTTGAAATAGACTGGCTGAGGTGTGTGCATTAACCCTCTTCTGCCAACCCACTAGGGACAGAGCAACAGTTCCAGACAGTAACATACTACACTACTACCACAGGATCCACCAGAATTTGTCTAGGAAAGCCCTAAAATTTTCTCAAATTTATTTGGTGCACCAATAAGTTGTATAAATCCTCAGTAAACCAAGAAAAAAACCAAGCCAGATAGGGTATAAATGTGGTTTACTGTCTTTATTCCCACTGAAAACAGCTCACCAGAAGTGCCAGAGAAATGCATAATCTTCTGATATACATGACTGCAAATCTCCAATTAAATAATTACATGCCAAAACAAATTCAATATATATATATACTTGCCTCTTGTTTAGTTACTTTTGCTGCATCCTTGCCTTCAGCACCCTCTGGAGACTGAAACAAAATATTAAATCAGTGTTTTTATTGCAGACTTAAAAGCACACAGACAACAGCAAAACAAAGATTATGGTGAAGACTGACTGCTCTTTCATTTGCAACAACTTAAAGCAGCCTGACAAATCTGCATTTTTATGTACAAGCAGCATTGTACTCAAACCACTCTCTTTACAAACCAACTGAGGACTGAGAACCAGGTACATACATATCATATCACACACCACCTCTCAGTCTCCATAGCCCATTAGCTTTAACCCATTAAAGCATCCACAGACTCCAGTGGAAGCTCCATCTCATCAGCTGCTGGCAGCACAACAGTAGGAACTGGAAATTGGAGGCTTTCTCTACGATGGCTTTTGAAATCCCCAAGAAATTTAACACATTTTTTCCCAAACATGAATTTAACCTGTTATGAGACGCAGTGAGATGAACCAAAAAAACACAGCATGACCGAAATGAATGATTTCTTTACCTCCTTTACTCCTTTTTCCTCTCAGCCTCACTCAGCTGGAAGTTTTAAAAGTATCCTTACATCACATCTCACCTCCTCCATCAGCAGAGCATAAAACAGTAAAATACTGAGATATTGACAGGAAAGCTTGGGACAAACATGCATCTTCTTAAGAACAAAATATCAACTTCAATGTTGCAAAACTAATCTTGCATAGGTACTAGAAAAAGGTTGGTTAAATCAAAGAAGGCGGGGCAGGTAAAAATCAAGCTTCTCTTTTGTTTACAACTCAAGATGTGCAACTTCACATTTTGCAAACATTTGTGTTTCTAGGCAGGAGCAAGCAATTCCTGGATAAAGAGCAAGCAGCAGCAGTTAGAGGAGAACTACAAGAATGGCATGTTTCAAAAAGGTATTTTACAGGCAGCAGAGAAGGCAACTTGGTTGTTGTTTTGTTTTACAATCAGTAAGGAAGCAGGCTAGTTATCTTTTCCCCTTTCTTTCCATTTCAATCTTAATTCAAACTTCCTCACAGATTTTGACACAAGATGTCTCAGAGCTAGAGAGCTGTGGTTTGGAGCAGAGAAAATGACCGGCTCGTTTGCAGCAGTGGACCAGTGCCTTCTCCTGGCACTGGGCTCTAACATACTTCGAGAAAGACATCCCCCCACCAGGGAATAAAACGTGGCTTTGTTACTGTGCACTCTCCCGACAGAAAGGAAGCATGCCACAAGAGCAGCTGCTTTAAAAAAAAAGCCGAGGACTGATCATGTAAGTAGCTTGAAAACAGCAGGAAGTTAAGCAGCATCACACAGCATAGAGCAACTCAGAATAGCAACAGGCAGGCATCCAAAATGGAGCCTGACTGTTCCCTATGCAACTGCAGCCTCACCAGTCACCTGCAGGATCATTTCAGGTTTGCATTTCCAAAAGTCTTTCAGTTTGGTTACCAAGGAGTTACTAACTACAGCTTGATGTTGTGACGCTGGGAGCATCAGAAGTCAGAAAGAAAACAAAAACAAGCTGTTCCATTATTCCTGTCAGTAACAAAGTTCTGCATTCTACAACTTTGCTCTTCGACTCACAATACAGGATATGCTCTGGGTAGAGCTTTTCTGTTGTCCATGAGTTCATAAGATGTTTCTCCCATATGAATTTTCTCAATTCTAACAAACTTGTGCTGCACCCTTTCCCCAAGAGGGAGCTCACATAGCATCCTTCCTGTTCTAGGCAGAACCTACTTATATGGAAGTTCTCAGAGATTTTATCATCTTTTCCTAGCAGTGGTCAAGAAACTTTAGATTTACAGGGGTAGGTTCAGAAAGATGGCATGATCCATTTCCTTTGGAAGCCAAGCTAAAAAACTCTTCCTAAGCTAAACAAAGTTGACTGGCACTCCACAATCAGGCTGGTTTACCCTGCTTCACTTTTAGGAATCATAGAGCATTGAGAGAGGGCTAAATTATCCCAAGATGGCACTGCCACATGCCAATAGCCTTGCAGAAATTGCACAAGAGCTAACTCTCCACCTGCCATACTGCACAGTTAGCACACAGTAATTTACCCCATTCTCTTTAACACTTACAAAAGAGGATTCTCCCACATTTCTGATAGACAGGACAGTTTGATTTTAGATGCCAATACTACTGCTAGACAACAGATTAAAAAAACTGTTCATGAGGCTAACCACGGGGCGGGGGGGGGGGGGAATCATATTAAAATACTCTTAATGCAACCACAACTCTGTATACTAACTACTGTGATATATTACATAACATACATAACATACTTCAATTAAGTTAGATAATTTATGAGCTCAGCATTGGTCTCTCCCAGCCCTCCCAAGTTAGAAAATCCGACAGCAACTCTGAGGGCCACATAACTTTTCTCCGTGCAGAATAATAGTAATTTCAGTAGTGTGAACAAGCAGCAAGGGGTTCTGACATGCTCTCATTTCCATTTCTGACCCGCTCCCTCCTCTCTGCAATCTCTGCAAGTCCAGGCCTTTGGTGGCTGGGCTCATCCTCCCAGCCCTGGCTCCCCACTACGCCGGCAGAGCTGCGTGGGAGGCCATGTCATGGGTAAGGTAATTGATCCAGCTGAAAAATAGCCTGCTGCTCAAACAAATGCATAAATATTACAATATATAGCCAAATTATAACTATATAGTCTTCCCTGCTCCGGCAGAATCATTTCACTGCACAGCTGCACAAACAATTGAGTCAGTACAACAGACAAGAATGCAGTGGCACGGGGCAGCTGCGGGCAGCCTGGGACTCCATCCACTCTATGTATTGCAGCTGACAGACACACCAAAAAAATACACGTCAGATATGGCTACAATGTATTTGCTAAAAGAGGAACAGAAACTTATTTTCCCCTCCATGAGTTCTGATGAGTCCCAGCTGATGTAGCTCTTCATACCAGTTTTTGCAATACTTTCTCCTCTCCCCAGGGAAAAGAGAGATTTATACACAAGTGGATTTGCGCCAAGCATAGTTCCCGAAGAACTTGGCATGCCACAAGCAGAGACTGTCTGCACTCCTATCTGGAGTCACAGGACTTTTATGTAGATACCACCAAAACCATAAAGCCTTTGCCCTTAACTCTTCCACAGGAACCCTTCCCCCCTTTTTTGTCCTAGTGACAAACTACTGAAGAACCTCTGGTTTCAAAGTAACAAAATGTACTAAGTAACCCCTCCTCTTGGCACATTTTTCCTCATGACCTAATGCGATGGCTCACCATACTTCACATGAGATCCCAGCCCCATTAAAATGCACCTTGGATACTGTGCTGTACATCCTAAACCAGTCAGGAGCAGGAATACCCACACTGCAAGTTTTGTGCTGCAAAATCCAAGACCAGTACAAGCCCTGAACCACTTGACAAAGGCAGCACTCCAACCTTAGTAATTCCTCAGCTGAACTGCATCATATGTCTGTATTATATTTACAAAGCAGTCCCTATAGGTTGCTGTGTGTGATACTGTATGGATGCCTACAAGAGGCAAAACATAAAAAAAAGCAAATAAGGACACAGACAACAGTGATTTTTTTTTTTCCTCGTGGAGGCACACACAAGGAAAGAAGATGACTGGCCATCTCTAAATAGGCTTTTGACATTTGAACTACAAGGAAGTTTTAGGTTCAGATAACCACACATTGTGTCACATCTCAATTAGCACTAAATATTGGCAATAAGATTGCAACTTAAGCTGCAGCTAAGCTTTGCAAGATCTGTCACAGCTGCATAACTTTCAAGCCATAAGACTGTCCATCAGCAATTGGCTTTTTTTCCCCACTTTTACCCCAGCTATTTTTAAGAGCAATCTAGAAAATTATTTTTAGTGGATTGGAAAAAACAAAGGCTAATTAATAGATGGTGGAGAATGCTAAAAAAACCCTGAAGGAATATTAACATTGAGTTTATTTGTATACACAGCTCTTTCACCAGCTGTGAAGTATACATAATAAGAACCAGTGTTTCCACACACCAAAGCAATACTGCAGTATCTGCAATGCCAACATCATTACAGAACTGTTAGGTTGAAAAGAGAAAACTAGACAACTGTTTTAAGCAAACATTTAACAGAAAATACAGGTCAATTTCCTGTTTTTACTGTTCTTAAGGCAAGGCTACTTGGTACAGATGCACCACAAAAGAAACATAAAGCTTCATTTTTTTTTTTACACCAAAACCCTGAAATATAAGCTGTGTATAATGAGAATACAGGAACCAAAAGCAGTGAAGCCACTGATGTCTTTTGAGCAATCCAAAGATATGCATTTGAAATTGCAATGTCCAGCTTCTGGATGAATATTTTGAATATTTTGTTTGCACTATTATGAATGGATTTATTATAAAAAAGTATATTAAAAAGTCTGAAAAATGAGAATACAAGTAGGTGAGTAGTAACAGTCAGCAGAAGGTCGGTATAAAATTAAATAGATGGTTCATTCTCTGAAGGATTTTATTACAAGCCGAAACTCAACACCTTGGCTCTGATGGGAGAGAAATTAGTCCTTTTATATCCCCATGAAAACAAAACAAACAAAAAAAGCAGATAAAAATTTCATTCTAACTACCAGATTAAGAAGTTAGAAATTAGAAAGGCAGAAAGCCTTAACTGTCCTGGCACATGAGCATTCTGAATAGCATTTCCTCCCTTCTTTGCAAGCTGTTTGGTTCAGCCACATCTTGATACACTGCCTGCAAGGGGATTTGCCCATAGATTTCCTGGCTCACTCTTGCAGCTGCAATTTCCATGATGTAATGCTTTTGGTCGTTCCTCCTACAATTTTTTTCCCCAACCAAAATAAGGTGAAAGCTTGAAAAAAAAAAAAAAGCATGTTGTAAGAGGAGCAGATGCATCAAGTCTGAAGTCTTTTTCAGGGTTTATTGCACTCTTTCCCTAAATTTTTTCTACCCGTCATTTGTTTTTAACTATGCATTCCACAAAATTTAATGCCATGAATGGTTTCCCCATACATGCTATATCTTCTAATTATTTATCCTCAGAGCAGCTCTGAATTTTGAGCTAGTTCATAAATGTAATTAAAATGCTATTTATTTCTTGGTTTAGATTAATAAAGACTAATTTAACACCAACCAACTCCTGCAATACCCTTCTAACTATTGTTTCCTCATTTAGCTCCTCCAGCATCTTATCATTAACCTTTGTTTACAACGAGTTCTTTGATCTGTTTCCAGTGGATAGAACAGTGCTCACTGCCAAGCAAATGTGAATTAGCTTTGCAAGGAAAATTAATTCCCCCTAATAATGCTTTAAGAAATCAGGTAGTCTTCATACGACACAGCTTCATTTCTTTTTCCTACCAAAAGTCAATCCTGGATGAGGAAAAAACTATGCATGCTGCTACTCAAAAAACCAAAACCAAACCAAACCAAAAAAAAAAACCCCACAAATATAAACCATTAAAAAAAAAAATTCTGCCAGAACCACAAGGGAAGTACAGCGTAAAACGGTTTAGTGGAAGGCTGGATTTTTTAAATACTTATCCAAAATTATATCTGTCTTGCTCTCTTCCAAGAAATGAGGTTGGGTTTTCTTGTATATTCATGTAAGCAAGTCTTTCACAAAAAAACCCTCAAAACATACAAAACCAACTACACAAAACCCCATGCTGCTTAAGTATTTATTCTTTAAGTAGATATTTTAATATTTTTGTTAATAATTATTACCATATTATAAAATGCCATTTTTAGAATTTAAATTTCTGCATCTTACATCTATTAAGAGCAGAATACTTACTTAATTTTCTAGTTCTTTGGGGGAGAATGTCAAGACCACAAAGATCTGAAAAGATGAATAGTACTTAAAGGTTTAAATTTAAAGACAAGCATTAATATCCATTGTATTAATATGCTAATTACATGTTAATTGGGAAAAATCAGGGGAAACAGTTCCTGATCAAGGTTTTCACTCCTGCTAAAAGATTCAAGCCAAGCCGAGTGACTTGTTAACATGCAATGCATTTTCAAAGAATATACAAGAAAATAAGAATACAAAAAGCCTGGTCATAAATAAAATCAGTAGAAGCAGAAAATACATTTTATTAAAATCCTTAATTTTTAATTCTTAAGACAGGTGACTTCTGTGAGCCTTATGCGCTTCCAGACAAGACAGCAAATCAAATTAGAACTGGGGTATTTCCAGATAACCAAAACCAGACAGAATAAGTACTTTTCCAGAAGAGGAAATTCCTTCATTGTAGATTGAGGTTCTGCTATTCCCACTGAAAAGAGGGTCAAAGACCGACAAATATAATTGAAAATGCATTGCATTTTTGCAAAATTCATTTTGAAAACACACTGCATATTTGATAGGACATTTTAAAAAATCTCACAACTGGTTTGGCTTTTATTTTTCCTTCTAAGTTTGTCTTCCCTGAAGTCAGTTTTTGAACATGACATCTACCTATGGCAAAATGAAAAAGTAAGAGCAGTTTTTAGAGGCTCAGACTTAAAAAAATATATGGCATTGTAATTTAAAATTAGACACACAGTTCACTTTTCAGACAGTGAAGTAATCAGGTGCATTTTGAAAAATACAGATCAGCCATGGGAGCAGAGAGCACCGAGCGTTTGAAATTGTTCAGCTACCCCTGAACACCAGATGTGAAAATTCAGCTAGGTAGTGAGTAGGTTCTTGTCTCTATATTTGCTTAACCATTTTTTTGCCACCATAAAATAAAAAGGTAGATTCAAAAAAAAAAAAAAAAAAAAAAAAAAAAGATGGATGAAATCCAGTCCTTAATATTACTTCTCTAACTTTCAAAGCTGATGACAGTTCTCCAAGTGAGATGAAGCTGCTGAACTCATCCAAGTCTACATATAGAGGCAATTTTTAAAACCTTCAAGATTATGTTCCAAAATCTGTATTTAAATAGAACTGATCAGATTTGCAAAGTAAAACTAGCACACAGTACTTCTGAAAAAAAAAAATCTAAAAATAGAAATTACATTTAGATAATTACTTTCAATAACAACTGATTCCCTAAAATAGCCACCTCTGACAAACAAAAATACTGTGAAGGACTGAAAAGAGGTGTTTAATTCCTCTTCTACCAGAGGACATTACAGTGACAAAAACCACAATCATCTAGAAAAAGGACCTTTATTGTTGTTGTTTCTGTTAACTGGTACTACAGAACATCAAACCTCTGAGATGATGATAGCAGGTACCAAAATCACAACTGGTACAAAGTCTTAGATACACCCATCTCTCACATCCCTGTCATAATTACAGCTGTGGTTAAAAGCCATATTGCTCTATTATAACAGCCAGAATGAAGAGCTTCACAGGCAACCAAAATGCAGCTTCAAGAGAAGAATAAATTAAAATGTCTCCAAGCGGGCACAGGTGGGATCAGGAAGAAATGATGCAGTAGAGGTAAAGGATGATTTCCTTCTACAAACAGACCACTGACACATCTCAACTCTGCTTGAGAGGAGCAAAATACTGCAGAGGTAAAAATGTCCTTAGATCTTCATTTTCAATAATGGAGCTACTATTAACTCAGGTAGCATTAAGGCAATGGAGAACGCTACGTGAGATAGCAAACATAGCAACAGTCCCAACAAAGCTGGCAGTGATGGGAACCTACACAATCCTTTTCTGCAGACAGATTCCAACATTCTTAGGGAACACAGCATTTTTCATTTGCAGCTTTCTCTGTTACCAAGAACACCCACTCTTTACTATTGGAAGGCAGGAGCTGTATCTCCAAAAAACTGGTAACTTCCAAAGACACCAATAGGGTAAAAACTCATAAAATAAAAACCAAGCCCAATGCCTCCTCCCTCTGGTGCTGCAAGCATACCATCTGAGCACTAAGTTGCTCTGATTATTCTAATGAATTAAAGAATACTCCTCTAGAAACTCTGAGTTAGGGACAATCAAATCAAAGATGAATGCCTGGCTGCTGCAAAGAAGCATTCTGCCCTTCCCCACCTAATCATTCCTGCCAATTCCAGCTTAACTCTTTGTGTCATGGTATGGGAAACCAGATCAGCAGTCAGGTCTGCCCAAAAACTACCTCAAACAAATATGATATCCCACAGGTTAAATCAGAATAAGGACAGGAATGGGCATCTGGAATTTCTGCTTCTGGCCTATATATGCCAGCCTGAAGTATCTGGTGAACTGCTGTCGAAACTGTGAAGTCCCACACTGCCAATTTTGCTGACAATAAAATTGGTATAAGACCGTACCTCTTTCCCACATGTAGCCAGCTGCTCATCCCCAGCCTACTCCTTTCTAATAGGTTACCACACATTCATTGTGCCACTGTGCACCACTCTAACTTGGATCACTAAAATGACCCAGAATTAAAAAAAAAACAAAACCAAATCCAAATCATGTTCAAACCTGTTCAGCAGACGAGCCTTAAGAGTCATGGCCTGAAAGGCCCTTCCAGCATACTGAAACACCTTTTTGGCTACTGGACCATGGGATAAATCACAGTGGTAGCTTAGTGCAGGTAAAGAATGGGAAGTAGATGGTGGCCATGATGATCACACCAAGTGTCAACTTCCAAGAAAAATCTCCTGATTTGGTTTATTTACACTCTAGGCAAAAGGCAATGTTACAATCTTGTCAAGCAAAATTTGACTTCATACAGCTTCTCTAAAGGAATGATACACCTTGGAACACGCCATTCTTATATACAGCTACTGTTTGGGTATAAAACAGCAGAGAAAGTGAAGTTTTCCAAGTATCACAGAAGAAAAGCAACCTTAAACTAAATAACGCATAGGTATATTCTACTTACATATATAACTACATTCCATTTAGACACAGGGCTTTTTTTTTTTTTCAACTTAACAATACTGATACTCCAGCACACAAAAGAACATTGCCCATAACTGAGTGCTGAACTACCATATATAGAAAGATGACATACACCTAGTCAGTTTTGAAGTTGATGACTTACAAAGATTCTACTACTATGCTTCAATGTGTCCAAGAAGCATGAAAAATATTTTTTAATCATTCCAACGTGAAAACCTTGGAATTTTTAGATTGCCCATGAAGTCCAATGGTATTTTAGTCTAAGAAGAAAATTTATATACATTGCCATCAATTGCTTATAAATTAGTCAGATCTTTACAGACTGGTATAAAATGATCAGAAATTTTTTAGATCATTAAATCCTTGGTCAATGACCTTTTAATTTCCATATCTGAATAACAACAACAATAATAATAGCTAAGATTACATAATTAGCTCTAAGCTAAAAAGTCTCTAATATAAAACATCAAAAATATTTGCTGCATGTATTTAATAGCCCTGTAAACTTCATTTACTGCAATTTGTCATAGCAGCATTGCTGAAGCATGTTTTTTCTTCAATGCCACTGAACACTGCTACAATGCTTTGTATCCAAGAATTTCACAAGCAGATAAAAATTTTTTATATTTTCTGCTTAATTTTTCTACAAAAGATGAGCTCCTTTGAGTCAGTCTGGTCAACTGACTTTGTTGGCCTTCTTGAAGTAGGCCAAATAGGCAGTTTTCAATTGCTTTTAAACACCTCAAGGTTTAAAATTCTACAATAGTTACAAATCCAGTAAAATTTCTAAAATTATTAGTGGCAAAACATCAGTCTCCCTTCTACTACGAGGCTCTGGCAATCTTTAAGATGCTCTGGCACATCTGTTTTTGTTTGTCTTGCTTGAATTTAAAATGCATCTCTTCACAGCAATCATTTTACCTGTCCCTGCAAGGCATGCTGAAGGTGGAAGTCCACCTGAGGACTCTGCTGACACATGAGACAGAAATTTGTTAAAGTCAGGGGATGTCAGTGACAGATGCAAAGAAAGGCATCTTCTGCTGCTGCTTAGCCTGTTCTCCAGTAGTTACTGAATAGTCTAGGAGTGACCCACCAGAACATGTGGAAAGAGAAACTGCCTTTTTCAGAGCTCTGACTTTTGCTTTTAATTCTCGTGGACAGGGAGAAAGAAGAAAGCAGTCAGCACGAAGGCAGAGTGAGTCCCAAGTTAAAATGTGGAGGAAGAAGTGGACAGAAGAGGAGTAGGGAGAGGGCAGCAGCCAAGACATCTGGATCTGGTAGTGACTCCCTTTTCCTTTCTATTTTATAATCACCTACAGACTGTGAAATGAAATACAGAACCTCCCCCATTTCTATGTCTCACTGCTAAAACAGAGACTCCCTTGTGTTCTAGGATAAACTAAAGAGCAGCTTGGCTACACAGAAAGAGCTTCCAGCCCTGGTGTTGAAACAATTTATTGGGAAAATGCAGGTCCCCACAACATCACTGGAGCTTCTTTCCTGTCAAATAGCTTCAAAATGAAGAGAACCTTTGAAAAAAAATCCACCATGTTACATACAGTATATGACATTGAGGCAGACTGAATCACACCTGAAGTATCAAGACATGGAAAGGAATGTGAAATGGAGCTGCTCAGAACTTGAGTATACTTCATACTGCTGCACCATGAACATAAACTCAGCTGCTACTATGCTTTGCACAAACCTAGTCTTTATTCTACAGACCAAAGAGCAACAGCAAGATCATTCAGAGATAAAGCAAAAAAGAGCTGTCACCAGCAGGACCTCAGCTTCATTACTTAATTGTCTGATCACATACAAGATGCTCCAACAAAATTTTAGAGAACTGGTTACTATTGCAAGTTCCTCAGTCTCTATGTACACAACACAAAGCAAGAAGACAAATTTGGCAAAGTAACAACAAATGTGCCACTCAAAAGTGCAGAAGGTGCTTATTAGTGGGAATAAAATGCCAGGACAGACATCTTAACCTGAGAATTCAAGATAAAGGGACCATTCCAACAACTAGGCAATTTATTTCTGTGCTTCATTTCCCCTATTGGTGGATAAATATGGTTGATATTCTCGTGGAATATTCATGACACTTCAGAAATAAAAATTCAAACACATAGAAGAATTCCATAAAGAGAACTCGGTTTAGGTCCAGACAAAAAAGCATAAGGAGAATTTAGCAGCTCTAGGTTAGTACCTGTAAGAACATGCATTTAACCCCAAAGGTTAGAAAATACATTCATTAGATACCTAGTTGGAAAATGATCAGTAAGGGTCTCACAAAAAAATCAATCACATGATCATGTAACTAAAGGCACTATGATAAGACAATAATGTGGTCCCTTCTGACTTCTGCTAAAGAAGCAGCATTACTAGCAAAATATTCAGCAGGTTTGTTTTTCAGCAGTAAATATAACCAAGTACCTTTGACTTTAAAGAAAGTGAATTTGCATAGCAGAAGAGGAACCTGTCCCAGATGGTCTCTAGTATATCATCACAGCATCAAATGTACTGCAGAAACTACATTCCTGACTACAAGGAACCGGCAAATAACCAACTGAAATGGCGAATTAGACCACAATACTTTTTTGTTTTCTCTGAAACAATAACAATATTCAAAGATGGCAAATGATAAAAAAAAAAGAGATGACTTAAGTTGCACTTAGTCCTCATATCTAAGCCAACTCCAAGTGTTCTCCAAAACAACAAGTGAGATGCAGGCAGTATTGCATATATTCAGATTAAAACACAAGTTGGGTCATTTCAGAGTGCAATCCCCACTAAACAAAAGGCTCCCCATCCAATACTGGACAAGTCATCACCTGACCTATTATGTCCCTCAGACATGATGCACATTCAGGAGAAGTGTCATTCATCTTGATGTCTGCTTAGACACTTGTATGTGACCATACTACGATTCTCCTTGTCACCAGGTACAGAATGGCTCTTCATCCTTTTATGGAAAACACTGAGATATTTTTACTGGGGCTGTTTCAAGGTCAAGGAGTTTGTCAATATGACCCAAGAGCAAATTCTACAAAGACAAGTGAAAAGCAAAACACCCCAACTCATTTCAAGGCATTCTTTCTAGCAATACCACAACAAGCATTCTGGTTTATCCCACACTGGGATGCCATTCTTCTTAAGAAAGGCCATATTCGCACCACAACATGTCATTACAACAGATGAAGGGTACAGAAATCTGACAGGAGCAGTCCAGAGTTCAATCCCTTTTTGCTGTAGCACAGCATTTAACACCATCTCAACACAGAGTATGTTCTTCCTTTTCTCTGTGACCCTCAAGCGATGAGTAATGATGCCCTGATGCCCTATGCCTCAGCCCTCTAGAGAAGGGGAGGCAGCTTACACTTTCTTGTTTATAATATTCATAGAGAACATAGGGCCAGGGACTTAGCAAGTGGCTTGAGTTTACACAGAGATGAGAAACATTAGAGATGAAAAGAAAAGGAAACAAAAAAGAGCCAGCCAGCTTAGATAACTACAGATACACAAAAATATATACAGGTGGATTTAAGCCCTTTCTGCAATATTATTTATTTACCTATCCTTGTAACAGTGAAAATTTATCATTTTGACTTTTGATGTTTATTTCCTTACAAAATTTTCCCTGTTAGAAGCCTTTTTACAAGTTAGAAATTTTAAGAGAAGAACTGACTATTAGTTGTATGTGATGGCCTTGTCTCCATGTCAAAATTGGCTGGTGTAATTATTCAGTTACTGCTGCATCACCAACTTCTCACTCTGCGGATGTTATTCTGGAATAAAACTGACTATTGTAAAATACTACAATTACACTTTTCTTAAAAAGCAAAGCCATTAATCACACATTTCCAGGAACCAGTGCTTCCCAAAACCTACACTTTGTATATAATCTTTAAATGTAAACCTTTACCAATACAATGCTAACCAAAATAAAATTTACTACGCTGTTAAAACTCATCTCCATTGCTCTCATCCCATATGCAACCTTTTTATTACTTATTTTAAATAACCTTCTAGAAATGAGACATTTTCTTATGGACTTACTACTGAAAGGTAGTTTCCCTTAATAAACATTTCACAACAGACCACAAAAATCTACAGGAGTATCTTTAACTCTACTTGCACTTAGGACAGCCTGAAACATCTGTAGTGTAAGAATGCAGAAGAGCAAAGTAAACGGGGCAGGAAGTTCACAAGGCTTCAAAAGTTGGGGGGATCCTGTGAACACAAGATAATTTTCTAGTTTCTCCTGGCGACAAGCAAGACCACTAAAAGCACAGAAACACGCAAGGGTGCAATGACAGAAGAGCAAGTGGAAAAAAGGCCCATCATTCACTGACTTCAAGCCCACTTATTCCAATCAACCCCAGAGTTGTATCCATTTTCAGAACCGGAATCAAGCCCTCGACTACAAATTAAATAATTCAGAAGCATACTGGACAATTTGACATTTTGATACCTCCCATAAGGAATAAGCAAAGGACAAGCAAACACCAAGTCACCTGGAAGGCATCATCTACCTGTAACTTTATTAAAACAGATTTCAGCCCCAGCCCATAAACGGTGTATTAGGAGGTAACAGGTGACATTTGGGAAAAACACAAATTGCCTTGCCTCGGTTGACCTAGTTAAAATTAAAGGACTGCAGCTATAATTTTTTTGTCGTTGCATGTATTAGTGTCAAGCCTCTCGTTACACTCTGCTAGCGCCTAGGAAGGCAGGCGGCAAGTTCTCGACGAGGATCTCCAGCAGCAGGGCCTCCCTCCCTCAGGGCCCTGCAGGGCCGGAGGGGGCCGGCTGCCACCCTCCGGGCTCCGCCGCCTTCTGCCAGCGCCGGAGCGCTCCCGGCGGCCGCGCAGCCCCGGCTCCGCTTCCAGCGGGCACGGGAGGCACGGAAAAACCCCCACACCACCGAGCCCGGCCGCTCGAGGGCCGCCCAAGTTTCTCTCTCTGGGGGAAGGCGGTTTCACGGCCAGCTCCCTCCCGAGGAGCAGGCTACCCGCCCCGAGGTGCCCGGAGAGCAGGAATCGGACGGCGGCGGGGCCCCCTCAGCCCCGCACGGCTCCCCCGGCGCGGCGGGGGCCGCGGGCGCTCCCTCGGGAGGCGCCGCCCCCCGCCCCCGGGGGCCCTGCCCGGATGGGCGCCGGAGTTGGTACATACGGGTCTGCCGCGGGAGGCGAGGAGAAGGGTGTAGTTTGTTTTAAACATGGCTTGCCTCTCCCCTCCTCCCTTTTACTCGGAGCCATCGCTCCGGCGCGGCGGGAAGCGGCGGCGGCGGGATCCGGCCGCCCCGGGTGGGGGCTGCCTCCTCCCCGCCGCGGCGCCGGAGTTTGCGAGCAGGAAACTCCTCCCGCGGGGGCCAGGGGCGAAGCCGCAGCTGCTGCAGCGCTTCTCCCCGGCGGCGGAGGGGGAGGAGGAAGGTGGGGGCTGGAGTTGTGACAGCGACTTCGCCCCCCGGGGAGCGGGGCGACACCGCCCCGCGCGGCACCGGGAAAGTAAACAGGCGGCGGGGAGCGGCGGGGCGGGGTGTGAGGGGGCTTGCAACAGGCAGCAAAATGCCCGGGCTCGGGAGCCATCCGCGAACCCCGGCACGGAGCGGCGGCGGGAGAGCGGCAGGAGAGCGGCGGGCGCCCCCGGCCCCTGACGCGCGTCTCACCCGCCGGCCGCCGCTCGGCCCCCCCCAACCCCACCCGGGGAGGCAGGACCCGCCGCACACCCGGGGCGCCTCACCTTTCTCTTCGGCATAATGTCCCTGCTCCGGGCCGCCAAAGTAAAGCGACCGAAAGAAGCTCCGGCAGAAGCGCGGGATCCGCCCGGCGGTGGCGGCGGCAGCGGCGGCGACACCGGCGTGGCTGGTGCCCGCAGCTGTGCCCGCGCCCGGTGCCCGCCGCGCCGCCCCGCCGCCCCCGGCGCCCCGGCAGCCCCCGCCGCCAGCGCCCGCCTCGCCGACGGGGCGGGCGGAGCGGGGCGGCCGCGGCTCCCGATTGGCTCCCCCGGCGGCGCCGCGCCCCCCGCCCCGGCGGCAGCGGCTAATCACGGGCCCGGGATTCTCCATCAGCCGTCGGGAAGGCGAACCAGGCGGAGGTCTGGGCGCGTCGGGCAAGTTGCGTGCGGTGAGCTGCGAACAGCATCCGCTCGTAAAGCTCTGCAGTGGTCCTCGTACAGGTGCATTATTTCAGTCTGTTTAAATTTACCTTCGTTTTCTCCTCTTGCTGCGTTCCGGTTTCCCCTCCTCGACTGAAATCAGCCGCAGTCTTTCTCCATCGCTACTGTTCTGCCTTTTTCAACCCCGGGATTTGTTTTGCCGTGTAAATCCATTCATGCTCCAGATGCAAGGATCCTCTTGTATCAGCTCTCTTCATTACGTTGGCCTTATAAATCACTAGTAAGACAAACCAGTGCCGCTGAGAGAAACGCTCCATTATAAAGTGGGGTAATCTTCTTCTAATCTGAAGTTCAAATGCCACCTACCTTTTTTTTTTTCTTTTAGTTTTAATGAGAAAAATGAAAGTGATTGACTTGTTCACATCTTGAAACTAAGAGATCCCTCTCAGGTACCTGCAGAAGAAGCAGAACGAAATCTGAAGGTTTTCCAAGGGGTTGGCAGCCTGCCTTTTAACCGAGAGCTGTGGTTAGGATGTGCATGGAGCATCATACAGCAGTCATAGACCTAATTTTCCGTCTTTACCTGGGGGCATTTGAACTCATACCTCTTGTTCTCCCACAACATTATTTTGACAACAAACTACGGTATCTCTGGAGCAGGAGAGATTAGATCCTACTGTTGATATAGTTTCAAGAGCTTTGTTGAGCTTAAACAATTTGTACTAATTAAATAATTTGTACTAATAATTCACTGGGACAGGAACTCAGATGGGTTTCCTCCCAGTTACATGTGTAAACCACCGAATTAGGGAGTCACACCCACTTGTTTACATGCTATACATGTATATTTAAATGGTTTGTACAAAGTGGTATAGTTCCACACAGAGAGACTGGAAATGTGGCCTTTAATAGGAGATGCCTGTGTTAATCAGAAATTCAGGCCCACCTTTACATAGTATATTGCCTAGGTACTGAGTAACATAGGAAAGAAGCAGGTCAGAATTACTCTGTAACTTAACTTTTCCCTGTTTCTTTTCCCACCTGTTCTCCATTTTTCCCAGGTATCTTTAGTCATTAGTGGATGATGGGAGCAACCCCCTGCAACTTCACTGTGTGCCATCCATTCAGAAAGAGAAAACAGAGCTAGCCCTCCATTAACACAGATGAAACGTCACCCATAGGAGAATTATGCACATGTAGAGTGATTTATTCCTATGCTATCCAAAATGTTTGGGTTAGTCCAATGTCTCATTCCAAACCAAAATAACCTGGGGAGGGGGAAGGGATTAGAATTTTTGAATAGTTCGATTGCTACCTTCCTCATTTGATTATATGCATTTTCCTTTTTGTCTCCCTACTTTTAGACTTGCAGGATAATTCAGGTTGAAAGGAATCTCAGGAGGACATCAAGTAAAACCTTCTGTTGCAGAGGGTTTACTTTACTTTGCCCTCTAGAGCAGGCAGCTGAAGACTTTGTCAAGTTCAGAATGTCTCTGCAAACACAGATTCCATCATCTTTCCAGGCACCCTTTGCTGGTTCTTTCCCTCCATATGCATAACCTCAGTTCTAAAACTGTCCCCACCCTATTTCCACAGTCACTCCAGTTTCTTAAAATTTGCAGCTAGGAGACAGCAACAACAATTCCATGAGAACAGTAGGAGCCTGGTAACAGGCAGAGAGGAAGTCCAGTAGACTTGAAGAGATAATTTCCCCTGGATTTATGGAAAGGGGAAAAGCAATCCTGTTGATAATACTTAATTTATAGTTATCTACAACTAATGAGCAGTAAGAAGGAAAAGCAAAATTTTAGCAGCGAGATAGCAGGAGAAAGGACTGGTAGAGCAAATAACTTATTTGCAGATGCACTTTTCCCTCAATTGAACCAAGTTCAGGTTCAATAGAAACATGGCACCTCAGGGTGAAATCATTCAGGAAAGTTGCTGATGAGTAGAAGAGTCCAGCTGGTCTCTTTCTTCACTTCCTCAATATTTTCTGTGTCAATGCAGATTTTTTCTGTTTGCTCTCTGTCACTGCAAGTCCTATCAGGTCTCTGGACAGTGGCAGGTAGAAGGTGAAATTCCCAAAACCTGAGAATAGCAGCAATAATTTTTCTACTATGTATATACTCATCCTTCTGTGTCTGTGTGATGTTTCCTCTGTAACACAATTTATGTTCAGGCTGGCTGGCCTGCTGCTACAGCTTTCCGTTAAAAAGCACAGGAATTATCAGATAGCTTTATCTTTCTGCAGCTGTTGTCTTTTTCCATCATACCTGACCTGCTGGTGTTGAAAGATGCCTCTTGTCTGAAAAGCTCTGATACTAACAAGGGAAACACTGATCTGTAGGATTTCAGAGGAAAAAGGCAAAAATTCTCCTATCCGATATGTGGTGAAAACTTCTGTAACACAGATGTAGGCTCTGCTAGAAAAGCCATGTTTGGGCCATATTTTTGTTTGTCACAGAAATTGGTTTATAGCTTAACTCACAACTGTTTCCATTTTTTAGTAATTAGGGGAGGCAATTGTAACACACTCACTTTTCTGTAACAACATTTGAGAAGGACACAGATCAAAGTAATGTAGCCCTACATCACCTTTTGTGTCAAGGGTATGCTGGTAGCTCTACAGAGCCACCCTGAAGTATAGCCTTGGAACCATCAGAAGACACATTGTTGTCAGTTCCTCCTAAATGAGTGTGGGGCTGTAGCAAATAATTCCAAATTGTGATGATAAGGGGCTACAGAGGTACAAACTAAGCAGTCTCAACACACTTCTTTTCCACTCTTTCAAACATAGGCACTCTGAAGTCTGGTAAATATTTATTATCATTATCAATGTCTTTTGCTGTATAGAAATTTCTGTTACTTCAGAATTGTTATTTGTAAGTAAAAATAATCTATGACATTTACCTTTGAAAATAAACCTGTCATGCAGTTCAGCTGGTAGGAAGAAACTCACAGAAACCATTTAAAATAAATTTCAGAACAGCTTTACATTTTATCTTCAAATAAGACAAATGTTCAAGCGCTCCAAACTACTATAATGATGTTTTTCAAGCCATCAAGCTTTTGGAACATATTATAATATTCAGCAAAGCTGCTTCTACCTCTGTTTCAGGGACAATTCTACCACCTCAAAGCACTACAACCACACTTTAAACCTCTTGAACTTTCATTCAATAGTCCTCTCCACAAATACTACAGGGAATACCTAAAAATAGAAATTTAGTAACTAGTTACTACAAAACAGAAAACAAAGCCAACTTTTCTACTGTACTCACCAATAAAAGTGAAACCAGTTTTACACATATTAGAAAGGCAGTTAAATTTAGAAATCTAATTTTTTTTTTGCCATTAATTTCTCCTGATTATTAGCAGGATCAGAGCATCTGGTATTCACAGTTTCCATAGAAGTCAAGAGGAATCAGATCAATGAAGTTTGGAGTAGAAGTGGGCTAACATCATGTACACACCACAGAACTTGGGCTGCTGTGGATACCTTCATGCTATGATCAGCCAATGAGTTGTTAACATCCAGGATCACAGACTCACACAACTTTTAAGGTCACAGAATGACTGAAGGGGAAGGGAAATCTGCATATTGTCTAGTCCAACCCTCTGTTGAAAGCAGGGTCAGACACCACACTCAATTGCATTGAAGTTAAGTAAGAAGCACACCACATGCTTATCCAGCCCAATGTCAAATAAAGCAACTGTCTGCCACTCAAGCTTGCTTACACTATTACATAATTCCATCAGACTTATTGCCTATTATATAGAAGGTCATTGTTTTGCATGATTTGCTGAAGCAAGAGCAAAGGCCTTCATCTGTCTCAGCTTCAGCAACACCACCAGCTGAGGCATTCTAATATGAACACTAGGCTGAGACAGATGGCATGATCACAATGTTTTTATGTTTTTTCTCTCCCTTGTCTAAGGTCTTACCTTCTGTTTTCCTTGTGTGCAAAAGCTGGTCCAGGAAAGATTGCACCTTTTGAGATAAAGTAGTATTAAAAGTAGTAAACCTTGAATTCATCTTCATGAACAGGGGAAGAGTCTCATTTCAGTTACACAAGAATTCAGAGGAGTGATTCTATCATCCTAAACCTTTTGTTGAGTAATTCTACTTGCAGTAGCCCTGTCTTCAGCGTTCTGTCTTTACTTCTGTGTGAGCCCTTTCTGAACATTAATGCTCATATTTCCAGTATGATGTTAGTATTTGTGAATGCAGAAAACAGCTGAAATACACTGCTTTTCACATTTATTCCTAGCATGTCTAAGTTCTTCTAGAATGAAATAGCTAAAAAATTAGAAAAGAGAAGCATCCTGAAGTGATCTTTAGGTGGGAGTTGATATCAAGCAGGCAGAAGAAGACATAACTGCTCTTCAAAAGGTTTTAACAAAGGTCTCAGGTGTTGCTTCACCTACCACTTAACCAGGTGAAACCAGAGATCCCTGTCAGGTGTACCAGTATATCTGGTATAATTTATCTGGCCACACCCTAGTTCACTACTTATCAAAGTGGGTTAGGTTAGAAACACGAGTGTTTGGAGGTATTTAATCAAACTACTTTAAAAAATGAAGCTAAGGGCAATCCCTGATACAGTGTGGGTTTTGGGGAAATGCTAAGATCCAGTTAATGGGGCAGGGCAGTAATCTAGCTGGGGCAGTAGATCTCATTTAGCTTCTGCTGGATCTGGCAGTCCTTGGAGTACAGCACTTGTCCTGCCTTCTCGCTGTCAGCCAAGAAGGCACCTACAGCCCTGCCCCATTTCAGTGGTAGCTTTCCTAGGTCAAGGGACTCCTCCACCCCCTTGACCATAAAAATCCTCTGGAAAGTGCTGCCCTCAGTTCTGCTGGCCCAGCCTTTTAAAAACTCACTCTCTGTGTTAGTTCAGGCAAACCGAGGTGGACCTGCAAAGACCTGTTATTGAAAGTGAGTGGGCCTGGCTCATTTCAACACGGGGAGGTGGGGAGCAGCCAGACAAGTTATGCTGGCAGAATCTGGGAGGTGGAAATCTATGGTGGGGGTGGTAATGAGCAGCTAAGGGTTCCCTAAGTGTTCTTCTGGTAGCCTCACTACAGCCAGACCTTGCAGTGTGTCCACAGAAAACCAGCATCCCTGAGCATCCTCTTTCATTCATGGAGACAGTTGGGTGGCTATGAGGCATTCTTTATCCTGCTAAGCTTCTGAATCACCCTCTGAAATTGTAAAACCCACATAATATAATAAAGTGATTCATAAATCTAGAGTATCATTTTTCTGATAGTACAGAGAAATATTTCCATTAGTTCTCTGAAATACTACATCTGATTGACAAAAGTAGGAAATAGGGTTTTTTAAACTTTAAAATTCATAAATTTTAAGGTGGGTCCTTTCTTAACATACAATGAGAAAACCATCAAATTAGTGAGCTGTTTCTGTCCCACAGCATTAAAGTGTGGGACAGAAACATTAAAGCCAAATTACGTCAGCTAAAATTTAATAGTTGTTAAAATTTTTTCTAAATGTGGTATGTGTACATTTATTTTTGTTCCTGTTATGTAAGGGTTTTTTTCTTGGTATAGACACTGTAGAAAGCTCATTTTAATTGAAAACATGGAGAGTCCACCTTGACTAATGACACAATGCTGCAACACAGGAACAATGTATTCTGAGCTTGTCATTTAATGACACTTTGAACAGCTCAAGTCAATGCTCCTGAAGTTCTGTTGAAATTCTGGACCAGCTAAACAAAACAAGCAGTTTCCCTGCACCCCTATTACTAGCTCTCTTCAGTCCTTGTTTAGAGTGTCTCTGTAATCAGTTCATCTGTCTCAAACTAAAAAAGTGGAGAGAATGCAAAAGAACACAAACTGTACCTGCACTGGTCTGGCTCAGGGCTCCTGAGCTTGCAGCAATGAAATTTCTCTTTGCTTTCCTTTGCATTGAAGCTGTATTTGCTTCTGGGTAAGAATCTGCTGTTAAATGTTAAATATGGATCAGTCTTTTGTAAGGCTGCACTAAGGATCCAGAGGTTAGTTTACTGGCTATATTGTGGCAATATAGCCAGTGTAAACATATAATAAGTATTTCCATTTTCCTTGCATGTGTTTTCCTGGGCTAACTGTGCTTATCAGTTTTTGTGTTTATTTAATGAAAAATATACCAATAAATTATTGATTCAGCTGGCAGGAAGAAAAAGACAATGCAATGGGAAACGTTGTCAAATAAGGCTTCTAAATAGACAGGGTAATTTAAACGGGAAATCCTAAATCAACTGCTAGATAATGTAGTAAGTAAACATATCAACCAGTAAGTAAACATATCAACCAGACACAAATTATGTCATAAATTGTGTTTGTTGATATATCAAAGTCTAGTCATAACACCCAAGGAACAGTTAAGGAAACCCAGGAAATAAAGATAATGGATAATTTTATGGACTTTATAAATTGCAGCTTCTAAACCTTTATTTAAAAAGAAATTTCAAGTGTTCTGCTTTAGAATCATCATTGAAAACTATTACTGGTGGAATGCATGGTTCTGTATAGTAAACAGTATACAGTCATTGTGCTGAAAAAGCATTTGTTGGTGAAATTTTGTCACTATTAAAAAAACTCCAAACAAAAAAACCTGCATACACATGCAGGCATGGTAAAGCCTAGTCAGATATATTTATGACAATTTTGGCATTTTACATACGGCTGTCATTACAAACCTTTTTTCTTTACAGCATGCTTGCTATAAAGAAAGCATGCACATTCTTTAGTTTTTTAGTTACATGCAGATATTTTTTTCCCTGAATTAGTTTTCTAATTATTCCTTCTAGTAAAACCATATATGAGAATATAATTAGTCCACCCTTTTTCTGTGACATGTTGCTCCTAACACCCTGAGATAAGTAAAACCAAACAAAACTGAAAAAAGCATCACCACCCCCCCAAACCCAGAAAACTTTACATCACAAATTGTCTTCAGACCCAGGAGACATCATTGGTTTTCCCAAAGTGGGATTTCCCACAGATTTGATGTCAACTATCTGCTGCCACTGAAAACATTGAAACCATTACTTTTGATAGAAGCAAAGTGAGGCCAAAGCTGAGCCCTTCCATAAATATTTTCCCTGACAACTGCAAAGACATAAAGCATTTGAAAATATGAATGATACTTAAACTGTTTACAAACCTGATTGACTCATTCTGTAAAGGCCTTGAAACTAACTAAACTAAAACTGAAAAGAGCCCAGTCTTTCTGAAAATTTGTATTGCTTCTTCTATTCCCCAAATGCTGAACTATTATCCATCACAGGCATTGTGATCCTAGGGGAACCTGTGCAGCTGGGTGAACAGTGAAAATTAGCAAATACAGTAACAAGTGTTTCCAGTGATGAGCTGAAGGGATCCTAATTTGCTAATTTTGGCATCTGGAATTTAAACTCTGGAGAACTTTAGTGAGAAGAGAGTTATCTGGAGTTGACTGATGATCTCTTTTTGTTTGTTCATTTTTGTTTAACAGACAGGTACCATTGCTGAGGAAATGTGCCTGCTATGGGCTTTACTGATATAGCAATGCTGAAGCCAGAGCTCTCTAACTTAAAATTACAGAGGCCTACAACATATATCAACATATATCATACTGCCACTTTATAGAGCTGTTTGTTGTTTTTTTCCCAGTGTGGTGATGATATAAAGCCTTAAGAGATGTTTCTGGCAGGCTCTAGTAGGTGAAGCAATCTCCCCCATGGGGATCAGCTTTGTATGTACAACTTGTGTGTCTCCTGAGCTTAATTTCCTTAATCCTAATTGCCAGCAGGAGTTGTGATGATTGATTTTGAGGCTTCACAGTGCAGTTTTCAACAAAGGTGATAAAGTATTAAAAGGAGTTGGTAAACTGAGCCTAGCTGTACTAATTAAGTGAGTTTCTTCTTAACCCTTGTGAGAAGAAATCAAAGCTGCTGGAGTGCAGTATGCTAGTGGATTCTGAAAGCATTTTGACATTACACTTTGTAAAGTCAAACTGCCTCAGTGTTTTGCTATAGTACCTCTATGTGCCAGAGACATGTATTTGAAAGGAGGAGAGGTGAGATTGTTCAGCTATCCTGAGCGCCATTTATCTTTAAAACTTCCCTTAAATTAGGCTATTAACTTGATTTTCTATTTAAACATACAATCATTTATATATGCACATCTATACAAAATGTATGCACAATAGAAAATGTAAAATAATATAGATTACCTCACTTATACTGTAGTATGCTATTGTAGTATATGTTGCATATGACATTGTACTTTGGATACAGAATAAGATATATGCTAAAACGTTCATTGTTGATTTAAGGCTTCTCTGGCTTCTTAACTGAAAGTTTGTCTTAGAAAGGAAATTATTGGGGTCACAGCTTCAAGCCCACCTCTGCAGATTTGTCTGCTTCTTTGTTTCCCTTTAAATACCTCATCCAAAGCTATGTATGCAGCTAGATTATGAAAAAGAAATTTGCTATTAGCACTATTGCCTTGTAATGCAGAGGTAATACCTCAGTTGCTTCAGCAGGAAGCAACCAGCTTTCAGTCAGCTTTCAGAGGCTTGTTAGCCCAATGTAACACTCCTCATTATGTGGGGAACACATAGACATGCTCTCCATCACTGACTAAAAATATTGCCAGGTTTGACCATTACACTGTGAGATGCATATGAAGAATGAAATCCTATCCTTATTAAAACTAAGGGGAAAAGACACGTCAAACCTCTCATTGAATTATTTAGGCTCAAATTTTCGAAGCACAAGATACAAAATTATTATACTTTGTCCTTGGAGAAGGTTGTTGAAATGTAGGGTTCAGAGACATTCATAAGACATAACAACACTTGGAAAGACCTGTAGTGTTTGCCCTTGAAATGATACGTATTCTCAGGACAAATGCAATACAACCACCATAGCTGAAAAATCAGTATCTTGAGAGCTTGCATCTATATCTATAAGTGAACATCACAGCATTGAAAGTTGCAATCACTTTATCTTGTGCAGGACTTCTGAAATTGTTGGGTGGAGTCATGTCAGGCTCCTGCATTCTGTGTGGTCAGAGGAAGGCAGCACTAGGAGGTACAGTCACCATGCTCTAAGGGTTTGGCTTGCCTACACCTAGGCAGTGCTGATGGTAACTCCAGCTCTGTTCTGGCACTTAGGCACTTGACATTATAAGAGGGATGTCTCCTCTCTTCAGGACACATGGCAGAAATGTCTTTTTAAGAATAGGAGCTGATTGACAAACTTGAAATCAGTGGTCTTTTAGCTGTGTTTTCTGAGCATCTGCCACCTGTTGGAGTTGCAGCTGCCAGTAATTTATCAGCACCAGAAAAAAAGCCCTTGAGTTCCACCCAGTGGAAAAGAAGATGTGATCCTAGGCTTCAGAGCCTTAGGTCCTTTACCCAGGATGGGGGGAGATCTAGGTTTTTGCTCCAAGAACTCTTAATGAATTTTCTTCACTGATTGTTTCTTATAAAATGCAGAAATTGTCAAAGCAGATCTTAGATGTTTCTCTAAGGCCAGTTAGGCTTCCTGACTATATTCCTTCTGTCTTCTTGGGGAGATAGAGAAACATCACAATTTTGCTACTTCATCTGGTGCAGATGTGACATAGGTGCTGTTGTGCTTCACATACACTTTCAGAAAAAAAGCTGAAAGATTTGTTTCAGATTTTCATTTTAGACTTGGACATACCTTATCCAAGTTTGAGGCCTGAAATAATTGATTTTTTTTTTTAACGCGTATATCGGTATTTGATTTGATGCACATCAGCTGGATTTAGCCAGCAACAGAGAATATGGATGAAATGTCAGAGAACAGAAAAATGAGACAAACACACACTCATGGCTGAAAGCTGAAGTCAACAAAACCAGTTAATAATAAGGATTACTTCACTTATGGAGCAGATAACTGAAGAGTGTGCTCCAGTTTCATATTTAAGAGGAGAAGTTTTGCCAGAATGTACGTGTAGCTAAGTTACTGGATTGAAGGACAAGAACTGCAAGATGAATTCCCATAGTTCAGTGCTAAGATTAATTTAAACTTTTATGGACAGTGCCCCATTAAAAGTTTAAGACCTTTATGCTTTTCTGAGAAGACACAAATTGCTTATTTTCGCTATGTCTGGATTTTTTTTCCAGGTCTCTTATGGTTTTAACTGCATTGTTGTCAGCCTTTACTCAGGATGGGTATGAGTCAGCTCCAAACCATAAACAGTGTAGCCATGGTTAGTAAGCCTGGGCTGCTAAGCCTTTATTGATAGCGTGGGCACACAACAAGTGTGCCTGCTTGGAGCACAACCAAAGCAAGCTCACATCTGCTTAAAAAAAAGAAAAATAAAGTTAACATATCCTCTCTGTTCTTTTTCTGCTTCCTCCCTCTGCCACGCTCTTTCCCTCTCCCTTTTTCTTTGTCTCACCCACACACATCCTCAATAATACTCACAGAAACTCCACCTATACAAGCCCTCCGCCCAGACAGTTCAAATTCCTGAGTGGGATCTCACAGGGCACACACAGTTTGTTTGGAGTGGTGACGTGTGGCAGTGTTTCAGTGTGAGGCCCCTTGTGCAGTTCCTAACTATGAACTTGAACAAATGGTAGTTGTCATATTCATCCCTTTCAATAAGGTTTCACTCAGCCTATGAAGTGTTCATTTTTGCCTCGTACAGCTGACTGAGCCCAGAAAAGGGTAAAGTCAATCATGCAGGGGAAGCCACGAAGCTGAGCTCCAAACACCTTCTGGGGAGTTTCCATTCAGAGGGAACAGGCTCACCCTAAGTTTCACTTAGACCACAGTGGCAGGATGTCAGTGTCCACCTCTCACAGCACAGAGGCTGGCTGCAGAAATATCAGTAGCAGCCCTGCTTGTTATTGACAGTAGCAGCCAATGAGACAGGAATTTTAGGTGTAATTTAGACCCGGGTTCCATGGGCTTTTTTTCATGCACAAAATAAGAAACTGGTTACTCTTTCCCTAAATCTTCTTTTAATCTCTCTTTTCTTCCACTAGCTAGGAACTAATTGAGTTGTACATCATCTTCTGCCATTTTTCTGGCACAAGCAACATGCTGGCACAAGTCAGTGGAAATTCAACATTCATTAAGGTTTGCCTGCATTGCCTTTGTATCGCCTCTCTCTCTTTTTTCCCCCCTAAGATGACTGCTTTCAAGAATGAGACTAACAATCTTACAACAGGAAGTCCTCCATTTTAGACAGGTAAGCTGCATAAGCTGCATCTTGGCGATTATTGCCTTGCATGCCTGAGAATTAGTTTTTCTGAGATCTGGGGATTTTTACCAGTGGGTTTTGAAAAGCATCAACAATCTTAGTCACCTACACATTTACAGGAGGACTGTGTTCTCAAAGAAGCAATACTTTTTGACAGAACAACTATGAAAAGTGCTGAGAAGTAAAAGGATCATCACAGAATACACACCTTTCTCCTTTTAAAATGTGTAATCCTTACAGGGGATTACTGGTGGGTGAATATTAGAGCTGGTCTGCCTTCTAGCTTGAAAGCTTGTTTCTCAGGTAAAGCTGTCTTCTGGCAAATTAAAGGAAAATGAGTTTCTTAGGATTCCATTTCCCTCTGCAGAGGGGAAACTGATATAAGAGAAAGCAAGCTCACTTATTTCTCTGAATTCTTCCTCTAGATATGTGTGTGTATTTGTGTGTAATTTTTTTATCCTCATGGCAAAACCCAAACACATCAGGTGCAGAGCCCAGCATTTTCTTTTCTCCTATTACCTAAGGAAACATCAGGAACATAAAGACGGCTCTTTCTTTTTCACTTATTCCTGCTATCTGCTGGATGCCACAGGTCCTGGAGGTTCATCCACATGCTCTGTACATTGGCTAAATGTGAGAGAAATAAAAATGTCATTGTTCTATTTGGAAGATTCTTACATAGGTCCTCTACTACAGCATACTTATAGTTTTAAAAAATGTATTGTCCATAAATTCGTTGTAGTCAGGCAGTGGTAGTCCCATTTAAGGAAAAGGACCAGAAAGAAAGTGTAAGTGACCTGCCCAACATTACATACATTCATGGTCATGGAGAATGACATTTGTTCCCTGGCAGAGCAAGGTTTGATTTGTTTCACAAGCTGAAATAGTGCATCAATTCATTTAATAAGCCCCAATTGTCCCTTAGCCCTTTAATCTCTAGATCAGTCTGTCATTATTATGGAATTAACTATCATATAGTACCTAAACCAAATATGGATTTCTCCTGTTTGCCAAGTAGATATAAAATTTTCACAGTATTTGGACAATAGATTAGCAGATGGAGTGCAGAATTCTTGACTTTCAAAATAAGTTTTGGGGTTTAGAAAAGTCTTTAGAAATCCAAAAAAATCATGTCTCACATGATCTTACCTGCTGGAAAAGGTGAGAATTCTATTCCTATATCTTCTGCAAGCTAATTTCCTGTTCCTGCTTGACATCCTAAACCTTCACAGTCTGCACTTTAGGGCTTTGCAATGCTGTGAGGAGGGAGAATCCAATTAATTATGTCCTACCTCGCATTCAGCTTTCAGCAACCAATTATTAGACAAAACCTGGTTGAAGCCCTCATTTGATTTAGGAGGCTTGGGTGTCTTGGCATTCATCAGGATTTACTGATGTTGATAAATTGCTCTTCTCTGTCATGGCTCTAAATAGATATATCAGGTTTGTCCAAGGCTTCTTGCCGAGCCTTGATCTAAATGGTTTTTCATCTATGAGCATGGAGCAGTAGCTCTTTTATCTGGAGCTGAGATATGGAGGTCAGAAGTAATGAAACTGGCAATTTGTCTAATTATGAATTCCATTATTATTTTCTATCTTCAAGCAGCTAGGGGTAAATCCACAAGAGTCTGCTTCGGTAAAACTCTCCCGAACTAGCATAGTGAGGTAAATTAAAAGTAGCATAAGCCAAGTATGTCCTAGGATATCTTTATGTGTAATACCTAAGAGAGCCTATGTTGCAATCTGGAGACCTGCTGTGTTAGCTGGAGTGCAGCAGAACTGAAGGAGATGGGTGGGGAGTGTATTCTCTGTGCAGAGAGTTTGGGATGCTGCCTCCTGCCCCCCCCATCCTGCCACTGCAGCTTTTGTTAGCTTCCCTTTGAAGAGTGGTGAGAGGAATAACATGCAGACAGATGCATGGAGCTGCCACCTGGTAGTAAAGCATGAACTGATGGTATTGTTTGGTTTAGTTACATTTCAAAGTAATTGACAGCATGCTCAAAGGCCTGGGGCACTGCTACTGTATTTTAAGACAGAGGAAAACCAAAGAGGAGAAAAAATAATAGAATTCTTTTAATTTTCCTTCCTCTCGGCCTCCTGTGTTCTTATCTAGGAAGCTTGTAAAGTACTTCCACTTATTTTTCAGATTAGTACCTGAGACCACACCCACAGCAGGCTGAAGTCTGCTCTTCCTCACACATGAACTGATCTGGAATTACTTGGGATTTTTTCTCCTAAATTTGTTCTAAGTTCTTGTGAGCCACTGTATTACTTGTCAGCTGAATTCAATGCATCTGATTGTTAAGTTCCCTGGCTGCTAATCTTCAAAGATCACTTACTGACAAATAACATGTAATGTGTGTAATAGAGTTGCTGCATATTGATGTTAAATAGCTCTGACTTTTGTTTGTTAATGCCAGGTAATTCAGGCTAAACTCTTTTTTGATATAACCAAATATAAAATCTAATCTGTTTTGACTACTTTTATGCCATGTAATGTTCATGTTCATGCCAGTTTTATACCAAAAGCTACAGAAAAGGACTTTTATGAACCTTCAAATTCCAATGAACTGCCTTGTACAATTGTGCTTGTAATCTAAATGTTTTTTGAAGGAATGGGGTTTGAAAAGCTCATCATAATCGTTACAGTATTCCTCATGGATGTAGCTTTATGTTTATAAAAACAGAGCTTGTTTTTTCCCAAATAGTACTTGCTATCCATTATTTCCTACCTAGCTGTTTTAAAAATTTTCTCTCTAATCAGTAATTAGAAAAGATGCAAAGAATTATCCATCACAAGAGAAAACCAGACAATAGTGAGCGTGTAATATCATGGGCAAATGGACACATGGATTTGGTGAAAAAAAAAATCAATCAGTATTTTTAAATACTCACCCCTGCAAATTTTGTGACCTAAGTGCTGTCATGAATATTGCTAAAATATTCACAAGTATAAGGAAGGCTTAAACTGATGAAAGATGATTACCTGAAAAGCATCATGACTGTACAACTCAGCAGTCTGTGAGCAACTTTCCTGCTGCAGAAATTCCTGTTTCTGAAATAGAAGTGGTCCTCCTTCCTTTCACCACTGCACATCAACTGCTGGGGAAATTCTCTTCTACTTCCACTAGACTGCTGCCTCAACTGAGCTCGTGGAAACCAGGTAATCTTTTGGCACTGAGTGTCTGTATATCACCTTAAGCTTTCTTATGTCAAAATGTCAGTAGCACTTTGTACTTCTATACTGCTTAATATTGGTATTATTGTTCTTCTATATGTCAGCCTGAAGATATAAGAGTATCATAAAGTGGTTCAGATGTCAAGGTTACTCATTACTATCTAAAAGTTCAGTGCAGTTTTCTTTGCTCTCCTTAGCCTTACAGTAAAAGGCCTTGACATATTTCTTTGGAAATAAATCATTACTTTACATATCTGACTAATTACAAATGGGGACATACATTAAAAGAAAAGATATGTTGGACCTAATAATTAAATAACCAATCAAAAGCCAATACCTAATTGCATTATTTCCTCTTAGAATAATATTTTCAGTAGGAAGTTCTTGAATGGATGGTCGGAGTGGAAGGAAGATGTGTTAAATTTTCAATTTTTCATTGACTGCTTAACTAAGAATATAAGAAAAGAGAGTTCATCAGGATGACTCAGAGTGAAGAAAACAATTGTGAGCTTTTTTTATGGCCATGCAAGTGAACTGTAAAGTTTTAGGCAAATATGTGTGTTTATTAGCACATCAACTTACCTTTAGTAGATGACCTTCTATGTGCTACCTTTTATAGAGGTCTCCTGAAACGACCACATTCTGTACAAAATGTAAGATACAATTTAAGGCAGGTATTCAGACCAGCGCTTCATTTTGAGCAAGCATTGTCTTTTGTACTTAATTTGTAAAAGGCTATTGAGGGATAATACTAATTATTATCTAGCAAGTGAATCTCACTACTATTAATTATCAGCGAACCAAAATCTAAGTGACATAATTATCTTGGAAAATGTCTTCCATAAGATCAAGCCACACTGTATCATCTCAAAGGCCCCAGTAACCAGTATCCAGTGTTGACAGGTAGCAGAGAGAATCCACAACCTCATTAGCACTAAAAATGGGTGCAATAGTTTGTTTCAGAAGCAACTGGTTAAGGCAGAGCAGCATTTTGATTAATTTCCTTAACAGCAGTTATGTGCCTTGTAGAAGCTACTTCTGAGATAATTGCCTAGCCTCTTTATGCAAAATTAGTCATTGGTAGGACTAGAAATATTTATTTCTGGTTTGCAGCCTTAAAATGTCCGCTTCTCTTGAGGAACTTGGAGAGCAATATGCAGTGACTGTCTCAGACAGAGACGTTCACATGACTCCTTCCACAGGATCTTGTATTTTAAAACAAATGTCTATACAAGCCAGTAGGACAAGAAAGCTGGGGGCACTGCATTCATCTTCTCTGCAAACAAATGCAGGGGAGGTGCCTCAGGTAAAACAACTTCATTCAGACTCATTCATCTGGACATGTAAACCATAGCCAGAATTCACGAAGCTCATCATCTTTTAGGCTGAGGGAATTCACCAAGGAGCTCATTGCTCTCTGGCAAAGACTGATGATGAAATGGAAGGATTAACAAAAGTGATCTGTACGTGCAGTGGGGATTTTGAATGGGCAAAGTTTCGTAAGCTGAGAAAACTATACAGTGAGGCAGGATGGACTGAAGTGCTTAAGAGAAGGGAATACTTGAACTGGATTTTTCTGAAGTCAAAGCTGCAAAAAATAGCGTGAATTTTTAAACCAGAAACTTG
The DNA here is from genome assembly GCF_963513975.1 of Fringilla coelebs. Taxonomy (NCBI): domain Eukaryota; kingdom Metazoa; phylum Chordata; class Aves; order Passeriformes; family Fringillidae; genus Fringilla; species Fringilla coelebs. The sequence goes on from NC_140030.1 coordinate 33,243,398, forward strand.
TATGAAAATATTCAGAATCAAGGTGGACAATTAACCACAATCAAAAGAATATCAGGAAAAAAAGTATTACACATTCTTAGTGAAACACAAAACCAGACTCAACAGTTTCCTGAAGACCAAAAACTGTAGACTAAATTAAAAATTGCTGGATGTTCAGATGCATAATATCTTGTAAAAGCAATTAAAACAGTAGATTTAACAGACATCCTTATATACAAAAACAGAAACAAAAAAGAAAGCAGCAGGTCTTCTGTAGCAAAACTGATCTTACTTGCTTCTTTGCCAGTATGTCTGGGATAAATGGAACAAAATGTGGCTCATGTCCACCAGAAGTAGATTATATGATGACAACACAATTTTTTGAGGACAAAAATATTTTCACTGTGTTATCTTTCTCTGGAACTGCGATAGCTTTAATCCACTTGGATGTTGTTTACTCACTTTCTATTCCACTCAGAGAATCATCAGTTTATGAAGGGGGGGCTGTGTATAAGAAGTGAAAAGAGCATAGTTAGAACACAGATCACTGGAGTTTATGTTGAAAACAGTCATAAAACTGGAGGGAAGTATGTTTCCTCCAGGAGTAGTGTTGTTCCATATCAATCTCTAATTTAATATTTTCATGTAGTATGTATTGTCATGGGAAAATATGCATATCCTAATGAAAGATGATTATGATGATGATGATGCAAAATTGAGAGGTAACATTAACATAGAAAAGGACTTGGATTTTGACAGTATAAAACAGAATCTGAGGATATAAAAGAGAACTGGAGAAGGGTTTGAGGATGGAATGACATGTAACAACCTGACATGCAAACAATAGGCTTGGGAACAAAGAATTGGAATCTCTGCTTTTGCATAAGTGTTTATCGCATGACCACAGGCTGCATGCTCTTGATATGACCTTGAAAGAGGCAGATTCCAGGAAATGTGAGTACATATGGCAAAGCTACTCCTGGATTATTTTGGATGGACTACCATTCTTTGAGGTAATTCTGGTGATAATTTGTGACAGAAGTTGTTCCCTGTGGACAGGGTTGCCAGGCTCCCCCTGCTTGAGCCTCCATATTCTTCTAACACTATCTCAGGAGGCTCAAGGCATCCCTAAACTCCATGGGCTGCACCAAGTTCCAGAACAGGCAATAGGTACTTTCACAATCCTGTTAGAAAATGAACAGTCTGGTGGGCTCTATTCAGCATTATCCTTACACTTGGAGCTAAAACCTCATCCCACCACACACACACACACACACACACACACACACACAGAGACACAGAGGTGATGTTTTAGACCCCCAGTGTCACTGTGCTGTCCCCATGGAGACCCATGGGGACAGTGCTGTGCCGTGTCTATAGGAGCAGCCTGTGCTTGGGGAGGTTTCACTGGGCAGCTCGGATGCTCTGCAATCAGCATCTACTGCCCTGCTATGGTCTAGACAACTTTTCTAGCTGACTGGAGCACACTAATTCCCTTCCTGATCTTTGTAAATGTGCTGGCTTTGCTTTAATTGATTTTTTTGTGAAGAGGGAAAAAGTCAGCCAGGGAAGTGTTTCTCTGTGAGGAGCTGTTACAGGCTCTGTGCCTGGACAGTATCAGCACAGGAATGGCAACTCTCAAAGCAGCTCTTGCAGCTACTGTGGGGATACAGTCCTTTTTCCTTTGGCTATCCCAGGAAAGTGGGACAGTTGCTGAAATTCTAAGTAAAAAATTTACCCCAACAGTTACCTCATTACCAATCTAAAGGAATGTCTTGTTAAATAAAAGAGGTTAGGGACCACTGACCAGTTACTTTTGGCAGTTTCTTTGATATCATACTTAAGTCAAAAGAAAGATAAATTATTCATTCCAATTGTAAAGTAGATGTCACAATTGCAAGGTTGTATAGAAACAAAAAACAACTGTGTAATCTAGTGGTACCAAAACAACATCAAAGAAAAAAAATCTCTTGTCTACAGTCTGCTTTGAAGACACAATGGATCTCATAGACACTCCTCTACCCTGGAAGAGTAAACAAACACACAGGGCCTGGGAATATGCTTTAATACTAAACCCCATGGCTGCCCTGTTAAAAGTTTTAGGGAAACTAAGGAGAAGATGCCTATCTGGATATGCAATTGATTGGCAGCTTTACCCCAGGCTCTGCATTTGACCACTCTATCTCATTCTCTGCAACATAAAAACCCAGACACCGTTTTGGGAGTAACTCAATCCAGAAATCATTCTAGCAGTCACTGAGGAGGCTATCAGGTTTAACTCCCAGAAAGTCCTCTGATAGGCTTTGTACGCTTTTGCTTCCTAGAGAACACGATACAAACCCTCCAGTTCCATACTCCAGTGACATGAAAGTGACAGGCTGACATATAGTCCTGAAGTTGTTTCAGAGACTTAGTGATTAAAATTTTAAAAAGACAAAAGATAATAATTATGTCATAGGATCTTGTGGGCAAAATGTAAGATACAGAAGAGACTCAATGCCAAGCAGTCTGTAATTTGTACATAATTGATTTCTCTAGAGGGGACTGGACCTAAACACTGGGGACTTTTGCTCTTTTGCTAATCCATAATATCTATCCTCAAGGTCAAGCACTGGTCACAGTCCTCCCTTTTTTATCAGCATAGATGTACCCCTCTCTCCACTGATTCTTTCTCTTTGCTCTTCTCACATACTGTGTTCCACAGTGGGGACCACCTACTAGTACACCATCCTAACTCCTGCAGCCACTGTTTCTTTAAAAGTTTCCAGGGAATCCATTCAGATTCAGAAACCCCAACCTAAAGTTACTTAGTAGTACAAGAGATGATCTTTGTTCTTTTGATTCAGGAATAGATTCACCTTTTCAAGGTTGGAAATGTGTCATCTATATCAGGCTAACTTTGACTGCACATGTAGTAAAACATCTTCCTTTGTCATTAATATGTTGCATACATTTCAGTGTGAAGTGTCTCCATCTACTGAGCTTCTATTTTATATCAACCTACAAATAGGATAACGTACTTACAAGCATTTACATGAGTTTAATACATCCCATTCTTTACAAATTCTTGACTGACACAGGAAAATAGTATTATCTGCAATTTTGATGGTAGATAATAATGACTTTGAAGTTCTTTTCTTATGAGAGGGGGACAAAAAATTTTGGCTTGGGTAGCTTAGCAAAATTAGAAGAAGTGTACCATAACTCAGATTGGAATCAATCTCTGGAGGTCACTCAGTTCAACCTCCTTCTCAAAGGCAAGCCTAAATTCAAAGTTAGATTAAGTCAGGATTTCGTCCACTTGAATTGAAATTATGTCCAGGAAATGAGATTCCACAGCCACTTTGGGCAACTTTGTTTGGCACTTGACCATTCTCCTCTGAATTGTTTGGGTTTTTTTCTCCTTTTATTCAGTCAGATTTTCTCTATAGCTCTTTGTACTTGTTGCCTCTCATCTTTATTTTTGACTATGTAGAAGAAAACTCTGTCTTTTCTATAAGCCCCTGGTCATCCCCTACGTCCTCCTTCTGCTTAACAAACACATATGTATCAGTGTGTCCTCTGTGTGGAACTTGGAGATAGAAGATATCCCTTTCCCTCCTCAGTTTTGATTTTTGTAGAATCAGTTTTAGCATTTTTGGCTGGGAGAAAACTTCCCAGTATAATCTTAATAAGTTTCTGTCTGCAGTGGCCTCACCAGTGTGGACAGGAGAGGTCTGAGGATTTAAGAAACATTTCTGAACTCATTATTTGGAACAAGAATCATACATTTAAGCTGTAATTAATTCTAACTGAATAAAAATTTCCCAGTCTGAGGTGTTCAGAGATTAATTAAAAAAAACATTTATGGCTTCTAGAATGGCTAGATGTAATCAGGCCTAGTTTTCAAGACTAGAAACTGTGCAAATATAAGAAATGTACATTACAAAAAAAAAAAAAAAACCCAAACAAAAATACTCCCCAAAAACAACAACAAAAAAAGGAAAAATAACTGTAGCATCTCAGTACAGTCCTAGAAGCTGATGTTTCACAGAAATTCTTCAGCTTTGGCAATGGGTACATATAAGCCTGAGAAGAGGATAAGAGATTGTTGAGTGTTTCCTTCTGTGTTCTTGCAGAAATGAAGTGCTTTATTGTGTTTGCTCCTAGGATCACTGTATTGTTTCACGGGTAATTATGGAAGGAAAAGAGAGAAATGAAAACTGACATGGGTCTGTCTCTAAGACCATAGATTATACCTGGGGTCCAGAATGGGCCATGTGTAGACTGCATACTGCATGTCCTGCACTAAACCTAAAAAAGAAGTGCGTGAAATTCAGACCAAGTGATTAAAATTCAAAAGCTCTTGCTGAAGTGGAGAGACACAGACAGAAGGATTTCACTGGGATGAATTTCTACCTCTTGGCTATTGTTATTCACCTTTCTTGGGAAGCTCAGCCTTTGCTAAGCAAAGCCTTAATGCAATGCTCAGTGTTGCTGTGTTGAGCATCCTCTAGCAGCACATTAGGTTTGACATTAAAAGTAAAATAATTCAGCTAGTGAGCAACTACAGAGCTACTGCCTGCTCTAAAAATTCAGCTATGCTTACTGTGTCCTCTTGACACCAGTGATCAGATCATAGAGATGCTACTTTTGTTTGCAGATAACATCATTTTGAATTAATGGCATTGGTGCTGCTAATGTTCAGGCTGACTGCAGTATTATAATGTCTTTTTTTCATGCCTAAGCTGATCAATTGGAAATTGACCTTGGTGGCCAGGTTCTCTAAGGTGATCATCATAATGGACCCTTGTTAACAGTGTGAATTTCAGGAGCATATTTCATTCATACAACACTGTTAATATGGATCAGATTGTACAATTAGTTATGATTTTCGGGGACTCAGACGTTGTCAGCAGGAAAAAATGCATTTCTCTTTTCAAGCAAAAAAAACCCCCACTGCTGTTTTGTTCTGAATAGATCCCATTGAACCACTTTGTTGGCATCTCCTAATGACTTCCCTGCTTCTTTTGACTCCTACCATGAATACTTTTCTTCCTAAAGAAAAAACAGGTACTCGTATTTTACAGCAGATTCTTGCTTTTCATTGGAAATATGAAGATTAATTATGCAATAGAACCTCACTATCTGAAAACCTGTGACCCAAGCTTCTGCCTCTATCAACCTACCCCTTCCACTATCATTTTCCCCTTTAGTATTGATTTGCATTTAGCTGGAAATCCTTGATGTCACCCAACTGATTCAGACAACCAGGATTTCATGGAAAATCAATCATATCCTAGTGATCTGTAACATGTTGGAGTATTCTTTTTAGAGTGACATTAAGAAAAAACCTATGAACTTGTGTCTCTGTCTCATGGTGCTGTTATGCTGTCCATATTCTCATGTTCTATTGTCTTGACTTTGGGAAGTTTAAAAAAAGAAGGAAAAGAAAACAATCTATGAACCGATTTGTGAAATACATATTTAGAGTTACTCAGAAAGACAAGATGAACTCCCAAAACATAATTATGTTTTCATAGCTTCTTCAGCTTAAGCAGCAATGTGAGTTCAGTGGGACTTTAATTTATTCCTGAATTGTTTGCTCATTATTTGATATTATATTGCCAAGTAACCTGTTATTCTCTGCTGTTTTTAAAATGGGAGATTATAACTTAATATATACAGAATGAAAGGGCTCTGTCAAGTCTTTGTTCTGTTGTCACTATGACCAGCAAAAAAAAAAGGAAGAAATCCACAGCACACCTAATCATGCCAGTTAGTAAGACAGCAAACCATTTCCCCTCTGGTTTTGCCTTTTTCCAACACTCTACCTACATTTTGAATCATGATAATTCTTTTTATTTATTATCTTCTGTCAAGTTCTAGTCACTGTATCCTTCCTCATCACTGTTTTGTATTCTTGACTTGTTGTCTTACAGAATTTCTAAAGACAAGGCAGCAGTAGAAACACATCGCACGAGTTCACCAATGACTGATGGAACCTACTAGACACTCGTTAATTAGAATAATTAGGAAACCATTAAGGAAACATTTGTAAGACCCTTGCTTTTGTAAATGATGTACTGCAGATCCAATGACAAATACAGGCAGATCATTTTTCTTACAGAGGACTCTGTCCTCTATTTTCCCTGTGCACACTTTTCAGCTATAAACTTGAGCCAGACTCTGTCCAGCTTTTCACTCCCTGAAATTATTCTTATTTTATTTTACAAAGAGCTAACAAAAAAATTACAGGTATTGTGCTGCTCTTTGCTCAGGAGTGCCAGTCCTCTAGCCACACCCTGTATATCCCTCCTGGCAGCACAATTGATACTTGACAAGTATTACAGAATGACAGAGGATGTACACCCAGTCCTTCTCAAAATGCTTTCGGGAATAATGTGCTCCACTTGACAGGGCATTCCTGCTGAATGAAGCTTGAAGGAAATAATGTCAGCTCATGCTCTTTGTCTTTGTTAACAGTCCCTTGTTTTCCATTAACATTAGCTGTGTACAAAGCTCAATATTGAAAGATGACTGTATGCTGATTTTCCGGACTGGCAAGCGGAAAATTGGCCAAAAATATATTATGAAGCACATGCTAGACAGCATTAAGCACTAGCAGTTTAAAAGAAAAAGTAAAGACAAAGAGTCATATCCATCTTCAACTGAAGGACTTTCAAAGGATGATCCATTGTGAGGAGTCTCACTTGTCACCCTTGAAGAAGCTGCTTTACACAACACCCCCATGAGTAGCTTCCAGTCCCAGCAGTCAGGGTGGGGATGGGGAACCAGTGCACTGAGGCTCTCATTCATACTTATGTCAACATTCTGGGTTTAATGAACTGACTTTTCACAAATCCTCTGAGAACAGCAGTCCTGTGGGGATAGGTGTCTGCAGGGATTAGGTAGAGAGCTTGGGATATACACAGGAGCCTTGTCAACAACAAGGTTCTTGCACACAACAAGGCTGTGAGCTGTCCCACAACCACAGGCAAAGTCAAACCTCTTTTATCAACCCCTGCCTCCCACTTCCCCCAGTAGCTTTGGTGCTATCTGGTTTTCCATCACACATGGAATGAGAGGAAAGGATGACCATCCTGGAGTGGGAAATGGCACAAAATGAAGAGTGACCGGCTTAAAACTTCTCTTTCCAGAGGCGAAAAATACTGTGAAAATAGAGGACTTTTCCAACTGGAGAGGAGAAAACTAAGGTGGATTTAAAAAATCTTGTAGGTGTTAGTTAAACTGAACTGCTAATCACTGCAACCTGCAATATTAGAACTAGGGAAGTCCACTGAAACAAGGGATAGAGCATCTTAAAGCCCAGATTTTAAAAAGTACATCTTTACACATTTGGGAAGTGAACTTCTGTTGCCAGAGGGGACTGGGGGGGGGCAGCTTCAAATGAGGCTGGATAAATTAAGGGCAAAGCTCTGACAGCCAGATCATGATTCTATGATTCCATGACTCCATGATTCAGATAGTGAAGAAAATGAGCAGGGGTGTACACTATGATACAATGAGTGTGGGTTATGCAGATTGCCTCCATCCCTGGAGGTATTTAAAAGAAACTTGGAGACATGGTTTAGTGTTGGACTTGGCAGTACTGGGTTAGCAGCTGGACTTGATGACCTTAGAGGTCTTTCCAACCTAAATGGTTCCATGATTCTGCTATGTTGTAAGCATTGTCCATTCAAGACCACGAGTCTGAGATAACTTCTACGTGGCTGGGGCAGCACAGCAGCTGGATTGCAGTTTGGAAATGTGGAGGTTGTCTCTTCTCTCATTAGGCTGAGGAGAGGAGTCTCTGTGCATGATGAGGTTGCCTTAGCATCTTCACAGCCAGCCACAAGACATTATGTTTAGAAAGGCTGTGAAGGGAAGCTAGAGCCAAGTCCTTGTCAGTCTAAGCATGGAGAACATCCTTCCTGATTGCTTCCCTTGAACACAAGAAAATTGTGAGTTAATGTGATACTTTAATACTGTACATCTCTGCTTTGGAAGATTGCTTTGAAGAAATTCTGATTTACAGCAATAATCACATAGCTAATGAATTTTTTTTTTTCAATTGAAGAGAGTGAGCATAATCTAGTTATGACAACTTGAGAAGAGTGTGACCAGTTTTTACACTAATGCCAAACAGGTTGACCTGGCTAATTATAGTTCTGACATCCTGATCTCAATCCTGGATGAATTAATGGAATGACTGATATGGGACTTGATTCATCATGAATTAAAACCAGGGAATATAATTAATACCAGCTAACAAGATTTCACTGAAAATAGATTTGATCCTGCTTTGTTGATTTTTTAAAGTGACATTTCATATTTAATCTGTAAAGATAATAGAGTAACTAAAAAATGTATGACCTGTTACACCACAACAAAAATCTACACACATACAGCGTTAACTGATATTTATTTGATATGGAGTAAAAGGATAAACTGTTTCACTGACAGTGTCTCCAAATGTACTCATAAATTTGGAATCACCAATGGCCTGGTGGTTCTAACTCATCCCACAGGGTTCAGCTGAGTGGCCCAGACTTGCAACGAAATTCTGATGTTAATACTATTTAAAGATGACACAAGAGGTGTGAAAGCAATAAGTGACAGAGAATGAGACAGACAGCAGCATGGATTTCTCTCTAAGTGTGCTGAACACGCACTTCAGGACAGTCTGAGGGAAACTCTACATCTAGGGGACAAAAGAAATGTAGGTAATGCTTGAGAATGGAGGAATCTGTCATGCTGGGCAGTGGTTGTGAATAGAAGTTTGTTGCAAAGATGTAGCTGCAAAGTCTGACTGTGGCCAGTGGTAACGAGTGGTGCAAACTAGTGAGAAAGCTCAAATAGCATTGCTGCACTGCGTAGTCTCCTTTGATTTCTTGATTTACTGCTGTAGAAATAGTGTTTCTATAGTGTGCCTTCATCTGCTTGCTCTTTGTGGAGCAAGTCTCTTTTACCCTTAGTAGCCTCAGCAGTGCTGGACTCTTTCTGCACGGCCAAGACAGAGAGGATCAAAGAGGTTCTGGAGGAGTCCATCTCTCCTCCTCAGTGAGAGAAGATGAAATTTGGGAACTAGCACAGACTAAGCCTCTTCCTTCAATTAGAGAGCTAGAACTGAGTAAAATCAAGCCTTGTTGATAGCCAGAATTTTAGATGCACTTAGAGAGCACAAACCTTTTTGAGTGTGAATGGTGACTGGACTATCTGGCACTGAAGTTGATTAAGATTTCTTTCTAGTCAAGATAAAATGACAATACTTGTTAAAATGGTTTGAAGTGGTTTTTTGTGTTCCCTGGAGCTTTTGGTCCCTTCAGACGAAAAGAACTTACAATATTGAAATTAATACACTTTGTATTAACCACAAGCACTCACCAAATGACATGAAGGACAAATATAAAGTATTACAGAAGTTAATATGCTGCAAATTATTTTCAAGGGCTTGAGTGAGTTTAGCAGTAGAAAAAGGTAAATAGAACATTTTTAGAAGAATTGCATTAAAGGAATTTTGAACTGAGAAGCTGAGAGAGCATTTAGACAGAATTCAGCAAAACAAATGTTGGTTACAATCAAAGCTACACATTATAAAAGATGAATTGATGATACAACACGAAAATGTGTGTGATCCTATTTATTGTTCTAACTGCCTATGTCTTGATAAATACCAAGAAATGATTGATCTCTCATCACAGATGCTTTGTGAGTTTGGTGGTGGTGCAGCATAAGCAATTTTAACAGCTGTGTATAGTTATTACAATTCACTAGTTGAAACAGTAATTTTCTTTAAATATTTCTGATTACTTAAATTAGCTGTAAGTGTTGCTTTTCCTCAAGGATACTGCAGGTGCATAAACCATATAGTAGAAAAGTGAAAACCCTCTATTTCTGGCATTTTGAGTGAAATCCTGTCTTGCTGATGTCAATACATTATCTTCAGTGAAGTCAAATTTTCATCCACTCTTTCCACTATTTCTGAATTTTATGAACATTGGATAATGACACTGAACACAGTGGTAATACTTGCTTGTGCTTGCAGGGTGGGACCTAAACGTGGAAAAACTGGAGATCTCTGACAAGGGAATATTTGCAAAGCTTGCTCAGGGTTGTCAAGAAAACTCTTAGTGTTAGAACACTCCAAAAAACTCTTTTAGCAGGAAGAGTCTGATTTCTAGACAGTTCTAAATGTATCAAAAGTATATTTGAAATATTTAATTCAATTTCTTGCTCTGAAATATCCATTAACTTCAGAAGAATAACTTATGATATTAGATTATAGCTTTACCTTTAGGAAACCCATAGCTTGGAATGACTGACTGGGAGAATGACGAAGCTGAACATACAGTGATAAACATTGTGAAATTCTACTCATTTTGGCCTCAAACTTGACTGATTTAATTCAACCCCCATGTGGAGACTATGTTATAATGATATTGTTCAATACCTACAGTGACACACATTTCAATTACATCTTTAGACCCAGCCTCTTGCCATTCTGGGGTCAGGAAATAATGGCTAACTTTAAAAAAAAAAAAAAAATATATACAATCCAAGTTATTCAGCTATTATTATTCAGTAGTTATTGAACTACTTGTACCACAAAGTGAAGCAGCAAGTAAATGAATGAGAAGGTTTAGTGGTAAAAGAGATTGCTGGTAATAGAAAATAGCTGTGGCAGTCTGAATTCAAAACAAATGTGTACATTGAAAAAACCCCACATCTAAGCAATCAGAATGATGTGCTTTTGAGAAGGCTTTGAGAATCTGTTTGGAAAATTTTGTAGACACAAGTAAAACTAGCCTTAATATCTTCCTTATGTCTTGGACACAAGATGTGGAACTGAAGAGGACAGGGAATACTAAAGGAAGCTATTTTTTCTTTCCTTATGACAGCTAGATATTGAGATAACAGAGCCATTCATCAGCATTTAGATTTTAAAATTTTTTGTCAACAGTTGTATAATTTTTTTTGTTGTCCTCAGTTAAAAGGATGCTGGGCCATTGAGAAGCATATTTCTTAGAAGTATGGAGGCAATTCTGTTGAAAGACTGTGAGTCTGAAGAAGTTTTAAATACAAATAAGAGGAACATTAATTCTGATATGTGTTGGAAACATATTACAGGCAATTATTCAGAAATGTACATAATTACATAGCTTATGAGAAGGAAGCAGGTGAAGATTTTTCTCTTCAAAATAAAGCAATGGTGCATGCATTTAAAAATAAAAACTCAAGTCTGTTCTACATTTATCCTAGCTGGAGAAGAAACTAATATGGACAGGTCAGTTACATTGTGCACCTCCATGAAAACAGCTGATTGAAACTTTCTGATAGCATGGAAGCAAACTTCCTACCACCATTCCTGCATGCTCCCATTCCCTAATGTAATTCACCACATTTAATGTAATTAATTTGGAAAGAAGGAAGTGCTGTTTTCCCAAAGGAATTCCCTGACTGACAGCTGTTTTACATAATCACTGCAGAAGCAGCAGTAGTGAAGCATACTCCAGCTATTACCTCCTAATGGACATTCACTTTGCCTGGCTGCTGTTTTGCTCAGCACAAAAGATTGCAACACAGATAGGGAGATTCAATTTAAATTCCTTTTCCCATGAAATGAATTCTTTAGCTAAGTGTGTACATTACAGACCCTTTTGTTTCAGGGCAATAATGAGCCCCCAGTGCCCTGTCAGCCTGCAAGACACCTAGGTATTCCCCAGAAATACCCATGTGCACCACAAACTGAGTATAAGTTCAAAAGTCCTCCTTGCCAATGAGAAAGTAGTAACATCTTACACACTATTAGCTTTTCATAACTGCAAGTAAAGAACATGTAAGAACTCCAATAATGTTTGTAAAATCATTTGTGAGTACTTATTGAGGGGAACTATATTAATTTTTATAATTAGTCAAGCCTATTTGATTGAATTTGTGGGTGAAATGGTAAAAAACATTATAAAGGAAAAGCAAATAAGAATTTTACACTTTTATGTGGCAAAGTTTATGGAAGAAGGGATGGAGAGTAGTAAATATAAAACAAATCCAATATTTGATTTCTCCTGAGCAACGTTTACCTAATCTGTGTGAGGAAAGGAATCATATCTTTTACTATTGGCTCATATAATATAGAGGTAACTTTTAGAACTTGTGTCTTTCATTGTCTATGTTTATTTTAAGTGAAACACTGTGTATTTTTCTAAGGTGTATTTGACCAGAACCATCAATTTTGTAGGTGTTCCCCCTGTCCACTGTACATGTAGGTGTTCAACAGGGGTTCAACATGTAGGTGGTGCTCCCAAAGTAAATCATGGTCTAAAATGAAAATTAAATAGTGTTTATTGAGGAAGGAGAACTCTGAGATTTTTAATATGACAACTGAAAAGTATTTAAAGTGTAAAACCTCTAAAAAGATATTAAATATTATACTAACTCTAATTTTTAAATCATGTAAAACTAGATGACCACTCAAACAAACATGGAAGATGTGCAGTTTTCAGTCTGTTCTTTTTCTTCCAAATATTCACACAACAAATTGTTCACTCAGCTTATATCCTGGCTATGGAATTTCTGTCCATGTGCTTTATTGCTCAGATGCCATTCACATTTTCTGAGAATGCAAGTATCAAATCCAAATTACCTATATGGTTTTCAGTTGTTAAATGTTTAATGTGTTTTATTGGCAATTGTGCAATTTAAATATTCTTTTTTAATTACATCCTAGATTAATAGCACCTAAAATGTGATCTTAAAAATCCTGGAATATTTTCAGCATTGTAAATAGGAATAGGATTTAGCATTTTCTGTTTGTTTCTATGCTCGAGGTATCCTTTATGCAGTATATGCTTGCTTTTCAGTGTTGTTTCTTGAATTTGGTTACACAAGTGTGGTTCCACACATTCTTTTATATGATTAGAGAGCATCACATGGGGAACAAAACTTAGCATTAGTACTCTCAAATTCAAGCTTGAATGATATTGACACAACATCTTATGAATTTTTACTGAAATATAGAACTAAAGTTAAAATTGCTGTTGAATACAAACCACCATGATCAAGTGACCCAAATAGCTTTCAAAGAGGAGGGTGTTGGAATTATTTTTCTTTGGTTGTTTCCTGGTCTAATAAGAAGACTTTCCCTGCCTGCTTTTATTTCTGTAGGAGTTCAGCAATATTTGCACAATATCCTATTTGTGTGTACACAATCTGAGAAATATGGTAATTTGCAAACAGTGTATTGTGTTAATTATAGTAGGTGCTTTGCCTATTTACGTATTTGAGCAGCTTGAACTAAATGGAAAGAATAAAACCAATGAGGCAGGAAAGTCCAATTAAAAGTATGTTAATCAAATGCCCCACAAATGCCTTTCCTCTCTAATACATATTGTTGCACTTTATGTCAAGTGCCTGCTTGATGTCAATTGTCTTTCTGTATCTAATGCAGAATCTTTTTCAGTCAGTGTGCGGTAATAAATGTAATTGTCAAAGGCCTGGGTTCAGATACTTCATTTTATATTTTTATAGATTTTATAGTTAATTTAAATTTTGAACCATTCTTCTTTTAAAGATTAATTATAACCAAGGAACAAAGAGAGATGAGAAAGTGACTACCATGTTAAGAAATGACTATTTGAAACAGGCAGCTTTTCATGTACCATAGCAGTAGAGTTTCTTCTCATCTGCACTGCAATGAGTCAAAGTAGACTCTGTTGGTTTTCACATAAAATTCAAACTAGAAAAGCGCTTCAACAGAGCACGTAAAATTTGTTCCCTTGATATCTGGTGAGCAAAATTAGCTTGACTGATCTTCTAGTAAAATGCCATAAATCACGAATAGGTCTGTGGGAGCTCATGTGAAAAGTTTATTTTGTTGCACTGATGCATCTTTCAATAAATAAATGAATACTTGTATCTGTGCTGAAACACAAATTAGGTATTCAATTAATCTGAGAGCTGGACATAGAATTCCACTTCTTACTCCATTGCAGCATCTTTATGTGATGCCAGGCAAGAGTTTTAGGACCAGATCTCAGAGAGATAAAAAAGAAAAGGGGAAATTAAAAGAAGATTCATACAGAAATTAGAATCTGAATCTGTTCTGTCTAATCCTGGGAGCGCTTTTCTGTTCCTTATACGCCTAAACCACACTCCCGTTTTAGGGCAGCCCTACTTCAAACAAGGCTGAGTAGTCTGCTGTCTGCTCAAGCACAGGACCCTCCAGGAAAGAGGCAGTTTGTCCCCGGGGGGATGTGTCTGCCAGGCATTGTCAGCACACAGGGAATGCATGCTGACAAGACTGGGCTCCCTACAGAACCCCACTGTGCTCTCTGTGGAAACACAGACCCTTCAGGGTGGTACTTAGATGCTGCTATTCAAACAAAAATTAAAAAATAGAGGATTTCTGGAAAATGTCACATTAAGTTAAGACATTTCTTTATCCATACAGGGCTGGAAATTCCTCAGAGGAGTGACTGGAGTTTAAATCCTCTCAAGCTGGAGAGAGATCTGAAACCTGACCTTAGTTTTAGGTTTCTCAGTCTGAGAGAATTGTAAAAGGTGAGTCCCTCAGCCTTCTCCTTTCTGGGTGGGAAACAGGGAGAGAGTTGAGTGCAAGAAATGTAGGAGTCCCCCTGCAGAGGGTCATCTGCGGGTGTGTGCATCTCTGTGTGCCATGGGAAGCAGAGGCAGGGTGGGATCACAGCTGCACATGCTGCACTCGTGGTCTCCTGTGCTGGTGCTGCTGGTGCTGCACTGAGCGGGACAACTTTAACTGAGTGCCTGGAAGCGAGTTCCAGCAAGCCCATCCTTTGGATTCCTTTCTGACCCACCCTGCCACGGGCACGCCTTCCTCCAGTTCTAGCTGAGCCAATGGGGGAGTTTTCACTCCTCTTCTCCCACCCTCGTTCCCCCAGAGTGCCCTCTCCATACAGACACACCTCCCTTTCCCTCCTTTCCTCTCTGTGCCGGAGATCGCCCTCCCCTCAGCCTCCCAGCTGAGCTGCTTGTAAGTCATTCCCGAGAAGGTGTCAAAGACCTAAATGTATTCTGCTCAAGCCATCCCAGATCACTTCACTTAATACCAACGAGGAGCGTTCACACGAGCAAGTCAGATAGATAGATTCCACAAATGAGGATCCTGTAGGAAGCCCTGTGTGATGAAAGAATTCTTGTGAACAGAGGGAGGGGTACCCAAATAAATATTGATAGGAGACTTAAATGTGTTGCTTTACATAGACTTTAAACCTGGTCTTTAATCATTTTTTGTAACAATGCCCCATTTGCTACACAGGAAAGAAGAAGCAGTCTATTTATTATCTCTATTCAAATGACTTAACACAATTCTTTGCAATTGCTGAGTGTTCAATAACATGCAATAATATTAACTATTCAATTTCCCTTCAGTGAGACGATTCTCAAGAGGGTACTTCTGACTTCTGAATGAAGTTAAAGAGGCTTCAGCATAAAATTTTATATAACTGGCAGTGCAACCACCTATGGTATTGCCATAGAATATTTGTAACTGGAAAAAGAGCACCCATTTGTTAAGCTAAGCCTTCCATGGGAGAAGGAGAATTCACTGGAGTACATGTTCAATATACATAATAGACACAATTTCTCAGGATTAAAAATGTGGACTCCTGAGCAGTAAATTTAAGCTTTCTGATTTGCTTTTCCTAGTTATCATTAGCAGTTATCTTAGACGTAGTTCAGGGACTGTGGTGTCCAAGTTTCCTGGTTACCAAGCATGGAAACTGAACAAGTGGAAGGCAGATAGCCCTGAATAACAATGTTTTAATGGTACCATCAACTCAAAATTCCTTAAAACAGTGATGACAAAAATCTGTGAAGAAATAGCAAGATAAGGTCATTACCAATTAATTTTCTTTCACTATACAAAAATCTAAATTAACAAAAGAGGTATCTTGTGTTATTAACATGTGGTAAGTAAAATATGCTCAGGTTTATGATTGCTGTTTTCATTAGTAATGCTTCTCTACAATCTGGCTTGTATTAAAAACAGAAAAAATGGTCGGTAGTACTTCATGCCTTGGGCTAATTTGTTTAAATTTGAAATACTGTACTGAACTAAAATTAAAACATATGCTCTGGACATATGTTATGTGCACATGAAGCATTTTATACATGAAATATTGCAGATAGATATTCTTCTCATAAGTAAATGAAGATGGTTTAAAAATGTATATCTCATTTCTTTCTAGGGATATGCAGGCTAAGCAAATGTGCCTTGTATCTGTGCTGTTTTAAAAACAGACTCATAGAGAAGCTCAAATCAAATATTTGATGCAAACCTTTGACACTCAATGAGATATGTCAGACTAGCTTCTAAGTATATTCTCTTATTGGCATGTCTTGAAAAAATTCCAAAGCCAGTGGCAAACATTAAATTTATATATATAGTAGTCCATTTTGCCTCCTAGCAAAAATAGAACTCGTTACATATTTATAAAGCACTACATCCATTCCTCCAAAATTCTAGCAAAGTAGTTTGATTCGTTGTTTTGCAGAAAGTGAAGACTGAGGGACCAAGAAGTTGGGAGGATTTGCCCAAAGTCACAGAATGGATTAAAAAAGAGAAGCAGAAAGAAAACAGAAAAGATCCCTGGCTGCTCCTCTTCCACAACAAATGAATCATTCTCTCCAGTGTTATTACTGAATTGTAACAGGGAGTCCTATATTCTCAATTTTCTTGCTTCCATAAGATTCCCTCATTGTCCAGTACTGCTTTGCTGCTTAATTAGCTCAATGGTAACCAGAGGCAGAAACCCTGTTCCTTGACCTCTAAAATCCTATCATGTTTAAACTGAAATAAGAAACAATTATTTTAAATGAGAGAGAACAAAAAAATCCAGGTTTCTTTCAGGAGGTAAAAGAACACTGTAGGTGGCAACTACTGAGCCCACACGTGCCTTACGTGGCTATAGGCTTCAGCTCTACGGTTGATTTTCCTTGTCCAGGAATAAAAAGTGATGCCTAAAAACAACAGGAATTCAAGAAGTCAAAATAAAATTATCAACCCACAGAATAGCTAACTTTCCACAAGATTTTATGATCTTTACACTGTAGATCAGTGTTCTCAGGGTGCCCAGGAGCCTTGTTTTCAGAGTAGTCTCCTTGGCCACCACACTACTTTGTTGAACTATGTTATCCTGCTAAACAATATATCCTCCCACAATACATCCACTGTTTTCTTTGGCTTGTGGACCTGAGGGAATCATTCCTTTTCCAAAATCCTAAATTATGGGGTCATGCACTAGTTATGGAGCAGAGCCAAGGGTCTAAATGCAGGGCAGCTAAAATGATGGTTTCTGAGAATATATCAATAAGATCTAACCCATTGCTTGATTCTTGACTTTCGGATGACTCCAGCCTATATTTAAATACAAAAAAGAAAAAGTTTCAAAGTGGAATAAGTATGTTTTTCATGGTCAGCCAGTCTTTAAAACTTGGCCTGTGCAGGGCTCCATCTCCACGCTGGGGTTGCTGGCTTTCTCTGCAACTGGCTGCTCCGGTACCTGGCAAAACTTCTCTGGCAGCATTTTGAGCTCCAGGCTATGACCCAGTACTAGGCATCTGTTCCTCTAGGCAGGCTTTGCTCCACTAAAGCCCTGGATGCCTACTGCTGTGTCCTTTCCTAAGGCAAGCACTGTCAGGGATTTTTAAAGGAGGCCCCACTCTGTCTTCCCCATCTCTGGCTGTTTTTCTCCC
The DNA here is from genome assembly GCF_963513975.1 of Fringilla coelebs. Classification (NCBI taxonomy): domain Eukaryota; kingdom Metazoa; phylum Chordata; class Aves; order Passeriformes; family Fringillidae; genus Fringilla; species Fringilla coelebs. The sequence continues at coordinate 33,261,086 of NC_140030.1, forward strand.
TCTCTTCTGGACCATGATAATTGGGACAGCTGGAAAATATGGAGAAATGTGTGCCTGATCACATGGCAGACAACTGCACACAGGAGAACATTCAATGTAAATACAGCTGATATTTCTTCTGGAAGTAACAAACACATCGGATGTTTCTGCAGATCACCTCCAGAATGTATTTTAGCTTTGAGCTCGTCCTAGGAAACTCTGAGCAGCAGTGTAAGGGCAACCACTGACAACCAGAGCTCCATATGTTCTATTCACATAGAAATGGGTATTTTATATTTTTAAATTCTTAATCAAGTCTTTGAAGCCAAAAATCTTCTCTGTAAATTGATGGGAAGTATGTTATTTTTGGCCTGAGCTTGCATTAACTCAAAAGTTGGGCAGAAAATTGTTCTATTCTTTTTTTTTGTTGTTTCACTATTCAAATTAACAGATGCATTTCCTATCATTTGGTACTTTTTCTGTCAATAACACACAAATCCCATGGAAACATGCCAAAGATTTTCTTAGCAACCAAGCCTCTTGCCTGATACACACGATTAACTACAACAGTCTGTTAAAAGCTTAAAATAAACCTGTCTTTTTTTATTTAGAATTTCATATAGTGAAAGGAGATTCATTGGTAAGGAATTTAGCACAGTTTCAGGAGAATTTATTTATTTTTATGGAGGCTGAATACTCAAGAGGTGACATGATAAAAGCAGGTGTTGCCGTAGAGGCAAATCTGCTGGGATCAACCCAATGACTGAGTTCAGGTAAATTAAAAGCACTCTCACCAATTGATGGTATGGGCCCCCCATGATTAAAATGTAAATTGATTCATGTCTTGTAAGTGTATAAGACTGCTGCAGGAAGCATCCTTCTCCATCAAGAAGTAGCAAATTGCATTATGAAAGATGGAATTCTGACAAGCTGTTACTTGCTCCAAGAGGGTAACCATTTTGGAGAAGAGTTTGTGGATTCTGGGCACTGCTTCCTTTGTCTCTGGAAGGTGCAAACTAATCACATTTTCAGAAAACAGAAGTTTTAATTTTTATATCTTCACATTTGGTTAAAGTAAAATAGAACAAAATATCACAAGTTCTATCTATTTATAGAGATTTTTCTAATCTTTGCTTAGAATAATCTCAATTTTCTTCACAGTCTTTGAGTTAGACCCAGAATGCAGGCTGATGGTGTATGAAAAAAAATTATTTTTAGAAGCAGTGTACGTAACTGCTATGAAAAGAAATAAACCAACAGTATCTGAGGTAAAAACTGTCTCCTGAACTAACCTTCTTAGAGGTTTGTGTGGCATGCTTTTATCACAAGATAACCATCCATTTATGTTGTGGCATCAAAAAACGTACAGACCTTTAGGTCTCTCTGTAGGTGCTAGATGGAGCTAGTATTTAAATATCCTAACTTTCCAACAATCCTGAAAGTGCCCTGAACACAAATTATTCAGGCACTGAGAAGAAACCACTGGCAAGCAGGAGAATCATAAACAAAGGAGTGAGAAAACACAGCATTAAGCCTTATCAGCTGAAGACTTTAAGTAGCCCTTTACTCAGGTCTTTTAAATAGTTTATGGACAATGGCAGCTTTAGTGATCTCACAGGAAGAATGCCTTCTCCAGTAAACCTGTTTGTTGAAATTTAATGATATGCCTCCAGGTACAATTCTCCTGATTTGTGCCTGCAGTTGGCCAGTGCAGTACATCACAACAACTCTTCCCTTCACAAGTGACCCACAAGATGTAATGCAAACAGCTGCAGTGTAGCAATGTGGAGTGACCTCAATGGCTGTGCTAAAGCTTACAGCAATTTAGACATTCTTAAAGATCTGCAAAGCTGTGCAAACCAGTAAAGGAAAAAAAAAAGAAAATAATAATTCTTGGTTTAGCGTGTTTTATAGCAAAAAAGTTACAGGAAAAGTAGATATTGCATGTAACTTGGAAGTCTTGGAAGACAAGGAACACTTCAGTCACCTGGAGCTGAGTGGCTTGAACTGTGCTCCACTGCAGTCATTAGGGGTCTGTGAAATTGTACCAGTGCTAAATGTCAGCATGGAGAATTATATTTGCCTGTCTTATTGCATGGTAATAAAATGCAATGGCCAGTTCCAGCCATCTCTGTTATTCCCTTCTGCCGCCAGGGGATGGGAAAAGGGCTTCCACAGCCATTTTGACAAACATGCTGGCATGCCTCAGTGCACTGTGCTTCTGCCTGATGACATTACTAATATCTGTACCTCTGCCACAGAGGTTCAAAATGACCTTGAAATAACAGAGTCTTTTTTGTACAGATTTGGTCTATGTATAAATTTCTGAACTCGTATTGTAGAAAATAGTCTCTTAGATAAGGAATGTATTTTCAGCTCCCAGTCTCACAAAATACAGATGGCTGTGATTTCTTACAGATCTGCTAATACATAGGGAAAACATTTCTGCAGGAATTGAGAGAAGAAAAGTCTAACTTTTAAATCTATATGATATTTACTGGTTGTCTGAAATAAGACTAGTTTTCTGCAGTAAAATCTTTTTGAGGTAGAAAAAGAAGATAATTCAAATTGAGTCATGCCCCTCCTGGAGCCAACAGCTTTTAAGGTCGGGGAAAAAGTCTCTTCTTTTATGCAGAAAGCAGAAGTTCAGTCCTCATTAATTTCAATTAGAAGTTGATGAAGTTCTTTGTTTTATTACACTGTCATTTGCACTACATTTTCAAATTGCATCAAGACATTAAATATTCTCACCGACAGTAACTGCTCACAGGGGATTTTAAGCAGTGCAAGACACGTAATGAAACTCAACTCATTATTATTAATATTATTGTTATTATTAATTATTTGTATTGTTTTATTGCATAGAAGTTGTAGTCATGGATAATGATCTCATTGCATGATGCACAAAGCCAGAACAAAAAGGCCATTAATCTTCACAAAGCAGAGATCGTTGGTGGCATGGCTTGGGTAAAGCCTGACTTTGAATTTTCACCTTTCCAAAACTTAGGCAATGCTGTTTGACCAGTCAGCTGGGCTCTCCAGTAGGTGTTCAAACTGACCTTGCAACATCTGTGTGGGATCAGTGCACTTGGAGCAGCCATTCCCACCCAGCTGGCTGAGGGGGTCCCATCACGCACAGCTCACAGCAGTGTCACTCCCCAGGTGCTCCTCTGCCCGTGATCTCACAGCCTCCCTGCCCCTGAAGAGCAGTGAGCATCTCCCAGCTTTGCCTGGTCCATGCCACTGCCTTGCACAGTGTTTGGAAGGGGTAAGAAAGCACCAAGGTATCTGGTTGTCTGTAATGGCCTTAGGAAGAAAGGGCAGTCACATCTGGCACCTGCTTGTAGCTTCTCTACCAGCTGGTGGATAGTGAAACTGCATCTCCTAGAAGAGTAAAGCCACCAATAAATGTATTTAATACATATGACATTTGGCATGTAAACATCTATATTTATGAAAGTCACAGAAAGAGCCTGAAGATGAGAGGTGTGACTTAAAGCATATCCCTGGTTCCAGGGCCCTTAATGACAGCAGCATGGGATGACCAGCACAATCTTCTCCCCACAAAGAAAGGAGCCTAGGGGAGGGCTGAGATCTGTGTTAGTCACTCTGGGAGCTGATAATTATTCAAGAGCTGCCAGCAGGACAGGATTGAACAGAGGAGAGAGGCACAGAAGTTAAACCCCCTCTATCACCTGCATATAAATATTTGCTGTATAAGGGAACAGCCAGCACTTACACAAGGAGAGAAAAGAAGCAGAAGAGGAGTTCCATTGGGGCATCCCAGAAAGAGAAGTGGGTGAAGAAGACAGCCTAAAATTATGTTAAGGCTCTTGTGGAACAGATGGAGAGGCAGTTAGGAATAGGTCTGGAAGGTGGGAGAGAACAAGAAAAGTATCTCTTTCTCTCTCTCTCGCTCTCTCTCTAGAAGGAAGTATTTGCTCTGCAAAAAGAGTTGTTTGGGTCCTGCTGAATCAGCTTTCAGGTATTTGTGCCTGACTCAAATATACAATTCTTCCTTTTCCCACTGGATCTGCAAGGGTGCTGGTTTGTCCTTGTCACTTATGGACTGGCTCCACCAATAGGGGACAGTCCCAATGGTTACTGCTCTTAAGACAAATTCTACATAGAATGGGGTCAGGGAAGAACAAAGCAGTGTGAAAAATTCAACTCATTTCAGTACAGAGGATATACCCCTAGGCTATATCTAGATAGCATACTTCTTAAAGGAGAGGGGAAAAAATACCATGCAGAAAACAGTCGCCAAAACCATAGTACCTTCTTGTCAGCCACCCACCACCCAAAAGAGAATACCTCCCAGGAGTCATTTTAACAAGTAGTGTCTGTGCATGAAAAGATGCTCATACTTCTGTTAGAAACACTGACTGACAGCTCCAAAATTTCTGGTTTCCAAAGGCTATCAATAACTCTGAACACTGGGTGACCTGGAACACCTGAAGCCTTCCAAGCCCCAGAATTAAAGAAGAGCCTCAGTGAAGGACCTCAGAAAAGATTTGGCATTCTGTAAATATTCCCTGTTAATAAAATCAGAAATTAGGCAGTTAGCTAAGATATCTCAAAAGAATTTCTGAAAGTGGAAACTCCAGATTTGCTGGGGGATTGATGTAGGAAGATTACGAGTTTATTCAACCCTCACTACCACAAAACCAAAGCTGTCCTTGTGTCCTTTTGGGTAACAGAGAACTGAAGCCAAATAGTAACATTGAAAGGACTTGCCCTGGTGTGGGTGGATATATAATAGCTAATTTGTATTTGGGATGATAACTTCCTAGACTTTTTTATGCAAAGTTTTTAATCTCAGACAACAAGAAAGGAGAGGGGGGAAAAAGAATGAGGAAAAAAAAGGCAAAGGGGTTTATCCTAACCTGCAGCACCCAGGCCATTTTGGACTCAGAAGACTCAAAAGCAGAGTAATTTCAAGAGCGGATGAAGAATCATGTTGAACTTGAGGAATTACATATAGAAATACTGCTTAATTAATGAAGAATCACAACAGAGAAAATATGACATCACTTGAACACCCTGTCAATCCAAGCAAAGTGTTTGCATTTTCTCCTTGTCCATTAAAAAAATCATGCTATGTAAGAGGATGCGAGAAGTAGTCTTGTGTGTTTCAGAGTGTAATTAGGCCAGAAAAAATCCACCAACATTCTAAGGATGATAATACATAAAGTGGAATTTCAGAAGTATAAAATTTACCTCTAAAATTCCATCTTCAGTAGTAAAATGGAGACAGAAGGCAGAAAGAGGCTTCAAATGGTCTCTGCAAAGGTGCCAGCCATGGAGCTGTAAGGGGCACAGGGGTGAGCAGTTCAGCTTTGTCTTTCAAAAGGAGCATTCTGATCTCCTTGACAGAACACCTGTGTGCCACAGCAGACTCACCCCATCGTCCTCCACTGCCTGTTCCTTTCTTTCTCTGTTCTTTCCTTGTGGAGGTTAAGTGCTGCCTGCCTGGGGGACTCCTCTGCAGGAGAGCTTCCTGCTGCAGGGCCAGATGCAGTGCACAGAGGCAGGAAGGGACACAGCTCAGCAATTCCCCCAAAGGCAGAGCTGCAGTCCGGGCAGGCAGATAAACCAGACTCTCAGCACTGCTCTGAGCATGAACTGTACTCCAAGTGTGTTGATTAGGAACATCAGGTCATGAATTTTCCGTGTAGTGTTTTGGTTGTTTTTTTCTGGAATGTGTCTGCTATGAAACATTTTTCCCCCCCAAATATTCTGCTACTACTAACTATGGCAAAGACTCCTCTGGCAATATTCAATAACTTTTGGGGTGCAGGCACTGCTCACTCTGATCCTTCTTCTTCTCCCACTCTAGCAAATTGTCCTCAGCTATCCAGGCTGTTCCACTTTGTATAAATGACATATCTACCAACCAGAGAAAGAATCTCTTCTGTACTTGACTTAGAGGTGATGGATTCAGGTCAAAGCCCTGCCCAATGGGGACTTTTAATGCAAAGGTTACACAGAGCTCGTAGACCTGACCCAGGAAGTAGGAGAGATGTGCACCTTGCAAAGCCAGGCACGGCAGCATAGAGCATTTCAAAGCCCCATGTGCAGGTGACTGAGTCAAGCACTGGATCAACACAATTTGTCTGACTTGGCACAGGGCACCTGCTTCAGAGGGAGTTGAACTGGCTCCATTGATAGCCACCAGCTGAAGAAGCTCAGATGTCTGATATGCTTCTACAACCTACAGTCAGATTCCTAAATTTAGGTTCCTTAACCTATACCTACTTCTCCTCAGAGCTGCCCTGTGGGCCTGGGAGGACAGGCCAAATTCGTGCCCTGGGTGAGGGTGGCAGAGTCTGCATACATGTGCTGTACCCCAAACCACCTCCAGCTCTCTCAACCTGTCTGGAAAAATATTTGTTCCAGAATAGGAGAGGAGAGCTTTTGAAATTTGAAATAATTTTGCAGCAAGGGGAAACTGTCTTCTACCCATGTCTAGCTCTCAGCTTCTCAGGTGTCTGAGACATTTCTGTGTGAAAGGGAAACCTCACTATGGTTTGATGAGAAAAGCAATGAGATCCCACCCACTTCTTCAGATGAACAAATCTGGGGTCTTGCCAGAACTAGCCAAGGTAAGTCTGAAGAGAGCAAACCAACCTTCCTAGTCTGTAAATAGCTACAGAAGATGCTGAGAACAGAGACAAGAGCAGCAGTCACCTGAAATTAATGAAGAAAGAAGAGTGTGTCACAGTGGAGAAGCATCAGTGTAAAAGCACAGCAGCAATGATTGTACCCAGAAGATGAAGAGAAGCAATTCTCTCATCACTAAAGGACGCTCCCTGGAAATAGATGGGCTCAGTATACAAATACATATTGCTCTTTCTTTTCTGGATGATTCATTCATGTTTTTGCATCTGATTTTAGAAAAACACTTTGATAGTCTTATCCTGTCCCAAACTGAAAAGAAGGCAATAGGAAATATGCTGGTTTATGCCAACAGCAACTGTATATTGAGGTATATTTTTTGCATTTAAAAGAGAAGCAAGAAGACAAAAAAATGTAGCTACAGAATGAATCATAGAATGATATAATGGTCTGGGTTGGGAGGGACCTCAAAGATCATCTGGTTCCAACCTCCTTGTCATGGGCAGGGGCACCTCCCACTAGACCAGGCTGCTCCAAATCCTCTCCAGCCTGGCCTTGCCTTGAACACTTCCAGGGATGGGGCATTCACAGCTTCACCAGGCAACCTGTGCCAGGACACCACCACCCTCACAGTCAAGAATTTCTTTCTAGCATCTAATCTTAATCTCTTCTCTTTCAGTTTAAATTTTTTCCCACTTGTCCTATCACTAACTGCCTGTGTAAAAAGTCACTCAGTCTTTTTTATAAGCCCCCTTTAGCTCCTGGCAGGCTGCTAAAAGGTGTCCCTGAAACCTCTTTTCAAGGCCAAACAGTCCCAGCTCTCTCAGCCTGTCTAGGTAGAAGTTCCAGCCCTTTGAGCATCTTTGTGGCCCTTCTATGAACCTGCTCTAACAGGTCCATGTCTGTCTTGTGCTGAGGACTTCAGACCTGGATGCAGCACTCCAGGCAGGATGTCAAAAGCAGAGGGGGAGAATCACCTCCCTTGACCTGCTGGCCATCCCTCTTTTGATGCAGCCAGGATGTGGTTGGCTTTTTGGGTTGCAAGTCCACACTGTTGGCTTTTGTCCTGTTTTTCATTAATGAGAACCACTTAATCTTTCTCCACAGGGCTGCTCTCAATGTGTTTTTGTATGGGTAAAGGCATTGAAAGGATTACCAAATTAACCATTCTTCTGTCAGCCTAATATCAGTTCTAGCAAATTTAAAAGAAGGATATATATGGGATTTCATTATTAAACAAATTACAAGAGAGGCATACAATCAATATCAGTGAGAAAATAAGAGAACAAACTCTCTTTCCAAAGCAACTCAATATCCTTTTAGTAGTCATGTCACAGATTTGGTAGATAAATGTCTAAATGCCAATCAAATATATCAAACACTTGTATATATATATAGGAAATTTTGATTGTTGTAGATTACATCTTTGCTGAGTCATCACTAAGGTAGTAGATGATAAAAGCAGTCAGCTGACTGATCTCAAAGATAAGCATTCCTGGAAAATCCTTACTAAGGAAGCATATTTTTAGTGCATTGCCCTGGGTCTTCCCATTATTTAACTCGTACCAGTGAAGTGGGAGCATATATAATACTGTTGATAAAGTTTGTACATAAAACAAAACCAGGAGGATTGTTAAACAAAAAAACCAAGCAAACAAATAAACAAAAAAGGGACTGGTGTTCCCTCTAGCAGGTGCAATAAACTGAGCACAAACAAGCAAACAGAATTAATTTACAGTGAAACCAAACAGTTAAATACTTGGAAAAAGAACATTTGTGCTTATGGGAGCAGAGATTGCATCCTGGGAAAAGGAAAAGAAGTTGAGGAGCCACACTATATGGTGAGCTAATCCTGAAGCTTTGGTGCAAAGTGATGGCTTAAAAGATTAACACTGTCTTTAAATGTGTAAGGCATGACACACTGAGTAGCAGCAAGAGCTTTTATGCCTTTTGTATTTAAGCCAAATAGTTGCTTAAATAATAACATTCCTGTCCTCAACAGAAACAATGGGAAATTGTCATCACAACTGTCCTTTGTCTTCGTGTTTGCTAGGTATGAAAGGCAGTTAGCCCACAAAGTTGAAAATTACAATTACAGTTGAAAATCAGTTAACAGCAGTAAGTTGGATGACAAATTTAATTATATTTGAATAACTGTCACAGAATTTAAATGTGGCTGCAGCCACATTTTCATTAGTGTTTTGAGCAAAATACTCAATATTACAATAACTGATAAGAAATCAATAATACCTAATAATTATTCACTATTAAAAAATGAAGCACAGATCACATGCCTGGGTCTTAGCTCCCTTAGTTTTGAAGATGGTCACATCCATGTATTAAATTCAACTCAATATTTAATAATGATTCTAACAGACACCTGCTCCAATTTACCTCTGCCTGAGAAGCTCATAGGGAAAGGACTTTATACAAATTTGGAGAGTATATGGACAGTAAAGGGGATACAGAGCCGTGTTTCCAGAGGAGATAAGAGGAAGCTGACTTATTTAGCATCACAAAGCAAAGCAAGAGTAGCTTCTTTCAGAAATACCTTAGAGTCAGTGGGAAAACAGAAGAGTACCATTTAAGTAATTTTGAAAATCAGAGGCTTTCTTGTCCCTGAAGCTGTGGGAATAGCTTTCTAGAAGGAAGCACAAGCAACCCAGGCAACTCAGCCTTAAGACTGAGATAATTCAGCTTAAGATAAGGATGAGATGCCATGTTCCTTTGTCTCTCTGCAGGACTGGGTTTTATGATGAAGAGGTGCCTTCTGCTTCTCTGCTGTTACACTGAAACAGAGGCCTTGGTGTTGGTCATCTAAACCTTGCATGAAAGTTATAAAAGACCATAAAATGCAGTAAAAAGAAAATCTTTAGAAAAATGTGAAAGATGCAAGTCTCTTGCTGTATTAATTACAGCCTCCACTTAAATAAAGAAAATTGGACTTTTGAATTTGGACTTTTCAGGGAGTAAACCAATTGTGTTTTGGACAAGTAAGTCTAGCTTCAAATCCAAGCAGAACCCATCATAGACATAGTGACAGAGGAACGATTTCATAATTTTGGCATCAGTAGCTGCCGACCATCCAGGCACAGCACTGACAGTAACTGACCTTCAGAAGAGGAAGATCAGGAGAACACACCTTTTGTAGAAAACCTGTCTCAGGCTGAGGCAGGTGAAGTGCTGCTCTCTTTGGGACGAGCCTCCACAAAGATGAGAGCCAAGAGTGTACTTGTGAGAAGAGAAGCATCCTCCTGTGCTGCTATAAACCTCTCTCTCAGCTGCTATGTGAACTCACTTGAGGACTAGGATTACCTATGCAATTTGTGGTAGAAAGGTGAATTTGGAGCCTACAAGGTATCCAGGGTGCCAGGTATTTTTCTTTTTTATGCTATAGCTGTGGCAGGGAGCTGCTTAGAAAGTGCAAGAACCAACACCAGGCTGAGGTTTGGTTTGTGTCTGTGGCCACCTGCTTTGCTAGTTCTGTTTTTTGACAGCTGGGAACCAGATCATCCCATGAAGGATCGCTATGAGCAGCAAGCTAATGAGATAAACACAAGATATCACATACCTCACCCATGTTCCACCCACCCACACACTGCTGCAGCCCTCTGGGCCCTTCTCACTCAAGGGTGCTCCACACTTGGTGGCCTCAGGAGTGTTTCAGGACCTGCTGCCCACTGCTTTCCCTGCAGATCAGGTGCCTGAGTGCTCTTTGAGAGTCAAGTGTTTTATAAATGGTTTTGAAACAGAGCAGGTGAAACATCTGAGATCACCAGGTAGCTGATTTCATTTCAATCTGGATTGTACAAACTGGAATGCTTTCAACTCTGAGGTGTCTCAGACCATTGAACTGTGAAAGGAGGAAGATTACAGAAAGGGTTACAACTACTTCTAAGTTAACTGGTAATACTTTGAGACACACCACTGTTCTCACCTTTATGAAGAGAGAGGAATAAATGTACAAAGAACCTGTGATTTCAGAGAGGCTGCCACCAACCCCACTGGCTCCCATATGAGCCAAGGTTAAAATATGCCTCTTGTAGTCTGAAACTGGACAAAGTGGGTGTAGTAACTGCATGGCTTCCTTAAGGTACCTGGGAGCCAGGAGCTGTGGAAGAGTCAGATTCTGTGTATTTGTTCTCCTTCTGTAAGGTGGAGATACCAATAATATATATTTATTTAATTGGATACATCCTCTATTACTTAGGAAGAGCATAGGGTTCAGTGTAATGGAGTATCCCAGCCCGAAACTCGTGGTCATCTTGATGGGGACTTGAAGAAACCTTTCTCTAAGGAAATCCAAAATCATGAATTGTCACCTTCTGTCATGAAATTGAAAATATTTTTCTAAAAAAGGCACAAGATGAAATATGCACTTGGAAACTTTTATTATTTAATAATATATTTTTATCTCTTAAATGTGCTTTCTTTTCTTTTTCTTTGAGGTCTCCAACTTCTGTCTTTCAAGGCTTGCTCCACAACCATAGGAAAAAAACCCACTCTGTTTATTTTTAAATCAAAGCTAAAAATCTCATGGGATTTTGCAGACCCAGCAGCCCTGAAATGAAATGCAATTCCCTAAGGTTTAGGATCACAGAGATGTAAACATGCCTGCCATCAATGACTACATAAATAAACTAGAAGCTTGGTGGAACTAGATTTTTCTTCCAACTTGGGTCTGCTGATTAAAAAAAAAAAAAAAAAGACAGTTTGTAATATTTCAGAAAAGATTTGATGTTTTCAGTGTGTTGCAAGAGTGAGGTTGAAAAGCTTTTGGGGCCATGGGCACCTCTCAAGCCAATGAAGAAGACAACGTTACAAGCACGATCAAAAACCCAGCTCAGATGCTGCAAACACTGAACAGTCCTCAGTCATCTGCAATATTTGAGAAAGGCTCAGGCAGCCCTGCAGTTAATTAACTGCATAAATAGAAAATATAAACCCATGAATGGGGACCATGTTGATGCAATTGCGCTGAAGAGGATATAAGCAATAATAAGGAGTGAGAGACCAGGTAAGCATCTCAATGACTACTTTGTTGGATGTTCTTCATGAAATTACAATAATTGTCTGGAAAAATGAGTTCCATCCTTTTGAGTGTTCAATTCTAAAATTAAATCTCATTTTTTGTTGCAGAGCAGACATTTATTTTCACAATTATCCTGCTTACATCACTGTGGACTTCCCTTGAACCATGCATTGCCTGAAGCTGTGAGGCTGCAATGGGCCCTTTCTATACCTCCCTGATATCCATACTTCTTCATGAAAGACAAGAAACAGAAATGTAGATTAAAAAATCTAAAAGCAACTTCCTTCATTCTAGAAAGGAACTCATGTCACAGACAACCTCCTCAAGCTGTGTTCATTTGGTACCACTTTATGGAGTAAGATGGCCATGCAGCCATGTCCTGCCCACCTTGGGGACAGCAGACAAAGAAGTTGAGTACAGGAGAGAGGAAGGTGAAATGAAACATCTGTCTGCAGAAACATCCTGTCTGCTGTAAAACAATTGTAGGGAAGGAGAATCCACTACATCTCTGCAGATCCAGTCACACAGATGTGACAGGAGAACCTGCATCTCCCAGACCACACAGTAGAAGGGAAGCCTCACTTTTGTGCTGGCCTCTATGTTTTGAAGCTGAGCCTTCCAGTCCTCTTAATGGCCTTTATGAGAAGACACAGTTCAGCATCCTGGAGTGTATGTTCCTTCCAGCATTTTGCTTGGAGGCTGAGAAAATGATCACAGCCAAGGCCTCACAAGTCTATTACAAGGTGAATTTTATATCAATTATTTGTAGATAATGTGCAGTAGCCTAGAGCATCCAAAATATTTAGAGCAAAAAAAATGCTGAAACGTATCTCAGAGGGGTAACAAGCCTCGTTAACAGCAAGCACAAACTTCAACGTAGGCTTCAGGGAAGTCAATGGTGCCCTCTAAAGGGAACTGGTGTGATACACAGGAAAGCTTCACAGCTGTGGGACCCGCTGCTCATACAGCCATGGAACAACCCAGCAGCAGCCTACGTGCAATAACTTAAATAATCTGCAAGATGATAAAATGTAGAGTCATTAATAGCTCCTCTGAACTTGGGAACTAACCTTGTGGAAAGCTTTTTTCAAACTTTTATTGCTTATGGTGAGAAGGCATCCTTGTCCCAAGCAACATAAATGTTGGGACCAAGGCCTCAGATCATGGCTAAGGAAAGAAAGGTACATCAAACTACCAGGACAGTCTGCACAAGTGAAAGCAGACCATGATATATTTAATCAAACTTTAATCTGAGCTAAATAATTCTTGCACTGAGAGATTGTGGAGCCTTCCTTGAGAACCATTTGGATGCAATCCTGCGCAATGTGGTGTAGGATGACCCGGCCTGAGCAGGGAGGTTGGATCAAGTGACCCACTGGGCTGCCTTCCAGCCTTGCCCCTTGTGTGAGTGTGTGATAACACAGCACAGCAGCAGGTACACAGACAGTGATTACAAGAGTTACTCAGGAATGAATCATGTGGGTGAACAAGCACCAGAGAGCAACCAGAGCACTGTAAGCAGTGCTTCGTCTCAGCCTTAGCCATCAGGAGCCCGCAATTACTTTGTGATTCACTTATAAAACTCAACATGTTCCCTTCCAAGAAGTATGAAGTACCTTGAACAGCAACACACACTTTGTCTCAATCTTCCAGTTGAGCTCTGGCTGATTGCACCATCATTTGGCCAAATCAGGAGAAGAGCTATTGATCTCCAATGTGCTGATGTGCAGACCTTATACATGGGTATACATTATTCCAGGACAAGAGTCTGCTTCCCCAGGAAGATTAATCTTGTGTTGAATTCAAGAGGCGCTGCAATGCTTTGCTGCTAAGAAAGTCAGGACAATTATTCCCAGGTTTAGTGATTGCCACTCATTAAAATCAGGATTTACTTGATTACATTTTGGAGAAACTCTAGACCCTGAGTGTAATTTATAACTGATGAGAAGATAAAAATATTAATATTGCTTAAAATTAAGTATTTCCAGTGAGTCTTGTAAATGTTGATCATGCTCAATCTTTAACCATACTTTTCTCCCCACTGGATTGCAGGTGTAGTATCAGGAGGAAGCTGTGATTTATCAGATAAGGTGAAGCGACATCCTTTGCTCACAAATGTTACTTACATGTGCTGGCATTTGTGGTGTAGTCACTAGAAACAAGCAAAATATCAGAGAGCCATGATTTTCAGAAGACCTTAGAATAATCCTGGGAATGTTTCCATTTTAGATTTATGCTTTTCTGAAAAAAAAAATAAAATTGCACACAACTCATTCCAGAACTCCACTATACCTGAGACTTGGATAGAGGATGCCCATACACAAACAAAACTGGGGACAGTTCCTTATAATGCATGACAATGTGGAAATTCCCAGTCTAACTTCCACCACTGGCCACTATGACTTGGAGAAGGCCCCTTTCATCTCATTTCCTCAGGGTTTTCACATGGGTGGCATGAGACCTGTAGGTTTAGAGAGCATGCTGAGTCAAAAACGTCTCTGAAACCCAGGTGCTGCTGTTGTAACTGTACATGATGGGTTATGTGACGAGGAAAACCATGTACCAGTCAAACGAATGCTTACATGTTAAACAAAGATCATTCCCCAAGGCTCAGGTGCTTGGTTCACACAGGCAGTTTAAGATGTTTCAGCCAAGAATTCAAAGCCAGAGTAAGCTTTACAGCAAGAGGAAGGTCAGGTGTGGGAGTTCAGTGTGTGCCCTTTGCCAATCTGAACACGATTTTTTCATGCTGAGTACTAGTAATTAAGTGATCTCTAGTGAATAACAGCACCTGTGTTATCCATCCTTGCTACCATGAGAATTATTAAGCAGCAAACTGTGAAGCTCACAGCTCGTTAGAAGCTCTGCACAACACAGCAGCACACAGCCCGAGTCCCATGACTCCCAATATATCACAGCACAGAGAACAGCAGTGGAGACAAGAAGACTGCAAAAAGGAAAAACGACTGGGAAGGCTGGGATGTGGGAGCAGCAGGAGGATTGGCAGAAGGGCTGTCAGAGGCACTCAGATTAGCAGGTCATCAAGATCCTAGCACAGCAATGTGCAGCTTTTTTGGTTACTTGGAACAGCAGGGGTGATCTATACCTAGACTAAAACAGACATGCCATTGAGGGAGGATGTTGGGAAGAACAGCACTTGGCAGTTTCAAGAAGGCAAGAAAGGACGGTGAGGAAATCCTAATGACTTGCAGAGGTGGGATAAGATGGGCAGCTCCTAAAGGACACAAATGGCACTTCCAAAGCTAGCCACTCTCCCCAATTAAAAGAATGAACAGAAGATTGAGGAGAACTTCTGAGCAGGCATGCCTTGTACTCTGGGTAGTATCTGTATCTTGGTACCTGCTCGCTGGACAGACTGCTCCAGCACCTGCATCTTAGTGCTCGTGTGTGGGCAACTCAGTTCCAAAACATGATCACATCTCTTTCCAGCATCTGTCCTATCCTCTTGCAACACTACTTCCACCCACAGGTGAGAGGGGACACAGCACAACACAGCTGATACCGTGGGAGAGGAGACAAAGGGTGCGTAGGGAGAGGATAACTGTCATGCCTCGGGGATGAAAAGCAGAAGTCAGTTCAGACAGAAGGAAGGAATGATGGTCCATCAGAGGAAAGACACGGTGGAAGCAGCAAAAAGAGTTTATGGAAGTCTGAAGGAAAGTGCAGAAAGAGAGTTGTGGGACAAAAGAGACAGAGGATTCACAGAAATGATGGCAAGATGCTCTAATGTTGGAACAATAAGTTTCAGGAAATAGGAAATGGAGGTAAAAAGAAGGCATTGCAAAGATAAGCATGTAGGAAGCAGCTACTGGTGAGAGATTTGAGTCAGGGTTTGCATCCTGAATACAATACTCCCATATTCAGGAACAGTCGGGCACACAGGAGGTGTTCCGAGACAACTTTGTGCAAGTGGAAAAAGCAGCTTTGTGCAATGCATTTCCACTGGAAGGGAGCATTAATACCAGAGGAACGTGGAAAGGATGACAGAATCATAGAACAGTTTTGGTTGGGACAGTGGCAGGTCATCTGGTCCAACCCCCTGCTCAGAGTGGGGAAAGAAAATAATACATAGGAGATTAAAATTTCCTTGCACCTTCACACGTATAAAGTGAAGCTATAGCTATAAGTCCAAAAATGCATATCGAAAGTCAAATCTTCCCTTGGTTCTCTAGGCTGATGTTCCCCTCTGGAAGCACTGCTCATTTTACAGATTACTGGAATTGCTACTATAGCTGCTCTGCATTCTTTGCTGTGAAACAGAGAGGGTTTTATTGCATATCAAAAGGAGGAAATGGACACACATGAAAATCAACCTGTAGCTTGCTCTAAACACACATGCACATCCAATGCACAGTTGATGCCAGAACAAAACAAAGATAGGAAAAATGTTTCTCATGCAAACTGGCTTGGTGGTTAATCAAGTGAATCGTACCTTTTAGAGAGGTATCCTAGCAACTCCCCAGCAGCCACGAGTCCCGGCTGACAGCGCACACTGATGCAATTGTTCTCCTCCTGCAGACATCAAAACTTTGCAGCTAATCAAAGAGATAATTCGAAACAGGAGACCACGTTAAATTTGATCCAACAAAAGGGAATTTTATAAATGAGCAATGTCACCCGGGGCATCTCTTATGCTTAAAGTTGTCATCTTGGAACAAGAGTGGGTCAGGCTCAGCAAAGCTGTGCAATGCTGGGAACAAAACCTCCCTTCCTGGAACCATGACTCTCCTGAAGGCACTTGTGCCTGCCACATTGGTTTGTGCTGGTCTCTGCTTCAGAGCACTATGCAGAATTTATTACTATTCTCTTGAATAGCAAAGGCTCACCCAAAGCACTTTGTAGAGCACAAGTATCAGTGAAAGCCCTGCTGATGCTCCTGTAGCCCCCTCTCCCAAAATCAAATTCGTACTCCTAACATGCCAGATTAGATATTCTGTCCCACCTCCTGACAGTGCAAATAGGCTCAGGCCTGGCTGGATAAGACTTCCTGTCTCAGGACTAGCAATGAACTTGATTCTACCAAGTAGCCTAAGCTCATCCTCTCTTAAGTGTCCTCGTTTTGGAAGCATCAGATTTGCAATTCACCTCTTTAGGCAGGAGTGAGACAGAAGAAGCAAAATCACAAACATAGGATCCCATAAGGTTATAGAAAATCACTTTCCCCCCTGCTCCCACTTTTTAGGTAGCCCAATATTCCACAGATCTGGGAAAAATAGTCAAGATGTTTAAGCATTTCCCACTTCCCTTTTCTTACCTCAGCTGAGAGGCTTCAGTTCAGAGTTGTGAAGGGTCTCCTCCAGTGGTTTACTTTTCTTCTGGATTCCAGAACATCTATTATACTCCCCCTAACACACTCACCCGTTCATCTCCTCTTTCAAAGAGAAAGATATTTCTTCTTAAAACTTCCTGTTTTCTCTGTCAGGTGAGTCCTGACACCTGACCACTCTCATCAGATGCTCCTCAGATACTTCTGTTTGATGACCACTCTTTTGGGGATCAGAACTGTAAGATCATTTTTTCCAGGATAGTAATAATGAACCTGAATATTGCACTAAAACTGTTAATAAAAATTTAATGATCCTTCCTTGTTGGAATGGAGGAATTCCTTCCATCACCTTTGATGGTTCAGAAAGAAAGCAAGAACAGATGTAATAGCCATATGGTCTAAACATCAAACAGAACATACAACTGGACAAAAACATCAACTCATACACAAATCGTCATCAAAACTGCTGTGACCTACTTTTTACTGCAAAAGCTGGATTTTTTTTGCAGTCAATCAAGTGCTGTTAAGACACTGCCACCACTAAAAAGCACTAGAACATGCAGACTGTCCAGCTACAGCAGCTGAGACCAGGGGTCCAGAGGACTACAGGGGATCAATGTGCCCATTTGTAAGGTCTACAGAGCCTTTTAAGACCTTGCAAATGTTTCTTCTATGAGTAGAAAACTGTTACTCTACAGCAGAAATGCTGCTTACAGATGTTACAAGGACACAAACATTTCCTCCCACAATCAGAAGATTACCTCTGCTTTCACACATTTTATCTGTAATGGTATTTTTGCCAGTAGCTCTAAAACTAGAAAGTGCAGCAAGAGAAAAGAATAAACTGTAGAGATGGACAGCCATGAAAGGAAAAGAGAAATTATACCTGTGACACTGTTTCCAGCAGATCAATTTATTTTCACCTTCCTAACGCCGATATACCTTTTATTTTTGGTGTGAGTCACCACAGTATTTGCTTTAGGAAGAGGCTGGTAACAGGATGTGAATATTTGTGAGCTTAAGAAGGGGCTGAAAATAAAAAACAGCTTAGAAACTATGCATTTGTAATTGAAATGGCAGGGCACATCAGTTCAGCACAATAGCTGGAATTTGCCAGTTGTTAATGAGCTGACTTCCAAAGAAACAAAACCAATAGTCCCCTCCTTAATACCTGCAGCAGATACATTATTATTTTATGCCTTATAATCCTCAACCACAGGAAATAAAAATAAACAATCCACCCAATGTCATCTTCAGGAGCAAAGCACCTGCACCAGACGGACAGCACCACCCACAGGTAGGACGAGTAACAACCCAGTCACAAACACCGGCAGTGTTAACCACAGCCCTCTCCTACCTCCTACACCACAGTATTCACCCCAAGAAAGCAACACAGAGTTAAATTCACTGTTGTTGGTTAAAATATTTCTGATATTCTGACCATCTGCAGGCTAAATGAGCAAGATAAATTCTGTAGTACCACAATGAATGTAATTGGGATTGTAAGCAAGCAGGTGAACATGAGCTGCTCTTCACTACTGGGCACCTGGTGAGAACTGTCCCACACCCTGGATCTGGATCTGTCACTAATTTTCTTTCTGAATGGGAAGAGCAAAGAGAGTTACTGCATGATGAAGACACCAACCTTTCTATTCCGAAGAGCCACTGTGTTCAGAAAAATCTTGACTCAATGTATCTTTAAATTTTAAGAATTCTCTGTATTTTAGTGTGTTTTGAATCAGGCTCAGAGGGAGCATATCAGAGAGGTGTTTGAAAATCTCTTGTTCTAGTAAGGAATGACCTTCAGTTTATTTCTGTAATGCTTCTGCTAAATTCTTCATTGCCTATCTTTTTAATTTGTGTACACAGAACCAACCAGTAAACAACATCACAAATGAAGCTGAAACCAACTCTCCCCTGATGCCTCAGGTTTTAGCTTTTATATTTTTCAGATTCTGTACTGCTTTACTGTGTAGTTCTGAGCTTCATATTAGGGGATAGTAAGCTCTCTTCACAGAGTTGGTAGACAAAACAATTCCTTCTCTAGGTGGGGACCAAGGACAAATGATCCAAATTTCAGGCCCAAGAGCAACGTGGACTGAAGAGAGAAAAACAAGAAGGATGGGACTTCATAACCTGAAGCTATAACTGGACAATTAACTCCAATATGCAAATGGACCAGAACTTATGAAAGTGTGAGAGCCTGTGACTGGTCATCCATTTTGTGACCATTCTGGGTTCATCTTGGGGTGAACCAACCCAGCCCTGGTTAGGTTGTTGTCCTGCCCAAGGTGTATCTATTGAGGCCTTCTAATAAATACCTACCTTCTTCTTCAACTCTGTGTAGTCTCTGTTCTAGGTCAGCCTTCACAAGGCATCACCCCCAATATCAATAATATGATATGAGAAGTCAGAACTTTGTGTTAAAGATGATCTACACACAAGAAATTTACTCAACTCATTTAATAAAACCATTTTGTTAAAAAATTACTTAGTAATGATTGGAATTTTACATAGAAAATTCAGAAATTACAAAAGATGGCATTGTATAACAAATATAATCTGAATATATGAGAAGAGTTATACATTTGGTAGTAAGGTCCACAAAAACCTATGCAAAAGGAGAGAGCAGCTGTTCCTGAGTTAATTGTGCTTCTTTTGATATTCTTCTGAGATAACATGACAGCAGCATAAGATACTCTAAGAGAATTAGTGCTAAGAATGTCTCTTCTACTCATTTCATGACTGATATTACACATGCCTTCTCCTGGCACAGTTAAGAGGTTCTCCAAATGCCCAAGAAAGAAAGTATCTGAGGCCTAAAAGAAATACTTCAAATGAAAAGCAGTGTACTGAGTGGCCTACAGGTAAAAAAACCTCAAGCATCTCTCCTCTGCATCTCTCCTCTATACGCATACCCATTTATGCAAATTATTCCTTCATAAGGCTTTACAATAAATCTGAAATATTTCAAATCTATACCTAATAAATATTACAAGAAAATAGTTTTTCAGTATTTACATATGAAACATATAAAACACGATCACTGTAAAACTACTTCTTCAACTTCATCTTCTAAAGAACCAAGGGTATTAACTCCTAGCTTGTTTGTAGTGCACTGCAGACGGTGTCTGTTTAGGCTTCTTCCTTCACCAAAAAGCCCATTGTCTTCTTTTACTTTGACTTTACTGTTTTTATCAACAAAAGACTTATCACTAGAGTCCCAATCTGTGTCCAAAGGTGGTGTATTGCTATTTTTAGAAAGAAGAGTGGTGCTGGCACTGCTTCCAAAAAGTTGCTCCATTAAATTGGACTTCTTCTCTTTCTTACTATTGAAATCTTCATTTTCCTTAACATTTTCTTCTAATTTGTCACTTTTCTGAGTGAGCCAACTTGGTCTCCCTGATCCCTTCCCAAAGGAAGGTACATAACTACCAAATGCTAACTCACCACTAAAATCTACAGTCCTTACGTTTCGTTGCTTCTGCCCTTGTGCTCTTGTGCCATCATCCTGGCTGTCCTTTACAGGAAATCCATTAGTAACTTCCCCGGGAATCTCAAAGAATGGATTTGTTTTCTCTTTTTTCTCCAGGGAATCAGATTTTCTTGCTGTATTTATGAGTGGTGCTTGGGAAGTTGGTTTTGTGTTTGTTGTATTTTGAATTTCTCTATCTATTTCTTGCATTTTAGCAAGCAGGAACTCTCTTTTCTGCCGCTCTTCCAGTGTTTCAGTGCTTTCTCTCTCTATTTCAGGTTTGTGAATTTCTGTCTCCATCTTTATTTTCTCTTCTTTATCCAATAAAAAGTTGCTTTCTTTTTTAATTTTGTCATATTCTTTCCTTTGCCACTCTGCAAAAAATGTTTGAACAATATTTAAAATGTTTTAATTTTAAAACACCCTTATAAGATTTTGAAAATAATGCAAGCAAAAGCCATTGAGTTTTTAGCATGCTTTTCTGTGTACAATGACATTTTCCTGCTGCAAAAATAAATTCTTCAAAAATGGCAACTAAATCCACTCCTGGTTCTCTGATAATATATAAAAGTTTACTATCATCTTCCAAAGAACATTACCCATGCTTTAGGATTTTCAAAGCAATCTGATTTCGTTTTGTCTTCTCATTTCCTGAATTTGAATGAAAATGAACACAACATTACTGATTTTAATAATTCTGACTTGCACAGTACTTTATTTTTATTTTTCACCACTGCTTACATTAGGACAGCCTGGGATGTATGTGAGGGTTCCTTTTTTTCCATAAAGGTAACTATTTCTGTGAAGTAATCAGGCTTCAAAGTCATAGGAGTCATCACCTGTTTCAAGCAGTGAATGATTTAAAATACCCTGCACCAGCTGCATACAGAAAAGACCTTTACATGAATGTTCTGTGCATCACTGCCTGGACTCAGAGTGACTGCGCACAGCGATGATGGGACATCAAAGGTACAAAACAGCAACTTACAGACAGAACCTGGGAAATGCTTATGTGTAGAAGAAGGAGGAAGATTCTCAAATATTTCTCTCTTCAAAATATTTTTCCCCCAAGATAACAGATATATTTTTGGCCAAAAGTTGAATATGACTACTTGGCTCCTCCAACACAGTGGCATTCTCCTTTGAACACTTTACTCAAATTTCTGACTTAGGCTTTCAAAAAGTTCCATGTTATCTACTGTACTTTGGCTCAGGCTTTCAGAAACAATTGCAGTAGCTCAGTTAATATATTTAACACAGATATTTTTTTCAATAGCAGACCATTATACAAGTTAAGTAAAGAGCCATGTTTCTGTATGTAAAGTGGGAGAAATACCAGCTTATTCCCTATGATGGGTAAGGTGGTTAAATCATCTTATTCAGAGACATAAAATCAGATTCTTGGCTTATGTAAGTCATTATAGAAGATTTTTCACAGATTTTACCTCTGAACGCAGCTATAGATTTTTAGAATTCTTGTCATATAGAATAAGTACTGCTGTTCATTAACTGCAATCACTGAAAGAGTTCTTTAACATGACAGGGTGCAGTCCGTCTAAAATACCTGAGATTGACTCGTGCGTTTAAGTGATTAAGATGCTGTGAAAACCAAATTAATAAAAAAGCAAAGCAATATTAATATATGATGATAGAAACTGACATTTCTCAAATAGCCACACCAAATGATTCAGATAACCAGACCTGAAAAGAGAAACTAAAATTTCAAATTATATAAGGCAGTAGAAAGTACTGAAAAAAAAGGCTACATTAAGGAAAACATATTTGTTCTACTATAATGGAACAATAGTAAAAACAGTAACTCAAATCTCAGTGGTAAAAATCCACTTCCTACCTATATAACATTGAGCAAGTCAGAGATAACATCAGCATTTACCTTTTATGTCATTCTTGTTTTGTAAAGCACAATCTCTCAGATTCCAATACTGTTTTGTGGACAGCATTTTTTGCTGCTGCATACTTAATCACAACTGAGTACAGGGAATGGATTATTCTATATCCTGTATTTCTTTTTGATTCTTCTTTGCATAATATAACTGAAAATAATTTTCCACTGTAGTGATCTCTGCAAAATCATTTTGCTCTTTTCACCAGAAACCAGCAGCCTCACTTGATTAGTATTCTATGGTGCATTTTTCAGCCTTCAGCTGCCCATTTCCTTACCGTCAGGAAGTTTTGGAACCCTCTCCTCTAAGGACTGTATTTCCTGAAAATGTTTCAGTTTCTCTTCCCTCTCCCTGTCTTGTTCTTGTCTTAGGAGTTCTGTTTGTTCTTTCCACGCTTTGTCTTGAGTTTCTTTTTCCTGAAATAAATTAATAGAAAACAGAAGCTGATGGGGAAAAACAGTCAATAAAATGAACAACTTAACAAAACCATAAGAATTTCTTTGTCATTCTGAAACAACATTCTTACTCTAAACATAAAATGAGTAAGTCAGCTTAAACCAAACCAGCTTTGATGACCCAGGGGTTTGGTCCCAAAACATTATCACCTCTAGAATACTTTTATACACCTGAAACAAAATGAATAGACAGTCAACTCTATTTTGTATTCCACCATTCAGGGAAGTTGCAGCTCCAATGCCATAAAGCAAAATTATCCCTCTCAGGGTGGTTCTCCTTAGAAACCAGACATTGTCTTCTTCAGGCAGTTTAATAGAAGGCCACATTTCACCATCATATTCTCTTAACAAGCAAGCAATTAGTTGCCCTCTACTTGTACATTCTGACCTTTTTATTCAAATGAGTGAGTTGTAGATTCAGATAATTTCATTCTGGTACTTAAATTTATGGAGTATTAAGTAACAAACAATCAAAGAGAAAGGTTTAATCTCAGGTGACAATTTTAGCTAGTGACTACACATACATATGTAAAAGGCAAGAACCTGCAGAAAAGATATTAACAACAGCAGTAAAAATCACTAACACAGAAAAGCAGTGGCAATGAAGTGAAGAGAAAGCATAGTCCAACACATAGGAGTTAACTTTGTAGATTGTGCTTATTTTAGAACAAAAACTTCTTGATTAAAAATGCCTTTCTAAGAGAAATAGCTGCTACTTAATGAACAAAGAAAAGATGACTGTTAGCCAAAAAACCTTTAAGAATTTTTTTCTTCATGTACAAGGCTATCATTGTTATATTAAAAAATATAAACTACATAAGGAGATGGTGGCCAGGTATTTAAAATGCTTCACTTAAAAAACTGAGGAAAGCCTAGACTACCCAAATCTAATTTACATTATTTAAAGCAACAGACATATAGAGAACACACAGCTGGACTCCATGAGCTGCACTTGTAGCAACTGTGTGGTTCTGTAACTCACACACCCAAGGATATACTGGAAGAATACATTAAACTACATTCAAAGTTACAGAAAGGGTTTGGGAAGAGAGAACATACAAATGAAACTGCCATGAAAAAGCTTCAACCCTAACAGGAAGAACAGCCAAGAACATCTTCAGACCATTATTTCTGAAAACAGGTCCTAACCTCATGTAATCAGAATTTGTAAAATTTGTACCAGAATCTGATTTGTCAGATATGTCATTCTGATTTGTAATACCTTACAAATCTCTGATTTTAGCCTGGGGTTAGAAATACACAAAAATGTTAGCAATACTTCTAATTGGTACTATTTTGTACTAAAAAGGGAAATGGAAAAGCAAAACAAAAAAAACCCCAAGCATATTGACAAAGCTGGAAAGCCAGAAGAAATACCAGCATTGTGACAATGAGAGGAAGTGTTAGATTTATGCATTGTGAAATAATTCTGGAAAGTAAAAGAAACCATAATTAAGACCAAATAGAAAACAGAGAGAAGGCAGCCATCACTGTTTAACAGATTCCTTAAAGAAGCATTAGAAACAAAGAAAAAGGGTGAAAATGAAAATTAAGTCATAAAAACTTCAAAGAAGTAATAGTGGTAGGAAAAAAAATAAATTAAGCTAATGCCTCTCAGTAAGACAAAGAATATGACAAACTGTAAAAAAATGGAGTATATTTCTAGAAAGGTAGATCTTGTCTTAAAGAACAGAATGTTTTTGAAATTGTATTTTCTATATACTTACACATTTTCTAAAATATAAACTCTGCATTTTACAATCTGACAGGTGAATTGGACTGGGTCTCAAATTTTTATGGAACTCACTATTTTAGGAAGAATTCCCTCTTTCTTGTTTGCTGTGTCACCACAGACAAGTTCTGATTCTGGAAGAAGTTCTACTGGTGAGAAGCATCCACTGGTCTGTACACTTTTTGCGAGCTGTGGTCCCTTTTTTATATTTTGGTTGTTGGCTGTAGAAAATACAAACTAATTACAAGGTGTTTTCACTTGAAAATATCTCACTATATACCTGTCTCTCATTTTTCATGATTTGCAGCAAACAAAAGACTGTACTGAAGTCAGTGGAAGTGGAAAGTATTGATGAGTTTCACACAGTTGTTTCCAGCATCTGTAAAACCTAATCATAAAAAATATGCATGCAAAAATTCTACCAAAAAAATAAAATTAAACCCCACTTTAATGCTACTTATAGGATCATTACAGTGCACTGAATATTAGTTAAAAAACCCCACAAAATATCTCACTCATCTTACTGCTTGTCACAGAATCAAACTCATAAAATTAAAATTCACTTACTTGACTCTTTGAAACACATATACTTATCTCTATGGAATGACATTTAAAAAATCTGAACCTAAAATGGAATAATGGTAGAGCATCTATAATAAAGCAAGCAGCAGACAAACTGTTTGAAATACTGGCATTAAATATCTTAAAAAGTCCCATAAATTTCTGTTTCTTCTGACAAGTAGATTCTACTGATCCAGTGAAAATAGTCTAAGCACACACACAGACACACATATTTATATGTGTAGGATAAGGTTTGAGACTGTCTTGTCACACCAGAAGAAATCACTGTATCTAGACTTTCAGAAGATTATGTTCTGGCACACATATACTCTGAGGAAAAAATAAGTGCAGCTCATCTGACAGACAATGCATTTGAATTAGTAAAAAATAAATAAAACAGAGCACAAAAATATTCCTAGCAGTGAAGATACGGATTTTTAAATCCTCTGTAATTTTACTGTGAAGTAAATATTATCTATCATCTATTGGAGATTTTACTACCAATGTTCCCCTCCCCCTTTACAGAGGAACTTCTGGTGTGAAAGGAGTTAAAACTGCTGTTTGGTGAAGTTCTGTTCTTTGGCTCTGCTGTATTATGGAACAGACAAGAAACCAATGCTTTGTAACCAGTGCTGGGTTGAAAGAAGTGCAAAAAGGTAAAATGTGCTTGAACAGCAGCGTCAGGGTTGAGCACTGAGTGGCATGAAAGCTATAAGCCAGCTGAGACATTTCAAAGCGATGTTAATAATTTTTCTGCTTTTACTGCTTTATACAAGTTACCTCTTTTTCTTTGTACAATATCTGTGTCTTTTCTAGGTGATGGCTTCAACATACGATTAGCATATATATTTTTTGCTTCAAGTTCTCTTTCTTTTTCCTGCGAATGAAAGAGGTAGGTATAAGAACAAGTTACTAGTATTTCATTTACCAGTCACTAGCAAAGTCATAATGTAAATTAAAAATAGATGTGGTAAAAATAGGAACAGAATAAATAATTGTCTCATCCACTGTTTTAAGGATAACAATCACATTCCTAACTCTTGTTTATGCCATGAGAAAGCAGACAACTTTCTCCCCCACAAAAAACTCCTTAGCAAAATATTATGGAGGAAATAAAAACTATCTCTGCAGTGAAAATAAAACTAAATGCCAGTGCTTCCATAAACAGGAACAAGACTTACACCATGGGTATAGACCACAAACTGATCTTTAAGTGCTGTGAAGAGTTAAACACTTCAAAGCAAGCAATAACACTTGTCACAGGGCACGTCAGCATCAGTTAGCAGAGGCCCATTGCATGATACAGATAAAGGCATACTTTTCTTTTAGCACTTTACTGAATAAAATATAGAAATGAACAGTCAGTTATCAGAATTCATCTGACAATGATAGGGTTTTCAAACTGTAAACTCTCCACTAACAAATCTTAAAACTCTTACTCTAAACATTTTAGAGCTACTAACACTACTGCTACTTGCTGGATAGCTGGGAACGTGGCGAACTGGTTTGTCTCCAACATACTGAGACTTGGAGTTTGAGGAAAATTCTCTCCCAGAAATTAAGCACTTTAGCTTGAGTCTTACTTATTTTTTTTCTATACTAAGCAGAACATAACAATATTTTAAGTACTTTTATTGAGAATTTGGACAACAATGATGATGGTGTGGGCTCTAAATAAACATTTGCACACATTTAGCAACACATATGAATATCACAAATGAATTACATTAATCTTCATTCAACCCTTCTTTAATGCAAGTATATTAGTAACAAAGCACTATTTACACCTGAAGATTTAATTTTAAATTTAAGCCTTCAAATCTAATTTCCTACAGATTTTGTGGTTTATTCTCAATGTTTAGCCATGTATTTGATCTTGCTTTTCTTAACTAGTGCTAACAATAATGATTAACACAGAGGAATTCCTGTTATAAACACTGTAGGGTCAGAGCACAGAATATTTCAATTTAATGCAGAAAAAGAACTCACATATTGAATATAATTAAATACACATCAGAGAGTGCAGCCACTGGTTAACTATTTAAACCTGATTACAGATACCTCTGAAGATAAAATCCCAGAACATGGTTAACAACTTCTATTCTTTTCACATTTTACCTTAAGCTTCTGATTTAGCTGATTAAGCTCTTCTTGGAGAACTCTGTTTTCTTCTTGAGCCTCATACAACTTTTTTTTCTTTGAATGTAACTCTCGTTGAAAACTGCTACTACTTAATTCAAGATTTCTTTCCAGATCCTTCAATTAAAATAAAATAATATTTTTAATAACTGAATTAATTTTTATAGTCAAATTACTTATATAAAATTAAGTAAACCAGTGTCTTGAGTTTGGATATGGGCTCAACCATTGCTGTAACACTGAAATAATTTAAACTTTAATATTAAACTTTGAGGGGGCAAAGCACCTGCAGATGCTGCAGCTCATCCTTTTGAGTATTCAGAGGTGATTTGAGGACATAAGAGAAACTCACACTACTTTCTGCAAGGCTCTTGCCACAGTGGACCTTCAGATCTCTAAGACAAATCTCCTACTGATGGGTAAGGGAGAAAATCCTTCCCTGAAAGTGCAGCATTAGAAGAAAGAAAACAAGGAGGAATTTTTAACCTTTCTACTAGAAACTAGCTTGTGATTATGATTTCATTTATATGCCCTCATCTTGTAACAGCTGTTTTAAGTGAAGCTGTGTCGATGAAAGTAGGAAAAAACTAGAAGAAAATCCCTTACTTTTTAAAGCATGATTCATTTTAACATGATCCAATATTACAAATGCTGAAATACCTAATCATAAAAGTACAGATGACAGATGGTGACATTACAGGATGAGGTGGTTTAACTAACTCAGCCATTTATACATTTGTACTGTGGGATTTATTTTATGAAAGCTCAGTTTCCAGCTTAATCCTTGGATTTCCAGATCTCTTATCACTGTAATGTAATTTAGGTTTAATTACTAATATAGACACCAAACCTTACCATCATCTCAATGACATCATTTAAGCTAAGAATAGCATAAAATTTATATACAATATATAAAATATATCTACTATTGAAATAGTACAACTACCAACATATTTAATAGTGTTAACACAATTTTAAAGTAAGATGTGTTCATAAACATATTTACAGTGTAGACATGCTTAGACATGTTTGCAAAAACATAAACATTTTTGCTGGATGAAATTAAAATATATTGGACAAATTTCTTATATTGGATACCCGTAAAAAGGTCTAAGGATATTTCAGTATTTAAAAAACATGATGTCATTTTGTCCAGCTGAGCTCTTAGATGTGCAGAATAGTGGACAAGCAAACACTGTATGAATGCTCTTCAAAAATTGAAGAAGAATTACTACTTTTTTTTTTTTTAGAATTTTAGTGTAAAGTTCCCTAAATACCCAGAAAATTTTACAAACTGTTTCCCTTGAAAAGGAGAAACTAGATTGCATAAAGTTGTATTACATCTGGACCCACTTCTGAAATGTTATTGCTAGGTATAAAAACATTTAAAAGCACAAATCCACAGGATATATTCTGACAAAATATGTTTAATTTATTAAGAGAAATTGGAATGTACAACTACCTCATAAGTAACTATATAATCACTTTAGAAATAATCTACTTATGGGTAAAACCAAAAAATACTGGTTTTCTATTTGCTCCACAGTGTGTAAAATTACCATTCATTGTGGAAAGAAATATCTGTACCAGAATTTCTTGCAAAAAGGAAGTCATCCCACCTTAATTCTTTTCTCTCTGTCCTCCAGCTTGCTCTCTGCTAAGGCTAGTTTCTTTGCCAGGTCATCTCTTTCAGCAAGGTGCTTATCTGCAGACAGCTTTTTCAGCTTCTGCAAGACAGCTTTTTTCCTGTACAGTTCATCTTCCGTATCTTTCAGCCGTCTCTCAGTTGCACGTTCTTTCTCCTGAGATTTTCGTAGGCGCTCCCTTAATATTCTAATCTCATTGTTGTGCTGAGCAAGGAGCTGAGAGATTTCGTTTTCTGTATCTTCAAACTTATTCAAGGCTTTCTCCTGCCTGTGCTGAAGCCTCTTCAGTGCCCTGTTTTCCTTCTGCAGCTCATCCAGTTTGATGTGGAGTTCAGTCAGTTCATTTCGGAGCTCATTGATTTTCAGCAGCCTAGCAGAAAGAACTCTTTTTGTAACAAGATCTATATCTTTTGCAGGAGAATCCCCAGTGAAGCTCTGAGAATGGAAACCCCACCGTGTCCCTCTTTTGCTTGGTGCATACTTGGAATCCAATTTCTTTGTGGCTGAGAGAGGAAAAATAAAAAGCGTGTTTACTATTAGACAATGCAGTTTGTCTATTCAGACATCCTTGGAACGGAGCACTGCCTGAAACAATCATACAATATCTAGCAGAGATGGCAGCTTTCAAACCAGATAATAAAAGGCATATATATGATAGAGTTATGCTCCTTTTGATAGCTGAAAAATGGAGATTTATGTCTGTGATCTACTGTAGGAGGTAATATCTGCAGCCATTAATATAGGACCCTTGTAATCATCTGCATATCGTATAAGAAATAAGAGTAATATTTTGTTAATATTTGATATTGTTTATTAAAATGGCTTAGAAATACTATACTGTAAATGCACACAAAATTATCACATGCTTTTAAAATGGCAACAATTAGCTGAGCATTAGTCAGTTATGTATTATGCAAGACGTAATTCTCCCAGACAAATGCAGTAGTATTTTCAAATCCAGCTGCCATGCTTACAGACAAAACAGCAGATTTCAAAGGCTCAATGCAAAAAGCTTCTGAAGCAAAATGATAAATCCCATGAAAATTCAGTTCTCCCTGAGTAATTTATTCTTGTATCACAAGTTATTTTCCTCACAGTATTCTCATTTGATTACTTGTATGCACTGCTTGCATTCCTATTTATTGCTATTATTATTATTGTCATCCCCACACATAAAAGCTGAACATTTTGTTTCTATCTTATGTGCCTCTCATGCCAACCTCAAAGAATGAATCATATAATCCACTAAAAATATCTCTTAAAACAACTGAATTAATAGAGTTAATTAAGAGTGCATAATTCCTTAAGGTACATCAGTGTTTGAAAGAAGCAATTAGAAACTGAGCAGCAGTTTGTAATTCTGGCTTGAAAGCTGGGATACAGCAGCAGTCCAGTTACGTGTACACGGACAGTGTGTGTGACAGCAAATTCTTCCTCCTACCTTTGCCACTCACCATGTTTCTATTCTACTGAGAATACTTGTCAGCAAAAATAACAGCTTAAAAATACCTTCTTATAATTTCCTTTAGACATTTTGCAAAAATACTCATTAATTTTCTGCTCGGTGCTCATTTTTCCACAGCTTGGGCAAACAAAAGAAGGTGTGTTTTTTTCCTTTACAAAGAACACTTATGTCATATTCAAGTGTGAAAAGATTATCTAATGCATGCACTGCAGGAATGATGCCACTCCTATCACCAGCTAAGGGAGTTCCCATTAACCCTAGACTTGCAGTCCCTGTAAGAATTTCTCCTTCTTTAGGGCACATATAAAATTCCACTACCAGTATTTTACTTTTGATCATACTGTTACATTGGGGAATAGTGTATTTAAAGACAATGTAATATGACATTAACAGTACCCTCATGTAATAATTATATTCAATTCTGGCTATGTAAACAAAGAACTGGTCACATATTTGCCCCTTCCAAATTAAATAGCATGGTGGAACTGCTGTTTTTGGTTCCTAGACAGACAACCCAGGACTACCATGGAGGAGATGGCACTTCTGAACACAAAGAAGGACCAGGACACCCACCCTGTCAAGGATCTGAAGAGATACATTCCCTGAGCAAATTAAATACTTAAGGTCGGACTTTTTGGCACAGCCTAGACTGCAACACAGACCAAATGATTCAAGCATTTATCAATGAACAAAAACATCTGCCCAAGAAAGGTAGGACACGCTATGACTTCACTGAAAAACGTATACAATTATTCAGAAGAAGCTGTCAAAGTATGGCAGAAAGCCTTCACAGCCCTACTTCAGCCCAGGGCCTGCATAACCATGCTACTCTTCTTTGCAGGGATGTTCACCTCCCAACAAACAATCAAAAAAGCAGCCTATGTCTGTGAGGGAGCTCAAAGTGGAGTTGTGTCATCTCAAATTGGAAATATTTTACCCTCAGAGAAGAAGCAGGAAAAAGTTGCTTTTGAATCTCCATCTGAACCTAATTTTCATCAAAAATGTTCTCTTTTTTTGTTGTCCCATTAGCAGTGTTCTGTTTATTTAAAGTCACAGTATTATCCTGTAAAGCAACTTGACTTCCACAACACAGGAAGGCTGGTATCTGTAGGTTATTCGGTCAGGGAAATTTTAACAATTGTCTTCTTTTTTACAGACTGCACAGCAAGGACATGCCTTGGGTTTTTGGCCTTGAGCTTTTTGTAAGTGACAAAAAGAAAGCATCAGCATGATTCAACAGAAGGCTAATATAAAAGCCATATTCACTTGCTTAGAAAATTATGAAGAATTTTGAAAATCACCAAAATTTCTCCTTATGTAGGAGAATGTTAATTTCAATTTTCAATGGAGCAGCTACTGTCTACCTGCCATCTGTAGTATAATTCACATGAACTGTATTTGTAGATGCTCGTAATGCTAGTTTCACTATTTTGAGTATTCAAAGATAATTATCTCTTTGGAGCAGTTACAAAGCAGCAATTTCTGCTACCTACCTACCTTGATAGTGCAACAGGCTGTTTGAAGTCTGTGTTTTGTGATGTCTTTTTTCTTGGTTTGTAGACGGAGAGCTTAGTGCTGGTGACTGGCTGGATGAACGAGATGCATTACCTTCATCTGAATAATAGGAGTCACTATTTTTATCCTCAT
The DNA here is from genome assembly GCF_963513975.1 of Fringilla coelebs. NCBI lineage: Eukaryota > Metazoa > Chordata > Aves > Passeriformes > Fringillidae > Fringilla > Fringilla coelebs. The sequence goes on from NC_140030.1 coordinate 33,293,026, forward strand.
CTGATTTCCTCCCCTGTTCAGAATCTGGGCTCCTTACTCTTTCTCCCATTTTTCAGGTTTAACGGCTTTCTAGGATTTTCTCAAAGACTGCTCATTTTGGCACAAAGGATCTTTTAGTTGTCACAATGGCAGCAGTTGGATTATTTCCTCCGGTTTATCATCTTCATCTCCAAGCACAAGATCTCTGCAGTTCAGTTCAGCAAGCAGTAGCTATCATTCAGAATGCATTTTTCTGTAACAATTTAGAGACAGGAAAAAAACAGTGAGAATGGTTTTGCTAAGAAAGAAAGTTGTTTAAGCAAGAAAGGTAAAAAAGCTGCAAAATTATTCATGACTCCTATAACCTTATGACACACATTGCACTACATATTGTTTATATTAGTAATTATATTTATGTTATTTATTTATATTAAATGTGACAGGCATGACTCTAGGAATGCTACTAGTACTACATTCAATAGTCTGAGGTATTTCAATCCCAAAAGAGAAATCAGAATATTAACACAGCTAAATGCAGAATAAGAAACTACTCCCAAGTTAGAGAAGGGAAAAGAAGAATTTGGAAAACAAAACAGAACATAAGCAAAAGTTTGTTTATATTCAGGAAACGAATTTAGACATGTTTTAAAACTTTTTAACCAAATGAATTAACAACTTATTTGTGTGACTTGAATTGAGATATTTGTAGAATTTGAGTAAATCTTCCATTTCTCAAATTTTGACATTCCAACAATGTTAAATGATGGGCTTCAATATCAATTGTCCCATTTGTCTGGAAAACATTCAGTCCCTAACCCCTAATGAGACTGTACTATCTATCCCAATCTTCACCCTGAAAAGTACTCCCTTACCCTACAACATCTGGTGCTTCTCACCTTCAAGGATTGGCCAGAGCACACACATTTGTGTCATGTGTATTTATATATCTACATCTATATTTATACCTTTTTCATATCTGATAAGAGACCACACCACCAGTACACGATAAACACTTCAACTGAAGCAGGTATAAAATAAGAAGGGCCACTGCTGGAATCCGATACAAACTGAAAAATCCCATATCTCAAGGTGAAATCATCCCATTTTGTATATGGAGACACCTCCTGAGAATGTAATGGAGCAAATACATTAAAAATTTTCTTCACCTTCAAGGAAGATCAAAAGAATTTTCTCAGCAGTTCAGGAAGTGTTTTACTGACCATGCTCAGCTTCCCTTGTCTTTTGGCTCTCTCACCACTCTTGGCAGCTTTCAAGCTTAATTTCACCATCTCTTTTCAATCCAACTTTGAGATATCAAGCCTCTAGTGGGTGAATAAATAGGGCCTGCATCAGAGCCCATCAGTTCCACCTGTTGAATGACATAACCTCCTAGCTGAATTCTAAATGGCAAAGCAAATTACCCACCAAAAAATTGAGCTGCTTTCAGTCAAAACTGTTCCACGCTGCAGGACATTCAACATACCTGTAAATTAGCTGTAAATTTTAAACTAAATTTTTATTTCTCCAATAAAATAAACTTGGCCTTCTTCTCAGCCTTCACTACCTATACATGCATTATTGCAGAGCCAAGCAGAACAGAAATGTCAGCTGCCAAGACAGTTTTCATTACAAATTCAAGCTTTCTGGCTCAGTTCACTGTTAGCACAATTCTGTCTCTAGTGACTGGAATCCATTTGGCCTCATAATCTATACAGAAGGAATTAAAGGAATAAATATCCCATCAGATTTCTGAACTGGGAAGATGGTTGGAAATGAATACTGAATTACCTGGAAAAGAGTATTTTTTGTTACTTAGGAAGTAACTTTCCAAAATAATGGTTTTTAAACACCTATATATTTTCAAAGTGATCCAAAAAAACTAGATTCTGAAAACTTATGTCAAAAGAATCTGAAGAAAATTAAAATTTAACTACAAAGCCTAGGAAGTTAAATAAGCTATGCTTGAGATCACCTGTCCTAGAGATTGCTAAACACATGCTGGAAGGTATCATTATTGTGAACATTCAGATAATCACGAATGATTGTTCTTTTTCCTTACAAGAAAGTGGAGTTATTAAAATTATTTCTAAAGGATGTACCTAATCATAACTGTAACTAAGATCATTTAAGAATACTAGAACATATCACGGTGCTTCCCTACCCCCAAACACTTCCTTGCCTAACTCCTGGCCCCACAAACACCTGTGCAGAATGGATGTTATTTTGCTCCTTGAAGAGCAAAACAAGCCTGAACAGGCAGCATTTTGGGCACATCCTTCTCTAAAGGATGCACAGTCAAGACTGCATCAGGTCTGGCTCCACCAGAATTTCAGGGAATTAAAAAAATAGAAACAAATAGATTTATATTGAAGTACTAAAATAATATGAGATATAAAAATAGTACTCATATTCTTTCTTAAGGAAAGCATAAATGCCTACAGTTCATGTCTAATTATATATATAAAACAAGAGCACTCACTTTCACATACCGACTTAAAGCTGATCAGTTATTTTATAGCCTCACAAGAGTTCACTGAAGAGGCAATAATCTTTTTGAAGAATGCTTTTCATAACTCAGTGTAATTAAAACAAACAAATTGTAAGAACTGGAGGATTAGAATTATCCACCACTCCTGTACTGGATATTCCCACTCCTGAGAATATTTTGCTAAGTATCATTTTGACATACAGTGATATAAAGGAACAGGAATTTTCAATGCATTCTGTAAGTACTTGAAAAGCAATGGAATGAAAACAAATTGAGAAAGGTAAAATGAAGAAAGCTCCCTTGAGGAATACCCAAAAACATCTCTTGGATCTTCAAATGGTTTTCAGTTCCATAAACTGGTAATATTATAATATTTTCCACATACAAAACAAAAGAATCTTAATCTGTCAAGTCTTGCCAAATTAATTTTCCAACAATTTATAATACAATTTGATTAACAAAAGAATGCACAGTTTATCTTGAGAACAAAAGACTAACCAGGATATTTGAGTTTCACTTCAGTAAGCCTAAGGACTGTTTAATTAAGAAATGTTTTGGTTCTCTGACTTTCCAATTGTTACAAACTAGTTTGAGTTGATTATAAAGTGAGTTTAACCCATGTGAATAAGATTCACAAAGATATCTATTTTCCCTGGTAGGTTTACTAAGTTGTGAGGAGTGAAACATTGTGGAACAGCAGTAGGTCCACTAAGTTCCACCATCACCACCAAAATCCCAGTCCTCTTCCCTCAAAAGCTCAAGGCATGCTTTTAGAAGCCTAATGAATTGAGATCACATCAATACAGAGTGGTTGAAGGAAATCTGGGACTTGCACGAACTTTAGAAAGAGTTTTGTTTCCAAGATTTCATACTTCTTCCCTTCTGTTACTTCTATCTATTGCTATTATTTACAGATTTTGTATCAAAACCATGTTCATCATTACAAAAAACAATCAAGCACCAGTGTACTGCAGAGGACACAACAGACAAAACAGAGAACACAAAACAACTGCAACAGTGACAGGAGATTCCCTATTACTCCTAAGTAAATCACACTAACAGAAATTGACTCGTGGGATTACAGGTATTATGCAAAAGACAGCAAGGAAAATTACTTAGCAATTCTTCCCATGCAGTGCATCCAAAGCTTAGTTCTGTAGTGCAATACTCATAAAACTTCTAATGCCCGTTTCCCCCTCCCAGACCAGGGGAAGCTCAGTGCTTTTGCCGGTCACCGAATGGCACTTCCCCGTACAAACACTGACCTCTAACGGCCCGCTCCGTTCTTCCACCTATTCTGAGACACGGACACTGCAAGAAAGCCAGCTGCAGACAAGTACAAAAGCATCAATCCAAGTCACTGAAGCGCTGAACTTAAGAATAATTTCAAAAGAAATTCGTCTCCCTCCTCTCCCCGCATCCATCTTTTTCATATCTAAATACTGTAGGTTTTCCAGATGAAGCCAAGCAAAATTATTTACTTTTATGACATCAAAACATACTGAGTGATGAGCCTTAGTGAGGATGAAGTAAAACTTCATTAGGTACTGCAGCTGCTGGCCTAACTGTATGCAGTTTTTCTAGGTTTACTAGCTTTTAACAAAATCACAGAATCAATTAGGTTGGAAAAAGACCTCGGATATCATCAAGTCCAACCTATGACTGGACATCAGCATGTCAATTAATTCAGGGCATAAAGTGACATGTCCAGTCCTTCCTTAAACATTTCCAGGGATGATGACTCCACCACCCTGAGCAGCCCATTCCTATGTTTAATCACCCTTTCTGTGAAGAAATTGGTTCTGATGTCCAACATAAATCTTCCCTGGCACAGCTTAACACTGCTGCCTTGTCCTGCATTTTGGTGAATTAAAACGCTGTATGATTTTAAAAGCCCGTGTTACATTTACCTGACTCTGTCCCAGTAAGCCACAGCGCTACTTGTGTCAGATTTCAAAACGAAGAAGCTGCTGTAAGTCCCAGGTCAGAAATGAGGAAATGGCACTTCAGAGAGAGCACATGCAGGCCAGTCCTACAAGAAGAAGAGATTATGTTTCTAAATCAGCCTGCATCACGTCGCCCACACTCCCACCCACACCCCGGTGCGTGCGGACTCACCTAGTTCAGCCCAGCTACCCCCGAGGGCGACCCTCCGGTTCCCGCAGCGCAGCCAAGCAGCTTTCCCTCACTCAGCGGAGAGGCTCTTAAAGAGCACATCGAATGTTATTTTCTAGCAGCGCTTCGCGATGGCACATTTAAATGCAATCACCGAAACCGACATCCACTAAACGACTTCGGAGGAAAGGAACTGAACACCAGCGGCCCGAGACCTTTCGAAGGCCAACCCCAGGCCTAGGCCTGGGCCCGTTCCCAGCTCCCACAGCCCCCAGGAAAACACGGCCCCGCGACGGTCCTGCCCCCCCGCGTGGCGCTCCCCTCGCCCCGCGATGTCCGCGATGTCCCCACCGCCCCCGGCCCGTCCCGGCGGTACCTGCCCAGCCCCTCGGCCCGCCCGGAGGACGCGCCGGCGGTTGCCGCGTTACGCTTAAAGGGGCCGCGCGGCGGCCATTGACAGCGGCTGCCCGGCAACGGGCGGCGGGGTGAGGGCGGGCTCTCCTCGTCAGCCATTGGCTGCCTGCCCTGCCAGCTTGGCGGCAGCCGCTCTTTCCATTGGCGAGAGGCCGAGTCCCGGCTGCTGATTGGCTGAGGCGCTGCTAAAAAGGGGGCATGTGCGCGGGCTGAACCATACGACCCTGTCTCCCTTCGCGGTGCCTGTGCGGGGGCGCTCCGGGCCCGGCCCGCGGCCGCGTGAGCTCCGCCGAGCTGCGGCCCGAGGGGAGCCAGGGCCGCCTCCCCGGAGCTGTGCCCCGAGAACGGCGTGCTCCGAAACCCTGCCGTGCCCTCACCATCTTGATTCTGTTGGGCGCCCTTTTGACATCGAAGGAAAGCAGCCCGTGGAAAAGCACGGGGGGTGCTGGCTGACAGCCGGGTGAACTTGAGCCAGCGTGTGCCCAGGTGGCCTAGAGGCACCTGGCCTGTATCAGCAATGGTGTGGCCAGCAGGACCAGGGCAGTGATTGTGCAGCTACCTTCAGCACTGGTGAGGTGACACCTCAAGTGCAGTGTCCAGTTCTGGGTCCCTCACTGCAAGAAGGACATTGAAGTGCTGGAGTAGTCCAGAGAAGGGCAATGAAGCTGGTGAAGGGTCTGGAGCACAGCTGAGGGAGTTGAAGGTGTTTAGGCTGGAAAAGAGGCATCTCAGGGAAGGCTTTTTGGCTCTCTACAACTCCTTGAAAGGAGGCTGTACCAGGTGGGGGTCAGCCTTTACTTCCAGGTCAGCCTCTTCTTCCAGGCAGCTAATGACAGAACAAGAGGATATAGCTTCCTTCAAGCTGCTCCAGGGGAAGTTTAAATTGGACATTAGGAGACATTTCTTCACAAAAAGGGATATTAGGCTTTGGAATGGGCTGCCCGGGGAAGTGGTGAAGTCACCGTCCCTGGAGTGTTTAAGGACAGACTAGATGTGGCACTTAGTGCCATGGTTTAATTAACATGGTGTTGTTCGGTCATGGGTTGGACTTGATGATCTCAGAGGTCTTTTCCAACCTAATTATTTCTGTGATTTTGTTCAGATAGCTGCCCGGGAGCACAAGGGTAGCAGAGCAGCCTGCTACAGTGCTGAGACCCATCATGTCCCCTCGGGGCAGTGGGACCAAGGAAGCCTTTGGGGAGCCTTGGGCACATTCTGGCATTGCCAGTTTGAACACAAGGCTTTGGGTCAGGGTGGCACCTGGGGATAATGACAGGTCAGGGATGAGAGCAAAAGGGGGGAACAAGAATGGATTGTACTGACTAAAGGATGAAAGTACTGCAAAAAGCTGGCTAAAAGACTTGAATTCAAAGGCAGGCCCAATGTAACGAGGCTGTTGTGGTTTATTCCCCAAAAAAGTAAGAGGGTTTCTAAACCTTGGCTTTTATTACTCCAAGTTACTGCTATTTTTTTTCCTTAATGCTGCTCTTTATTTAAAAATGTAGTTAAGCCAATTTCTTTGTGGAGAGAGGAAGGGGAAGGGAAACAGGATATCTTGCTTGCTTCACTTGCTGGAGTATGTTATGTTAGCACAGTGATGAAAGTGACACAAGAATTTGGGTGGAGCAGGATAAAGTAGAACATTTCAGATGAAGATTATAACCTGCCTGTATGGGAAAGCATAAATGGGACATTCTTGAGAGGGAGACATATTTGCCCTTGGCAGAACTGTGTCTCCACAATTCTGAATGTTCAAAATAAATACTCAGTGACCATTAAATGAAAATAATAAAAATGGAGGAAACAGGACAAAGTTTTGGTTTTGTTTACCAAAGGCAATTACTTTTTTTACTGAGGGAATATTTTCGGACACAATCTGTCACTTCACAATAAAAATAAGGAAATATGTGAGGAAAATACAGTTTTAATGCACTTGAAATTAAAATATTGCCATCCCTCTTCCCTGACTATAAATTTTAGGAGGAAAAAGGAAGAAATCCAAACATGATTATGAAAGACTTAAGAGATTCTCAAAAATTATGTGTATTGTGCATAAGAACTCTGAATATGTTTAATTAAATTACTGGAAAATGTAATTTAGTGAGTAGTCTAGAATGCAATCAGAAACGTCAGCATAAACTCCTGTAAAAGGAGAGGAGATGTATACTGGTATTTCAGAAGCACAGAAGTAGCTGTGTGGCATAAACCTGACATGGAGTCTCCCAAGTTATTTTTTGATCCTAATATGCAAGAAAACAGGCATGAAGCATGCAAAAACCTCCAACAACCAGTCTTTGAATTTCCTAATTTCAATTGCCTCCCTAATTGCACTTAATATTTTTGCTGTACATGCATTGCTGTAATGAAATTGGTTTCAATAAACAATAAAAACTCATGTGGATCTTTTTTAAATTCATCCTCAGTGGCTTTGTGTGCTTGCCCTTGTGCTAAACCGTAAAAGCATATAATTCATCACAGCAATGCTGGCAGAGAATCATTGATGTCCTTCAAAAAGATCCAGGGAATGACAAAGACAGAATAATTTTATAGCTTGCAACTGGAGGAAATGTATTGCTTGCATTTGGCAGCAAGCCAGGCCAGAATCTGAGATGCTACGGCTGCTGTAAATAGGATGAAAGGAATTCATAATCCATCTCCATGCCCACCGTAGCTAGGAAAATTGTAAGCAGAAAAAGCAATTAAACAAACAAACAAACATGAGAAAGCATTAAAATACGTGGGAGAGACTTTTTTGTGTTGATGATTTACAGACTAATTGCCATGGCTAACCATTTGAGGCCAGGTTAGTGACTAACTGATCATTACTTACTGAATATGGGTAACACAGGTATTGAATTTAAGCAGTGTGTATGTGTAATCCAAGTATTTAATACAGGTACTGAGTCATAATGAAAACAGGTCTCTTGTTCATAACAAATGACATCAGATTTCTCCATCAAATGCTCCATCCAGAATAATGCCAATCGACTTAAATTAGCTGCTGAGCTGGAATAAATTCAGATACTGTGAAGTGTTGGCATAGGGATTAATTGATAAAAAATTGTTAGTCTAAAAACTAGAAATAATGTATTTTAGATATAGTCCTAACCACCTAACAGTTGATACACAACAGATAATTGATGGTGCTGTATTTCACATTCCCTTGGACAGGACAAATAGATGAATCACCTGAACAAGACATAAAGTTTTGCAATTTTCTTAAGTCTGTGTAAAGCAAGTCTGATGTCTTAACTGCTTGCTTAGTTGGGAAGGTCATTGAAACAGAGTATTAAATTCAAGAGCTGGAGGGAGAAGTGGAAGGCTCAGAAGGAGCAGCCCTAGCTTCAGAGCTGAACTGAGGGGAGGGATGCTCTAGAAACAGGGGTGGAAACCTTCAAACACTAAATCAGATCCCGACGTCACAGTTTCCTACTTCCAGAGGTTCCAAAACGGGATAAAGCTACCAGGCTTATTCAGATGAGTGGAACCTATGCTCATTTAATTGTTGTACATAAGTATTGATGAGAAATCCCTGATGCATGGAAAAAATCCTATTGATTTTTACTACCCCATAGAAATAGCTGGCAAACACGGTGGAAACTGTTACAATAACTGCACCTAACGTGGTGGATAAAACAGATTCCCAGAATAGACACAACAAAGATGTTGATCAAATTTGAAAAGGGAATACCTTTCTAGTATTGCTTTCAGTACCACAATTTTTATAAGGAGTGGGGACATAAGAAGTGCATGATCATACCAATGATGGAGTCAAAGGGATGTGCTGCTTGCTTAACCAGAGTATATGATGTATTAGACATTCAGTTTTTGCAAAAGATCAAAGGTTTGTTTAAACTATCAGAACAAGGAATGAAGTACCAAAGAAGACCCCTTGTGGCTCTTTCAGCCCTCATGTTTTCTAAGGTTTTCCCTCAGAACAGGCCATGTGATAGTGCCTTGTATCTGCCTGAACCATTATATACATCTACCTGCATAAAGATCAAAGGTAGTACATTGCATACACATTGGAAAAAACATCTTAAGAATTGAGGAAATTGTACTATAGAGGTTTTGACTCAAAGCATGTCTGGGCAGCCAGGAGTGCTTGATCACTGTCCAGTAGCAAGGGAGATATTTGCATTAGGGAATCAGAGAATCATTTAGCTTGAAAAAGACCATTAAGAACATTACGTCAATGTTTAGTCCTGGCCTGGATGCACTGTGGCACCTGTGGCATCAGAGCCCCGGTGTGACAATGGGGGCAGCTGCCAACAGAAGCAGCAGGTAACGCTGCCCCAGTACAGCCCTGGCGAGCGTGCATGCAGACAGGAGGCTGTGCGGAATTCGGAGCGAGGGCCACAGCAGAACCGTGAGTAGCCGGGGAGTGGCTTCTCAGCGGGTATCCAGAGGCCAGTCCCTGGTGGCAGTGCCTTTGGCCAGACCCTTTGTGCTGGTGCTGGGGCAGCGGCACAGGCCTCACAGCCTACCAGCTGCCTGGCCTCCCCTTTCCTGCTTTCAGATCCCTGGGGCTCCTGGCCCCACTTCCCCTATCAGTAGCTCCCTCCCATCCCCACTGAACCTCTGCTCACTGCCCTAGGCCATGCTTACCATTCCTTCTCTTGCTTGTGCAAGGCCTCATCCAGTACCTGCAGCAGGCCGGGGATGGGCTGGATGAGGCCACACTGGAGCGCATGCAGCAGTGTGTTGAGTATCTGAAGCAGCAGATGACTCAGGTGATTCAGGAGCTGGAGCCGATGAATCTGGAGTCGAGTGGTGGGGCCTGGGGAGCCCTGCTTGGGTGGCACTTCTGGGCTCTGACTGGAATCCTCGTCCTTCTCTTGGTGCTGTGGTTTGGACTCAGGGAATATTCGATGTGACCCAGGCTACATTGGCAAGAAGGAGAGGTTGAGCAGCAACTTGGTGGAGGAGGAAGAAGGACGGAATTGGAAATGTGTCAGAAGACAAAAAGGTTGGAAATGAAGAAGGCAGCAGTGTTGCTACAAAGGCAGAAGTCAGTGCTGGAAGTGAAGCCAAAGAAGGCTGCAACAATGCAAAGGAAGAAGTGAACCACGCTGAGAAGGAGGAGGAAGCCACTGCTGCCAGGCAGGAAGCAATCAAGCCCGAGAAGGCAAAGGGAGAAGACGATGGCAGCAATGTGAAAAGGAAACTTGGACGCCTTTTAGAGGAGCACATATAGTTACCTGTTCTGGATCTGGACAAAGGCTGCTCCATGATTATAGACCTGATGGACAAACTCATCCACGTCTTTGGAGAAGGCTTGTCCAACAGTTTCTACCCAGTGTCACAACCAGCCATCGCAGTGGGCTGGAGTGCCCACGCACAAGATCTTGTCTACCGTTTGCTTGTACCCCTGAGTCCCCCTCCAGGATATGCCTTCCACCCGGACCTGGATGCTGCAGGAATGTTCCAGAGGAACTTCTGTGTCCATGTGGTGCTGCTGTGCACCTGCAAGAAGGAGAGGCTGGGGGAGGACATGCTGTGTTTCCTCCACCACCCTGAGGAGGACTGAGAAGGAAGGAGGAGCCCAGCCTCCTGCACGCCCTCTGCACTGGCTCCTATCTAGAGGCGGAGAAAATTGTCTGCTGGTTCTATCAATTTGTGAGAGTAGCCTGGCTGCTCTTGCCTCAATCCTGCCACTGGCATTTAATGTTGCAGCCCTCCAGCCGCTCCTGTAAATTTCAGCTGAGCAAAGACAAGGAGAGCTTCATGGCTGAGATGTTCTTTGCACTGCAGCAAGGAGACTCAGGTGAGCAGCCAGCCTTCAGAAATAGGCCTCCCAAGCACAACATGGCTGGAGACTTATGCCATGGCAGAGGCAAAATTCTTCAGGCCATTTCCAGGCAGGTCTCCCAGGACAGCTCCTCAGAGGCTTCCTGATGAGTGTCGGTTTTTCCACATATGCCCTGAAGACAGTGGTCATGCACCTCCTGAGCACCATACCTCTGACATGGTGGTGCACAAGGGATTTTGGGCAGCAACTGATGGATATCCTGGAGTGCCTCCGCTGCTCACTGGAGACAAAAGAGCTTCAGCACTTTGTCATCAGCCATGAGAGCTTTCCTATGGAGACCAGCTTGCCCTCCGGCTTCTGCAGGGCTGTAGCACCCAACCTCTTGGAGCACCTGGCCAGCAGTCCGGATGCCCACAGGAAGGCTGTTCAATTGCCTGCTGCATCGGCTCCAACAACTGCTGATGCACAGGCATTGACAGAGATCCTGGTGCACAGAGCTGTGCTTGTGGGACCTCTTGACAGACCCTGTATATATTAACCTCCTGTAGTTAGTGCATTTATGGTATATATTAGTACCCTGTAATTAGTGCTCTTACTATATTTATTAATACCCCATAAGTAGTGCATTTACTATATATATATTTAGGACCCATTAGCTAGTGAATTTACCATAGGTATTGGGACACTCTAGTTAGTGCTTTTACTATATATGTTAATACTGTCTAGTTAGTGCGTTCAGCAATCCCCAACCTTCTTTGTTATTGCTTCAATAAACTGGACTATTCCAGTATCTGGATTGTGCCAGCTCTTCTTGAACTTGAGCAGACCTAGAGCCTTTGTAAATTCCACTAGTTGTGAATTTGTGACTGGCTGGGAGTAGGCCCTGTTATTAGCAAGCCTTTTTTAACAAATGCACAAAATTCTCAGTCCGTGTGGCTCCTCTCAGTGCTCTTCCTGGTGCAGCAGCCACGGAAGAGCGCGGTGGCTATAAAGATGATTTTTGCCCTGTGTTGTCCTTGCCCTCTCAGGCCATGCTGTTCATCCCACATGGGCTCTGAAACTCCCTGGCAGCTGTGGCTGGGCGGTGACCAAGGAAGAGCCAGCGCTGCTGTGACTCCTTGTGTTCACTGGGGAGACAGTGAAGGTCCTGTTTATCCCAGACGCTCTGCTGGGCTTTGGCACCGCAGAAATGAACTTGTTGGACATGCAGAACACTATGTGCTATGTTGGCAGTGGGAATTGCCTGCTGGAAATCGCCTCCACCCCGACAGCTGCTCATCCCCCCTTGGAAGTGTCTCCAGGGAATCAAGGGCCTCTCAAGGGCCCAGCAATACCAGTGATCCTGCCATGGAGAAGCGCCATGTCACCACGAGGGCATTCACCACTACACACCCAGGGGTGTCACTTAGGTCCCAAGAGTGACCCCAAAAGCTCACAGGTCAGCAGCAAGGCAAGTGGTTCTATCTCTCAGCAGGAGATTTCAAGGAGAAAAAGGCTTCATGGGTCCTGTCACCCAATTTCAGATTGTAAAGGCTTAGGGGGCTTCTGCGTGTTGTGTCAAGGGAACAACCAGGGTGTCCTTTACGACCCATAGGTCTGCTGTTTTCTCATGTCAGGTCTTTGGTAGTCAGGGGCCATTAGGGGTCCCAGAGCTGAGGTGGAGATGGAGGGCAGGTCTGGCCTGGCCTGGCCTGGATGCACTGTGGCACCTGTGGCATCAGAGCCCCCGTGTGACAATGGGGGCAGCTGCCAACAGAAGCAGCAGGTAACACTGCCCCAGTACAGCCCCGGCGAGCGTGACTCGTCCTTCTCTTGGCGCTGTAGCACCCAACCTCTTGGAGCACCTGGCCAGCAGTCCGGATGCCCACAGGAAGGCTGTTCAATTGCCTGCTGCATCAACTCAAACAACTGCTGATGCACAGGCATTGACAGAGATCCTGGTGCACAGAGCTGTGCTTGTGGGACCTCTTGACAGACCCTGTATATATTAACCTCCTGTAGTTAGTGCATTTATGGTATATATTAGTACCCTGTAATTAGTGCTCTTACTATATTTATTAATACCCCATAAGTAGTGCATTTACTATATATATATTTAGGACCCATTAGCTAGTGAATTTACCATAGGTATTGGGACACTCTAGTTAGTGCTTTTACTATATATGTTAATACTGTCTAGTTAGTGCGTTCAGCAATCCCCAACCTTCTTTGTTATTGCTTCAATAAACTGGACTATTCCAGTATCTGGATTGTGCCAGCTCTTCTTGAACTTGAGCAGACCTAGAGCCTTTGTAAATTCCACTAGTTGTGAATTTGTGACTGGCTGGGAGTAGGCCCTGTTATTAGCAAGCCTTTTTTAACAAATGCACAAAATTCTCAATCCGTGTGGCTCCTCTCAGTGCTCTTCCTGGTGCAGCAGCCACGGAAGAGCGCCGTGGCTACAAAGATGATTTTTGCCCTGTGTTGTCCTTGCCCTCTCAGGCCATGCTGTCCATCCCACATGGGCTCTGAAACTCCCTGGCAGCTGTGGCTGAGGAAGAGCCACGAGCCACTGCTGCTGTGACTCCTTGTGTTCTCTGGGTGACAATGAAGGTCCTGCTCATCCCAGACGCTCTGCTGGGCTTTGGCACCGCAGAAATGAACTTGTTGGACATGCAGAACACTGCTGGTTGTTGGAGTTGCCCACTGGAAATTACCCCCTCTCTCCTCTCCCATAGAGGTTGCCTATGAGAAGACTGTGATCTCTGTATTAGAGCATGAATATGGATCTGTTCAGGGTTCTGGTGAAGGATTTTTCCTTAATATATTTTGGAATATTGTCCTGAGTACTACCATACATTGTGTATAAGCATATCCCTCCCAGTACTCTCTGTTGTCTGCAATCATATAATCAAAATATTTAAAAGTGTAATGCAAATAAGTGTTAGTCTGTTTTGACTTTATACATATTCAAGGTCTCCTTGTACTTTTTGATACATGTTTCAAAATAATTTTTGATTTTGTTGAAGACTTGCTGGTTTTCTTACTTTATGCTTATCTATCTTTAGAAATCAAAAGCCCAAGATCACTTTCAGAACTTCCCTCCCACGTCCTGGGCTCTGATGTGACCCAAGACCTCTCCACTGCTTCCTTTTACAAGTGCTCCCGAGTCATTGGCTGAGAAGTGACAGCTCACCTTTGAGAGCTTAGCGTTATAACTCTTTGAAAGAATGTCCTTTGCTGTCACTTCTCATGCTCTGACTTCTTTCAACCCCCTCAAGAGGATTTTCTTGAGCATTCTCTAACTGTGGTGGTATTGGAGCTGCTTCAGCACTCCTGACACACCTTTTGTGTCCCTGACAGGCACCAAAGAAAGGGCTTCCGTGAACTCAGCTGAACTTGAGGATGTATAAAAGAAGCATGTTGGGCATTGCTCATGGGGATTTGTTTTTAACAATACAAATTTCCAAGGCTGTGAAATATTGAAATATTAAAGGGCAGATAGAGTGCAATGAAAGAAACATTTATGTATACTTCACAGCACTAGTTGATTTCAGAGGTTTTACAAATTTATCAGAATTCTTTGTGTTAGTATACCTGCTTGGATTTTGAGCTCACAGCTGCCTTGTGGAGAGATACTAAGTGAATAACATAAAGTGATTGCTAGTGAATCGCAGGAATACAATTTACAATGTGATGAGTTAACACTTCCACATAATAAAATAAGGTGCTCTGTTACTATAATGAGAAACTTTAACTGCTCATGTTGTGAATATAGGTGTGTTTTAGCAGGGACACGAATTAAAACAAGGTAATTATTGCCAATGGTCTAGCAGCAAGTGTTTTATAAGCAATTTAAATTATAAAAAAGCCCAGTAAAGCCTGGGAAAATGGAGAAGGTGCTGAGTAAACAAGTATTGAATGTTTGATTAAGAAAAAGATATTATTTGAAGGAGACATTTTAGTTAAGGACATCTTTCTCCAGAAGACATGTGCTACTGGGAGGAAAATTTCACACAAATTATTCAGGATCTGGCAGTTTTATGTAAAGTGCTGCATTTGTTCTTTGAAGGTTTTAGTAACATTTTTCCAGAAAACCACTTTTTGAAGGACAAACATGACATCTGTGGACTTGTTTCTGTTGCTTTTTCATAATCTGCAGTTGCATGTTCACAATATGTACGTTAGACAAAAAAAGAAAAAAAAGCAGTGACCAAATAATTTTGAAAAACTCTTTAATCATAAGCAACGTATGTTGCTTCTGGATATCCATGTCCTTTGGCTTTAAAATTAATTTTTATTGCTAGGATTGAAAATGAATTTTCTTCTGTCTCTGTACAGTTTTGTGATATACTTTATGTGTAGAGGAATGAGGTCAAATGGATCTTTGATACCAACAAAAAGAATGGATGTTTTATCAAAATAAATTTGGCTCAGTGTTCAATGTGGACTGCTTTGAAAACAGTTTTATTGCTTCAGTTACACAGAAAAATTGTGCCCTTAAAAAAAGTCTATATTCAGAACATAGACACACCTTGATTAGTAGTGTTAAACTCAGAAAGAGATCTGAACAACTCCTACCACTTCTTGACACCTAATAATGTAATAAAATTTTCTTCTTTTTTTTTTTTAATGCAAAATGGAATTCTTCCCATGAGGAGGAAGTGCCAGTATCTCAGCCCACAGTCTTGTGTATCACACACTCTGGGCAAGAAGGAGGTAGGGATTGGAACCCATTCATAGGAGAGAATTGAAACTTGGGTCCTTGGATTTTTGAATGTGCCCCAAGTCAGACTTGTTTGTGTAGGCAGACTGAAATTATCCATGAGATATTACCAGAGCTGCCCATCGCTGTGAAGGCTTAGATGCCTCTGAGCCAAACATGTGCCTTGGGCACTTTGGGCACCACTGAGTAAGACAGCAGCTTGGTGACAGCATTTTTGACTTCATATTCTTGATTTGTTAAAATCCTATGTAGGATGCATTTGAGCCGTTACAAATTGTTGTGCATAAACTCTTGCAATGTATTAATCAACTTACAGGAATTCTCCTTATTAGAATTAAATAACACTGGCTTCAGTCGTCCTTGTGGGTCCCCTCCAACTCAGGACATTCTATGATTTTATGAACATCCTGTTTGTCTTAGGATTTGAAGTTCCCCCCTTCCCAAATGCTAGAATATTATACTATTCATGTTGTGCCTCCATACTGTTCCATAGAGTGCTTCAAGGATCCTTAGATTGATGAAGACTGCTTTCTGGATGTTTTTTCCCCCTTCTGTTTTATAACAGTCAATCCTCTTTTAACACCTAGTAACTGATGAGATCAGTCACTGTGTAGTTGTCAGAAAAGAAAGGACAGTGACTAAACTAACTTGGACTGCAGAGGAGGGATGTTCCATAGAATCAAAGAAAAATCCTGGGTCTGCTCAGACAGATTGAAGGACTACACTGGGGATGTTTACAGAAATGCTGGGTTTGAGGGCCTAGTCCTCTGACAACTCATACCATCAATGAAAAAGGAGATATGTCCATCCAAACAAAGCAGGTGAAATAGGCTTTACTCTCACTTGCCTAATCTTTTTCTGGTCACAATGTGGTTAAAGTAATTAAAAAAACCCAATAAGAAGTGTTGATCATTGGAGATTAAGTCCAGTTCATTCCCTGGATACTGCAGGAGATAACAGTTTGGAGAGAAAAGTGGCATCATATCTTTCTGTGCCACAAGTAAAACTTATCAGCTGAACTAAGGTAGGTGGTTGTGGTGTTCACACTTGGAGAAAGATGTTGAACAACTAAAAAGGCTTCACAAACACATTTCAAGAATCACTGGGGTCCATAAAACTCAGTGTTACAGGGAGAGACAGTCAAGAAAAGATTCAATACTAATAAAGATTGAGAGATTGTTTGATGTTCAGCTGTATTGTTCCTCTTGGTAGAGGACTTTTAGTCCAGAGATAGAAAGGTGTAATAACTCTTAGTAGTGAGAAGCTGGAACTAGTTCCAAGCCAGAAAATGCACATTTTTTAGTAGTGGAAGGAAGTGCTTCTACCCAGATGAATTGAATGGGAGAGATGTGGGAGTTTTAAGTTATTTTATGTTTAAGTTCAGTTTTGAGGCCCCTTAAACATGAAGTATGCCTGCTCTTATGAGGGCCTGCAGGATGAGGTGAGTGGCTGTATCTCAGGTATTTTGGATTACATCTGTTTTTCTGAGTCAAACTCATCTTCACTTGTGACTGTAGCTGCCCTTCCAGGGAAGTGTGAATTTTATATGTTAAATTACCTTAACAATGTCTGCCAGAGCTGGTGGGTTGTGTCCTCAATGCTCTGAAAGTACAACTTGTGAGACCTAGTTGACACTGACTACCTGTCACTTGGTGAATAATTGTAGCTAAGCAGTCTGGAAGGGATCTCAGGGCAGGCTGCTGAAATTAGCTTACCTCATGGTTTTAACTGGATCCCACCTTGAAGGTCACTTCCAATGGAAGTGGAACAGCACCGATGTTGACAAGGAAAGCTGGGTACCTGTACCAGGGAGATAATTAGGTACAGATTGGTTGAACACAAGACGTAGGTAAGGTTGTGCTGGGATGCATCATGTGTGAGGTGTGAACATGAACAGAAGCCAGCAGTGCACTCTTGCGACCAGTGCCACCTGGGGCTGTGAGGGGGAGTACTGTCAGCTGGTGAGGGAAGGGACCTTCCCCTCTGCTCAGCACTAGTGGCACACTTCGGGAGTGCTGGGAACCGTTCTGGGTACCCCAGCAGAATGCAGGCATGGATATACCAGGAGTGGGTCCAGTGAAGGACCATGAAGGGATTGAGGCATCTGATGTATGAGTGGCTGTAAATACCTGATGAGGGGAGTAAAGGAATCAGGTGCTTCTCAGCGATGCCCAATGGCAGGACAAGAAGCAATGGACGCAGTTTGAAATACAGGAAGTTCCATTTAAACATAAGAAAAGACTTGTTACTGTGCAGGCGACCAAAGACAAGAAGTTTGCCCAGGGAGGTGAAGGAATCTCCATCCTTGGAGATGCTCTAAAATGTGACTGGACACAGTCCTGAACAACCTACCCTAGCTGACCCTGCTTGAGCAGGTGGGTATTGGCTCAGACAATATTGAGAGGTCCCTGGGACATCAGACATTCAGTGATTCTGCAATACCAGAATACATATTATGGAGAAGGAATATTGGAGCTGCTAACACTGGTCCTACTAAGACAGTGTGTCATTTAAATTTTCATGTATGTGTATCTCATGTATGTATGTTTTGATTAGGACTTTCATTGTGGCATCAACAGTCAGCTGCTGTTGATTAACTGCTTTACTTCTTATGAGCTTCTTTTGGCATGCCCTATTGCATTTTAGCATTCAGTCCCAGATCTAGATATTTGGTTCTGGTTTTGGTTTTCAGGTTCATGAGCTTGCATTTGTGATCACATCTGAATTAACAAAACTGGACAATGTTTTTATCTCAACAATTGATCAGTCTGTATAATAGAACTGTTACCTTTATTGTTTTTTACATTAACAGCAATTTTTGTGTCATATTGCAAATTTTATGTACAGTGATGCAGTTCTCCTCAAGGACATTGATAAATGTATGAAAATATTCATACCCACAAGATTCTTCCATAAGTTTGAAAAATCTGCAATTCCTTGAAATGAAAACACTTCAGCTACAGTGTATTTTTATGACCTAGTTTTTAACCTGTTTTAAAAATTAACATGTAATATGCTACATTGATTTTGTTTATACTTGGTTTCTAATGCAAGATTATGTCAAATATTTGGCAAAGGCGCTATTTCAGCCTCAATCTTCATTATCAGTCTAATGCTTAATCTCATTAAAACAGTATCAAATTTGTTTGACAGTCTGGGTTCCTGGGAAATTGTGTCGACTGACGTTAATAAACCGCTAATCCGTTAATTCCTTCATTAGTATCCCATATCAGCATTTCTCTTCGTTTGCTTGATGACACTTGCTAGCTAAAGCCGCCTGTAGTTACCCAAGCGATTATATTTATTGCCTGAAAAAGGTGGTTCAACATTAACTTTTTCTATACAAGATCTGAAATTCAAATTACGGCGGCACCATTGCCAAAGGCCTGACAGCAGAAGCACGGGATTGCCGAGCAGGCCATTCTGCCTTCGGTTTCTTAACCTTTCTCCACTCCCTTAAAGGCGGCGGCAGGTTTTTGTCGCCCGCTCTGGCTCCCGCCCCGGAGCAGCGGGTGCCCGCTCCCGGCGGGGCGGCGGGCGCAATAGCGTGGCCGTGCTCTAGATGGGGCTTCAGCACCGGCGGAGGCGACGAATAAAACCGGCCCTGGAAGGCGATGGAGGGGTTGGAAACAGCGTCGTCCCGCCTTTAAATTCGTCCTTCTTCTTTCATCCGATTGCCTTTTTCACAAGGCTTTGCTAGTAACTAGAGGCATCTTTCAAGGATGGAAGCTGGAGCCAGTATTATTTAATGTCTTTATTTCTGAGCTGGCCAAGGGACGGCGTTTGTTGGGGCTTTGGGTATATGTTCCACTCCCGAGGTTTGGCTCGGGCTGGGGGCTCGTTCCGTGCCTGTGCAGACAAGAGTGGTCTCCAAAGTGCTGTGGAGGGGGTGCAGCCGCGGCCAACCTTGCCATCAGCAGCTGCTTTCAGCTGCGTGTCTTGTGCCAAGGGCACTGCCCTGCAATGGGCCCTCGGCTCATGCACAGGCAGCACCGTGGCTGTGGAGCAGCCTGCTGACCGCGGCTCTGGGCTGGCCCCATCGCCGCCGCAGCTCGGCCCTGCTGGCCCTCAGCGCTGGCCTCAGCCAGTGGGACTCTGCAGTCCCCGTTGTCACCCGTGGGGACTGAGGAACCCCATGAGGCAAGTATGGGCCAGAAAAAGCCCTGGGATCCTAGTGATGAACATGAATCAGCAATGTGCCTTGGGATCTCCAGTACAAGAAAAACATTTAACACCTGGATTGAATCCTGTAAAGGACCACCAAGCCAGTGAGGAGCTGGAACACAGGGTATTCAAGGGGAGGCTGAGGCTGCTGCCTTTGCTCAGCCTGCAGAAGAGATGCTGCAGGGAGAACTTAATGCTGTCTGCTGTTACCTGCTGGGAGGGTGTGGGGGAGATTTATCCACACTCTTCCCGAGGTGCCCAGTGGAAGGATAAGAGGCAGCTGAATGCACAGTGCAACATGGGAAATTCTGACCAGATGGTAGGAGAAAAACATTCACCATGAGGGTGGTCAAGCACTGAAGAAGGATGCCCAGAAAAGTTCTGGCATCTTCAGCTTCTGGGATATTAAGACCTTAACTGGATGCAGCCCCAGGCAACCCAACATAGTTGCCCCTACTTTGGGCAGCTTGTTTGACTGAAGGCCTCCAGAAGTGCCTTCAAACTATGTTAGTCTGTTATGCAGAGTGATTCTGAAATTGTGTTGCTGTTTCCAACAGTGTGCCCTGGCCTATGTTGTCTCCCAAAGCATGCACAGGGATCATTGTGGAGAGTGCTAGCTGAACCATGAACACCATGGCACTGGCTGTGGTCACATTTTCACAGGGAAGGAGACAGAGTTACTGTTCTGAAATAGTTTGAGCAAACAAACATGGTTTCCTAAAATATAAATTCAGAAAATAAAAGCACCTTTTTATTTTCATGCAAGTGCTGTTAGCTCGTTCATTCTGTTAATCTGGTTTATGACAATAGTTAACCAATGTGAAATCCTGATCCTTCTCAGGCTGTGTTCTGGACAGGGATCACCAGTTGTACTGCTCTGTACACACCAGTACAACTAAATATAGATATCTTTTCATTAGCAGAAACTGAAATTTCAGAAACTGAAATTTCTTTTTGAAACTGAAATTTCAGAACTGAACTAAAGAGTTCCTAATATCTGACTGATTTCCTGTAATAACACATTTAGCTAATTACTAATTCCTTATTCCTGTTTAGGATCCATTCATATGAAGATTTATGAAACAGAATGACTTTAAGGATGGCTCTGTTTTTCACATACAGAGGACAGAATTTACTTTATACATATTTTTAAGTAGGTTTCAGGAGAAACTGAGGAAGCCAAGAATCTTTCCTGCACCTTCCAAATTCACAGTGCTGTTCCTTGGGGGAGAATGTAAGCCAAAGGAAGTGAAAATGCCCTGCCATCAGCCTTTCTCTGTTTAATCTATTAGCCACTCAGCTGTATAATGTATTATCTGTCACACAGTGATAAGCAGCTTAGCTCTCTGAGATCATATTAAATATGTTCAGTTTAGCCTAATTCTGCAGTGCTCCATGAGGAGACACCCTGATGTCTGCCTGGACTGGAGGCCTTCTGAAAGCAGTGCAGCTCTGCACAGGGATGGGACCCTCCTCCATGGCTAATGGCCTTAAAGGAGAATATTCTGACTGTCTTCCTTCTGTTCTAAAACCCTTTCTTCAGTTCCTGTTCATGCACTTTGAAGAATGAAATATTCAAGCAAGCCCATGCCCTAGAAAACAAAAATATCCCTGTTGCAGATCATCCAGAAGTTTATAGGTTAGAACTGCCTTGATCTCGTTTAATAAGCTCTGCTGGAAAAGTATGTTTTAAAAAGAGCTCCTACCCTGCATTTTCCATACTTTCAAAGAACATCTATTTAATATTTTGTTAATAGTTCATTGGAACTTGGACATCACATCTACTCCCTATATTATCTTTAATTACATGTAAATTTAATTTTTTTTCCTTGAAAAAAACCCTGAAGCCTGCTGAAAGTCCTGACACTAATACTTAGGTAAGGTAGAAGTCTTTGCCTTTTTTTGCCACCTCTCTGAGGTTGATGGGATAAAGACCGTGCAATGACAGATCCTCTCAGCCCTTTCTCCACAGTGGCTCCAAGTGTTCCTGGCATGTGTGCATGCACTCCTTGGCTGTTCAGGGAGCTCCATCTGCAGCTCAGTGATCACAAGCTGGATTTTAACCAATAGATATAAATAGGTTTGATGGAGATGATGAATGTGATAGTCATCCCTAGACAGTCACTGCCAAGAAAACCACAGAATTATTAAAAAAAAAATCCAAAATGTTTGCTTTTTTGGAGAGGCAGAATGGGGACAAACTGAGCTGGAAAGCAGCAGTTAGGGCAGATGAAGAACTTCAAAATAGCATTAACTGATATTAAAGTTGACTAAATAGAATAAATACAGCACTGGCTAAAATGCAGGTCTACCAATATTGGTGAGTGACCCTGAACTAAGAACTGGTGAATACTGCTTGTGGTAGAAAAAGTAGAATGAGCACAAGTTTCTGCTTTTTAATCTTGACATTTCTGTTCATTCTTTGCATATTTTAAAACACAATCACAGGCCTCAGTTCATCAACTTTAAAAAAAGGCTGTTGCTCAGGTTTTTTCTCCTTATAAATTCTAAAATGACTATTTTAAGGGTATTGCATGTACTCCTTTTGGTGGAAAATTACATTCAACATTGGAGTTAAAGGTCATATGACCTCACACAAGTTGGGTGCCAGTGTTGAGAAAACTGAATAGAGTGGTACAATTTCCACAGGATTTAAAATTAACCTCATTGGATGATTGGCTTACATTTCTAATCCGATATATCAGGCTAAATATAGACTTTGAAGACAATTTCTTTCCATGCAAATAATCACTGCAGGCTAAAAATGAGTAAAAATTTAAATGAAGAGAGAAAAATACGAAATTAAATTACAGACAAACTACCATCTTGCTAGAATATTGACCTGAAACTGCACATACAAAAGGTGCCTGCAAGGAAGAGAAGGCAAAAGGAGAAAAAAATAAAGAGCAAAATTATTATGTTTGTGTATATATATTTATAGAGGGAGAGTTTCTGATGCTGTCAGCAATTTCTGTCAAAGAGCTATCTTCAGAGGCATCACTGTTGATTTTCAAACATTTCATGTTTTATTACTGCATTTTAATAATTAACTATGAATGGTGTCCCTGAATGATCTGTAGGGGCAATGAATCATTCATTATTACTAAAACAAGCCTTTTTTTTTCTTTCAAAAAAGATAGCAAGAGGACAGCAAAACCTTTAAAAAATAACTAATATTTTAGGAAATGCCACAAATCAATACTGCAAAAAACTCCAAAGTCACAGAAGGAAATATAGAGTTGGGAGATGAGCTTAAGACTGTATGCAGGGTTGTTTTCTTTTTGTTGTTGTTGTTTTTTCCTCCTTTACTCTTCTGAACTCTTGAAGAATATAAATATCATAAAATATATTATCTAGGCAGATGTAAGTTGAATTTAGTAAATCCATACTAATATTCTGTAAATAAGAGAGATGCTTCTGTGCAAGAACCAGCTCTATGGCACTAAACCCATTTGGAAACGGTCTTTCATTTCCCATATTAAAACAAGACATGAATTTCCATGTGACAGACAAAAAAATATTTGCTTCACTGACAAAGGTTCCTATCTCTGTTGGAATTCAGCGAGTTCCAGACATAGGAGAAATATTGTAACCCAGTTTACTTGGTTTTATTTGTTAGTGTAACTTGTACCAAGAAATATAAATAGCCCTTAGTTCCTGGGGAAGCTCACAGCACTGTTTTTGATCAGTCTCATGAGAAATTTGTTCTGAATACGTAAAGGGTTTATTCTTAATACATGAATTCCAGCCTGTGAGAGAAACTCTGTCTTCAGCCATGATCTTCATTATAACCTAGTCCCATAAAAATCATTCTCATTGGTTCAACATCTGTGTTGAACCAGATGCAATTCCAGACTAAGAGGTGATGCAGACCACCCTTGGAAGGGGCAGCAACATGGAGACAGCATGAAGATCCCACAGATAAGGCTGAATCTGAGTAAGATGGAGATGTCTGGCGGTATGGTTTAGCATTTATTTACTGCTGGTCGTGCTTAATGGCTACATAGCAGAAAGTGACAAAATTGAAAGATCCTAAAAAAAATATTGCAAGAGAGATTGTCTCTCAGAAGTTGCTTTCAAAAAGATAAGCAGGATGCATCTGATTCTCTGATTTTCTGCCTGCTGCACCTTGGTTGGCAGCTAAAATCAGAACCAAGCCCAATTACTCTAGGCCCGTGTCTCACCACTGGGTCATGCAATAGAAGGTTTGTAAGTCCCTTGCCAGTCACATTCTAAAAAGAAATCTGCTATTGCTTTAATGATGATTCACAGTTGTCTCCCAGCCTGAATCTGCAACCCATGTTGTGGAGTATCTGTCTTTCATGCAGATAGTCCCATTTATTTCACTGAATGCTACTTGTGTGAGTGAGGTCTACTCAATGGGAATAAGGACTTCAGCTGCAGACTTTAGTGATTCAATGGGGATTGGAAATGAAAGATTTGAACGGGCTCTGTGAACAGGCTCTATATGAAACAATATTTTTCCCTTCTGTCAAGTCTCCCATGAGGTCTTTGCTGAACTGTTGCTAGTCTTTGAACCGCTGATGATGTGAGTAGGAACCCCTCACAGTGGCCTCCAGGGCAGCCTATTATGTAGTCCAAAAACTCTGAGAATGGGTCTGTTGCATATCCTGTTATCTAGATTCCACTGAAAAATACTGCATCCAATTATGACACATTTGTGTTGAGTTCAATATTTCTCAGACTTTCCTAAATTTTAGTTATCACTAAAAAGTTAGTATTGAGTCGAAGTTATCTCCTGTTGTTTTAAATAGGACTGGTTGGGGGGTGGAGGGGGTTTACATATTGAAAGTAGACATCACAAATATTGACCCACTTAGGGTCTGATAGGGCTGTTATATCATATCTGTCCATTTGTGGACAAATTGTGGTCAAAAGACAACTTCCCATATACAAAAAAGAAAATTTAGACAAGTGAGGTTTCTAAAATACTGTAGCTTTTTTTTCAGGAGTTATCTAAGAGCAGCCTATGCTGACCATGACTAAAATAGGTTATGACTGAGACAGGTATGCTGTCAAAATAGGTTTAGCAACATAGTTGCTTGGCCATACCTTCATTAGTTATTTTATATCTGCTGTTCTGAAAGTAATTTTTGTTCAGTCTAGCTGCATTTAGAAAAAAATCAATGGCAGCTTTGACATGCTTACCCTTAGCATGCCATTAGCAGAGCAGCAGACTTGACCCTGCTGGCTGCATGATGTCTGTTGCTTAGTGAAATAGAAAGTATATCTTGAGAAGATGGTTCTGATGAATTGAAAAAATATTTCTTGCAGCAAGATTAATTTTGCTAGCCTCTCCTAGCTTCTCATTTTGATCAAGCCATGCTTGTTTTACAGATTTCCTTTGAAGACCAGTTGTGTGTCTTTCATCATCCTTTCATAGTTAAGTAAAAGACCCCAAGCAAATGGGGCTGTATAAGCTTTTTGTTCTTACCATGCAATTCATGCTCTGACAAGTCTGGAATCTGGCCTAGGCTGAGCCTTCACTGACAAAATCATACATACTTATTGTGTCAACCAGCAGTTCTCCCAGTGGAAAAACATGGATGCAAAGAATGCCATTCTTTTTCTGCAAAGAAGAGATGGTAAGATCAAATGTGGCCGGGGTAACAGTACTGAGTGTTGTAGCTTTTGGGAAGTGCTAAAAATTCCACTTGGCATTTTCACCACTTTACATTTTACAACTGAACAACAGTTGCAGGTTAATTAGCCCCCTATGGAAATTACCACTTTCCAACCAGTACCTCCCCAGTACCTTTATAGCAAGGCAAAATAAATTTCAGGTAGCTCTGAGACAGTAGCAGCTGCACCACAGATCTGACGAGGGAAAACTGTGCAGAACACAAGACACGGAAATTCAAAACGTAACCAACTTTATTCTAAAAATCTAAAAGGAACAAACAAATATTAGCAATTTTTTCAGGGTTACCCTATCAAAGAACACAAAATGTACATCTACTTTAGCAGGCAGGTCCGTGTTTAGTTCAAAACAGTTGGGTTGAGACTTGTAAGGCGATGCATGGAATGACATGAATGATTTCTCTACCCATCACCTGACACACTGTTTGGTTTCTTATTTATTTGGCTGTCTTTTTGTTTGGCTTACATTGCCTCCTACATGTTCCTTTATTCAGTGTATTGGTTGCACAGGCTCTATCTATGTTAACTGATGATGCCAGGCCAGGCACCTGGTTTCCAGTCAGGTGCTCCTGCTCTGAGTCCACATCTCTTCAGCTTCTGCCCAGGCAGTAAAGGATCATCTTGGTTCAAACAGCCTATGACATTGCAATCACTTCCCTTACAGTCTGTCTGCAGCACAGGCCTAATTATTGCTGCCACTCTTTCCTTTGCTGCCTTCTCCCTCTACCAAAATTTTTTTTCTGACGGTTTCTAAATTGTAACCGAGTACAGTTTTGTGTCCCTTCAGTGGGAGAGTGGTCTCCATCTGTGGGCTTGAACCCATACTTGAAATGCAGAGCACACATAATCCTTATCCTCAAATTTACATCAGTTTTCAATGTTTGAGATGCTTTTTCACCTTCTGTTCTGTGAAACATCTAAAAAAGTCCTAAATAGTATAAAAATAATAACTATTCTTATTTCACTTAGTGCTTACACTTTAGGAAAGTTGCCAAAATTCATGTACTCAACTGCTCCTTATTCTCCTCAAGATTACTCTCTTTTCGTCCTTGCATGTGTAAATATTATTGCCGACCCACTTCTGCATCCTGCAAGAAATTAGTCTTCTAAAGTGCCTTGCCAGAGTGGAACTGAACAGATATGGGAAAACTGCTGAAAAAAAGCCAAAATGAATGTGGTGGTAGATTGTTTTTCCGAGGGCTTGGCAGAAGATCCCTCCCGGAAAGGGCTGGCAGGAATCTAAGGCTCCATGGCTGCTCTTTGAGTGCACTTCACATCTTGAGTGCTTGCTAATTTAGGTTTCATTGGAATGGCAGATGGGGAAATGAAATTTGTGGGGGCTTTCATCCCTCATCCCTCTGCAGTAATGTAAATTACTAAATGTTGCTCAAATCAGCAGAAATATAAATGCAAACCTACTGGACCTGACATTGTTGGGCCTGATTTGCCTGCAGTATCTTGTGCTGAAAATGTAGGTAAGGTAGAAGGCTTGACACTGACTGAAACCTGCCTGAATTCCTGCTCCTCAGTCAGAGCCAGTGGATCATTAAAGACACAAGTAGAAAATAAACTCTAGAACTTCTTACACAATGTAGCTGGAAGCTTAAGGAATGATGATTGATTTATACAGAACATGAAAGATGTTTTAACCTCCAGATCCAGCTGACTGAGCAAGTCAGATGACTGACTTATATCAGATATGGAATTTCACAGGAAAATGTTTTTCTTTTCAAAGGTCCTTTGTATTAGGAATTCATGGAGGGAATCAAAGCAGCCACAGATACAAAAACTAGTAATGTTTTAACTAAAGAGCAGCAGATTGTGACTTTACCTAAGTCACACTGAGAAGAATAGACTCATACAAGTTTTTAATTATCTAAGTACATTTAGATTTAATGGCATGAAGGAAGGTTTACTTAAGATGACTAGATTTTTAAAATTTTTTTTTGTTTGTTTGGGTTTATTTTCTTCTGTCAGTTATAAAGACATGGTACAGAAATAATTCTGAAATGAAGAACAGATAACAGATGTACTTCTCTGCTCTCCTCAACATGCCACAAATTTGTAAATGCAAGAGTCAATAGCTTTCTCAAAACTGTTCCAGCTCTGTCTCTTCCCAAGAGCTTACTTTAACACATGGGCTTCATCGTAGCTTCAGAGTAATTCAAGTCAAAAAGAGAAAGAACTCTATCTTTGGATGTTATCTCTAAAATCTGACTGTGGGAAAAACTGAGAAATGCTCTGAATGTAAACTTCTGGCCACAGTGAAGGTTCTGGAAAGAACAGTCTTGGAGGAAACTGGGTTTGTGATTGAGAAACATCGATGATTAATAAAACATCCAAAAAGTTTTGCAAAGGATAAAATGATCTTGACTAGGAGCTGCTTGACCTGTTGTGCAAGTAGAGGAGGATTCATAAGAGTATGCACAGCCCACAGCTGCAGGCATTTAAGCACAATGGAGAAAATGTGCCCTGGAGGTTACTTCTGTGAACAAAATGATACCTTAAAAATACAGTGGCTTCTAGGATGTATGCAGAGAGTTGGGCTCCAAGCAGCATTATCTCATGTGCTTTCAAGCTGTGTCTGGCCAAGACAGCTATCAGCCACCACACTGAGTGCCATTACTCAACAAATGAAACAGTCCTGTACTTACATTACATTATCTTGGCCATTTTCTATGGTTTAGAGCCTTTCACTTATCTGGTGTTCTGCAGTGCAAGAGCAGCTGATGATACTCTGTTGAAGCTGGAGCTGTGTCTTCTCTACCCTTTAACTTCATTTTCTACCAAAAAAGATTGATCTGAACAGTCAGAGCTTTTAATGCCATTCTATATCTGTAATTTTCAATATGTTTTGATACTTGGAATTTTTAAAAAGTGATAAAGACCTCTTTAGAAATGTAAAGTATGTGGACTGTTGCAGAATCTATGAGACTTCACTGTTTCTTAGCAATATTTCACACAACCTAAAGAATAATTGATTGGTACTAACAACTCACAGACCAGAAAACTCCTAAAATGCCTTGGACAGACTGCTTCTTTCAGGTGGAAGTAAAGCCACCTTAATAATTTTTTCAGTCCCGAACATAATATTTTGTTTCTCCCTTATTTTTATTCTATGCCTGTTGCATCTTACTATACAATCACCTTTTATCATAACTAGAATGTTCTTTGTTCAAAGTTGTACTTTTATATTTCTGTTTTCATATACTCATGTGCCTTGGGTTTGTGTGTACTTTGTTACCTTAGCAGCAGTAAAGTTCTGTTTAATCTTCCATGAAGGTCTGGCATAACAATGAATCATTCTTACCACGAAATCTTTAGAAACTACCCCTGCCCCCATAAATTCTCATTGTCTACTCCAGTCTTTCTGTACCTCCTGTAAACATGGGAAACTGCTCA
Source organism: Fringilla coelebs (assembly GCF_963513975.1). Taxonomy (NCBI): domain Eukaryota; kingdom Metazoa; phylum Chordata; class Aves; order Passeriformes; family Fringillidae; genus Fringilla; species Fringilla coelebs. Next base: position 33,321,706 of record NC_140030.1, read on the forward strand.
TCAATCATTTTAGCAATGTTTTTAATTTATTACATTTCTTCTACTTAACTAAAAGTTCGTACCACTTTGTCTTCAAGTGCCCAGAACTGCACAATAGAAATGAAGTTACAAGTGTTGCTTCAGGACATTTTACCAGCAGCAGCTGCAGGACAAAGGGTGATGTCCAGTCTTAACCTGTACAACACTTGAAAATGCAAAACATTACAGGGTGATATCCAATAGATTTTACACACCATAGAGGAACAATTCTCTGCTTAGGAGCCATAGAAAGTAAGGTGCTGCTCTACAAGCTTTAAAATCTTCAGCTTCTCAGTGTAACATTTATTTTTCCTAACTTTCTGGATTACTTCCAGAACGAACTAGCTTCATTATGTCTATGGAAAGACTGGCAAAAGAGAAACATGAGAAAACTGTCTGGATTTTCAATTCCCATGTGGCATCAAAGTTGCTACTGAAAAGTCCTAGGTGCAAAATTTTTAGGCCAAAATATTATAAATATACTTTAAAATTGAGAAATACAAGAAAAATCATTGCATTACAGGCTGAGATTTTTCAAAATCAGTTCCAAAGAGTGTTTGAAAGGATCCTTTAATTAAGTTGTTGCATTAGTTGTCAAGTTGAATGTGGGCAGGGAGCCCCCTACTCTTTGATGGTTTCTCTACATATGTGTGGAATAAAGATGCTGAAGCTTTGGCTAAAGCTGTGCCAAGTGTGATAGAGGGAAGATCTTCATGAGCTCTGGTACTTTAGCTCCATTTGAGTTTATCAAGTTTGGCTATGAGTTTAGCTGCTCAGACTCTGTTCTGAAGTTCAAACTGTAGGAACCTACCAACCCAAGGCCTGCAGGAACAAAAGAGACACTCTAAAAACAATCTAAAAGAAAAATGTGCAGTGTCTTGTCTGTCATTTTTTCCCCATAGCTTTTGAGGATTTATGCAGCTTATCAGCACTTTCAAATGAACTGAAATGAAAGTTGTCTGTTTTCCACATGGGAGACTGTATCTGTGGCTTTTGGAGCTAACAAAATAGAGGATTCTTATACGAAGAGGAAACAATCTTAAAAAAATGCCTTAGTTACAGTTTTTACAGTCCCTTTAGAATTCTTAATTTCCTTATTTACAGCTCATGCTTTTTCCATATAATGTCATTGCCACATGCTTTCTCTGGGTTATTGGTCATGTGTCAAAGCTGTCTCTGAGATGTAGGAGCATTCTCTTCTATGTCCAGCACCCTTCGAATCCGTGTATCTTTTTTTTCTGCTTTACAGTACTTATGAAATATATTAGTGAGCAGAACTTATTAATATTATAGTTTAAAGCTATGTGTTAGTGCTGTGAGTGAATCATGTACAACCAGCTGCAGTGAGTTGCCCTGATTTTGTTTCATAAAATGAGAGTATGGCCAAAACAGAATATTAAGCCAAATATTTTCTAGTAGGGAGTAAATAGAGAAATAAGTAGGAAGTAAGTGCCTCCATCTTTTAAAGAAAAACTTTGAGAAATACAGGAAAATTTGTTGTCAGAAATAATCCTGCAGCGTGAAGGAAATTCACTGAGTAAGGCCATGGGAATTTTCCAGCAAATTCCTATAATTACTCACCTATCACAGAATTTTAACAAGTTGCTTGGTGTTGCCTTACAAACCAACATAAAAAGAAGTTTGTCTCCTTTGCTGCTTTCCCTGGTCATTCAGCAGCAATTAAGCAATAAACACTTGTCGTTCACCAGTTTGCGGTTCCCATAGTAAAAGTTATGCTCAAGTGAAGACAGGAGCACTGAAGCCAGAAAATCTTAACCTTTGTACCTAAGTGCACTCTAATGAAGTTTACCCCTTTTTTTTTCAAAATGCATTGTCATGAAAGCAAAGTAATGCATGCATCTCTGCAAGATTGGTACTTGAATTCCCATTTTAGGACTTTATATTCCTGATATTAAGCTCTAGTCCAGAGGACAATGAAATCAGTAGAAAGCTTTCCAATGAATCCCACAAGATAAATCAAGCTCTAAGAGAGGACTGAGAGTTTTATGGCTCTTGCTAGGTAGCTCCCTCAAGAAATTCAGAATTTCAAAATAAATAATCAATAATAAAATGTACAACAAGCTTTAAGGATATATTTAGCAGCAAGTCAAGGTCTGTGCTTAGTCTGAACAGTGGAAATTCACTGAGGGCAGTGGCAATGCAAAGGTGTGAAGGAGAATGACACAGCACTTCATCATTGGGGTGAAATTGAAGGGGAAATTTGGTCAGAGGGAATGAGCAACCATCTGACTGCATGCAGGGAAGTAAGAGAATGGGGGTTACGACTGTAGCAACATGTATAAGATTGTGAACTGTGTGGTTCTTGACTTTATTTAAAGGCAATCTGCATCCTCAGATGAGGACCGAGTTGCCCTTGGTCACTTGCAGATGAGCCGACTCATGAAGGGTTATTTGGGGTTATCTGCTTATCCTGATGATTAATAACATCTGTTCCACAGCTGACAATATTGGGAACTGTACATCCATACCAAAGAGTGAAAATGGGCAGCGCTGTTTATCTCCTTTGGGATATACGGTTATATGGCGTAGGACAGCTCTCTCACCCAGCGTCCTGCCTCTCCTGTGTTGTCCCTGTTGCTTGCCTATCCAGACAGGATTGCCTATCCAGAACGGCTCGTTTTCCACCCCTTTGCCGCAGTAAGCAGCGACCAAGGGGCCAGACCCGGACCCAGCGGATCATATCTGGCGGCTCCGCAAGGGGTAGGAGGAGCAGGAGCAGGCTGAGCTGGAGCGAGGAGCAGCCCTCCTGGCGGGGGGAGCAATTTCAGGCGTTGTTCACCTCGACCTGCGGGCAGCGCACCTGGAGGGCGGCACAAGCCCCCTCAGCCTCTCCCAGCTGGCAGCCCTGGGCTCTGAGGCACGGCAGCTGGGGCGGGCAGGCTGCCGCATGCCTCCGTTTCCCCGGCAGCTGGGGGCGGGCAGGCTCCTTTCTGGCTCTCTCCCGGCTCCGTGCTACGGCTGTCCCCGCCCGGGGAGGACTACAGCGCCCGTCGGTCCCTGCGCGCCGCCCACACACCCCCGCCTCTCGCCGCTACCGCTGCCTCCTGCCAGCCGGGAGCCGGAGCCGGTTCGCTTGAGAGAGCGGGGCAGCGCGGGCAGGGCAGGGCAGGGCAGGGGGTGCTGCGGGTGGTGGCCACGCTCGGCGGCGGCGAGGTGGGGCTGGGCGGCCCCGGCCCCGTCCCCGTCCCGTGCGGGGGAGCTGCTCCTCGCATTCTCGCCGCCCCGTCCCGACCGCTGCTGTGGCCGCGGCTCATGAGGTGAAGATGGTGATCCGCGTCTTCGTCGCCTCCTCCTCGGGCTCGGTGGCGGTGAGTGGGGGCGAGCGGCGGGGAGCAGGGAAAGGAGCGCGGCCGCCGCAGGGAAAGGGCTCAGCCTGCGGGGCCGGGGACTGCGCGGGGCTGGCAGCTCGTCCTCCCCGCGCTGCCCAGCCCGCCCTCGGCTCCGAGCCTGTCCCCGCACGCCGGCACGAACCCGACTCCGTCCGTGGGCTGCCCTGGGACGCGGCGCGGAATTTGCCGCGGTTGCGTGTGCGATGGGGGAGGAAAAGACAACACTCCTCCGCAAGGCTGCCGAAGCTTAACTAGTTCGTAAATTGCCTTTGGCAAACCAAGCACCACGAAACCTTTGTAGGGGGGAAACCTTGGGTGGGTTTAAAGGGTCTTAGAGGTCGTTAAGTGCGGCTAAACTTTCCCTTTTGGGAGGCGACCAGCGCCGCGGTGCAGGGGAGAACATCCCGAGGGGAGCCGAGCCCGGGCAGGTGCGGTGCCTGGGTGCCTGCCGCCCACGGCAGGGTGGACAGATAAATACAAGGAGAGCCGAGGGACAGGCTGCAGGCCACCAGCCTCTCTGCATTAAGAAATACTCTGGAATAGGTACAGCTCTTCTCAGACTTGCTTTTGAAGGGCATCACTGCACTCTCTGTTTAATTGAAGCTTGTATATAATTCTCTTGTTTAATTAATTGTGCATGTGACCTATGAATTTCCATATTTTCATATAAAGTGGCAGCTTTCTGTTAAGGAAATCTGGGCATAAATATCCTGCTGAATTTGTTCTTTAAAAAGAAACATTGAAAGGATTTAGATATAATTGATATTCTTTATGCTTCAGCAGTGAGGCAGAGCACTTTCTGTGTTGCAGAAGGAGGTAGCACATTCCTGTCTGAAGGTTTATTGTGTATTCAGTTCCTTCAGCCTTTTACTGTGTGGATCTAGTTTTCAGTTCAGTAACATGACAACAGGTATGTGTTCTGATATGATTTGGCATGAAGTGTTCAAAATGCTTAGTGGCTGCATTACAGCTAATAAAAACTAATTCTCCATTTCAGTAGCCAACTGAGTAAACACAGCATCTTCAGAACTCTGTAATCCATGTCCATCAAGCATCCGTAAGAGAAACATCATCTTCCCTGCATGGGCAGTTGGTTCATGCTGTGGTAGTGTAGCATTGCTGGTTTTAGTTTCTGTTTCATGTCCCATGGGCTAAACAATATACATAGTTTTGTATTTTGTTTTCATTGGAGGGGTAGAAAAAGGCCACATAGTTCACTCACCCCCATCTCCCAGTTTGCAAGGAGGTTACTGATAGGAGTTTTTGATTCTGGTCTCTCCTTACCCTGTTTGCCTGCAAGGTACATATGCAGTTAGCAGAGCAATTTAATCCTCATAACTGTCTATTAACCCAGCAAACCAAATCTGAGTGTAACAAGCAATTTAAAGTGCACATCAGTTCTCTTGCTGACTTTTTCTGTGTTCGACCACAAGAAGATTACAGAATATGGGTAGCAGTTTGCATGCTCGTCATAGTCAACTTTCTTCATCTAGTCAGTAGTACATCTGAGTGCAGCTTAGCCAGAGTAGAACAGAAGATTCAGGGATTGAAGGTACTGTTATTAAGGACCAGAGCTCTGACATCTCTTTTCTCTCAATTTTTTTTCGTCTGTGTTATCACAGCATTTAAGAACTTTAATTATGGTCTAGGTTCCTGCTGTTCTCAGTGTTGCATCACAGAGGCTTTCCTTTTTTTCTGTAGGCTTTGCAGGGAGTGTCCTTGGATTCAGGCTAAGGATGGAGGAAAATGACAAAGAAAGCACTATTATTAGCTAGTTATGTGGGAATCTGCATCTGGAGAAGAAGGTGGTTACTGTATTCACGTCTTTAAACAGTTTTAAGGGAAGTTTTAAACTTTTTATCATCCTTCTAGAACTAAACATTTGTGAAAGGAAAGAAAAAGTGTTTGAGTCATACAATTGTCATCTCCTCCAGCTTTCAGCACTATATCAGCTATTTTTTGGGATCCTGTGCAATTCATGAGACAGAATTACTTCCCCATCGAGAAAAAATGAGTACCCCATATAGATCCTACTCTGTGTCCTACTAAAAATGGTGTCAGAATCCATGGTTTAATTTTAACCTCTAACTTGAGACAAATTGTAGGCTAGCTGCTTATAAGAGTGGGTGTTTCTCAGATTAGTATCTGACCTGCTGCAATTGACCAGAAACTTCTATATGTAATACTGACTGACAAAAAAAAGCAGTGTCATTGTGACGTAATTATTTTTCCAATCTCTCTAGAGATACTTTGTAAAATTAATCTTTATCTTAAAATGGAAAGTTCACATAGTCTCTAGAGTAAGCTTTTGTTTTGGCAAATGTAATGAGCTAAACACTTTGTGTTTGACTCCTTTCGAAATCTTCAGAATACCCAGGTCAAATGATAGGCATTTGGCTGAAATATTCCTGAGAAATACACTGATTGTATACTCAGAAAAGGCTTTAGTTTGCATAAATATAACTTTATCTAGAAACTACTAAAGTATTTATTGATCTTGATATTTGGTGTAATTTGTTTTGGGCTAAAGAAGATAAGAATATATAATTGTCACACATAATTCTAAAAGTCTAGTGCATGAAGTATTTTGAGGGTCATTCCAAAGAGTGAGAAAAGGAAGTCATTGAAGTGAATGAGAAGGAGCCAAGAATAATGTGAGTTTTCCCTTCATTTGGTTTTTCAGTTCTCTCTGCAGCATCTTCCAAACACCTGAAAGTTCTTAGACGCCCGAGAGGTTAATTGTAACTGCTTTTTGTTTGTTTAATAAAACTTGTGACTATAAATGCTTCATGAGCTTAAAATAACTCGCAGGTCCCAAAAGGTAGTTGTTGCTGGAGTGGAAACATTGATCTTCAGTGTTTAGGGAGGCTGGACAGCGGGTTTAGCCTGTAGGGACGCTGTAGAGAAGTTTCTGAGACCTTCTTGTGGGAAGGGCGCAGGGAGGCATTGTGCGTGCGGGTACATTTCTAAGTCACCTCCTGTTGTTCTAAGCATGCATTAGGCAGATTCAGTCGAATCGCAATGTGAAGCCTCTGAATAGGCACACAGGCATGTTTCTACAAGCCTTACTGTCTCCTGCTCTTTCTGACCTGAATTTCTACTTGTGTTAGTAAGCTGTGTCTCGAATTCCAAGCACTTCTTTGTAGGGCTGGGGAGGCAGGCTTTGCTGCTCCTCCCTGATAAGGACAATCAATGTTCTTTTGTGCCTAAGAGAAAGGTTACTTTAAAAGTAGCTTTTGCTTTTCTCCCTCAGCAGTGCTTCACTGTTTTCAGGAAATAGTTGATGCCCATGTTTTTCACCAGATCATTCCCTGATGACTGTCATTTTATCTGTTTCACTTTCTCTAGTCTGTCAATAAGAATTTACACTTGTGCTACTGTACAAGTAGACTCCACTACATGTAGACTCATAGTTAAATGGTTTTCAGTGTTTTAAAGCAGCTTTACTTTTGTCAGGAAGCTGGTAGTATGAGCTTAAGTAACTTTAAGTTTGGAATTCCTGCAGCTATCTAGAAATGCCAAACCAGAGAAGACTTCAGTCTTGCAGTTAAAGGACTGAAGAGCAGATAAGGAGAATATCACTGAAGAGCTGTTAAATAATAAAGAACCTTCAAACAGCTGCCTCACTTGTACTTTCTCCTTTGTGGTATTAATTTAATGAAGTTTCATCTGTTGAGCTGAACAGAAAATAAAGGGAAATCAGTGAAATAATGGCACAACAGGTACAATCTACTTTGACTAGTGAGATATGTGAAGTTTTCCATTGACATTTTTGTATGTTCACAAGATGAGAGAAACAGGTCACCAAAATGAATTCCTTTTAGTTCACAAAGATAAGTGCTGCTCAACCACGTTCTTCAGGAGAGCATGTTTGGGAGGACAGGAGAGTTTGGGGAGGAACAGCAACAACCTGAAAAGAATAGACTGTTTTAAATGACCAAAACTTGGACTTTGACTCTTGCTACTGAAGAGGATTATGGATTTTTTACTAGGAAGCTTGATAAGATAGGTGCAGTTATTGTTAAATTGTTTCTATAGTAAATATTGGCTTTATGAGACTAACTCTCTCTTTTTAAGCGTATTATGGAGGTCAAATGAGTTGGATTTTTTGTTTCCTGGAATGACTTTAAATCACATTATAAAACTTTGGAATGTCAGAATAATTATAGTCGTGTTTGTTTGGTTCACTTGTTGTTGGGTAATGTAGTGGAGACAAATACAGTGCTAGCATTCTTAAGGCTAAGCTGGTTTCCGATGGATGATGAATTTCAACTCCACCCTTGTTTGTAGAAAGTCATTGTAACTCAACATTTCTCATAGCACTTCTCAGAAAGATTGTGCTTCTTGTTGGACTTGTGGAATAAGTTAACTTAGAATATGTCACTTCTAGAATATCCACCATCTTAAACTATTTTTTTCTTTGCCTCTCTTCACCCCAAAAGTACAACAATCAAAACTGAAAGTGATTTTTTTTTTGAGTGATACAAGTGCCTTTTGAGAAAACAGTGTTAGTTATGGTGATCATTTGGAGGGATTTACAACTTGTTGAATGTGATTTATGCAAGTTCAACTAAAAAAGAAATAAGCTTTGTAAATTTTAAATATTATCATGATTTTTTAATATTTGAATTTCGTAAATCAGATCAGAGCAGCAGGTAAGCTAGCTTTTCAGAAATGAGACAGTAATCTTTATAGTTGGAAGTGATCCTGCAATATTTACATGGGAAATGGCTTAATCACGGTGTTGTCTACGTCTGTCAGCATGCTGAGGATGCACCTCTTGGACTGGATCCTCAAAGCCTGATTTATGAATCCCACATGAACATCCTACTGTGTCACTTCACAGTTCAAGGTGGTCATGCTTTTGGCTGTGCACCTACAGAGCACTGCTGTAACTGCAGCAGTGATACTGGAAGAAAAAAGCTGGATCCTTGCTCAGTCACTGGACACATCATGTATCCACATCTTGGACATGAGCAATTATATGGGTGCATAGGAGAGATGTGGGGACTTTCTGGATCTAGTCCCTTGACTTCATTGTTCCTCAAGTTTCTTATTATCAGGTCAGGTGGCTCGTGGTCATTTTTGCTAGCTTCTTTCAGTTCTATTTTGCAGGGTTGTGGCAGAGACAGCCTTTGGGCCTCACTCACTACTGTGAATTCTGTGAGGCAGGGAGGTCAGTGTTGAAGACTTTAGCTGGTTTTCACCTTAAGGACTCACTGTTTGCATCTAGGTTTCAGGTTGGTATTCCAAATAAGTCAACTCTAGTTCCGTTCTCCTGCCTTGTGATGGAGAGAACTGTGAGCCTGTGAGCAGCAGTTCAGATCACTTAAGGAATGTGTTGAGGAGGGAGCTGAGTGTGAGCCCTAGTCACAAGGATGCCAGTTGAATTTGTGTATGGTATTTAGTACCTAACTGTTGCACCACTCCTGTATGCTCTAGTGCTTTTCAAATATTTACACTTCTTCTTGGCAGATAGATCATGTCAGAAATAATTCTACTTTAAAGAACACACTTTGGACTACACAGTGTCATGTGCAGAAAGTTTCTCACTGAACTTTGACTACAATCAGCTGTAATAAAACTTCAAAGGAGGTATTGTTCTGACTGAGGTTATGAAGAATTTTTTCCCTTTTTTTTTTCTGTAGAGTACAAGTCCCCAAATGGACATACTTCACTGATGGTAACCTGTTCTCCTTAATCTTCCATCCAGATTGTTAAAGTCTAGAAATTATTTTTCCTAATTCTGGTCATAGTGCCATTTATTGTTGAATGTTTCATATAACTGAATTTGATCATAATAAAAAGAAGATTGAAGTAAAAGTTAACTTGCATGCAATTTATTAGTGCAAGTTTCTTAGAAATGTTCAGAAATTGGGAGTTGTGGAAAAATAGCATTTAAGGAAGTTCTTCATCGTATTATATCAGTATCACTCTTATGTTTATCAGTCTGAGTGCAACTTGAACATAGAAAATTGTCACTGAGCTGGTAACCCAGAGTGTATCTCTTTGCTAGCAAGTACTCTAAGGGCAACAGCTTCCTCACCTGCAGCCTCAACTGTTGGCCCCCTAGGGGAGTCTGTCCAAAAGGAAATGCTGCAGTCTTTGTTTTCCTTATAGTGTGGAAGCTTGCTAAGAGCAATGAGCACAGAAACACAGTACTCCATGGAATCTATTCCTAGTTGAAATCTGCTGTATCCAAAAAAATATGGCCGTGTTCAAGTATGTCAGTGGTTTTTAACAGCTTAATTTTTTAATAAGTTTTCCAGAAGATAGTTAACATTTCACAAGTCTGTTAAGTTGGCAAATTTTCTTCCTTGGCAAGGTGGGGGTAAATGTAGAGGTGGTGGTAGTGTTACTTACCTGTGACTGTCAATGAAACTGGTCTGCAGATAGCTGCCAAAGCTCAGAAGAGCTTCTGGATGCCTCAGTAGTTGAGTTATTGTTTCCATAATCTTCTCTCCTGGTATTGGTTTGTTGTTTAGTTGGCACCTGTTGGATGGGCAGATGGACTCAATTTAGAGACCTAAGTCACTGTTGCCTGTCATTTCTGAAAACATCAGATTTCAGTGTGTCTCATGTTGATGAGCAAAGGCTGATCTGATCTTTCAAGGAATGACTTAAAAGCTGGTGACTGAGCAGAAGCAGTGACTGAGATACAAATATTGTATAGGCAATTCATTTAACATAGTTTGTCTTACTGCTAGAGAACACAGACACAAAATTTCCTTTCTTGTCTTATGTGGGCTGTAGACCTTCATCTGTGAAGTATTTTGGGGTGAAATCTTTTAATTCTTCTGTTCAAAGCTGTGGCAGTCTTTCCACTCAGGCGTGCTACTTTACTGTAAGATATTTATCACCATTCTGAAGAGGCTGAGTCTAAAGCATGTGGGTATCCTCCTTTTGTGGTCATAAGAGCTACAGTGATGAGGAACCTACTCAAAACAAGTTATTTCTATCTCATTAGTGGGGGAAGGGAAAATCAATTTGATTTACATCAGTAAACAAGCTTATTTAGTCCAAATTTAATATTGTACTTCACTGTAATTGAATTTGGTACAAAGGAAGAGAGTAACTGTCTTGCTAGCTGATTTCTGAAGAGAAGTTCTTAGGAGATGCAGGTTGTTCAGGGAGTCAAGTGAATCATCAGTGACAGTATGCCCTTCTGTTGCTGCCCATCTGCCTTGGGTAGGACAGACCTTGTCTTCACAGTTAATAGTTCCAGGATTTCTTATTGTTGGTTTTGCTGTTCTATCCCTGGATAACTAATACCCTACTTAGACAAAATGGGAAAACACAAGGTGTTTGTCATTTTACTGCAAGGAATAAACTTGCAGAAGTTAATGCCTGAGAGTGACATTTGCATATGCATCAATTTGTATTTTGTTTGAATATGCATATGTAGACATGTACTTTTGTATGCACACATATATATAGAGAGAGATACAAATATCCATATATATATATGTGGATATGGATATATATTTGTTTGTATATACATACTTGAACCTTTGAATCACTGATCGATGATAATTATCCCTCAGTAAAAATAAACCACTGATTTTAGCATTCCCAGAAGAGAAATAAAGTCCTGATGCCTTTAGGATGCTCAAGATATGTCAGCATGTGTCAAAAATGCCTGCTCCTTAATTGCAGCTGTGGATGTCTATCTTCAGTGTAAGCTAGAGAGTAGAAATTGTGATGCTTGCTCACCTATCTCTATTATTCTGTGTTAGTCCATGTGTCTGGCCTGTACTTGAGAGCTTTATTTATGTACCTTACTTCAGCTAATGAGTTGTTTGCAGAATATCAGAATAGTTATACTGAGATACACACCAGTATGATTGTGCTGGCTAATGGGGACATACAGTGAATAAAATAGTTCCCTTCCTGCCTAGGAAAAAGGTAACATGGGTGTAAACAACGGTACAAAGATTTTTATCTGACAGCTCTGACAGGGATGGCAGGGGCATCGGAAGACCGTAGTGCCGATAACCTCAAAGTCGCTCTTCTGCCTGTTTCAGAGCTCTTGGGCTGAACACCTGGCTGTGTTCTGGCCACTTGCTCTCTGCCTGTTTCAGAGCTCTTGGGATGAACACCTGGCTGTGTTCTGGCCACTTGCTCTCTGCCTGTTTCAGAGCTCTTGGGCTGTGTTCTGGCCTCCTCCATCACAGCTGTGAGCATTTGCCTTCGTGGGTGCTAAGGTGGCTGAGTGATACATTGGCCCATGGAGCCCAGCATCTGCAGCACCAGACTATGCCTAGCTGTATCCCTATCACAGGGGTAATGATAGCTTATGGCAAGCTTCTTCTTGTGGCAAAGCCCTGAACACTCAGTTTCTGGCTTTCTGAATGCCTCATTTCATGGGATTGTTCTGTTGCAAACTCTGCCAGCAGGGTTACCCTCAGATCTTTTGTTTGTGAGAAGAGGCCTGAAACCATGAACCTGAACTTCATACTGAATGCAAATCAAAACATGATTGGGTATGTTCCATTCACACATGCTAACATGTTTTCCCATTGGCTTTTGGAATTTTATGCTGTTACAAAAGGGCAGAATATTGTTTACCTTCACATGTTGGGACATAATGGCCTGTTGTGATTCTTTTCACCAGTCTGTGTAGCACAGGTCCTCTGAATTCACTGGATAAGCAAGAAAATTCACTTTGAAGCAAGAAAAAGTGACTCAGAAAAAAATTGATCAGAATTCAACAGTGGAAATTCTATTAAAACTTTCACAAGTTTGTTTTGTTTCCTGGAATTTCTGTATGCTGCAGAGAATCATATTGGGTACTACCAGTGCTATTGAAACATTTATGAGTGATTATTCGGAACAATGTAGTAGTAACATTACAAATCAACTAAAGACTGGTTTCTTAATCTGTTTTTCAGAGAAAATCAAGTGAGTTTTTGTGTGCCTTCATTTGAAAGGAAGCTTCCTTTGATCTAATGAACAACAGAGCATTAGCAACTGAAAACTGTCGTTAAATTGCTGCAGGGTTAGTGAAATTATCATCCCTGTCCAATCTAAAGAAATGCAGTTCAAGTATGCTTTAAACCTTTGATCTGGATCTGCATCTCCTAGGGTCACATAGTCTTTCTGAAACATCTTTAATTGAGTGATCTGATAGGTTTATGTAGAAACAGAGACAGGAGTGGCATTTGAAGGGTGTAGATACCATCACATTCTTCAGTAGGAACTCACTAGGAAGCTAAAATTAGTTAGAAGAGAGATACAAAACTAGTCTTTGATCAAAGAAGACAGCTGCTATGAAGGCCCTGATGTGCAAGCAGTCCCTTCCTGCTCAGTCTATCTGGCTTGCCTGCAGCAAGGTCTGTTTTCTAGTAAAGGTTCCCAGCATCAGGCCCCAAGGAAGTCTGGAAGTCAGTGGGTTTAGGCAGTGTGGTGTTCAGCAATACCTTTGGCTATGTGGAGGTGTCTCCTCTTGACCTTACAGGAGATATGTCTGCAGTTTATGGGATAATAATCAGATGGCTGCTGTGTTTGGGGATGCACCTTGTCACTAAGATATGGGTCTGCAGAAGTGTGAAAGAAAAGAGAATTTGCAGATACAGAGCTGCAAAAACACAAGCTACACAGATAATAGCTGCCTTTGTTGAAAGAGGAATAATGTTGACATTTATTAATAAGGTTAGAAACCTTGTTCTGCTCAGTTGAGTCAAAGATAATTTTGTTACTGATCTGAATAATAGCAGTGGCAGTCAGCTCTGGTTTAGAAAAATCTATCCTCCTAGCCTTACAAAAACATGAGAAAATGTTGCAGTAATACAGTCCAATTTTATCTGAAATATAAAACTTGTCATTTGTCTCAAGCCACAATGCATTTTTCTGTTGCAGTTTCATATAGTGCTGAGAACACCTGTAAATATCTGCAAAAACGTAGCACAACAAAGTCTGGATGACTTGCACTGCTGTTGCTGCTGTTTTTTTAAAGTGCATTGTCAGGGGTGTGTGTATCTGTAGTTGGCAGAATGACACATCTGTGCTGTGTGGATAGTAACTGTCAGGGGAAAATAGCAGAGGCATTGACAACTTTATTTTACAAACTTATGTTTGAAATTCTTGGGAGCATGTTGGAATCATAGTATCTCTGCTCCTTTAAGGTGAGAGAACAAATAAATGCAAGCATAATCCTTCTCAAGGAAAGCCTAGATGTTTTTTCCAAGTGGTCAAGGGCACTTATCATTCCCCCAGACTGATGGAGGAGGATTAGTACCTGTATGAGGACAATATGGCTGTGACCCTGTCTTTATGCAGGAACAGGATTCTGCATTAAACCCAGCGTGCCACTGCTGGGCTAGACAGTACTGCAGTTCTCAAGCTTGCCTTGCTGTGCCTTAAACCCTGTGCCTTGCTGTCAGGAGACTGCTGCTGTGGCATCTTATGGATCCACATTCTGCATCCACGGGCCCTGGTTTCAGAAGTAGCTGGAGCTGCAGTTGGGTGTACCTGGGTGTTGGGCTAGGAGCCCTGAGTGACAAAATCTAAAGGGTGCAGCTCGTGGTTATGGCAGGAGATGGCCAGAAGAACTTGTATCTTGAGCTGACAGAACTAAGACTCCACCCAGATGAAACAGGGTTAATTGCCTGTTACATCTCCTGGTGACACACTGCTAGGTGTTTTTATCCATTCTGGTGGATAAATATTCCTATGACACTGGGTTTTGCTGCTTAAAGCTGATGAGAAGGAAGAAACATGACCTACTTTTTTTGGTGCTGAAAATTTTCATTTATATCTCATTTGCAATAAATACAGAAAATACAGCTGGGAATGCTTTATTCATTGTGATGAAACACTGTGACTGATAAATACAGAGAACTAGTTCAAACACTTTCTGTGTTCTGCTGACTCACCTCATCACAAAAAAATCAATTCTGTGTTTTCATCTGAAAAGTTCAGGTGGTAAACAGGTTACATAATCGGAAATGCTCGTGAATCTCTTGTTAGGGGGATTTTTTTGCTTTTAAATTTTTTTTTTCACAGAATTTAGAGTAGAATGGAATATTTCAGTTGGAAGCAATCTACAGTGATCATCTAAACCAACTGCTTGACCACATCAGGGCTCACCAGATGTTCATTAAAACTTGTTATTAATGGCATTGTCTAAATGTGTCTTAAACAATTGCAAGCTAGGAAACCTGCTCCAGTGTTTGACTACCTGTGAAGAAATGCTTCCTTATGACAAGTCTGAACCTCCCTTGACAAAAGTATTACACATCCCATCACTGGATACCAGGGAGAAGAGGTCAGCACCTCCCATTCCACTTCCCCTCCTCAGCAAACTTTAGGGAGCCATGAAATCACTCCTCAGCATCCCTTTCTCCAGAGTAGACAAGCCCAGGGCCCTCAGGGGCTCCTTACAGGTCTTTCCTTCCAGCCCCACCACCAGCTTTGCTACCTTCCTCTGGATGCATGAAGGACCTTCACATTCTTCCTTAACCATGGGCCCAGAGCTGCTCACAGTACTCGAGGTGAGGCAGCACCAAGGCTGCATGCAGTGGGATAATCACCCCTCTGCATCAGCTGCTGATGCTGTGCCTGGTGAACCCAAGGCTGTGGGTTGCCCTCTTGGCTGCCAGGGCACACTGCTGACTATTAGAGTATTTGCTTACTTTCCAAAAGCTACTTATAAAAAAATCTGCCCTCTTTGGTGCTCTGTCAGTGAACTTTAATCAATTACCAAATATTTAATGTTTTAGGAAAATAAAGAAACAAAATGGATTAATCATGTTTTACTTCCCAAAATCATAATTCTACCAAGCAGGCTGATGCACGCAACAAAGCAACTTCTCTTAATCCCTGGAGATTTTTAGCTATAGCAGCTTTGGGCTCCCATATGCAAGATACCAAACTATTCCTCCCTCTGCTTACTCTGCAGAACTGTGGGACTGAAAGATCAACTTTCTGTTCATCTATGCAGGACTGAGTTTTAGCTTAGACTTGACAGTTCTCACCTACCTTGCTGAGCTGGAACTTTGCTGGGGAGCAAAGTATATTCCTCAGAATCAAATAAGAAGAATTGCATGGAGTTCAGAGAACAACTTGCATTTAGTTAGTAGGTACTGAGAAGTAGTTGAAATAATAAGGGTTGCAGTTATCATACTTGTATTTATGTGTATGTATTTTGAAAAGGAAGGTAGATATTGCTTGTTGAAAGGATTTCTTTCATGATGCAAAATACTTGCTATAAATATGCCACTTTGACAAAAGGGAGTAGTTTGAGGAGGAGTTAAATGTAGAATACCAAACAGGAGATTTAAATTATTCTCTGGCATCTTTGAAAGGTTTCTGCTGGAAAAATGCATGAAAATAACACTTTCTTTTTAACCACGCTCTTGAACTACTGAAGCATATGGTAAATTGCAAACAAAAACATCTATCTATTGAAAGAAGTTAGCTGCCAGCTAAGATTTGAATTGTTAGCCTTTTGAAGCAATAGTCTAGCCCTGCAGGATAGTTCCATCAAGAGAAGTTCTTGATAGCTGAGGATATGTTTTATGAATCCCTGAGATCTTCAAGCTGGTCAAAGTTTCTCCTGTCTTTTGTGCTAGACACTAAGATTTGTTGAAAAGGAAAAAAAAAAGGTACTAACACATAATTCTAATACTTTTGACTTTTTGGGTCACTGTTGGCTGAGGCATTTTTAAAATCAGATGAAGTTATGGGCAAGCTCTGGTAACCTGCCCTCTCTTTTAACTAGAGGTGAAGAACCATTGAAGAACCAACGTGCTTTCCCAGTGTTCTCACAAGAAAATACCTATGACTAGGAAAGATCCTGTATCCATGGTAAAAATACAGTCTCAAACATGCATTTTGTCAAATAGAAATGTTTTCAGGATAGTGTAATTCCACAGGTTTTTCTCATGGGTTATAATCCAAACTGGCAGCAGGCTTTGCAAGCTTCCCTACTAGAACAACCAGCTTTGCATCCTGACCTTTAATCTAGCAGTCACCTGCTGCTTGCCAGGCTGGGTAGGGAATCTTCTGGCTGTGTTACTCAGTCTGCATGGAGTCTTTTGGCTCTTAGTCTGTCTCACTAATTTGGAGCTGCCTGTACCCTCAGTGAGACTTCCAGGTTCTGATTCAATTCCTGCTGTGCAGTCCTCAAATTTGTTTTAGCATTTTTTATTTCTACAGCATTGCTGTATTTTTTAGTTTCACACTGATGCAATAGAAGAAAATTCACACCATTAATTAGAGGGCAGATCCAGCATCAGTGGCATTCTTATTCTTTTGATGAGGAAGCAATGAGCCAAAATTTGGGGTTCATAGCATGTGTTTTCCTACAGTCCATCAGAGACTCCTGTGTTAATGGATTTTCAATGCTGTAAGAACACATTGTTCTTACTGCAAGAAGACAATTATAGAATCACTTACTTTATTTGTGTACATTGGAGGGAAGTCTTGTTTCCCAAAATACAGAAGAATTCAAAAGAAGTAGACTTGGGTATGACTTCAGAGGCTTTTCCAGCTGCACAGATCTCAAAGGCACCCTGTGTGGCACTGTCTCTAGGTGATTTTTCTGTGGATCGTTGTCTTTTTCTGTTCTTGGTGTTTCCCCCTTTTCTGTTTCTTACATTTTTGTCTCTTCTTTTTGCTTTGTGCTTATTGAAACACTATCTAGTAAACCCGTGGGCAAATTCCCATCATCTCTTGTTTTTAGCAGTGATAGTTGTATTTATACTTGCTAAAGACCCCTTTGTGTTTCAGAATGTTACTCTGTTACTTGCACAGAGAGCAATGATTTCAGACAAACTGCCTTAAAAAATAAACTTTTCTCCTCACCTTGTGATAGACATATGTGCACACAGACAAATAGATCTAAATGCATTTATCAGCATGCAACATCTGGCTAGGAAGATATGAGGCTAGCAGGTATTGGGCATGGAGCAGTTTAACTGTCTTTGTAGCTTTATAGAAAATATTTTCATTTGCTGACTGCTTGTGATTAAGAATTTCTTAAAAACCAAACCTGTCTCAAATTTTAATTGCATTTCTTAAATAGTGGGTTCTTTTCAAAGTCACCATACAACCATTGCACAGAGGCCAAGGTGTGCAGAGTCCTTGGCAAAGCAGTATCTCAGCAGCTCCCAGGGACCTGCAGACTGATTTTGCATAAGGCTGAGCAGATTGCCCTCCCAGTTTAATAGTGCTTCATATTGTGTGTCCTTAATTATGTCTCTGTGTGCAAGCAGAATGTTGATGCTAGCGGGAGACCAGGGCAGTGCTGGCTGCATGTGGCCTCTGCTCACACACTGTTCTGTTCTTCTTCAGGTTGAAAAGTTCTGTGGTTAGTTTTTAGGATATTGAAACACTGATGAAGGATGAAGCATTCAGGTGCTATTTGGAGGCCTGTTATGAGAAGACAGTGTTTTCCTTCTATCAGATGCAATGCGGTATTTGCTACAGCGGAGAGCCACTCACTTTACTTTTGGAAATAGTTATGCAGTGCTGATTTTTGTTTACTTTTATTTTAATTTTTTTTTCCTCTGTTAACCTTCTTCTCTTCCTCACAGCTTCTCATGCTTTTTTCATATGTACATAGCAGAGGTGTATTTTCCTGCCAAGAACCATGAAGTAATCATATGAACCTTTATAAAGTTCTGTCACAGTGCTGCCATTTTCACTGAGATAAAAATTGCCAGGGGTTCAGTTATGCTCTCCTTTCCTAAGCAAAGAAAAGAGAAATTTGGCAGAAAATCTCTGTCACTTCAGGTCTCAAATGTAACAGGACCATGAGGATTTGCATTTCAAGCTTATGAATGCATGGGATAGTTTTTTATTGCTTCTTTATGGGAGCAGAAACAGTGGAAACATAAGAAGAGGATGTTTCAACACAGTTTAAAATTCAGTTCCTTTAATGTGTTTTGTATTGGTTTGTTAAAGCATAGTATTTCCTTATTATCTGTGAATATATGGTAAGCCATATCTGTGTGAGAATTGAAGATAAGTAATCCTCTGCAGTAGCCATATTACATCTGCATTTTACACTGCAGCAGTCTCTTTGGTTATGTTTGCACGACTTGTAACGGCCGAGGCTCACATATAATATTTTCAGTTGTGGGAGTGAGTTGAGCTTGTGTTTATGTAACACAGATGCTGCTTATGCAGTTCATATTTCAGATACCTGTATCTTTAGCCGCTGCTGAGCCATTTTCTTAGGATGCAGTTTTGTTCCTTATACAAACTGATGAGATTGTGGTGCTGACGTTATTGATGCTCCCTCCCTTGTTCCCCGGGTTCCTGCATTATGCTTGTGTGAGGAAGGCTGCACGAGCTACTTGGCAGGAGGGAGGAACATTGTGTCATCTCGGTGACAGCCAGCAGTGAGATCTGCTGAGTTGTATCATCAAACTGCACCATAAAGGTGCCCCTGCCAAATGCAATACATTCAGTTTTTGGCTGAGTCAGTGGGTGGATAACGTGGCTGATGCAGTTCTGGAGTGAGGGCAGGTATGTGGAAAGAGTAACCAAATTTAAAAAGATGAAAGAAAACTAGCAGGACCATCTCTGTCTTTATTTGAGATTAACTTAGACATGCATTCAGTTTTTGCTTTTTAAATGTCAGGCTTCTAAAATGTACTTGTGGTTTGATAAGCCAGCTTAGAAGATAACCTCATAAGGCCTTGTTCTCACTTACCATGTGTGGTCTGAATATTTTTTGGGGTGGGATTTTGTGTTAGAAAGATGGTCATTTGTTCTTGGGATCTGTCTGGAAGGAGTGGACAGGTCAGGCTGGGCTGTCAGTTCCTTCAATTCCAAGAGGATGAGACTGTAAGACAGTGAGTGCTGCACGTCTCAGTCACCAGCCAATTCATGTAGGGTACCTGCTGTCATTCCCTCCACTTGCAAGCAGGAGGACAGAAACCCAGGGGGTACCTTATCTCCAGAAGGTGAGGGGTAGAGTCTACAGCAGAAAACCAACCTCCCACATCCACTTTGTGAGAACCAGACACTCAGCAACATTCCTCTTCTTGACACTGTGAAGAAATTTGAAACTGAGAATGGGTCTGCTTTGTTCCATTTATATTAATTGGGCTAATGAAAAAAGGCAGAGAAGGTCTCTTTCATCATGGCACAGTTCCTATTAGTATTGTGACTCGAGTCATCTTGCATGTAGTAGAGTAGAAGTAATATTCATTTATCTTATCTGAGTCAGATAAATCTTGGACTAAGATTTTTGCAAGATATTGAATATCTTGGTTAAAATAGTATAGAATGATGAGGTGCAGCTGATTTTAGTAATGAAGAGACCATGTGCTGTGCTTCTCTGGTTCAGTGACTGTCAGTAGGGAAGCCTGTCTAGGACAGGAGAACTTCTGAAAACAGGTTCAGGAAGCACAGACAGGGCAAGAAAGAAGAAAACTTTTACTTATTGGAAATGATGAGAAGCTTCCAGGGAACTTTGGATAGAGGATGTAATCTGATTTTTCTAAACTTCTGCTTCAACCTGGAGTAGAATGGATTTATAATGGTAACATCCTCATTTTCTCATTCTTCTATACGATTTCTCTTGCTACCAGAGATCAGTGTTCAGCTTAGCTGGGAGATCTGATCTTAGTTGTGTGGGAAACAGAAATCTTAGAACGTAACCCTTTTTTAGTCTGAGCAAAGATGTGAAAAGTGAGGTGGCTGAAGTGAGGTGGATTCTGAACAGATGCAAGCAAATATTTCAAGTAAAGACAGTCAATTAACTGTGGGAACAAATTTCAAAGACCAGCTCTCTGTTATTATCAGTTCAGGAATAGAGCTTAGAGGGGAAAAGAAGTCTGAAGAAACCTTTTACTCCTAACAAGAATTATTTCAGGGATGCTGAAAGTCAGAACAGATAATCCCAGTGGTCCCACCTGGACTGGCCTGAGTATGTCTTTGTCTTTGAAATATTTCTCTAAAGCAGTTTGCAAATGTATCCTCCTGTTACCTGTTGCAAATCAGTATACAGAAATGAAAACTAGGACAGAAAGACAGAGTACTTTAGTGACAGTAGACTTCCTGTATAAATTGGGTTACTGATCAAGTGATTAGCTCATTTTAGCAGTTTTATGTATCACAATGGACATCCTATTTTAATCCTAATAAAGGATGCTTTTTAATCCTAATAAAGATACTGGCTCTGAATCCAAGGTTAAAATTGAGTGGTCTCTGGGGATTTTTTTCCTGTCTTATTTTTGTGAATAGAAATATAGATTAACACTAAAACGAAACCCAGATAAATGATGTTCAGAAAAGAATTACCCTCCTAAAAATAGGGGAGGCAAACATTGGGCTATAATAGCAGACCATTAACTCCATCAGAGTTTTCTCACTGCGTTTAATGGTAGATTG
This sequence comes from Fringilla coelebs, assembly GCF_963513975.1. Lineage (NCBI taxonomy): Eukaryota > Metazoa > Chordata > Aves > Passeriformes > Fringillidae > Fringilla > Fringilla coelebs. Next base: position 33,342,420 of record NC_140030.1, read on the forward strand.
GGATCATATTGCATAAAGACTTTCCTCTGAATCTTCACAGTGAATATATGTTTTGAAGGTATATTTTGGAGTGTCTTCTGGTGTGCTGAAAGGTATTAAACCCAAAATATATTGATGCTGAAGTAGTCTGTCGTGTAAGACTGCAAACACTTTCCCCAATTGGTTTATGAATAGCCACAAACCAAATTTTTCTGAACATGGTACCTCTGGCAATGGGATTTCTTTTTCCAGGTTCCTTTCAGTTGCATCAAATGCAAGAAAACTTGGTAGCAGCAAGATACTTCGCAGGGATTATTATCCACCTCTGTAGTTTGTCAAATGAGGATGCATTTTTCTCCACTGGGCTCCTGATGGGACAGGCTGGCGAGGAAGCAGGGGCTGACACTGCTCCTTGTGCCGTGCTGCCTTTGCTCTGGGTTTCCTGTGGCCAAACTCTGGCAGCTTTTAGGGCTCTGGGGGAGCCCAGATGAGAGCTGCAGGCAGGACTGTGAGGCTGACGCACTTCTGAGGCACAGATCCAGTTGTAGACAGAGACAAAGGTCCTGTGGTTTTCTTGGGGAATAATCAGCTGGCTTCTGTTGTGGCACATGCTCTGAGCATCCCTCTTAAACAACAAGGCGTAATTTAATAGGCTTTTAAATACAACTAATGCTCTTGTTTCAGTTTATAGGCCTGAATCAAATAAATTGGGGAGGAGAAAATGGTAGGTTTTTGGCTGGAAATTTTCAGGCTATTTTGTTTAGGTTTATGCAGCTGGTACATCCACAGCTGATAACTCATACAGATGTCATATGGAGAATTGTAAGGCTTATGGCTAAAAAAACCAAAAACCCCAATTTACTTCACTTCAACATCTTAATTAGTTTTATAAAAATAAAATGAGGCATTAGGAAATTTGTGCTTGTGGGAGAATTCTAATGGTGTGAACTGTAAAATGGTAGGGATCTGACTAAATCTAAGTTGCTCAGTTTACAGGGAAGCTGTGGATGAAATGGGTCCATGTGGCTACACATGTACTGGTGCATGTCCTGGCTCTGAGAATGGAGCACTCTGGTACTCTGGAACTGATTGAAGAATGGTTGCTGGCACAGTCAGCTTTGGCCAAGGCTAACTTAGAGTCTCACAAGCAGCCTCTGGCCATGGTTTAGATGTTACAGTGTGCCAAGGATCATTCCCAGTGTGCAGTTTGTGAGCAGCAGGTTTGAGAGGCTGGAGGTTTGATAGCTTTGGCCAGAGGATGCCAGTTGGCCATGGGGCCAGAGGGCTGGCCCAGCCACTCTGGAGTTTGCTCATTGCTCTGAGCAGTGCAGGAGAGATTTCATGTGAGTTTTGGTAGCACTCACCATAAGGAAGTGACCTCTCCCACATATAATTTTAGACATCTCTTTTCTGTTTAACCAGATATTTAATATTTGTATTAAGAATATCTGTCTTTGTCTCTTTTGTATCTTCTTGTTGAAAGACAGAGGAAAATGTTTTTGTCTTTCACTTCTGCACTTTGAGTTTTCAGGGATGCAGTAAAAGGCATGTTGCCTTTTACTACTCTTTTGGTGCCACCAGTGATGATGATGCAGTAATTTTGCTGTTGTTGATAATGCATAACTTGCATGCAAGTTTAGGAGCTGCCTTCTCCATGAAAAAGATTCTTTCACATATGCCTAATAAACTGTACCAGTGTTTGCAAATAAAGGAAAAAGAATACGATATTGCAACACAAATTTACTGTGCAATCCACTTCTTAAAAAAGACAGCAATTGTTTCAAAGCTTGGTATTTGTAGTTTCTTGGGATGGCTGCCTGATTTCAAGGAAATAAGAATTCCATCAGCATTGCTTCAAAAATTATGTACTTTTGTGGTGCATTTAAATAGGTACACTTGGTTGTATGACAGGAGCAACTAGCACATGCATTTTGAAAATCCTCTGATTTCCAAATAGTATCTAGGTCGTGTGATACCCACAGGCATGATTCATCCACCTGGGCTTTATGCCAGCCAGCAACTGCATGGATATGACACTCCAGGAATACTGTAAAATTATTAAAGCTGAATTTTTTTTCAAATAACACTGTGATGATAGCTGTAAAAATATGGCACGTAATTTATAGTTCCTTTCTGAAAATAATAATTTCATCAAGTTGATGCAAAAAGTACACAAACTTTCATTTCTTAGGTTGCTGTCTTGATATAAAGTCCTGTTTGAGGCAGAGGTTGTTTTTACCTGACTGTATCTTCTTGAAGCCCAGCTAGCTCTTAAGGGCTGATCTTAATATCATAGGATTGTTAAGGTTGGAAAAGACCTCTAAGATCATTAGGTCCAACCAATCTTATTTACAGTGTGATAAAAACTGCCAGTGTTCTGCCTCTTTGTATAAAGATGATAATCTCTGAGGGGCAGAAACCTCATACAGTTAATACAAACCTTGTGCCTTTTTTTTTTTTTTTTTTTTCTAAAAAAGTTCTTTTTCAAGAGATGACATCATGCTTACTTTCAGGCATTTGTATTATGCTGACAGACACTCTTAGCTAAATATTCAACAAGCCTTGCTCGGGAAACTGTTGAGCTGTATTTTTAAAAATGTGTAGGTGTCTAGAAAAACAAAAATGTGTGTGGCGGGGGTGGGTTTTCTTCAGATGTACTGATGTGTTCATCTCAATGAACACTTTCAGGAGTAAATTCTTCTGAGACTTGCCAGGTTACCTTTGCATTTTTAGGTGCCTGTATACTTTAAAAATGTAGCCCTTAATGTCTTTGAAAACTGACTGCATGTTTTAACTTCTGCTTCTGAAGAGACCCTTACAGTTTGCTTTTTAAAAATATATTTAGGGGCTAAAGACTGAAATTACCAAAGCTGAATTAAACAGACAGCCTTATACTAGTGAAGTGAAGAAATATAACCTTTGCCAACATGTAAATAAATAGCAATGCTTAACTTTTATGAATTTAAAACTGAAAAAAAAAATATTTTCTCCTTTGTTTTTCTGGGTTTGTGACTTCCCATCCTATGAAAGTGGGATGGGAGAGGAGGAATGTTCTCAGATTTGTAAGCATGTCTGTGTTATGGAGGACTTTGCTCTGACTCTAGGTTTTTTAATTTTCCTTCTTCCATCTAGATAAAGAAGAGGCAGCAGGATGTGGTGAGGTTTCTAGAAGCCAACCGCATAGAGTTCGAAGAAGTGGATATCACCATGTCAGAGGAGAAGAGACAATGGATGTATAAAAATATTCCTGAGGATAGGCAGCCTGCACAAGGCAATCCACTGCCACCACAGATATTCAGTGATGATCGGTACTGTGGGGTAAGCAGCTGTTGTGGTTCTCAATATATTAGTACATATATTATATTACATACAATATATTAGTACGTTATATTAGTACACTCAGGTGGCCATTTAAACATGGAACTTGCTGTTGAGCTTTTTCTAGTAGAATCTGAATTAATGGGGCAATAGGATCAGGTAATGATCATACAGAGAGAATTCAGGTCATTTTTCTGTAAATCCTAGGGCTGTCTGGGGGATTCTCTCCAGGAATGTAAAAACCAGAAATGTTACAAGCTTCATGTACAACCTGTTGATGGTAAAGTGCCTGGTGAGACCACTGTAAGCTGGGAATTTGTGGTATTCTTGCTGCTTGGGTCTAGTCCAAGCACAAAAACTCAGTAGGAAGTCTGTCTTCGGCACAGTAAATGAGAACACTGGCTAGATTGAATTTTATTGTTATTGTAATTAAGCTCCTTCTCTGCTGCTGTTATTTATGCTCAGAGCGTCTTTATGCAATCAGTGTTTAGGATAAATGAGCACTATTTGCTGTAAATCTGACAACAGGTTGATGGGTGGGCTGTTTTCTTGGTGTCAGCTTCTCCATCCACCAGTGCAAGATGCAGCAGTAGCCTTTGATTTGTACATCCAAAGTGGCTCTGACTTAGTCCCTGCCAGATTCAACTGTGCTGCTCAGATCTGTTGGGAGCCTGTTAACTGCAGTGCAATTGTTTGCTTAATGCAGGAAGGATATAAAAAGTGATTTAGGATGCTCTGCAACAAAGAGATTGGGTATGATGCAGCAGCTAACTGGTTTCTCAAAGCAAAGTATTTAACATCCTTCCCATGTGCTTTGTATTGGTCTTCCTTGTTTACCTCAGCAGTATAACTCTTATCTTCTTATTTCCAGGTAAGGTAAGTCAATCAAAGAAATCTATCTGGGACGTGGAGCGGATTAGTACCCTTGCTAATGGATCAGCCCCTCACTTACTAATAACAACCTTTACGTTCTTCTGTGTCATTGTAGTTTGCCTGAGAAACACGACATTTTAAAGCTGTTGTATCTTACCCTTTTAGATTGCTTTTACAGAGTGTTTTGACCTACTCTTAGAAGTTGCTATTTGGAATTAGCAAGGCAGAAGATGTCATGCAACATGTGAGATGATCTCATTAATCTGTCTGCTGAGCTTATAGCCATTTTGGTTGAGCAGAGTTAATCCTATTACTAGACTTCACTGTCTGCATGAACATCTTTAAAGAGCAAACATGCTTTGAAAGAAGCAATATTTTCTAGGATGAAGGAGAAAGTATGTGCAGGATCTCCAGCATTGATGAGTTAGCCTGCTGCATTTGTTAGTGAAGTTCTTAGGTAATAGAGTGGAGGCAAAACATTATGCAGAAGGCAAAGGAGGTCAGTGCTGGAAGGGGGGATAAAATACTACAATTAGATCAAAGTCAGCAAATCTTGCACATCTTGTCTCTGTCATTTCCATGTTGAGTGTTTTCATGTGTTTATGTTGACATAAATAACTAAAGCATAATCTCTATTAAGTAACTTAAACTGAAAAAATACTGAGTTTTCTGTTAGTTAAGTTAGTGAAATTTGTAGTTTATAATTTCTGATTTGTGTCCAGGCAATTTTTAATCCAGTTTTATCTATTAAAAAACCCTGTCTGTTTTTCTGCATTCTACAGTCTTATCAGGAGACTTTCTATGTACTTATGCTGTTTTATGCATTGTTGCTGACAGTTCACAGTTATGATACAAACTGGTTAGGCCCATTGCTGTTCCTCTAAAGGTATGAGAGCTCGACAGAGCAAAGCAAAATAGGTACACTTTGTATTTTTGTCATGTGATTTCAGTAGAAGTTCACGAGCGTATAAGGTCCATGACTTGATGTTATGTTCATAGCTATACTGGTTTTTCTATGTTAGTATCAGCATTAACAATTGTGGAATATTTTTTCTCACTGTTTTCCCCTTAATAAAAAACCTCAGCAATGTGCACAAGGGGTTTATCTAAGACTAGATTTTCTGGGCTAGGACATCACCATTTGAAATAATCACTTTTCAGGATGTAACTGCAGGCTAGAGGAAGTTTGTCTTTCATGGTTTCAGTAAGTATCCAAAATGAATTTGTGTCAACCATTTGAATATCTGACAGCTCATGTAGGAGGGGAGAAAGGTGCCAAAAATGATCAATGTTTACTGGTTCACACAGTGTCTTGTACTACAGGGGGAGGGATTCTTCTGGTACCAGGGGACAAACTCCATGTTTTGAAGTGTGAGCAAGACCTTGTGGTTTTTCTGAGTTGATGTAGTTGCAGATACAATCATTAATCATTAATCTATCTTCTTCTTTTCTCAGTCTTCTGAGATGCACTCCCAATTTTTCAGTAACAAGTTATGCTAATAGATTTTGAAATAAAGTACTTGGCAAGAACAATTTTTATTTCCTGTGAACAAGATAAGAGCTGCAAGCACACAAGAACACAAATAATTTTACTGATAATTAAGTGCTATGTTATAGCACCAACAATATGATAATTTACATATTTTCATGACTTTACTGTCTGTTGTTTCATCTTAGTGACATTGCTATAAAATTGTGTGTGAGAACAGAGTCTACCTTTCTGACAAATCAGACACATGATCCTGCTTTTCAAACTTGCAGTAGTGTAAATCTGAAATTAGTATAGTTATCTTGCTCTAGTTAGTGCTCTGTTAGTGAGATGTTAGTGTCTAGTGCATGTTTCTGGAGAAAACTCATGCACTTTGCATAAAGATTAGTAAAGTGGGGTTAATGTGGAGTAGACCCTTAATCAGATCTGGTAGGTTGGGTTGTGTTGTTGGGCACAGGAATCAGTTTTGTCTTGCCCAGTTTCTTACAGAGCTCATCTTCAGTTAGATTCAGCTCCTGCTATAGCACTTTGACCTACAGCTAAGAAATTGTGGATTATATTCACCCAAGAAAATAATCCCATATTGTCTTTCCCAGCCACTGTTCTCCACAGCACAGGGGCTTTACCCACCTGACTTGCTTGATCATGGTGGATGTTTCACACTCATGGATAACCTGTTCAGTGACTTCACTGGTCAGGTCCCCCCCTTGATCATGAGCCTGTCTCTACATTGCATCTCCTCCTAGGTGTCCTGCTGTGTCACAGGCCCACTGAGCTGTGGTCAGCTTGCCCTTGCATTCCCAATCCAGGTCCACTGCAGCCATTTCAGTTCTGGCAGCCTGGTCTGCCTGTTCCTTGTTTCCATGTTCTTCAGTGACATGGCTCTTGGGTATGGGAGTACCTACATAACATCCTTTTGAAAGGTTCTCTACCCAGGCAGCAGTGCCCTGCAGCAGCCCAGGTATTTAAGCAGAAAGCCAGAAATGCCGGAAATCTGCATGTCTGAAATTAGGCCTGCACCTCATACCTCCATATTCTTGAATTCTCCACAGCTGAGTACACAACTTTTCTTAGACTAGAAGTGACTCCTGAATCTTTCAAAAGACTGGAAATAGCCACTTCCCAGTGAAACTGCACTCTTGTGAAGCTGCAAGTTAGCACTTCGAACAGTGACAGTTTTATATGCAGAAATCTGCCACTGAAGGGAGATTGCCTGAAATTTAGGCCAACCAAAATCAAAAGGAAATCTATTGCCAGGTGGAAATTTGAGCCAAAGGGGAAAATATTTACATAGCAGGCTCACTCTTTTTTTTTTTTTTTTTTTCCTTTGAAGCTGTTCATATGGTTTAGGGTGTTATGGTAATTCCTGATAGAGTGCCTCGTGGGCAGCAGTAGAGACAGAGATACGTGATATTTATTGTCCTCCCCTGAAATGTAATATATGGGTGTCAACTCCAACAAAACAGCACAGGCATATAGACAAGAAAGAAATAAAGTAGGCTGCTGAAAGAGGTGCTGTGTTCTTGGGAAACTATTCAGTACACAGACAATTATTGTAGCCCTGATTTCTTTGCACTGTTATGTACCATTCTATTCTGGGTTTTTTTAAAATCATGAAAAGATGCATGCATGTTTCTTTTTCTTCCTTTTTTATAGGTGTCACATTACAACTAAGTAACTGCTCACTGATAAAAGAAAGAAGAGAATTTAACAAAACTGGCTAGAGCCACCTCAGATTTTCTGCCCTGGCCTGTCATTGGAGAGTTTGTTATTATTCTTGTGTCTACAGGTACAGAGAGCTTGAACTCTGTCTCTAGATACTCAAACAATGTGGCAGAATTCACCTTAGCATGCCTGCTGTAGTGAGTTCACTTCAGGAGCTAGAGGAGTTGTGAGGCTAATTTGGTATCCAGCAAGTCTTCATTTGATTCTCTGCACCCTTGGAAATGTCTTATCTGATTCACTTAGCATTTTTTTGGTCCAGGTCTGCTTTTAGAAGAGGAATAATTTTGCTAGATAAAAGTTAATGTGGATTGCTCAGAGATCATGTAACATTTGTTAATGGTTAATGATGCTAAATCTTCCTTATTTTTTTTTTGCCATCAGAAGCAGAGTTTCCTGTATGGCAAATTTAAGCTCTGTGTGAAATTGTTCTTAATTGTTCTTGCAGTTGTATTGCTGCAGTTTTTGGCTCACAGGGACCCACAAACCCTAGGCTGAATGTGACTTGAGGCCAGTGACATGCACTGTTTATCTTCCTGATTAAGGCTTTGTCTCAAGCAAGGAATGCAGAAGGCAGAGCTGTGTTGGAAAGTGACCCCTGCCCAAGAGTCTCCTCCATGTTGGGAGGATTCTGCTCAGATCATTCACAAGGGCTACTTATAACTTTCAGACAATGCCTAGGCTTTTACCATCCACTTCTCCATTGCTTTTCTGTGTCCTGAGGAAAAGAGCTTTAGTTCTGTGTAATATGTACTTTACAAAGGGAAATGTGGTACCAGAGGCAAAATGCAGAGCAGCCAGCTTGCCCAGTGTCACAGCTTAAAAAATAGAAGCTCAGCAACTAAATAAAAATAAAATAATCCAAGAATTTTATTTTCCTCAGAGAAGTCAGGACTCATTTCAGTAATGTATAATAGTGTTGCTGTTTATCCTATAGTGGAGAGAGTACAATCCTGTTGAGCACCACAGTTTTTATTTGGACTAAATAAACTTCATCAATAGCTGTTTCAAAGTGAAGTAGCAGGTATTTTGTAAATGATCCCTTCACATAAACATGATAGGCATCAAAGACATCTCTGGAGATACCTTACTCTGTTTGCAGACTTTTTATTTCCTAAATATAATAATGTAGGGTGTTCATGAATTTTAGAACACTTAAAAGGGACTGGTGCACAATTAGAATTGTTACTTTTACAGGATGTAGTAGAAAACACTGCACATTTCTTTTTAATTTTTGTATTTATTACACTGATATTCTGCAAAACTTATCAGCAAGTGTGATGTAATTATTAAAATTTTTGTTTGGGAACTTAATTCTCCTTTCCATGGAACAGAAACTTCCTATTGTGCCATGCTTTCTTGAAAAAACAGGTTTTGTTATTGAAGATATTGGACTACTTTAGTTAAAGTCTTTTTACAAGGCAAGTTCTAAAATAGAGGATAAATGATATATGAGGAATGGCTAAGAAATCTTAATAAGTGGCAGTAATACTCTGAAGTCACATAGTATTGCACAGAATACAGATGAAGCAGTATTTTGGAACAATAGCTAGAAAAGGCCATGGCTGTTGTCAGAGAACAGCCAGGATGAAATAAGTAATTCAGTCCACTACTGTTCTACTTGGGCCCAAGTTAAAATATGTGCATGCAGAGCTACTGTGCAGCATGGTCATTTTATGTCTTTTAGTCATTACCTCATGTAACAGGCTGACTACCATAGATAACTCCCTGATATTTCCATCTCTCCCTTTATCAAATTCCTGTCGTGGTCTGATTTGATAATACTCTTATCCAAACAATTTTTAAAATGACACAGTGAGCTGGAAGGTGCACAAAAGGTGGAGGTGACAGCCCTTACCATCCACAGTACTTAGGGATTCTGCCACTAACTCCCCTGGTTATTCCCCTACCCCAGGAGGGCACTAGGCACTGGATTGGAGGTCTTCAGTGCTTGTCCAAGGGAAGCCCTGCTGCATTTGGATGCCCTGGATTGGAGGTGAGGGGTATCAATTCTTAGACAGTTGATGTCTGTGTTCCCTGGCACCATTGCTGCACGAATGGCAAACATCACATCAGCCTGAGTTTGTCCTGTACTGTCCAAACAATAGAGCTGTGGCTGACATCTGCTCCCTTTTATTAAAGCCTTTGTTTCTGGAAGGCTACAACTAGACAGATTACCAAAACAAACATCTGGCCTTTAGCAGAGGAGTAACAAGTTGCTTTGTAGAGTCAATTCTATAAACTCTTTAAAAATCCTGTGCAGAGATCTTATCAGAAGGTTAGGTAATGAAAACTGTCATGTTTGGCTTGTTCTGTGTTGTACAGACAAGATCTTCTTTTATTTGTATATTTATATAGTATTAGAAGAGACTCACACAGGCACACACATTCTCCAAGGAGAGCTGTGCTGTGTAAGAGTTTTCCATTGTAATCCTAATCAGATCAGTAAATGAGTGTCATCTGCTCTGGAGAACTGAACTGCCCTTTCCAGGGAGGATGTTAACAGCTCATTCTCAATGGCATGCAGTATTAACTCAGTCAGTAGCAAAGTGCTGATTCAATGTGTTTCAATTATGAGTTCCTCACTATTACTTGAAGGAGCAATTATGTCACCCCTTTTATAAGAATGAAGAGATCATAATCTTATATTAAAAATACTGACAAAGAGAAATAAATTTGAAAAGCATGCCAATAGAGTAATCTGTGTTGTCCAGTAATCAATGCACTTTAAAAATCTTTAGGAAAAGCTATGCAAGTTACATTTGGGTGGGTTTCTCGTTTTTCTGCTTCTTGGTGTGGTAAGCAATAAAGATTTGTCTGAGATGTTTAGAGCTCACTCTTGTTGCCATCTAAAAGCAAACAGCAACAAAACCAACTTGCTTGTTTTTCTAAACTTATTGGAAATAATTTTATTCACAGTTGCTGTCTTTGAAAGTTCATTAGAGGTAATGTTCTTCTAATTTCAGTGCATTAGTGAAGGTAAAATTGCTAACTGAAAATCTACTTTGTGTTAATGTTTTACTTTGATCCAGTGCCTTCATGTTTCTGATATGTTCCTCAAAGCCCAAATAATTTTTTATGCTGATCTGCAATGCAGCCAATTTTAACTTTGGTGTGCAGTAAATAGTTTCTCCCAGCAGTGACAGTGTTTATTTAAACAATCCTGAGTATACCTGCTTAACAAAATCCTGAGCCAAATTAATTATGGCAGTGTCTGTAATTACATCACTGCAGTGATCTGGTTTCCAGGAATACATCACACTTAAGGAATACATCACACTTAAGGTCTAGTGATCATCACAGTTGGGGTACAGCTGATGCTGTGCCAGCTTGAGCTTTGTGAACTTGGCCATTGCTGTTGAGAGAAGAACCTACCCTGGAAGTGGGATTCCTACAGAGGTGAGAATTCTCAAGGACCAGTGGTTTTCCTACTGGCAAAAATTACCATAAAACCCACATGAAGGCCAGAAGAACCTAAGACATTTGTGTCAAATTTCCTGAATGCTTGTCCAGTGTCTCAAAGACTAAGCTGATGTTAATTTTCTGTAGCATTTGGGCAGTAGATGGTCTTTAGGATTACTGCATAATGTAGACATTAACAAAGTTCTTCTGTCCTTGATTAATCTGGTTTTAAAGAGGTGCAAAACAGCTACAGCATATTTTTTTCCCAGGATAAGCTGCAAAGATTCAAATTTTAGAAACAAAGCTGTGGAAGTGTGAGGCTTGGAGGCTGGAGTTGTTTTGTGTTTTGGTTTCTTTTTTTTCCCTTTACCATTTACTTAGCAGACAACATCACATGGCCTTGCTGATTATTGGGGGTTGGAGCTAGATGGTCTTTGAGGTCTCTTGCAGCCCAAGTCATTTTCTGATTCTATGATAATTTTAAAACTTAGTGTATGATACACCTTAAGATTAACATAAGTGGGCTTAATTTGTGAGACTGGAGGTCCATCAAGCCCAGTTTTGTCCCAACAGTGGCCATAAGCCTAGGAAAGACCACAAACAAGTCAAGATATAAAACGGTCGAGTAGGTTCCTTGTCTCTAGTTATTTTTCTGAAATAAATATCACTTTAACATATTTAGTAATTATTACTACATTTTTCTTTCATGAATTTGAACCTTCTGGTGGAAACCTTTAACATCTTCAGTATGCTCTGGAAGTGTATTCTGTCTGTCCACTAACACGTCTAGTACCAAGCTTCCTGCCACCACAGTGAGCTTCACAGCCTTCCTAGCCTTCCTCCCCTTACCCTCTGGGGTAACTTTGGTCCTGAAGACCTTTGCAGCCGCAGTTGGTCTCTCTATCCCAGTTTAGAGTCACTTCCCCAGCTTTCCAGGGGGTTGGGAAAGCAAAGGAGAGTTTTAGGCCAGACAAAGCCAACAAGATTTTACTTGTTTATAGGTGAGCTACCTGCAAGCAGCTCACCTACAGTGGCTTCAGTTTATTTTCAACAAAGCAAGAGCTTATTAGGTCAGCTAATCCACTCCCTAGCAGCTCATTGAGTGCATTGAATGCTGTAACTGTTGTGGTGTTCAGAGGGACTGTGTCCTGCTCAGGTTACGTGGTGGATGATGGACCTGCCACCAACTTCCAGGGTGAGGAACCATACCTAAAGCAGTCAGCTAGTTGTTATCCTGTTGAAAAGCCCTTTCTGCCTTTGAAATAGCTTTTTACTTACCTTCTTTATAGTCCTGTCCCTTCTTTATCCCTTTAAACCATCCTGAGATATATTTTTTCCTCCTAACTGGCATTTGTCTTTCTTGGTAACATTTCATACCCTCAATCATGGGATTTATAATCTGTATTTTTGGATTTTCAGCTTCTCCAGAGGGATTGAACATCTCTGCATTGCTGATGATTCATGTGCACTGTCTCCATGTCCCACTAGTTTTAGTACTCAGTTTTCAGTCAGTTTTGATCAGCTACTGATGTTGCCAGAATTCTATTCATTAATGAAGTGTGATTAGCAGCTCTGGAAAGCACCAAGTTCCATAATTTAAAATGCTACAGTCAAAATTATATTTGTACACATAGTTGCCTTTTGAAGTGGGGCAGGGGGTAGCAGTTTGTATATTTTGTATATTTTTAGGCACTCCTGCTGTCTGAGTGCCTCCCATTTACAATGGGAGCCGCTTCCTTGCACAGGGGCACGACAGCACTGCTCCACTGATCCCAGCAAAGCCACAGCCCTCCCTGGGTAGAGCTGCTTGAGACAGTGACAAGAGGGTTGTAGTAACTTGCTGCTGGTGGTGGAGTGTGCTGCAGAAAGAGGGAACTTCTGCCTTGCCAAAACCAGTGATTGGTGGTGTCCTTCCTCTGTGGGAGGCAGAATGTCCACAGAGTTTTCCCAGATGGAACCCATTGGGTCACCAGAGTTAGGCTCCTGCCTGGGTATGAAATTCTCATTTTCACTGAGTTTGTGTTGTTTTCCTTCTCCAGCCTCTGCATCTATTGCTGGTAGCAGTGTGATGTCCTGTGTTGAGATTAGAATTTTTATGTCCTCTCCTATGGCTTTAGTGTCTTTACACATGGCCCAAATCTGCAGACTTCCTTTCCTTCTATTGGTAAGATCAAAGGCAGGGTGTTTTTGGAGCATCCTTTATCTCATCTGTGTTACAGGAAAAGCCAGGGATGCCCACTTTGAACTCCCACCACTCATGACACAACCACTGAGTCATTGAGATCATACTTCTCAATAATCTCTTAAGAAACTACTGTGCTAAAGAGATTTCTTAAAATTTTTATAGGAGATTTTAAAAAATTTTTTTATCATGCATTTTTGTAACATTTTTTGTTTCAGATTTGAATATTTTGAGATCACAGATTGTAATTGCAGACATCACTAGGAAAATTCTCCTATTTAAAATTTACTTCTACTTTATCTAAAAGCATGTATGCTTCTTCTCCCCCACCGCCCATGAAAGTAAGTGTCAATAGGATTTAAATACGTTTTGCAATGCAGATATTTCAAAACATCAGGGAGAGTCCTTCTGGTGGATAATTTCTTGTGGTTCTTAAGTATTCAGGTCCTTTTAAAATGAATCAATCCACTGGGTTTTGTGCTCTTTCAAACATAGACTTAGCTCACCGTTTAACTTTCACAGTTTTTTCAGTAAGTGAATCCAGGTTTGTTAATGAGGAAGAATGTGGGGGAAAAAAAAAGTCAGGACCTAATAATTCTGAAAGTAAAATGATAACTAGTACTTGAAGACAGCTTTTTATTATTAAGTGTTAAATTACTTTACAGAGGTTAGATTGAACAGATGGTGTTGGTGGATTAGTTGAGCATCAGTCATGGTCAGAGCCACAAGTGCAGCCTTTTTTCTTATGACATTATTTTCAGTTTCTGAGTCCTTCTCTGCTCTGTTTTTCTTACCAGTTTATTAACAAAGAGTGAAAAAAACCATGGTCTTATAGTGGTGATATTTCTAGAGCTAATTGAAGTACTGGGATTAAGAATCTTCAGAAGAATACCAGCATTTGAAAATGGTGCTGAGAGATGATGACTCACCTGAACAAACACAGAACCTTCCTTGGACAAACTCTTGAGACAAAGAAGTGTCTGGGGGTTAGTGAAGACTCCCTATGGTGCTTAGGAGGGAGGGTATTCCTGGCAGGGATCCAGGAAGGTGTCTGCCACAACAGCTGGCTGCCTGCAGGTTGGCTGCTGGTAGTTTACAGGGCTGTAAAGGGCATCTCCAGGCATTTGAGACCTGCCCTGATGTTAAAGAAAGGGCTGTGGGCTGTACTCATCCACTGCTGCCCTACCTTCAGCTCCAGACAGTGGGACTCACTTGTCAATGGGCCCCATGGAGCAAATGAAGGTTATTTCTCAGGTACATCACAGGCTGTCTTCTTGTGTGTTGCTTATATAGCCTGTGTCCCTCATGGGTTTTTATCTGCCTTAGAAGAGTCAGAACAGGCCTTTTTAAGGTTTAATATGTCCATGCAGCTTGTGAAGTCTCATTCTTAGAGGTCAAGGGCTTAATAAAACATCCTTCTGCAGAGCTTTAGCATTACTTATTACTCCTCTAGGTATTCAGTGATTGTTCCTTTTTAATCCATGGCACAGTTGGGAATCCTTTCAGTAATCTTTCAGTTTACACCTTGGCTTAGTTGATTTGCCTATTTTTCTTGGATTTAATTTCTGGCAATTAATTGTACTTTTTTTTTTTAATTCCTAAATTAGCATATGCCATGTTTTATGAAGAAAACAACAAAAAGTCATTTTAAGAAGGTTTACTCTTTTTACTTATGTCAGATAATATATCTGAGGCCTGAGGACCATTATACACTCCTGCTGGCCCTTTGGTGTCTTTCACAGGTGCTTTTAGTATAGAGGGTCAGGCTGAGGAACTGCCCTTGTGCAGCCATGGTTGTGGTTTTGGGGAGGCTGAGGCTGTTTGAATAATTATGCGACTGCACAGCATCCCAGTTCACACTGATATAGCAGTATATCATTGCTGAAATGTTGGTAAAGTGTCTTCATCTAGAGCATCATTAAGGTTTGAGGAGAACTTCTTTTTCTGAGCATTATTGTGTGTGACTCTTTATTCTAATACAAGGTGTGGTAATATCAATAAGGAAAATAGGAATACAAATGTTGACTCATCTTTTCTTTTTTTAATTCTCTAGGATTATGATGGCTTTTTTGAATCAAAGGAGAGCAACACTGTATTCTCCTTTCTTGGACTGAAACCTACTTTGGCATCAAAGGTCAGTGTAGTATTGCAGACTTTTCATGGAATTCTTGAGATATTGAGGTTGAATTTTCTTTGATCCCTGTGTGGGATGAAGCTCTGTGTTTGGATGCATCCCTTCAGTGAGCCATACTTTGTTCATATCACCCTAGTGCTAATGAAGTAATTGAGATGGTTGTAAGGAAAAGTAAAGCATTTTAAATGAAAACAAGCATATACATGGGAGTAATTTGGGACAGCAAATAAATTAAATTTAAAGATTACAGTCTCATTCACATTATCAATCTAAATTGTAAGCAATTGGCTTAATTATAACAGGAGACAGAACTTAATGACTGGAGTTTCTTTAGTCTGGCATAATGGCTCAACATTTATTCATTAGGCATTAATTAATTTAATGCTGAAATGCTGGAGTAGTCAGAACTTATATTAACTTTTTTGAGTTCAGTTTCAGCATACACATATCTAGGTCAAAACACAAAGTCAAGTAACATCTTTCTGTTGAGGGCAGGATAACAGAGGAAATTTTATTGCCATATGGAAGTCTGGAGACTTGTTTAAACAGATTGTGTGGTACACCTTTTGGCAGTAGATCAGACACAGAGGGAAGGATTCTTCTTTCCTTGGATACTGTAGATAGAGATGTGTTTGGTACTAGTACTGTTTCAGGCCTGGGTGGTAGCTCTTGGGTATCTGTAGAACTCTTCTTCTGGCAGGAGTTCCTTTATTTTGGACCCCTTGAGGGACAGCAGTAGGAAGCAACCTCAGCAGAGAACCACAGAAGCAGGTTATTTCGGCAGCCTGCCTCGCTTTGTAGTTTGGAGAACTTGTCCTAGGAAAAAGATGATGTTCTGATGCAATCTGAAATAGCAGCTTCTATGCAGCTCTGTTCCTAGAAAATATGGTGTTGGAGGCCTGGAGGGGTCTCTATAAACTTCCTGCTTCACTCTGGTGGTACTTCAGAGAGATGCATCCTTAGCTGCTAGGTGGCCCAGGGTTAGGGTCACCTTATATGCAAAGGTCACAGGTATGGGAGATGACAATGTATTAATAACATTAATATTTTGTTAATAATAATTAATAATTCTCTTTATTTTTTTCTTTTTGGTAGGAGTCAGAACCCTAGAAAGCCCACGTGAAGTACAACAAGCACATTCCTGAATGAGTGACTCTATTCTTCAGCACATAACAGCTTCCCTAATGGATCACTGTGATAGAGCAAACATGTGTCAGTAGTAGTAGTCTGCTTGCCATGAGATGGTGCTCTCCAATAATGTGGAGCTAATAACATGCATATGAAATAGGATTAAGGCTGGGCTACTCATCTTCCTTTGTAAAAATGCTCACTATTGATGTTTCACTTTTGTCTTTTGATTGCTTTTGCAACTGGCCCTGATATTCTAACAGGCACGTGTGTTTGAGAATAAGGAGTGAAATTGTAGGGCTTGTATAATTCATGGGTATTCTTGTATAGTCATATTCCTTACCTTTTTTAATTCCTCCCACTACTGTAGTTCAAATGAGTGCATCATGATAGTTAAAGTTATTATGATGTTTGGCTGGCTATGATCCAGAAGGTAAAAAGCATCAATCTTGAGATCTCAGTCTAAGCCAATAACTGCCATATTTTTGCTCTACATTTATTTATTGCAATGTTTATTCTAGATCATGGTTATTTTAAGAGACATGGGCTGCTAATCTTGTTACTGAAGACTTGATTTGTCTAATGATGCACATCGCAACTGACTGTTTAAAACAAGTGGCTATCATGAAGGAGGTGCCAAAGTGAAATATTTTGACATGTTTCCAAATGCAGGGGAAATGTTCAGTAAAACACTTGGTGGAAATACTGGAGAGTCCAGAAGAACTAAAGGTCTCATAGCTAATGATAATATGAAGTTATCTCTTAAATTAGGAAGTCTTAACACCCAAGGTTGGAGCTCTATAGTTGGACTGTCTTAAAATGAAATTTTGCCAAAACTTCAGTTTACCTTCAATAACACACAGCTTCACCATAAGCCACATGAGAGTCAGGGGGATACTTTGAGAGCCAGGATTCAGTCCCATGATGGTTAAACACTCCACCATGGTCCAAGAGCATGCCTAACTTGCCTACCTGCTGTCCTGGTTATATCCCCAGATGTGGTGATGTGGGGGTGCCTCAAAGACTGCTAGAAAGCTGAGTGTGTGCTTTGCCAAATGAGGCCAGAGAGGTTGTTCAGCTGAGGAGCAAATGAAGGAAGTGGAGATTATTCCACTGAGACTGCACCGATGCACATAGCAGAACTTAGGCCCATGACTTGCCTTGATTTGATTCAAAAAGCATACTAGGCAGAAGTAAAATTGCATCATGCATTTTGAATCAAATCTGAATACGTAAATAACAGCTGTGCTGTGATGTAGCTTTTACTAGAGTGATTTCATACTGGCAAGGTAGTGCCACCACAGTGAATGCCCTTGTTCTTTGGGTAAATGGGAGGCAACCACTATGTAGAAAAGCTACTTTGCAATCACAGCATCCCTCAGACTGTGTGGTTTGAAGGAAGCCAGACTTGTAAAAGGCGTCAGAAAGCAACACTATCAGAACAAAAGCAACACTGTGAAACAAATCACATGTTCTCTTGACATCGGTAATCATGGCATACCAGACATGTCAGCTGGAAAGGACAGCTGAAGGTCATCTGGTGCAGCACTGTCAAAATCTGGCCAAAGAACAACACTAGCTTGAAATAGATATGGGTTTGTCTAGCAGAGCATTAACAATATCCAGAGATGAAGATCTCATAACTATCTAGGTAACCTGTGACATTGCTACAGTGCTTTCCTGCAGTGAAAATTTTATCTTTAAAAGTCAAGCTTTGACTCCTAGGCTTTAGTTTGAGGCTTCTGCCTTTGCTGTGTCTTTTTGGCACTCACAAGAAGAGGTTGGCACCATTCTTTTTTTAATGGCCCTCAAGATAGTTGTAGGTTACCACTGGGTCACCTCTTAGCCTTCTTCTTACCAGACTGAACAAACCTGGCTGCTCAGTTGAGCTAAAGAGCTAGATGGAGCAAGAGCACACACAGATATGAAGTCTGTGGCTGTATTTACTGGTCAAAATCTTTGCCAGAGCACCTTCTCTAGAGGAATACTGAACGGGCATTGATGTATGTACGTACATTTTTAAGAATTATGTTGTCTGTGTCAAGGTACTGTGACGTTCTTGTAACCAATCCCATATTTTCATGAGACTTGAACCTCACTATAGGAAGGGAATATGACATGAGGTGGAGCTGTACATTGTTAACTTCACCACATTCAATATAACTATTTCTAAAAAGAAGGTAAAATATTTAACTTTGTAAATGAATAGAGATATAAATGTATGTAATTTTGCAGTTGATTACAGAGAAGCCATCCTGGATTTATCCTGTACTTGATACGTTGTAAACTTTGAGAACTGCCTGAAGTCCCAGGTTTGAAAAATTTACCTAAGTGTGTAGGCATATACACATGAGTAATCCTGGATGAAATCCCAGGCTTACTAATGTGAAAGGAAAAACCACACTGATTTCTCCAGGGATGAAATTAATTTCACAAAGCTCATTTTGAATTTTGATAATTGTAGAATAGAAGGCTCTCATTTAGTGGAGAGTTAGTCTTGTTTCAGCTGTTAAGTAAACCCGGCTTATTTCAGAGCATGTGTGTGGGCTTAGTCAGTTGTATGGAGGACAACACTAGCTCCAAAGATATCCTGCTTGCTTGCATGGATTGGCAGTGTAAGTCCCTTAGAATGTGTGCTTTTGAATTATAAATAGCTAGTTTAAAAAAAATATATATATGTTTGGATGTGAATTTTGTCTGTTGAATGACAGCCTTATTTTTGTAATTAAAGCAAGTAGACTTCTAGTTTGTTACATAAGATGATCAGGAATTTTTTTAATCAGTTTTGTAGTAATGAAATGTAGCTATCAGATAACTGAAAAGTCTGGAGAATCTAGAGACATTTACTGAAAGAAATAGGAAATTCTTAATTCTATTTAAGATTTTGGCACATAAAGTTATGCTTGAGAACCAAATGATCCCAATTTCTAGCTAATACTTATAACTACCCCACTTCTTAAAATGGAGAGCAGTGTGAGTGAAACTTAATCTTTGTACCTAGCTGAAGTTGCTGTGTGGGCTGACGTGCACGTGCACATTCACTGTATCAGTGGCTTTGATAGAGGTGTTTTTGTTTGTGCCACACACTACTGGATAGTGCCTTGCCAGAAAGAGGACTGTTTCTGTGGGGTCTTCTTAGATGTGCTTAAACTTTGAACTGAGAAAGGCGTAGTTTCTATATTGCTATTTTTTAATAATACAGTAAATTTATTTTGATGCCTGAATCAAAAGGCACATGCTTTGTAAGACTGAAACAGTTTTTGACGAGTCTTCTGAATTCTTGATTTTTCCTAGGTGACTTTGTTTTTTGATTTTCTTTTCCTTTTTGTTGACTGTCTAGAATCAAACTTTCCTAGGGAAGGGAACCCGGAGTAAAGCCCATAAATTCATGTTTACACTTTCTTTAAAATAGTGTCTGATTCTAATGTTTAGCAGCCCAAGTGCTCACTGAAAGGAAGAGTAGCTGCCAAGCTCTCGGTGGATTTCTTGGTTGTCCCTCTGTGTCCTTTTCCACTATCAGGCCATTTATTTCAGGTGTCCTATTTAAGCAATACCATGATTCAGAAGTAGGACCCTGAAATTGCCTTGTGGCCCTTCACAGGAGTGCAGGAGTGGGGTGATCACCAGGGAAATGCCAAATCTCGCTAGTTTTCAGTAACTTGTTCACTGATTTCACTACACCTTGGCATGGGCAGTGGGAGGAGGATGGAGTCCTGGATGTTCCCCCTTCACAGAGAGCCTGAGTGGAGGACCCAGTGCAGAGTGGCCCACAGCTGGCAGTGGCACGTGTGACACCGTACCCCACTGCTTTCCACAGCACTCCAGCTGCATCATGGCCTGTGCTTCACTCTCCTGCTCCCTAAGGAGTTTGGGAGGGAAAACAGAAAACATCTTCTTGAGAGCAGTCCTCCAGCCAGGGCAGATCCAGCTTACTCCCTTCTTCCTGGTCTTTACCTCTTCCTCACTTGTGTAATCCTGTCCTGTGTAGACCTACCTGTGTGCAAAGTTTCCACTCCCAGCCATCTGTAACATCCCTGTGGGGTCACAAACGTGGTGTTCCCCTTCACGGTGTCAGTGTTCTCTAACTTGGGAGGGGAGGGAGCATGTTGCATCCTAGGTCGTGTACACGTTATGTATTAAATTGTGTTCATCTAATAAACTGCAATTCAAAAAACAAATTTGCACTGTGTTGCATGTGCTAAAATAAACAATGAAAAAAATATTAATTTATTCTTGCTCTGGTGGCAGCCTGGTGCTTTGTTTTGGGCAGCCTCTGCAGGTGGAAGCACTGCAGAACTTTTAACTTGGGATGGGTGAGCCTGATTCTTTAAGATGTTAATCGACTTTGAGCCCCAGTGGCTGCATGGGAATTGCAGAATACTTGCTGGTTTGGGGTCTCCCCAGGTAAATAGTAGTAAAGAAGAAAAAAGATAAAAAGGGATGATGTATTGTCTTCCATTTTTTATACTTGGGTTACCTGCAAATAAAGGGCAGATCCTTTGGGGTGGCTTGGACACTGGGGACCAGAAGTTTTCACAGAATGAAGTTTTGTTCCTAGGGTTAAAACCTTCACTGCTTTTTACACCTGAAAGGAATGTGAGTTCCTGGTTTGCCTATCCGCTTTACCAACCCATAGAAGGTAGTTTAATACATTTTACCAGTTAAGTGGCTAACCAAAGGTGCAGGTTGCATAATTAGAGTTTTCCCTTGATTCTCAGTCTAGTAAATAGTCTTTAATACCTCTTCATTCCTGTCTAAAACTTGTCCAGTCTATTGTGGTTGCTGCCATGAAAATTCCATTTGTGACTTTTGCTGCACCCTGGAGCAAGGTTCTGAGCCATCTGCTTTAGGCAGGATGGGTAAAAGAGGTACAGATGGAATTGGCAAGCCTGAAATGCCTGCAGTGGGATCCTGAGCTGCTGTAGGATCAGTTGCACAGCTCTGAAGTGAGTGGAGCTGTAGTAGCTCAGCTCTTGTGTCATGGTGGGTAGAAGCAGACAGATTTTGCTGCATGGGTGGGCAGGATCTCCTTGATTTGCAGAGGAAGCGATGTTCTGTGCTGCTATCTTATTGCAGGGGTTCCATACTGTTGTCTCCTTAGCACAGACATTTCATACCTTCTTGGTGTTTCTTGTGGGCAGCTCCTCAAAGCACTGACTCCAGTTCCCTCCTCAACCTGCCACCCCACTCTTTTATAGCACTCTTCTTCTCATTGCTTACAGCTGTGGCCTGTTAAAGTCAGGCCTATTCCTACTCTTTGATAATTGGCCCAGCTGCAATTCCTTAGGGGTAAGATTACTTTCAACACTATCTTTATTTTCTTATATTCTATCCCCCTACACTGTGTCACCTTGCTGGTGTTGCATCATGGCCTGCACTCTGTGTGAAAACCAGTGGCACTGCCATTCCTCCTACCTGGCTGCTGGGGACCACACTGAGAGCAGGAAGCAGACCAAGGTCCCACAGTGTGGCTGTCATCCTTCTGTGCATCCCTGCTCTGCCTCTGCTCCCTGTGCCAGGGCAGCGCCAGTGCAAAAGAAGCACTTGGAAGTCATCACTGTGTTTGTGCAGTAATGTTTGTGCCAGTCTGTCTGCACCTCGTTCCTACCCCAGGACAGCCAGTCTGGGCTGTTACAAGGTCCTGCTGAACTCTCATTTGCTTGATTTGCTTTTCAGGTGCCAGAAGGACTTGCCTAATTCATCCCCTAGGTTTCAACCAAGCTGTTGCTGAAGGTACCTTGATGGTCTCATCTGAAGTGGCCTCCTCACGCTGCATGGTGCAGCACAAGCAAACATTTTGGGGACAAGTCCTCTATATTTTTTCCTTAAAGGTGGTCATTGCATGTAATTCAGTCCCATGGTAAATTTGGGAAACAGAAAATGACAGATTTAAGGAATTAGCACTGTGAAGAAAAGGTCAGCTGGAGCCTTGAAAAATTGTGTTTAGAAGACAAGAAAGAAATTGTTACATTCTGATTTGGAAACAGGGAGCTAAGAAGCAGAGACCTTGAGAAATGTGTGCCAATCTCTAGCTGCTTGGTTTCCCCATCCTGTTTAGCTGTCCACAGTACATACATCTAATTCTGGAGAGGAACCTCACCCTCCAGGGAAAGCACACACTTCCAGATCTAGGGATTCTATCTCCTTCAAGCATGCCACACAGCAACCTGTGCTCGATCCCTCCTTTGTACCTCTTTGGAGATCAAGATCAATTCCACTGCAACCAATGATTATCAAGATGTGAAAAATATGAGCTGAGCCAACATCTCACTGCATTACAGCTCCTGCCACAAATAAACCTGGCAGACTGAATTACTCTGCTGGGAACCCAAAGAAAAAAAAAAGGCTTAAAAAATAGCTTGTTTTTTGCCTTATTTCTTTGGGTGAGGCACTTCTGGTATCAGCAGGGTTTTGCCAGCATGTTACTGTGAACTGCCAGAGTTGAGGATGTAGAGGACTTCTAGCCCCAGATGCCAAGCAGAAGCCATGGCTTCTTTTCTGACTCTCAAAGGGACCAGACCGCTACTGCACCTAGACATGAGGGATTTGTTACATCAATGTGGGACTGAAGGAGTGAGGAGCAGATCAGTCATGGAGACAAACCTGCAGAAGGTGATCAGGAGCCCAGGGGCAAGGCCAGGCAAATAATAAGGAGCTGTAGCAGGTGAGGTTTGCTCAGGTTTGTCCCGTTCTGCTTCTCCAGCTGCTGTTGCCCCATTACTCCTCTTTATTAAATATTTCCAGTTCACACCTTCCCAACAGGAAAAGTGTAATTATCAGATTTGATGGTTTCTGCATGCATTTCCAAGATAGCCTCAGCCAATTTTCCTTCTTTCCTGCCAATCTCTGTGTCAATTTCTCTTTCACAGGGCAAAGCTGTAAGGAAAGCACACACAGTGCTGGATATATGGATATGTGGCGTGGGTGCTGCTGCTGTGGGGCTCCAGCCTGCAGCACATAAGCACCAGCCCATCCTTCATTTGCAAAATCCATCCTGTGGAACCTGACGTTAAGGCTAACAGCTCTTCCCTTCTTTTTTCTTTAGATTCTCTGAATGTCACAGTTTTATATGCTTAATGAAGGGAGGTGGGAAGGATGTGGGTGTGAAGAGGTCAGCCTTTCAGGTGTGAGAATTAAGAAAGCTGAATCACTCTTGAGCATCATACAAGCAGCACGCTAATGTGTTCAGATACATAACATTTATCATTTAATTGTGGATTTTCTAGTTAAAGCTGTATCTTAATGGGGCTCCAGCTTTTCTGCTGTACCTCCTTTTCCCACACAGCCTTATTGTCCTCTTTCAGCTATTGTCTAATGGCTGTCTGCTGGGAATAGCCCTTGCAGAGTCCTTTGGTGATACCACCTGCCACCTGCCTGGAGCAGTGACAGAGCCTGGAGCAGTGCCATCTCCAAAAGGCAGGAACGCTGCTTGCTGAGATGGCTGTGGTCCCACCAGCATTGCCTCTGCCTCTGCTGCAGAGTCTGGTCATCCTGCTGCTGCCCTAGCACACTGCACCTGGTGGTGTCTGTTTAATGGCTTTCACTGCTGAAACCAAGGTAATGATCTTCCTGCATGAGACTTCTATAATCATTGGCACTCAAGGTATAATTTTCCTTCAGCACATTTTAATCTCTGGGTTTTCATAGCTTCAAATCCTCTGTTTTTCTTCCCGGTTTCAATGGTTATGCTTTTTGTTTATTTTTTTTTAGGTGTATTCTGTGAGTGGCATAAATTTGAGCTTAAGCCACAAAAGGGCTTTTAGGTCAGAAGAGCTATACAGCATTGCTGTGAAATATGCTCTTGAGTCATTAAGGCAAATTGCTGTAGCATCAGTGCTGCTCCAGCTGGACTATAATACTTAAGCCCTAAGTGGCCATTTCATGTCCTTTGGAACATTCTTGCTCTGAGCAAAGTGTGATTATCCATCAAACCCACTTATACCTACTGAAACCTGCAGAGGGGATGGCATTTCAATGCGACAGATTTCATGGTCTGCATTAAATAATCAGCCTAGAGGAGATTCTTGGGTTACAGAGACAAGTCCTCTGCTGTTTCTGTTGCCACAGAGACTATTTCATAAAACTACTCAACTCCAGCCAAAAGCACAACATTGGGTCTGGGTTGATATTTTTTCCCTGTGTTTTTTTGGCTCTGCTGTGCTAGTTGGAAGGTTGTCTCAAAATCCTGCTTCTCTTGCAGCAAAAAAGAAACTCTCTTCCAAATTCCAGCTGAAGTTTCTTCATGGCCAGCTTGTCTTCATTGTCCTGGTTGTTCTTTCATTTGAATAAGTCTCCCTTGCAGGAATTACCTGTCATGTGAGTTGGTTTCTTCTGCCTTAGCTGTGCTTTTGCCAGGTAGAAGCAGTGGCTGAGCCAGTGCAGAGTCCAGTTCTCCTGGTGGCACCGCTGACATCCAGGGCCAGTTGAGATCCCAGGGATAAGGAGATTCCCACTAGTCAATAGCATGGAGTAGCTTCATGAAGCAAGTCCAGAGTGGGCTCTTTAATTACTTCAGCTAGCAGAATTTGTAATTAGAGATGATCCTGATACTTGCTCTCAGTGCCTTGGCAGAAGTGTTGCTGTTTAACAGTTTCTCATTTTAGCCCTGATTGAGCTATTGCTCCAATTTAGCATATTTCCTGGCATATTGTGTGGGCAGATGAAAGAACTGTGCTTGCTAAATACATGAATTAAACATTCTCTTGACAGACTTTAACCTTCATTTAATTCAAAGGTGTCAGAAAAATCGATAGCCAGGGATGTGCTCCTTGAACTTACAACAGCTGCAGGAGCGAAATACAGATCTGGAAAAGACCATGGGTAGCCAGCCATCTTTTAAAACTTTTAAAATTTTATTTCAGTTTAACAGGTAGACATATATATTAAAAATGTGTGTAAAGGCAGATCCCAATTCCTCACTGTTTGAACAAGGAACATGACTATCCTTGGCAGACAGCAGCAGTTCCAGCATGAGATCCTGTATGCGAGGGCCCTGAGATCTGTTGTGCTCATGGCTCTGTTTGTGAGCTCTGGTGAGCAAGACAAGGGCAGTGGCCACTTCTCCCCAAGCATGTACACAGTCTGTCTTCTTCCTTTCAGCAGCTGAATGCTGCCTGCTGTTTCTGCACAGGGCTCAGGCTCTCCCCCTTTCCCCTTCTTTGGCAGTTCTTGCTGCTGCTTCTCATTCAGCCCCAGCCCATGCTGCTGCCTGCATTTCCTAATGTCAAAGCAAAATCGCTGCATTTGTCCCAACAAAATCACTCTTGTGGTGCTTGCTCCAACCTGCTTCCTGCACTCATCTCTCAGCAGGCTCCTACAACTAAATACCACACCTCTTGTTGTACCGTCCTACCTAGACTTCCAACACATTTACCAGTGTAATTTCCACTTTTTTCACCTTGCTTTACACCTTTTTGTACCTTCAAATGCAACCTTTAGGCCCTTGTGTCTTCTCTTTGCCACCACCCCCAGCTTCACATCTGTCTCCCTGCCTTGTGTCTCCTTGCCAGCTGAGAGATTATGAAGACTAATGAGAAGTTTTGGGATATTTTATATTATATTTTTATAATATATTACATACATTTTATATGTAATATCCCCTTATAAAATCTTCTTTCCCAGGGCAAGATATCTTCTTTCCCAGGGTAATCAATTGCCATTGCAGTGCACCACTCACCAGAAAACACCTCTCACTGTGGCAGCCAAAAGTCCCCAGAGTAGGTGCATTAAGATGCTGCTGTGGAATTCATGCTCTCCAAATCCCAATGAGACATATGCTCTTATGTTTAATAATAGTAATAGTAAGAAAAACACTATTGCATATGTCCTAAAACCATGGAGAATGAAACATGAAATGGTGACTGCTTCAGCAGCTCTTCCCAGCTATAGACTGGGGAGAGTTTTGGTCACTGTAACTTTACAGGACCTTCTTTACCATGATGACCTGCTCAGCATCCTCTCAGGGTTTGGAGAACCTAAAATTTATATTAATCGGTCTTCAGGGATGTTAATAGTTGCATCTAGAAAAACATTTCAGGTGCTCTTAGCTTCCTCTATCCCACCTGACTATATTGCAGTATCTTAGCAATATCTACAACCAATCAGCAGAAGTTATTATAAAAGATGCTCTTTCAGACTTATCACTATAGGGGATCAATAAAGGCAAACTACAAAATTGTTGTACCTTTCTGAAGACCTTTTTTCACATCCTGGGGAATAAAAAGGGAGGTGGAGGGCTGAGAAAAGTTAGAGAATGAAGTCTGTCGTGAATATGAGCTTCACACTGTGCTGATTGAAGATCTTTACATTAGGGATGTTTAGAGAAATGTCACTCACTTTCCTTGTAGAATAAAGAGATGGAAAACAAGCCAATGAAATAATTATTTTTTGCATTTTACTTGAAAGATAGAAGCCCCAAAGAGAGCAGGTAGGTAGATTTTTTTTTTTTATGTGCACTTTCAATCACCTCATTTTTCATCAAGAAAGGCTTTGATGGAAAACTATTTTACCAGCAGTTCCATTCACTTCAAGTTCACTTCATATAAGCTAGCACAGGAAGTTGTTGAATTCTTTTCTCTTTCTCCTGCACCTCCTTAGCTATCTGCTGTTGGAAGATCCTGCTGTAACACCCTGGTGCACACCCTGGCATGGCGTTCCCCATCTCCATCAGGCATCACCTGATCACCTCTGAGGAGGGCACAGCTGCTTTGGGGAAGCACAGCCCTGTTCTCCTGGCCATCAGGATGGTGTAGCTGTGTGTAGTGAGGCACCGTGTTACCAAGGAATGGTAACCTGTGGGAAAACTGGAAACTGGCCTTTTCAAAATATGGAAGTCATGGATTTGCATCTGGGCTTGCTTTGGAGGAGGAATTCCTTTGGTGCTGCCACAAAGTGGCAGTCCTGTGCCAGAGGCAATGAAGCCAGGGAAGAGCCTGGCCCAGCCATGCCTGGGTGTGGGTGGAAGCAGGGAGTGGGATGTGCTGTCTGTCACTGACATCTAGAGGACAGCACAGACACTCTGTGCATTGTGAAACCTGAGGTACCCAAACCCCGAGTGGGGTGAGCCTTCCCTGGCCCGGCAGCACTCACGGGCGCAGAGATACTCACAGCTGACACCTCCTGGCTTTCCATACTCACGCCACCCTTAAGTATTTTACCCAGTTTGAGCACTGGCATGGCATCTTTTGTTGCCTGTGAGGCACCAGCTGTCTTCTGTGGGTGCCTTCTTCTTCCTCTCCCCAGCAAACACAAAATCTGAGGCTGACCAAACCAGCTCACAGCAGCAGAAGTTCCATCACGGGGATCACGCTGGCAGAGCCATCCCTGCTGTGGCTGTGAAGCCCATGGGCTTTGCTCAGCAGGTGAGGGTGGCCAGGGGCTGGCAGAGCCCTCTGTCTCTGATGCTGGGGTCCATGGGCACCTCTGTGCCTGCTGCAGGGTCAGCAGGGGGCTGTGGGGTGCTGTAGGGTACCAGCCCTAGCACAAGGTGTGTTTCCTGCCCCACTGGGGGCTGGATGGGATCCATCTGCCTGGAGGAGCATCCTTTTTGTGATCCTGTTGCCATCCATTTGCATTACGAGCACTTTATGCCTGCCTATAAAGAACATGTTGTTCAAGCCTCTGTTAATGCGAGATAAGGCAGCTTTTAAAATTAAAGAAAATAAGTCAGGGCGCTCCTGATAAATTAGCTTTAGTTTTAGGGACATAATTTCACAGTCTCCTCTTGTTGGCACAGCTGAAGAGAAAGAAAATAAAAGTTATTACAGACAGATCACCTTCTCTGTGTCTTTCTGCCAACACCAAGCTTTTGCAGATGTTGAAAACAACAGAAAAGCCTCAAACAGCAATTCCTACCATTTCCAGGAAGCTTTAGAGGGATTATTTTTATTTTATTATTTTTATTATTTTGTTTGCTGCTCTTTGGGCTAGGGTCAATTCTTTTGCCCCAGGAGATAGTTAGTAACCACTTCAAGCCAAGGAGCTGTTTCTGCATCAAGAAGAGCAAAATCAACAATGCTAAAGGAGTCATTATCTCACTTGTGAGGCCACACTTGGAGTGCTGTGTTCAGTTTTGGTCTCCACTAGGCAAAAAGAGAGGTGGACCGGCTGGAGAAGATCTAGAGAAGGGCCACAAAGATAATTTAAGGACTAGAAAGACTCCACATGAAAAAGGGTTGGTTTAACCTTGAGAATAGAAGGGAGACAGTATTACCATGCTCCAGTGTTTATAGAATGGCTCTAAAGAAGATGGAGACTCCCTTTTTACAAGAAGTCACATTGAAAATCCTAGGGGTAAGGAGTAAAAGTTAATTCTGGGGAGATTCTGACCAGAGATGTGAGGGAAATTCTTCACAATGAGAAAAATCAGCCATTGGAATAATCTCTCAGGGCAATGGTGGATTGCCTAGCGTTAGACAGTTTAAAGATTTGGCTGGACAGTGTCCTGGGCCATCTTGCCTAGACCATGTTTTTGTCAAGAAAGGCTGAACCAGATTGTCCATGAGGTCCCTTCCAACCCAATATTTTCTGGTCCTGTGATTCCTTTCAGGGTAGCTGAGCGTGCAGGCAGCAGCTCAGCACTCTGTTTAGAGCACATCAAACTGGCACTTACAGGGTTAATTTCACAGGCTCACAGATTACCCTGCACCTTGGTTTTTCAGCTCCCCTGATTAGTCTGTCCTCATAAAGAAACTGAGAAGAATAGTAAAAGGATGAGTAAACTGCTTTGCACAAAACCAATAAAAATTTTTAGAGGGATTTTAATTGAGTGCTGCGTTTAATTAGCTTTTCCCATGCTTTCAGCTTTGCTCTCTGGATTTACAAGGCTGAGTTCAGTGAGAGCAGGCAAGGCAGTACGTGTAACCTGTGCCACTGCTTCCCAGCAGCTCTGCACATTGGCTCTGGTCAGCCAATTGCTGCCTGCCTCCCTGTCTGGGAGGCTCCTGCACGCTTGCTTTTGCAAGCATTGGATCCCAGTGGTTGACATTTGCAGGCACTTATTTTATTTCATTAGATTAATGAAATATCTTCAGTAAAAAGGAGTCAACAGTGAGCATGGTCCTCATGCCTGTGGTGATAGAAATGGCATTTCTCCTTCTCCTGCACACCACGTCAGGAAAAGCAGACAAACACAACAAAAACAAAGTAGGAATACCTGCTCATCTGCAGTGAAAATGTGTCATGTGTGGAAAATAAATGGGGCAGTGGACATCTGATGGTGCTTCAGTAGAGCTGAATGACATGGGGACTGACTTCTTCACAAAGCTTTAACACTGAAAAGTTGTGACAGTTATGCTCTGGATCCAAACTTCCAAATATTTATTGTTTCATGTTATAAACCAGTCAGTAGTCACTATCAAGGAAATTTCTTCAGTGGATGGAGAAAGGTTACTTTATTCCTCCTCCCCGTTCCCCCATTTGCTGTTTCAGCACAGACCCTGGTGAAGGAGGTGTATGGATGGGGTAGAAGTGGCCCCAGCTTAGGTGACATCACCCCCTGGGACAGGAGCCCTCTCTTTGGAGCACTCCTGCATGAGAACGATGCTCTGGAGTCTGTTTGCACCATCTGAGACAGCTGGTGTGGAGGACAGTGCCTCATGGCCAGGGAAGACTGATGGAGGCAAGGCCAGGGGCTCAGCTCAGTGCCACACAGGGACACCCCAGCAATCAAGCCAGCTGCTAAAGGAAATCAATTTTAAAAGCAGATGTTTTAATTAGAGCACTAAGCTCCCTCGTTGTAATGCTATGTCTCCAGATAGTTTTACTGTTTTATTAACAAGTCTCTTGTACTTATTTCTTTCCTGTTGACAGATGCTTTCATCAAGGTTATGTAAAGTCCTGTTTTCATCCCTACTTTGCCTAGAAATAGATTAAAGAAAAGCTGAAATACAGATTAATAATTATATGCAGAGTGAAATATTATCCACGTGCATTTTTCAAGTAAAAAAAGGCAATTTTCAGCCAATTGCCTTATAGCTCCACAGCAGTGTGTGCTTGCCTAGGAGTGGTTTCTCCAGGGAAGCAGCTGTTTTGCTGAGGCTGACAGGAGCTCTGTGCTGCTGGGGGAGAGGCAGAGTGAAATGCCTCTCCTAGCACAGGCACACAGAAATGGGAAAATTCCCCTCAGAGAATTTCAGTGCTGCTGCTGTCAAGTCAGAAAATTAGGCTGCAATTAGGCAGGCCCCTGTGAATCTCTGTTGCTTCTCCTACACACTTTACTGAGTAGCCAGACTGAAATTATATAGAAAGACACAGGGTCACCAAAATCCCTGTAGTGAAGGTAGCTCTCCTCATTGCTGGTTCAAAGGTGCACTTGCAGGAAGCAGGAGCTTGCCATCAGTGGTGCTCCTGTGAGCTTGCTTGGCTCTGGAGGCAGAAGGACTGACAGATGGACAGGTACATCTTGAAAACGGCAGTGTGCTTTCTCACAGCCCAAACCACCTGAAGCACAAGGTCTGTAAAGCAAACCACTGTCAGAGCAGCCACAAGACATAAACAGCACTGCTCTCAATTAAATATTGGTTGGGACCCTTCAACATTAGGGATTCCATCATGATCATTGCAACTCCGTAGATGCCCCCACCTCATCAGCTGGTGTTACCACTGGAAAAATGCATCATCATTCTGTGGGCATTAACTGCAGCCCAAAAGTTAAACTTGTCCTTTAGCCTTTTATTCAGTTTAGAAAACATACTGAGGTAGTTAGCTCAATTTAAGATGGATGGATGTGGCTTAGCTCAGTTTAAGATAAGTAAATGAATGTTCTTATGTGCACAAGGTATCAAAGTTCTCGTTACCTCAAATGGACGACTACAGAAGGCTGCTTGAATGCAGGAATTTGGCTGCCTAATCCTGGACCCAAATCCTGTTTTCTGTGGAAAAGATAAGAGATCTCATATTTTATCCCATATCCATCCCCAATGCACCACTGTCACAGCTCCCAGGCCTCCAGGGACACGCTTTCTTTTTGCTTGTTCTACTACAATTGCCCAAAACTTTGCTGTAGTCACTGTGAGGTAAGATTTTGGGGATGGAGGAAAATAAGAAAAAGTCTGCTTAGAGTAATTTTAATAGTTCCACCTTTTAGTGAAAAAACTAATTTACGCATAAAATGAAAGGCCAGTCAAAGAAATTTGGCCTTACAAGAACTTTGAAGG
The DNA here is from genome assembly GCF_963513975.1 of Fringilla coelebs. Taxonomy (NCBI): domain Eukaryota; kingdom Metazoa; phylum Chordata; class Aves; order Passeriformes; family Fringillidae; genus Fringilla; species Fringilla coelebs. Next base: position 33,373,802 of record NC_140030.1, read on the forward strand.
TCTCAGTTGTGCCTAAGATTTTCTCCAAACACGTATGTTTGCATCGCATTTCTTTTTGACTGAAAATGCTCTTAGTGCTAGTAAGACACTAACCTGGTTATGCCTGATTTTACGTATAAGAAAAGAGCAGAACATCCTTGAATTCTTCTTCAGGGAAGGACAAAACAGATCAGGGAATGAGACAACCTCAACATTCCCTAATAAGTTGTTTTTCACAAACTGCATTAAATAAACAATAAGCACAATATGTTGCAGGCTCCGTGGTTTAACTAAAAGAGGCCATAACCCTCTGGAGTTTACAAGTGCTTTGTATGAACTAAAATAGTTTGGCTGACATCTGCTTTTGCAGCAGATTTCCCATAGCATCCAGCTATTCCAGTTTATTCATAATTAAATCACAACAGAGACATCTGCTTTAAAAGTGAAAGTAAATCTTCCAAAGCAGTTACAGCTGCATGGTCTTGATATCTTTTTCTTAGAGCAATGGGACCATCTTCCTTTCAAAATGGCCTTTAATTAATCTCCTTCTTCCAACTACCTCTATAAATACTACCATTGTCTATGGTTTGTTACCACAGTAGATTACTGAACTAGAAACAACACAGGAGGACCTTTTAGAAAAGATTACAGGGAATGCAGCTGTGGCAGCAAAGGAAGGAGCAGGAGAGCTTAGCAGAAATGTCACTGACACGAGCAGTGATAACCTTTAAAAATGTTTCCTATGAAGTAGAGATCAAGAAAAAATATAATCAGATCTTTACTGATATCAGGTAAGAACATAATGAGGTCTTTATTGATACCAGATAATACAAAAAACCCTCTTATACAGAAAATGCTTACTCAGGCTTTTCTGCTCAACTGGCATTTCATCTAGTTTAGGTGTTGGGAAGGAAGATCAATCAATGGAGCAAGTGACTCTTTTCACACTGTTCAGCTGTCTTCATAAAATGTTTTATAAATTATAGAAGTAAAAGTAAAATACTGTTCACCTGTGCTTTTGTAGTAAATCATCACTCCCTGTTTTTAATTGTTGCACTTCTGTGTCAAAGGAAGCCCAGATTTCTTCTGTGTTTCCCTTTACCCTTTCATCAGGTGTCCTGATTATAACATCCTACTTTTGTGTTCACAAAATTGCTTGTCTTGAATTTGCAGTCAGGGCCTGAGAGAGGAACTGACTGACTGCAGGTATAAGAGAGGTCTCCCAAAATTTGTATTCCTACTAAAGTTATTACAATAAATGTTTTATCACCTCTGAGCAAAATATCTGCAAATAGAAAATACTTTTCCCAGATACTTAGAAAGGAAAATTGCATTTTCCCCATCAGGTGTCAAGTAAAGCAGCAAAATGCTTTGGTTTTCTTCCTCCTCTTTTTAGCCAAATCCAGGTTTGGTCAAGTCTCAGCAAACCTGTATCATCCAGAAAATTTGTTTCCTCCCTGAAGCAAAGCAGCAGCGTGCACACCTGCTCAAGCACAAACCTTGACACAGACAAACCCACCTCCAGCAGTGACAGATCCAGGCACACCTGAGCCCCAGGGACATTTTGTGCAGCCTCCAGTCAATAGGAGGTTGTTCCTGTCCCCTGTCCTGCCCCTGCTGTGGTGCCCAGACTGGTGGTGTGCTCAGACTGGGTGTCCTTCCAATGCCAGGAAAGCCTTGTGGGTTGCAGAGGATAAGGGTGATGTTGGGATGATGCCTTTGCAGGAAGCAGGATGGTGTCCCAAGGACATGTTCAGGCTAATGACTTGTGAGTGAGAAGGGAAAGGAGATCTGGATGTTCTGTGAACCCCCAAAAAACAGGGTGAGAAAAACATGTTCCACGAGAAGCTTTATATGGGACAAGACAGCATTTAAGCTTACTTGAAGCTGAATAAGGGAATCAAGACACAGGTGAGCCATCATGTCTCAGAAAGCTTACAAGACAAGCCAGCTGAAACCAGTATGAACCAGGGAATTCAAGGGGAATTCAAGATCTTTTGGGGAATTGAGCCTTGTAAGGGCAGCTGTGCCTAGGAAACCGAATTGTTAATGACATTTAATGCTGAGATTGCACACAGAGTGGTATCAGGCATTTGGAAATAAATGTAGCAAAACAGGGATAACCAGGTAGTTTGTTTGGGAGGAGACTGGGTGGAGAAAGGTAGGCAGGGGTGGTGAAAAAAAGAGCAGAATATGGATGGCAGGGGGTGGGATATGGAGAGTGAGTCAATAAACCATCCTGTGAACATCAGGAGGTGGGATATTCACTGGCAGGAGCACGGACACCAACAGGCAGTGCTGAAGCTGATGTGCACATCTGAAGCCCACCAGGATGCTGAAGGAAACACCTTGGATGATCCACTGGACTCCCCAGCAGTCCAGAGAATTTATGTGGGAGGTTAGAGCAGGGTGGAAGTGTACTACAGTGACACATGGAGTGGGAGGGCACAGAGAGGAGTGGCAGGGCTGGAACACCTTGGAAATTACCCAGGTGTGATCTGTCAATCTGTTAAAGTTTTCCATTACATTTGTCAGCCTCATAAACAGGTAGCTAAAACTGCAGTCATCCATTAGAAAAAAATCACAGTGCACTCATCCTAAATATAAATATCATAAAATTCATATTGCCTACTCTAAAAGTGAAGAAAATAAGTATTGCATGCGGCCTTGAACATTGTTTTTGTTTGTGAAAAAAACCACCTTTGCATTCAATAGGTGTTTCTTAATGCAGGGGCAGGTTAAGGTGAAACGTTTGTTGACAAATGCATTGTTTACTTGGCTTTTCCTCTTTACAATGACCCATGACAAAACATGTATGGATTGAGAAAGTGACAGAGTAGTGCTCATCATTTAGGAGCACTATTATGAACAAATAATGCTGGAGTGTTCCCTATTAACCAGCTGTTCTGGCAGGTAATAGTTCAGCACCGAGCACTGTCTTATCAAGAACGGAGCAGCCTCTGCAGCCTTGCACATCTCCATGGGCCTGGGAGTGCAAAGGGCTCTCATTGGGTTAAGCACTCAGAAACTCTCCAAGTGCATCCATAATCTGCTTACTGGCTAAGCTGGTTGGGAAGCAAGGGGCTGAGATTCTGCTGACCTTGCCCAAGGGGTCATCTCAGTCCACACAAATTTCAGAGGGTCTCAGACTGCAAAGGCAGGGTGCTGGCCCTGCTCAAAATTATTGTTACTGCATCAGAGATGCGTGGTTGCCTAGTCTGCATGAGCATTTAGAAGAAATATGGGTGTGATAGGGATGATAATCTGCTGTAATTTGGACAGTTTGACAAAATTGACAAAAGACAAAAAAGGGTTGCAGGAAAAATCAAATGGCCGTTTTTCAGCAAAACTAATAGTAGCAATAAATTCAGATAAAGGCCAGAGATTTCTTTTCCCTGGTGCTCATTGAATGCCCTAAAGCACAAAGTTTCCTGTACATTATGTTACATTTATATTAAAAAGAAAATATATATATGTGTGCGTGTGTAAATTCTAAGGGACTGGCTGGATTCAGTGGAGTAGAACTGTCTCTATCTTGAAAATTCAGTGTGATATGGTGCATTTTCATACTTGTTCAAGTTATCTTTAAAAATATTCATTATACAACATTTTGTTTCCTCAATTTAAATATTTATCTATACTTCAGACAAGAACACTAACAGTGACCATTTACTTGGTGCAATATTTTATAGTTCCTTTTCCCTTCAAAGAGGAAGCCACATCCAATCCCAGGTGTTTCTAAAGTCTGGTTTAATTGGAAAAGATCAAGGCAAAGAAGGTATTAAGGACACTGGCTTTTTTCATCACCTTCCAGAGATGAAGGTGTGTCTGACCAGCCTGTAATTCTCTGAATCCTCCTTCTTACCCTGCTTGAAGACAGGACTCACATTTGTTTTTTTCTAGTCCTCAGGATCCTCTTGCAGTTGCCATGACCTTCCAAAGACGATCAGGATGGACCTTACAGTGACACTGGCCAGTGCCCTCAGCACTGGTGGGTGCATCACCAGCTCCCAGGGACTTGTGTGTGCCCAGTTCCTTGAAATGACACCTAACCTGGTCTTCTTTGCTCTAGACTTTCCCACCAGCCCTGGGAACCTGGGATTCCTGAAGAATGGTTTTACCCATAGAGACCAAGGAAAGAAGGCATCAAGCTTGGTTTTTCCCATTTCCTCTGTCACCTCTGTACAGTTCCTAAGCAGGCCCATATGTCTCCTGCCTTTCTTTTTCTGCTGATACAGTTGAAGAAGCCTGTTGCATTATGTCCCTCACTGGATTCAGTTTTGGAGAGTTTTAATTGTCCAGGTCTCTTTCCACCTGTTCTGTGACTTTTTTCCCCTGGTTTTGAACCGGTATCATCCCTGCAAACAAAGTAAAAAGTAAAATAAAATTAAACATTCTAGCATTTATATTTCTTATCATTTTTCTCATCATTATTACAGAGTGATGAATTTCACATTTGTAGGAGATCAGCAGAGTGATACTGTCAGCTATTTCTGTGTTGCAGGGCCAGGCATGGATGACCACCACACTTCTGTGTGGTGAAAGACCTTCTGCAGTTTTTTGCCATCTCATAGAGTTTCCTACAGGAAGCATTGCTGTTCCCTGTGATGCCAGCCCGACAAATTCCCCCCACACAAATGCCTTTGGTAGAGACCACTTGTTCCCCTCCGTGGCTTTTCCATCCCCAGGCACTGCAATTTAGTGACATTGCAGGAGTGTTGCTGCTCCTCATCTCCCTGGTCCTGTCTGCAGCCTGGCCCTCAGTGAACAATGGCAGAATGGAAGGCACAAAATCCCTGGAGAAAGGGAATAATGGAGCAGAGTAGTAGCTCCTGATTTGAGCAGGACTAATTGATCCAGCTTTGCTTGAAGCCTGTCTATTATGGAATTCTGATTTTGGATGGCAACTACTTTTTCAGAGAGTGAAGAAGTTGTCACAAATTCGAGATGTTTTGAAGGATTGTTGTTTTTATTCTATTTGGTTTTTCTGATGTGTCTCGGTTTTTTCTAAGAAAAAATAATGCTCTTGTGAAATGAAATCGTACTCTATTTCTCATTTTACACTGAAATGAGAAACCAGTATGTATGGGTAGTGGAGAACAAGGACAAATTTCCCTGTGTTTTGGAACCCAAGAATGTCTCAGTTTGTTCAGGTACAAATTATTCACATTTGTACTAAAGCATATGGATTAGTTCTATTTATTCATTTATTTTGAACTGTCTCCAGAGGTTGTCACTGACATTCTGAATTCTAAGTCCTACCATGATAAATGGGCCTTTGCTTGCAGGCACCTCATAGTTCTGATTTATTTAGTGATATTCTTCTTAAATACCTATTGGAAAGATAGCTTTATACATCTGTAAGTCTGTTCATTTGAATTCTGATAAAGTCTCATTTCAATAATTTCTTATTTCTAATCTAGAATTTAATGACCAAATCTGCACATATATATTTTTATACCATATATAATTTATCTTGTTTACATAATGTTCTATATATTATACACAACATTATTTATATGTTTGTGTTTTCACTTCTCAATTCCATCAGACTATTCACTAGATTTGTATTTCTGGCATGATTTTAGTATCTTGCATTTCTATGTTTCCCTTTCCTGGCATCAAAAGGAAAAGCAACAGTTTAAAAAAAATCGAATAGTTAGAATCATACAATCATTTTGGTTGGAAAAGAACCTATCATCCAGTCCTACCATTTATCCAGCCAAGTGTTCCATTAAACCATGTCCCCAAGCTGCCATGGATGCCCAGCTTCTAAATGCCCTCTGCGATGGTGACTCTGTCAAATAGCTCAAAAAGTCACTTCTCAGGCTGGATCTGTGTCACTCTATTCTCCTAACCCATTTGGCATGGTTTTCTGTTGGCTGCCATGGTAAAAGCAGCATGAAAGTAAGCTGTGTGGTTGAAAGGTATCTTTCATAAAAGCCAGGGCCACACCTGCTCTCAGCATTTCACTGAGAGCATTGCCTCATTAGCATGTGTTATCTCTGCTGGAAAACAGTCAGATTGCTTCACCAGGTGCTCCTGCGAGGGTTTTTTGTGCTAAGTCACAAAGAAATGGCAATGCTGAAACCTGATTTTCCTTGAAAGGCAACAACTACCTTGGAAAGTTTCGTACTACTGAGGTAGTCAGAAAAAAGGAAAGTTTACTCCATAGTGCCTATTTAAATTATTTTTATTCCAGATACTGTTATTTCAGCTTATTTTTCAGCAATCACCTCTAAAATGAGGTGATTCTGAATTTCATTTCACTGTGAGTTTAGATGCACTTTTTGAATTCTCATGTTTTCTTTTGCTTTTCTAGTGGAAAAAGCAAAATAAAGATTCAATATTTTTAAAGGAGCCTTCTTTTGCCTAGAAGACTTGTGGCTAAATCTGTCTGTCCTTACCAACCCAACTAAAGCAAGTTTTTAATCTTCAGTTACAAGAATACAATATCCTCAGTGCAGACCCCAGTGTTTTTTCTCTTTTAGATACATTTCACAACTCAACTCTAATTTTTCAAATTACATACAAAGTGAATAAATCACAGTACACACAGGACCACCTTTGGAAAGCAGGGCAGTGGCACATACAATTTTCTTTGCATGATAAATGCTCTTTGCTGCTTATGTGAAGAGTAGCAAATCAAGTGACTGCCACCCATGCAGCTAGAGAGGAGACAGAGGGTATGATACCTGAGATGTGCAGCTGAGGCACTGAGGATGAGTGCTTCACCTCCCCTTAAATAACCACTGGAGGTAAGAGGTGCACCACCCTGCAATTTTGACCCAGAGAGATAATGTGGGACATGTTCTGGTTCAAGCAGAGTTTTAGCAGAGTCAATACACCTATGGGATTTCAGGTCCTTTTCATTCATAAGGGGAACCAAGCATTGGAAAAGGTGATTTCCTCTGCAGCCCTTCTGCAGTGGGGTTTTGGAGAGGCTCAAAGCAGCTGGTGTTCTCCAAAATGCCTCTGGGCCAGGCCTAGCAGGTGAAATAGCAAGTGAAATCCCCATCTGCCAAGGCAGTGGGTGTCCAGGAGCTTCTCCAGCCTCAGCCAGGCACACACCTGAAGTGTTGCTAAGAGTTATTAGCAGAGACAAAGGTACAGACATCAGAGTGTCTCGAATCAGGTGATAGAGGCAGGTGCACAGGAGCAAAATATTTACAGGAAAGCTGTATCTGTTGGAAGTTAGGCAGTGTTTATGAGAGTCCTTACAAACAACAAAGTCAGACAAACTGAAAGTTATATCTTTTTTTTTTTTTTTTTTGCACCATACTTATTCATGCTGTCTTGAAAGTTATATCCCTTATATCTGTAGTTGTGGGGGTGTGGGTGACAGAGATCTGACTTTATCCCTCCCTTCTCTCTCTCATTTATAAAATTTATTCTGTCAGATTACAGTGATAAGAAAAGCCTATTCAGGAATGTGTTCATCTGAGCCTCCTAATATTCAAACCCTTCTTTTTCCTCCCCATCCCTGCAGTAGGCATTACTGGCACAAATGTCTATGAAGTGTGGGAATCCCTGGGCAGCAGAGGATGATCCTTCTAGTGTCTCCACAAGTCACATCAACAACATGGTTAATTTTCTCTAGGCTACATAATAGGTTAGAGGGAACAATCTGTTTCAGAGAGATTATTGAAGAGTAATGCCTTGGATATGCATTTGCATACTCCTGAAAAGTGCTGGCAGTGACAGTTCTGTCCTTTTTAACACTGTAATCTCCTTTTATTGCCTACTGTCAGCAGCTTTGTCAAACATGGTGAAGTAGAGTCCTTTGCATATGGACATTATATATAAAGCTCTTAATTAAGAACATTTTTGATACAAAAAATATCATGTTAACTGAGAATGAAAACAAATAAAACCCAGCCAACCTTCTTGTAGGAAAATCTGAAGTGTTGGATGACATGGTTGCATGAAAAAAACCCAGCTAGTAGTCTGAAACTACTTTTTGTTTCCATAACAGTGAGCTTCATGATAGTTTTTGAAAATCTTTAGGCTGGAAATTGCAGCAGATCCGTGACACACTCCACTTCCCTATTGACAGTGATTCCCTGGAAGATCTCTGGAAGGCTGATGCAGCAAAGGGAGGCTCAGGTGCCTCTCTTGAGGTGTGTGGTAGCATCAGCAGGCACATCTGTGTGCTGTCTGAAGGGGCAGTGGGTCTGAGCTCTGCACAGCCCCCTTGGTTCAAGGGGAATGTGGCATGCTGCATTTTTAAAAAGCAGGTGGGGGTGCCTGGTAGTGGATGGTTTTCAACCTCTTCTGGGAACTGAGCAGGGGACCAATAGTGTGCTCAAAATGGAGAGGAGGCATCACCACTGCTATTTTTACTTACATCATTACCAGCCTGCCTTGCTTGTGCTGCTGAGTTGCGCCGAGTCCTTTGAATTAGTGAGAGCCTCAGTGGCACAGAAGGCAGAGTTACAAGGCATGGTAGTTTGTACAGAAACTGCCTCTAAGTGTCACTGTCTAGAGCAGGAAAGTGGTGTCAAGGGCTGTTTTATTCTGCCATGAGTTTCAGAACAATGTTCAATTGTTCCTGAGCACTATTTGAAATCTAAATAATTCCAAGTGATTTGTGTGAGCGAACAGGTTTTGTGTGATAGTCATGGTATCTGTCAAACTTTGTTCCCTTCTTATGAGAATAATGAGTTAGAACAGAAGAGAAAGAATTCTTGATGGGGCTCTCATCTCTCCTGGGACTTCCTGAATGGAGTTATTCAAGCACAGACGACATGGGCACAAGAATAAATGATGTGAACTGGCCATGAATAAACTTACACTGCTTTCTAACCACCTGTGATATAAACTCTGGCATAACCTCCAGCTGAATGCAGAAAGCCATCTGCTTTCAAAGAGAAATTTTAAAAGTGTAGGGGTGGGATGAGAGAAGGTAAGTAGGTACATCAGCTGCCCTACTTGCAATGACATAATGTGTTGGAATTGATTTTTCATGCAACAGTGTGAGTCATGATGTAAAGAACACATCACACATGTTCTGTGTCAGTGATCCCCAAAGCAGAGCAGCATGTGCTCTGGTGGGGAGCTTTACCCTCATCAATGACCAGGGAATAAGGCATTTTTAATGATGAGTGTTTTAGGTTGAACTGGGGAAGCCAGGGTTTTAAAACCATGCTCCTGTATGTTGGGTGAGTGCCTGTGTCTTCTGCTTGGCTCAGCAGAGAGGTTCTGAGACAGTTTCTTGGCTGTGTAACATCATGAAGACAAGGTGGTGGGGAAATAGCTGGTTTGAAAATCCTCCCATTGATGAGGTGGGATATAAAGCTCTGAGCAGCATAGTGGCATCAGGCTCTTTCTAGCTGTGCATGAGGTCCCCAGAGGAAGCACATTCCCAATTCACCATGGGGAAGGCGGGGTAGTGGTGACTGGGAGACAGCCTGTGCCAGATGTGCTGGGGAGAGGAGGCTGGGCACCTTTGGGGGTTACATCTGCTGCACAGTCCTACATTCAAACAGCCTTTGGAAGGAGATATTTTTGTTTTTTCAAAAGGTCTTTCCTTCACCTTCTGGCTGCTCTTCTGCTGACAACATTGGAAGAGCATCATCTGAATAACAAAAGCATCTCAGTATCCCAAATCAAAATAATGTCAGTATTTGAGGACTGGAGATAGTGGTCATGGTTTATGCTTGGACTGGTGTGTAGTTCAAGCCCCTGGGGTTGTTTGCTGCAACAGTGTGAAAACATAAGTGTATGTATGGCTTTTGTAGTATATTTCAAACATCAAATAAATAAGATATAATCATATTTCTTTTATGGGCTTCTAAAGGCCCTAATCCCTGAAGGAATAAAAGAAATTATTTGGTGGATTAATGTAAACACTTCTTTATACACTTAGAGCTTTTATGTTTGGGCCAAAATATTTATGTTTTCCATCAGCAGAAAAACACATAACAGATATCTGCCCAATATTAATCATCTTTATGTTAAGAACATTGTTCATTTATAGTTACTGAGTACATATTGTGTGATTAGGCTATTTTAAAATGTGATGAATGGCAATTTTACCTCTGTTTTGCCAATGAGGCAATTCTTATACCCAGATGATATTTACATTATAAATAGCACAAGCTGACTGCATTAATGCTAATAGAATCATTGGTTATTGCCCTCTCAGCACTTCTCCTGAAAGCTGGCTTCATTGGATTTAAATCCAGCCAGTACTTTTGCCGAGAAGGTATTTATGTGCCTTTAACATCCACTCCATGCTGGCAGTGAGGGGTGCTGTGTCCCCCTACATGTGAGATTCACATAGAAACAGATCAGCATTTTTTAGAGTATTTCTGCCTTCCTCCCCTCTCTGATTTGAAATGTGGTTTTCACATGTAATGTCTCAATAAATCTCAGAGGCACCTGTATGATATTTCCTTGATCATTTTAGATATCCAAATTTCTGTGTGAGGTAAATCACGTCACCTGGCTCACTGCAGTCACAACAGTTTTCTTTCTCCCCCACTTCTTCATACAAACAGAATTTCCAAGGGAGAACTCCAAGTCTAATTAAATGCTGTGGTAGCGAGACAAAGGCTGCTGGGTAATAGTGCAAAGTATGCTGCTGGCATGATTAACTCACTGTGAGCTCTCATCATCACAGAAATACATTTCTATGCTGGAATTCATTTCCCCACTCAGTCCCTTCAGCAAACAAAACACTACTTACAGGATGAAGGCTGAAATTACCCTCTCTTGTATGAGTTTCCAGCAGTGCTTAAGGCCATGGAACAGCCCTGATGTGAATGGGAATACAGAGAATCCCAGTGCCAGATCCTGCTGTGGACCTCCAGCACCCCCTGGCACTGTCCCCTGGCTCATGGGGAGCGGGAGGTTGCAGCATCATCTCAGCATGCTTTGCTTTACTTCTCCAGGGGTAATTCCATCACACACACGCTCCCACAGAGCCACATGCAGGCGGAGCTGTGTTAAAAGCACTCCAAGGAGATGCAGTGGCCCCTCTGGGGCAGAGCTGCTGCCTGTGCCAGGCCCTCCATGCTCCTGCTCGGTTTTCCCAGTGGGCTGCTGCCTGGTTCTGAACAGAGGAAGAACCAGCCCTGCTTTGGGACCAAGGTGCTCAGTGCTTTGTTTTTCCTCTCTGTGTGGCTCCAGGCCCTATTTACTGCTCCCCAGCCAAGCCCTGTTCTCAAATGCTAATTTCCTAATACTTTTTTTCCTGTGGCATTCATTACCTCATAATGTGCCTCCTTCACAAACATTAATTAACTTATCTTCACAACCTGCCTGCAGCAGCAGAGAGGCACGGATGGCCTTGCTTCCAGCCTTTCTGAGGCACAGAGTGTTCCAGCATCCTACTGAGGGCTGGCCTGAGGCAAGCTTGCTGCAAGAGCAGGAGAGAGGAGGAATCTTGCTGGAGTGTGTATGCATCCAAGGAGCCCCCATAACCTCTCAGGTAGTGACAAAGTCCTGCCCTGCTTGAAGTCAGAAGGAGATGCTCTAGCTGGGTATCATTCCCTGTCCTTTCTGACATCCAAGACGCTGGACTGGGACCACAGCTTCTGGTACCTTGGGTTCAGTATCCCAGTGAAACAAAAGGGGGCATCTCCATCCTCCTTGTGAATCCTGCAGCCTGCTCAGGAGCATGAGCACAGTGAACTAGATTTATGGTGGCTTCTCCATTGCCTGGAATGAGACCCCATGACAACACAGCAAAAGCAAAAGCACAGAGAGCTGAGATCCTAACTTGCTGTTTTCAAGTAAACTGCTTTATTAATTAGTAGCAAAATAAATATGAAGCAGCCAGTAATCACAAAGGGACCTGTTCAGGCCACAGAAGAAGATAGCATTGGGTGATGTAGACTCTCTATTGGCATATGCTCCCCTACAGAGGGAGCAGGGCCAGCTGGGTTAGACATCCAGGCAAGAGCTGTGTGTTCCCTTTGTCCCTGAACTGCAGAGATCAAGGTTTGTCCACCCTGGGTTTTTGCAGGTCTGATTCACCCAGTGCTTTCTGGTATGGAAGATATGAAAACTTGACCTTTGTGGCATAGCAGACAACTTGACTATGCCATGATACTATGGCAAAGCACCATCCCTCTGTAAAGGGAATATGTGTAAGGAATAATGGGAAGGATACTGCAAAAGGAAAACAGCATTTGCAAAAAATCAGCAGAAGTGTGGTGGTATGCTCCTGCTCTGTAATGCTGTGCTTACCAGAAACCCATCCTTGGTTTACAAGTCCTCTCAAATTTGGACTCCAGACACTTCTCTGCTTTTGGTATTTATTTCTATGTGCACAGATGCATAGTGACAGTCAGACTCTAATTATACATCCCTATTTAGAAACATAGTATTTCCCAAAAGATGGCATTTCAAGTGTCTTGCTATAGTAATTGGCGGTTTTGGTCATTTTGAGATTACAGATGTTACAATTATCACACATCATTTTTCTGCTAGTTGGAAAAAATATGTTTATCTTCTTTTGGAGGAAAGGAAGGTGATTTTGGCTTGTAATGCTGAGAAGAAGGGACATACAATAACACAGGGTCCCATTTCCCTCTTTCTGTCTCGTCTTAGCTGCCACTAACCAAAGGTTCCTTCCAGGTGCTTCAAAATTTCTCCCTCAATATAGCTTATATACAATCACCATACATTTCTTAATTAATACCTTGATAAAATTTCTGTTAGGGTTATTTCTTTCTTAATTAAACCTGCCATTTTTCTAATGCTGAATCAAACTTGATGTCTTTTGCAATTACATCTCTAACCTCATTTGTACTGCAGGTAGAGTAAACTTGGAGGATTACTTTGCAGAGAATCATGGAATAGTTTAAGTTGGAAGGAGCCTTAAAGATCACCTAGTTCTACCTCCCTGCTGTGGGCAGTGATGCCTTGCACTAGACCAGGTTGCTAAAAACCCCATCAAACCGGCCTTGAACACTTCCAGGGATGGGGCATCCACAGCTTCTTTGTGCAGCCTGCCCAGTGCCTCATAACCCTCACAGTAAAGAATTTCTTCACTATTTCAAGTCTAAATCTACCCTTTCTGAGCCTGAAGCCATTTTATCAAGCAGCATCTCTAACCTCTCTAATGTTATTTTTTTAGGTCTGTTAGAGCACCAGTAACAAAATAAGTTTAACTTAACTTTAAGTTAAAGTCACAACTTTAAGTTGTTGTCTTTGTTCTTTAAATCGTAGTATACAATGGAGCAGAGACAAGTGTATGTGGGCCATCATTCCATGCAATATTAGATTGCTCTGGGGGTAAGTTCTGAGCAATGAAATGTTCAAATAAATAAATTGCAGCCCACAAAATCCTCTTATCCTTCTACTGTGTTATTCTCTTCTAAACCTCAGCTGACTTCACAGTCACAACTGCAGTATCAAGATGTCTCCAAAGCAGCAATTACAATGTTTTTTGCAGCTGCAGAACATGGTTTTTACCTTTGCGCCACTTTACACTGTCTCACAATTGCCTTCATCCCTTCTACACCCACAGTTCATACAAAATCTCTGGGAATTAATTTTTCTGTGGTATCTACGTCTCTTATAAATTTTGTGTCTCTAAACACCTGCATCATCATGAAGAAAATACCTATACAGAAGCAGTCCAGCTATGACAGATTTTTGAAGTGCCTAGCGGAGATTTCAAATATTTCTTTATGACAAATCCTTGGGATTTAAGTAGAAATCTAGTACTTTACTTAAATCCATTCATTTTAACCATATTGCCAACCTCCATAATGTGTCATTAAAGCTGTACATCATAGAGGCTCACCTGTCCAAACATTTCAGCTGTGGTTTTGTTGCCCATTTTATCACTGCCCAGCATGTAGAGCAAATGTTAGAAGCTTTAAAATTAAGGTTCTTAGAGATAGGTAATACTAGCTCTTGTCATAAGACCCAATCAACTGTTTTGAAATTGTGACATTCCTTGACACTAATTCTGGATTTTTCCTGGAAGGGCTCCTTTCTGCAGCCTGCAGTGAAGGTGTGGAGGTGTTCAAAAGAAATAAACAGGTAAAATACAGTACCACAGCATTAAAAAAAGGTCTCCCAGTCTCCCTCCCTTAGCTTTGAATCTGTTGTGAGCTTGCTGCTCTCATTGTGGAAATGCAGGGGTCAGTGAGCAGGTGTGTATGCTCCCACACCACTCTTGTGGGAAACTTGGAGCATTTTCCAGGGATTCCCAGATCCAGTGGCTCTTGTCTGACAGCCCATCCTATCATTGGCCCTGTGGGATGAAGGCTACAGGGTCCCAGCTGGGACCCATGGTACTCTCCAGCTCATTACTGGAGGTGTCCTGGTTTTCTCAGAAGAAGCTGTCCCAAAGCTGCTCCTTCCCATAAACACATCCCAAAGAACCTCTTCAAGTGCCTCTAAATCAGGCTGGAAGCTACAGCTGAGACAAACCTCTAACATGGACTCTTGTGGGTTGTAACCAATGTCCAGGATCAACATGGGGAAAGATGAAGTGAGGTGAGTGAAGGGGAGGGCCAGCCCAAATCTTACAGCTAGAGGGCAAATCACAGGAGTACTTCTGCACCTGGGCCATACAGTGAGCTACACCGAGGAATCCATCTGCCTGAGAGAATCCATTAAAGAAGGTTCACTTCAGGCCTGTATCAGCATCATTTCATGGTCCTACAAAAGCTGTGGAGGCAACACTCAGCAGGTAACATGGGGCTGGCAGACAAGGCAGAGCAGGAGCCATCAAAGGGAGCTTTTGCCAAATGGCAGCCTGGCAGGCAACATAGCTGATGTTGTTAGTGAGTAAATCAGCTGATAAGTTATGATAATCACTGACCTAAAATGTGCTTTAAGTAGCCCTACACATCTATCTAGTATTTGCTCAAGCAATTTGATGTACCTCAGCATCTGACTGGTCTAACCAAGCCTGCCAGGGTGCATTGCACTGGGGAAGGGTTTGGGATTGTGTATTACCAAGTTAAGAGGCAATGGTATGAAAGGGAAAATAACATTTATTCAGAGCCAACTTTATTTTGTCCAAAACAGCACAGGTTTTAAGCGCTTAAGACTCCTGGGTGTTTAATTTATTTAGTACATTTTAATAGCTTGATGGTGATTTTCCCATTCCTCATAGTGAAGATTTTCCCTTTCTCATAGTGATGAGGGCCTGAGAGGAGATGAAAAGTTGGATTTGAAGCCATTGTTATGTAATTGGACTTGTTTGGCCTTTTGTTAGCCAGTGCAATTGCTGCCTTGCACCTGTCCATGCAGAGTGATTTATAATTCAGCACAGAATACACAGGTTTTCTTGTCTCCACGTAATTGCTCAAATTTTTATTTGTCAAGTGTTGTGGATCACAAGCGTTTTCAGTTCTGCACAGGCAGGCAAATGCTGCTTAAAATAACCCACATACTGCAATTCTTCCCTCAGGAGCTTATCCATGAACATTTTCAGTGTACCAATTAATGAGACCAAGCTTCCCCCTCGCACTCATCTGTTTAAAATATTTAAAGGAGTATGGACAAATTCAAACTGTCTGGTAAGTACTGGGCATGCACGTCTCTGTATTAGCTAACTCTTGTTCATCTTCGTAAAAGATGGTGAGGAAATCTCAATAAATCAGAAGTCTGCTACTGTCTAAATCAGGAAAGCTCTTCTCCAGTGAAGGGGACCAGCTTTACCAGGTAACAGATAGGTGTCAGGTCAGACCAAATATTATGAAACAAGCAATGAAATTGGCAGCAAAGCTACTGTACAGTGCAAGACAAAGAAGTATTGGTTGCAACAGGATTAAAAACAGACAAAAAAAAATTTGTCTGTCAAAATGGTTTAAAGGTCTGTGATTCAAATGGAGAACGGGAAGATCCAGTATGAGAATTCCAGGGTTTGACATGAAACCCTGCTAACCCCAGCTTGTTTTGTAGTGATAAGCATGGCAGATACTTGGTAGTGGGATGTCAGAGCAGACATCAGCCACTCCCCATTTCAGCTGCTCATATGTGTATGACACAGATTCTTCTTGACAAAGTCAATGGCCTCTCTTCATCTGCTCATCATTTTTGATACCAGCTGCACTCTTAAACCCAGCACTAATCTATTTATTCCTAGGAGTGTCATAAAATTCATGAGGGTGCAGAGTGAGCTGCATCCAAATGGGCCATTCAGGTTAACAGTTAATAAAGAAAAACATTTCCTCTACAACCATAATTAGGAAGCCCAATATTTATATATATGAATATATATGAAATCAATAGGCAGATATGTCTGCTATGCTCAGGACATGTAAGCAGGGAAGGAGTGAATACAGTGACTTCTGTTGAAACTACAGCTCCCACACAGTCAATACTGACTTTAAAATAAATGGATGTGCCTCTTCATCCTCTACAACCTTTAGCCTCTTGAAACTGTGAATCATCATCCCTTTGTGAAGCTGTGAAATGCTGCCAGTGACCTTTTGGAAATGGGCAAGAGGAAGTTTGGTTTCTGAGTTTACAGGGGCAGGCTGGAGCTGAAACACAACTGCTGATCCTGTCAGCAGCACCTGTGTCATGTCCCAGGTGACAGAAAAAAACAGGAGCTCCCTGAAGCACCCCTTGGCAGAAAGTAAACTGCTCAGCAAGCCTTCCTCTGCTGTGTTTGCAAGCAGATTGTACAGCTTTGCCCCAGCCCTAGCGATCTTTCTGTGAGGATGGGCTGAGTGTGAGGGTGGGTTGCAGCTGCTTTGCACCAGCCAAGCCAAAAGAAGCGAGGCTGGAGAAGCGAGTGGTACAAAGAGCAAGAACTAGACTTGCTTATTGGAAAGCTCTTCCTTTATTTTAAATATATATGTAAATATTTGGTACCTGTAGTAAGAAAAGGTACTGTGGGGTCTAAGAAGAACTTTCAATCCTGCAACTTTGCTCTGATTTTCCTGCCAAGACAGAAAAGTGGCACATGGATGGGAGGTGTTTCTGATGGAGTCAGTAGTGATCAGAAGTGGGATGCAGCTGCTCGACCAAAACATAATTATTTAATCTCATTATCAGGAAAAAACCCTGGAACCCTGGTAAGACAACACTGACCAAGGAATGAAAGTTTAGAGCTCTCCAGATGAATGCTGAGTGGGAATGAGACAAGCTGCTTGGAGATCCCCGTGGAAGGTGCCACATGAGATGACAGTGACATCCTGGTCTCACCACACACCTCTGGAGGATGATCTTCCTGTAGAGAGGTTCACTCTGCAGTGGAGCCTTGGCACCTGTGGGACAGGAGGAGCCAGCAGGAGGACCATTGAAAGTGTGGGGTTTGACCACAGCTGTTTGAATATCAAAGTATTAATGATCGGACCAGCTTTGGGAGCTTGAGGTGTGTATCTCTACCCTGTTGCTGTGGCTAGTGGGACACTGAGCCTTTGCCATCTGCTGGCTGTCTGAGCTCCCCTGCAGCACCTCAGGCTGCCCTGGGTGGGCACATGGGCTTTCCACAGTCCAATCCAATCCCACCCATCCAACCAAAATGGGTGGGAGGAGGAGGAGTGAAGGGAGAAGGAAGATGAGAAGGCCAGGAGAGATTCCTTGAGGAGGAAGTGCAGGGCAGGCAATGGAGCAATACAGTCACAAACAAACAGGCAACTGAGCCACATGCATGCCAAGTGCCTGGAACAGCTCCTGTCCTTCCAGGTCAGGAGAGGCTGCTCTGAGTGATGATTTCACCAGCGTGTGGGAGACATGTTAAAGAAGTTTCTCTTTAACCCACAAGGCAGGCACAAATAGTTTCTGGTGGAAAACAATATTAAAATTGTTGATTTTTACAGAAAAAACCCAACATCATTATTCAAACAAACGGCACTCTCAGGAACTGAGCAGTGTGGGGCTGCAGGAGCTGTCTGTTCCCCCTATATCTTTTAGCATTTCAAAATGGACATAATACCCAGTTTTATTACTTGCCAGCCCAGTGGGTTGGCCTTGAAATGCAATTAAAATAGCACTTGAGAGAGCCATACATTTTAATTAATGGCCTGCATTGCTGAGAAGTTGGAAAACAAAGAGAGCATTGCCCACTAGGAATGAATAAATCAAGACAGATGCGTTCCTGGGTGTCCATACATCAATATGACGACATAATCTAGTAGAGCAAGAAACCCATCTCTGCTGTAATATCACTCGTTTTGCTTCAAAAATTCAGCTCAATGGGTGCCTATGATAAGAGGAGTGCCAGTTTAACAGCCTCAGGGTTCAAAATTGGGACAAAATAGATCGAAGGGAATGCTGTTTTGCTGCCGGGCTCCAAAACCAACAGGAGTACCCATGAGATTCAGCCTGTCCAACCCCACTCTGCTGCTTCTCCTACTGTTTCCAGGTCCTGGGCTCTGGCCCTGAGCTGCCAAACTGGTGGCTAAGATGTAGCAATCCCAGGTGTGGGCGACACCTAAGAGTGGTGTGAAAAAGGTGTGAGCGCCCTGGTATAAAGTCTGGGATTTGCTCCAGCTCAACACCCTTGTTCTCTCCCAAAAGCAAGGACATTGCCAGGAAATGTCTTGGCTAATCTCTGCTACTCCCAATGGCATTGCTCCCGTGGACAGCTGGGAGACAGGGGTTCTCTTTTTGTATATATAGTGTGCATGTGTAAATATATATGTAGATATTTATGCCAAAGACTGGTGCCAGACATGTTTTAAGCATAGATCTGGTCTTCCTTAAGTATTTTACATGATGATCATCTTGTACATAACATTGACTGAGAAACTTATTGAAATGCTGAAAAACAAGCAACATTAGTAAGTTTTGATAAATAAAGAATAAAATGGAAAGTGGTTCACATGATATAAGTTACAGAGACTTTCAAGAGTTTGTATATGCACTCACACATTACATACCAGTTATGATTTTGGCTAAGGATAAGAGGCTATGTAGAAGAGATTTCTTCAGCTTTTTACAGGGGGAAAACAAAACTGAAGCAGAAAAAAAAAAAAAGTGACACACAGAAATGGAAATAAGAGACAGGAAAAATGCAAACCTGTCGACCATTTAAAAACACATTTAGAGACCTCAAAAGTACAGAGAACAGAGTTTAAAATTTGAAGAGGACAGCACTTTTTTAGGTAAATCTGTCTTGAACTATGAAAACTCTGGGAAAAACTGGCAAAAGAAAGGCACTTATGAAACAAGATAAAAGAGAAAATTGGCTGTTGTCAGTATGAGATAATGAGCCTTCACAGAAATATGTTGAGCTGTCTGTCCCCTTTTTCATCTCTTTATGAATCTCCCTTTTTTGGACAAAAATGTGGGCAATCTTTGGGACTATAATCCAACAGCAGGCTCTGATCTAGGCATCTTCAGCAAAACACAGAAAGGACTGGGATGGAGAAATGAGAAAATGCCACTCCATGAGTCAGTGGTACTCGTGTATTCAAATGCTTTAGACAGTTTTGGTCTCCTAATCTTTAAACACGAGGTTAAAAATTATGATCTTCAGAGATCATTCACAGAAGGATCAGCAAACAAATGAACACAGGGAAAATCTCTTCTTACTTCTACCTCAAGCTAGAAGTAGCTGGAGGCTTTCCATTCATCTTGAAAGAGCAGTCCTGCTTTCAACACTTGTTCTGTGTCATGGATACCCAGCAGAGCACAAACTGACCTTTCTTCCACCTTTGCAGAAGTGTGTCCTCCCCTGAGCAGTGTCCCAAGAAGGACACCGACACAGATCAGCCAGCTCCCGCAGCCAGGGACAAAAAGGGGTTTAAACGCTTGAGCAGCCTTTGGTAAGATTGTGCACTGGTAGAAACCATCTCAGAGAAGAAAGTGCAACGTGCTGGATATAAGGAAATATCCAAAAGCTACCGAGAACACCCAAATGTTGAAAGAATCATGGAATGTGCTGAGTTGGAAAGGGCCCACGAGGATCGCTGAGTCTTACTCCGGCCCCTATGCCATCCCCAAGAGTCACACCATGTGCCCAAGAGTACTGTCCCAATACTTCTTGGACTCTGCCAGGCTTGGTGCTGTGACCCCTTCCCTGGGGATCCTTTTCCAGTGCCCAACCACTCTCTTTTATGCAAACTAAACCTCCCCTGGCACAGCTTCAGGCCATTCCTTCGGGTGCTGTCACTGTCACCACAGAGAAGAGATCAGTGCCTGCCCTTGTGATGCCCATTGTTTGAGATGTATGGATTTTACGGTGGGCAAATATCAACTGTCTGTTTCTCTCCTTGACCCTGAAGATAAAAAATCAGATTTTCATTTGTGTTTTGTTTTTTGTCTTCATATATTTCCCTCTTGGAAATACCCAGACAGTAAGTTGCCAGTGTTGGCTGATGGGACAATTGACTCTTCCTGTGGCCATTGCTTCTGCAGTTTGCTCACACCCCATTACTGAGCAATCCAGCACTGTCAGCCCATTCAGCACAAATGTCTGCAATGAAGTGCCAGAGGGGCTGTGGGCAGGCATAAACACCCCTCTGCCTGATCTACAGATCTACAGGTCTCAACTAGTCAGGAGACAGAGACCTGTCCCAAGGAAGTTGTTGGCACATACTTTTTTAGGAGGGGACTTACATGTGCAATTGTTGGAGGCACTGGGGACAAAGTAAAAAGAGACTTTTGCAGCCCACCTTCTATCCCGTCTGCCTTTTCATTAAACATGACTGGAAAACATTTCCCAAGTGGAAAACAGTTGTTTGTATTTTTTCTCCCTCAGCATTTAATAGCTCTTTAAAATTGTGTCACTAAGGCTTTTAGCAACCGGTAGTAAGATGTGTCCAGTTCCATTAATGCCTGAGATCAGAAAAGGGTGGGTGCCCATTAATCCATACCTGTGTATTCACTGGGGAAGCAGCAAAGATTAAGTTTATTGTCTTCTGGGAAGTCTTCTTGAGTGTGCAGATTTCCTCCTGCCAGAAGCTGAGCAGAAAGGGAAATATTGTATTGTCTCTCAGACCTGTGTCACAAAGCCCAGGCAGGCGCCTTACCAGCCCCATTTCATTTTCTGAGGCATCAAAAAGCAGGAAGGGGGGAGATGAACATGAAAGGCAATTAATGCTGAAGCAAAGGGACCTAATTAGAGCAAAGGCAGGGAATCTACATGAAACAAAAAGACACCGTGTAATTACTAAAATAACTAATATGTTGCTTTATAAACCATGACGAGCCACACATTTAGGGTTATTCTGTATTCTGAACTTTGATTGACTCACATAGTTGTGTCTTTATTGCCAATTTGTATAGCAAGACAAAGCAAATTCAGTCAATCTGAGCCTCCAAATCTACGTACAATCATTGACACTGAGGAGAGAATCTTCTTCTCTATTGATCAAAGACTGAAGGTGAACTTGAATTTCCTAGAACTTGAGACAGTCTAAATGAGAATTTCCAGTGAAAATGGCATGAGCCTTTGGATCGAGTACCCAAGGTGACATACAGAAAATAAGGATACATCCTTACTAGACAGCTTCTTTTGTCCTCTCTCCATACTGCTGTGGGCATCAGACCTGACTGTGGTCCACCTTAGAGCACCATGCCACTGACCACCTGCTGGATGTTCACTGCTCTTACCCTGCCTGTTCTGCAAGTGAAAATCATCCAGGGGTGTAACTGGTAAAGAAATGACAAGTACACACGGCCAGTGTGCTGGAGAAAGGGGGAAATTTCATTATCCTGAACTAAAAGTAGATAAAACCTATTCACCCACAATTACCCTTGGCCATACCTTTGCTTTATCCCTGAATTTTGAATTTGATCTCAAGGTGTATTTCAATAGAGTATTTGCAATGGGACATAATGGAGGGCAAGATAAATACTGGGGTGGGGGGGAAAGATTTCCTGTTTGCTTATTGCTAAGAAGGATTTCAGGGGTGCAGGCAAGCCTCCTGCATCCTCCCAGGACCTTTGCTCTTGGTCCTCTTGACCCATGGCAGTGAACCAGCATTTCTTCAGCATTCTGGTAAAGCAGCCAAGGCTTGGGCTGTCCCCAGGAAACTTGGACTTTCAGGAAAAGAGGAAAACAAGGATGCCAGGGTGATTTAAGCAATGCCCTGGAGGACTGACCCATTGGTCAGGCAGAGGATCCCTTTGCAGGAGCACGAACTATGTTGGTAAGACCTGAGGTTTTCCTGTGGGAATGTTCAGGGCCTGAACAGGTTAACCCAGAAAAAATGTATTAGATCTTTAGAAATAGAATTGGTGGGCAGCTCTGCTCTGTGAAACAGAAAGAATACCCAGCACATGGCTGGATAATCCTGTGATATTTTGAAGAAATTGTGCCCCCTGCTGATTTAATTAGTTTTTTTTAGCCTCAGCTCTAAACCTGGTGAGAGCATTCAAACATACTGATTAGCAGTCAAGGTCAATAACTCAGATGTCCTGCTGGATAGTAAAAATCTTCTCTTTCAACACTGAAATGAGATGCTTATTATTGATTTGTTGGAAGCAGAAGGCAAAAGATGAATGGCATATCCTTGCAGGGCCAGCATTCTGAGGCCATGCCTAGCATTTTACATGTCCTTTGTAGCATTTAATGGGGAACTAAAAACCTGGAATAAAACAAGCAGAAATTTGTGACCAGGGGATTTGGTGGGTTTATAAAGCCTCTGTTTGTGTCTTATTTGCATGGTAAAATTATCTCATTTTCTAGCAAAAAAGAACAGGCATTGACTACCCATTTAAACTGATCATGACTGATTAACCAAAAAAAAAAAAAAAAAAAAAAAAAAAAGCTCTCTGTGGAACAATAAAACAATAAATACTGCTGTTTTATGAGATGGGTGGTTATACCATGGTATCCCACTTCAACTCTCTCAATGGCCAACAGTATGAGAAAATGCCCTTTTTTTCCCAGGAAACCTCATCTATGTCGAACCAACTTGCACAGAGGATACCCCAAATGCGGGTCAGACAGCAAAAGAAAGAAAGGAAAGAAGAAATGCCAGCAATGTTCTGTCACAGGTATGTGAATTGGGCTCCAGCCAGCCCCACATTCAGCAGAGTGGGGCTGGATATAGGCTCACACTTCCCAGGAAAGGGCAGCAAACCCCCATTTCTCATTGCCCCATTTCCACCTGGCAGTTTGGGGCCACTGGAACTGCGGTACAGATATGGTCCTGGTGGATTTAAGCTCGTTCAACATTTCTTTCCTCTAAAACCCTCCTTAGCTGCTTTCCGGTGCTGCTCTGTGCTATTGTTAATGCAGCGATCAGGGACATTTTCTTTTGGCTTCCCTTTCCCAGCCGCTAGACCGCGAACTGTCTCCACTAGGAGGTCATTGAGTACCCTCTAGTGGATATTTTGGAAAACATATCTCAGCTCTTTATTGGCCCCTGGGGCCTTGGCAGCAGCTCTCTGGAAAGCCTGATGTTTATAGTTAGGGTACACAGGGGATGGATTACAGAAAGCACAGCACATGCAAACAGTTGCAAACCCTTACAAGAGCTCCTTCTCTTTGGTTAAATCAATCATGAAGGGCAAACAAGATTAAAAATCAATACTTCCAGACAAACTGCTTGATTTTTTTTTTTTAATCTGGTAGATGTGTACAAGGCAAAAAATGCCTGTAAGGAAAATCAATCTGCCAATAGCATTCAATTTCAGTTTTTGGATTAGCCTGAGATGGCAATGGGTCCCTGACCTACAGCATCCAAGGACAGGCTCCTGGGAGAAGCAAGAATATATCCCTACAATTGGCTTCATTACCCTTTATTTATTAGTTTTATTAATCATCTGGGTTTTTTTCCTAAATTAATTAATGCTTTTGCTTCCCATGATCTGTATGCGGTGGGTTAACCTTCCCAAACAGCCTAAATCCCTGCTGGCTGCTCACTCACTCACACCCCCATCCTCAGAAAATGTGTGAGAAAGGTCTTGTGTCACAGGGAGGACAGGGAGCTTGGTAACTTGCCAGTTAGCATCACAGGCAGGCTACAATTGGTGGAGGTGGGCGGAAATATTTTAAGTTATTGCCAATTAAAATAGATTCAGGTAGTGAAAAACAAAGATAAACATTAAAATCCTATTTTCTTCTCATACTTCTCACAGGCTCATCTTCATCCCCAACTCTTCTACTTCCTTTTACCCCCAGGTTGCATGGGGAGATGTGGGAATGGAAGCTGGGCTCAGTCCATAATGGCTGCTCTTTCCTTCTCATGCTTTTCCCCTGCTCCAGCACGGGGTCCTCCCTGGGCTGCAGATCTTCTGCACAAACCCTCTCTGGTGTGGATCCTCCTCAGAGCAGTGGATCTGTGCTCCAGCTCCTGGAGTACCTCCTCCCCCCCTCCCTTCCTTCTCCTCCTCTGCCCTTGCTGTCCCCTCTGCTGTTTCTCCCTTTTTCCTCCTCCCCTGCCCATCCAGAGTTATCTGCTCTTTCTGATACAACTTACCAGTAACATTTTCACTGAAGTGTTCCCATCATCTGTCAGCCCAGTCTTGTCAGTCAGCAGTCATGTCAGTTTGTCCTGAGCTGATGTCAGAATAAATGTTGTGCCATTAGCATGCTCATCTTTATGCCTTTTATCAGTGGCTTAATGCTAATGCTCTGTAAGACTTCAGGAATTTCCCTGGTACACCAGGATGTTCTCAAAATGAAGATGAGTAGGTCAATTACATTGTTGGCAGATTTTCCAGACCTCCTGAGTATGTAGCAAGACCTAAACCTGCAGATTCTTAATGTTCTCACTTAAAACTTAGCAGCTAAAAAAATATCACTTTCATTATTCTTGAAAATACCATTCTGCTTCTTTCTAAATATGTAAGAGAAATCTCTGTTTATCTGTCTGCCTTTTCTTACCCTTCTCCTTAGTAGGATGTCACTGCTGCCTACTGTTTTCCAGGTTTCTATCAGGCTTTCCCCTTTGTATGTCCCGTTTCCCTTCTGGAGCACAAGTTCTGTGCTGGTGTGTTAGATATTTCATAAAGAATACAGACCTCTGTATGCACAGCTTAAAAGGCTTTGGGGCTCTCCTGGTGGCATGTTGTAAGTTCACATCCTTTTTTAACACCTTCTCTTGTGGATCTTTTGGCCATGGCTCCTGAAGTTGGGCCTTACATGCCCTGTTCTTATGCCAAATTATGAATTTTCAATTTCTGAATCATCCTGGTGGGTGAGGTTTTGCTTTTTTTTCTGGGAATCGCCACTATTCCCAGAAAGTAGCTGGCTCTCAGTTTGTCATGTTTTTAAAGAAAACCAGATTGTCTCTATGTGCAGGTAGGTAACAGATGGGCCAGCTGATCTTCAAACCCTCTCCCTAACCCCCTATTTCAGATCATGGTTCACCCCCTCCACTAACAGCTGAGACACCTCCAACCCCCTTCTGCCCAGTCCCTGGGTTAGCCAAGGTGTCCAAAGGGTGAATGTTTGGAAAGGCACATTTTCAGTAATGGAAAGGGGTTATCTGAGGAGCTTCTTGGTCATTAAAAATTGATGCTGACCTGAGAAGGAAATTGGGTTAGAAGAATTAGGTCACCAAAGAGACCTCCTAGGCTATATTGTTCTATAATTATATGCAAAAATATGGTATATCACTTAGTAAGCTGGCTGAAAGTATTAAAGAGGCAAAGATAGGGTACAGGATGAGACACACGACATAATTATGTTGTTGAAAAAAACTTTATTCTTTTAAATTTCATTTCCTGAAGTAAAAAGTCTTCAGGAAGTGTGTAACCATTCTTTAGAAATGTTCTATTCACTAATCCAATGATAATTTCAGTTGCTTTGAAGGTTTTCAGTCGATGACAGTCTGCAGTGCCCACCCAGCACACGATGACGTACATTTCTCCGTGGGCTCCTCTGTTGCACAGAAGCTGTCCTCTCTGCTGAGTGAGACACTGATAGCACTGCTGCTTTGAAAGCAGTGACTCACCTGCATCTGCTCATAATGCATGCAGAAATCTGTGCCATTTCCGGCTCTGCGTTAGCCAGGGCTTTGACACCTACCAGACCCTGTGGAGCCACAGGAGGAAGTTTTCCAGCACCAGCAAATGATGAAGGTGCTTTTCTGAGCAGCAGGCTCCAAAATGCACATAGCCTTGGCTTGTCAGAGAGCTCTGCAACGGCACATCTCCCACTTGTGCTGCCTCTCCAGGGTTACTGAGTCCATGGGTTTGGCTTTGAGAGTGTGGTGGTGAATGAGGTAGGATTTCTTTTCCCCTTCAGTCACTCCACTTTCTTGTGGCGTTGGAGAAACAGGGTGTATTGTGTTTGCACAGCCAGGTTTTGGTAGCAGGGCTCTACACCAGTGGCTTCTGTGAGAAGTTGCTAGAAGCCTTCCCCATGCCCAATGGCAGCCAGCTCCAGGAGGGAGTGCTGCTGGCCAAACTGAGACCAGTTCTGCTGCCAGAACACATTTAAGGAAGGGGAAATTTGCTGCCCAGGAGCAAATTTTGGCCAGAGAGGAGAGAGAATATGGGAGAGGAACAGCTCTGCAGACACCAAGATCCATGGAGAGGTGGGGAAGGAAGTGCTCCAGGTGCCAGAGCAGAGATTCTGCTGCAGCCTATAGTGCAGACTGTGGTGAGGTGGCTGTGCCCCTGCTGCTCATGGAGGTCCATGGCTGCAGCAAAGATCCACTGCAGCTCCTGGAAGATCACACACTGGAGCAGGGAAAGAGTATAAAGAGCCCCCTTTTGAGGAGGAAGGAGAGGTAGAAACCGTGTGATGAACTGACTGTAGCCCTCATTCCCTGTGCCCTTGTGCCACTGGGAGGAAGGAGGTAGAGGAATCAGGAGTGAAGTTTAGCCTGGGAAGAAGGGGGGGTGGGGAGAGGTGTTTTCAAATTTGTGTTTATTTTACATTTCCCTACTCTGGTGTTAATTGGCAATAAATTTAAATAATTTCCCCAAGCTGAGTCTGTTTTGCCCAGGACAGGAATTGGTGAGTGGCCTCTCCCTGCCCTTATCTTGACCCATGAGCTGTTCATTTCATTTTCTCTCCTCTGCCCCAGCGAAGGAGGGGAGTGATAGAGTGGCTTTGGTGGGCACCGTGCATCCAGCCAGGGTGAACCCACCACCAGGGACGTGCCAGCTCAAGCACTGAGCACACAGGCTATTTTACAAAGCAAGCAGAAGTGGGTTTTTTTCTGTGTGAATTCAAGCCTGAGCAACAAACACATATGGCAAAAAATAAATTGGCTTAGCCAGCGCTTCAAAGGGTGTGAGCTGCCACCCATGGTAATTTCGGTGTGATTCCTGCAGACTTCCCCTTTGCAAAAGGTCTTTTGAATGAGTCATGCTCTCATCTACTGATGTTCCTGGCTTCTTAAACCACACCACTAACCCTTTGCCTTGGACCCAAAATTTCCAAATTGCTTTTAAAGGGTGCTTGAACAGATGTGTGTGTATGTGTTTGAAAGGCAGGCAATCCCAGCCTGTGCCCCAAGAGACAGATCTGGCAGTGGAAGTCGCCATCCTCCCTGGCCTTACTCATCTCCCTCACTCCTGCTTTTCCCCTTGAAGGGATGGAGTGTCCTCCCTACCCACAGGCGCCAGCTGAGACACAGAGCTGCCAGGAACTCTCCATCTCTTCCTGGGAAGAGGTGCCTTGCCCTTTCCTGATTAGACTTATGATGCTGACCCAAACAGAAAGCCAGGATGAGCAGGCACTTCCTCCTCCTGCTCTACTACTAGCCAGAGGAGGGAAGCACCATGTTTCCAAACTCTCCTTCTTCTGGATCCACCCCCCCCATGCTAGCTCAGATGCTCCCCATTTAAAGAACTTTCAAAATCTTTTCTAAAGTGCATCACCCTTTTTGGTTTTAATTAGCACCCATGACAATGATTACTTTTGAAAAGACACAGGGAGCTCCCCATCCCTCCAGGCCTGCAAGTGAAGCTGCAGGGCACTGGCAAGGTGGGTGGCAGTGCTTGCCATGGCAGCAGCCCTGTGAAGCCATGCTTTCCCAATGCCTCCAGTGACTGATCCACTTAGGAAGGCAGCTCTTCTGGTTACGTTCACTCTTTAATCCTTTTCTCTCCCTTTCCAGAAGTGACAACTTTTCTGTTTGCACCTCCATTGCATCATCACTCCCCTCCACAGCTGCCCTGCATTTTTTTTGCCTAACAGCATGTAATTAATCAGCTCAGGTTTGTAATAAAATATGACGCCCATTTAATAGACTGAGTCACTGGAAAAGCCAAGCAGAATGAGCTGATGGGAAGGATGGCAGGGGAGATAACAGGGCTGTCAGCAGGCCAGGGGCAGGCCTGCCTTGCACAGCCAGTGCTCTTCAGAGGCAGCCTGGGCGACACCAAGACCAAGCCTGCTCATGTTTCCCTGCTGCTTGGTGAGGTTTTGGCATGCTCTCCTGCCTGAGCCAGTGCTGCTGCAGCAGCAGCCAGACTGGTCGGTCCTTTCCATAGGAGGTGGGCATGAGCTGAGGGTTAGGCTGGGAATGAGGAAACACAGAGAATGGGTGAAGTGAAGAGGTGACTGCCAGCCCTGTGGGGACACATCCTCTGGACAAGGTGAAGGAGCCCATGTGCTGACGAGACGCCAGTCTTATCCCTGAGCTGTTGCTGGCTTTTCAAAACACTTCCATATGTAGTTTTTTTTTTGTTGCTGGCTGTGGTGCTATAGCATCATTAATCTTCATTAGAGGGTGATAAAATACTTATATAAAACACCTCATAAAACCAGCTGATCATTGGCATTGTCCTACTCCGAGTGCTCTGGAGTTTCAGGACAGAGGAGTTCTGTGATGCTATAGAAATCCCCCTCCTGTGGCTCAGAGACAGTGGAAGCTAAGAAAGAGCTGTTGTGCAGCTGAGAAAGGCTTTTGCACAGGCAGCTAAACTGGTGTGTCTGGGAATGCTCATGAATAACACCAGAAAGATGCTGGACATTTTACAATTCACTTTGCAAGAACTGTAGAAAAAGTAAAAAGTGCAGCACCGTGATTGGGAAGGTGGGTGTCTGTGTGTGTACATCTAGACATACATAGCAAAAAGAAACACTTTCTGATTTTCTGGCTAACACAACGACTGCTGTGCTTTTTAAGCAAAATGGTTTTAGCTCCGTTTCCAGGAATTATGGATATTTCCATGTGACTGCTTTTCAGCTGTTCGTTAGAAAATGCTTACCTAGAGTTTTTTTATGATGTAAGCTAATTACATCCCAAATTAAAAAAGACCTTATTAACGAATAAGATACAGGGATTTGGCATTTGATTTCAGCATTCAGCACAATTCCTCTTTAATGCTGTGCAAACGAATTCAGTCTCTTATCCCAGACCAGAAACTGCAAATCCGTGACGGTACAAATCACGCGTTGCAGCACGTTCACTGCACGAGAAGATTCAGGGTGCTCTGGGCACGGGCAGAAGAGCAAAAGCTCTGCCAGTTCTCGGTGTTTCTCCTCACCCCCATGTGCCAGGAGGCAGCAGTGGCTGCAGGATCTCATTTCCAGCCCTGCAGTGTGACAAGTCCTGCACCGAGCTTGCAGATGCAGCACTAGACCTGTATTAGCCTCCACGCTGCAGAAGGAACAGGATCAAAGGAGAGAGTCATCCTTACCCAAGTCCTTGCAAGTCTTGTTTCTGGTTGTGTACCAGGTATTCCAACCACTTTGTAAATGTCTCTCTTTTTTTTTTTTTTTTTCCCCCTTGGAAAAAAAAAAAATTAAGAGCTAGGGCTAACACAAATTACCTATTGTGCTTTTACTGTTGAATTAATAATCTCCTTACTTTATAGCCCTGCCAGGAGGGATAACACTATTGTTAAGGCGTGACACCACACTGCAGAAAGGGTGTCTGCTCAAAACTTGTTTAGCCCTCTCATCTTTGCCTGTAAATCACTGGAAAACATACAAAGCCTCTCACAGTTTGCACAGTGGCCATTCAAACTAAACTGCAAGTCTTCTTTTGGTCTCCTTTCCCTGTTAAGGTAAGGAATACCCCAAAGCTACACAACTGAGAGTGGTCTTTTACCAATGTTGAGGAGCTCTGGAAAGATCAGCTTTTGCTTTTGTGGTAGGTACCTGCCAGAAAAGCCATTTTAAGATTGCCCATCAGTTAAAGCTCTAAAGCCGTGGAGGTGGAGCTGCAGAAACGCCCTTCCTATTGATGCCAGAACATTATTTAGCTCTTCCTTAGAAAACATCAGCAGTTAGGAAGGGCTCCAAGTTTTCCCAAGGAAACACTGTAATGAAATGCATCATCCAGCTGTCTGTGCCTTCACCACCACTCACCTGTGTTCATCCCTTCATCCTTCATTCTGGCGACAGCTCGCAGGTTGTGCAAACCTGCTGAATTCAAGTGCCACCCAAAAAATGTTTTGCAAGTGGATGCAGTTTCCAGCTATGGGAATCTTCACTTTCCCCACTAAATCACCTGGAACAGATATTCAACATCTCCTATTTTTATTTATTTACATATTTAAATTGCTGCCCAGTCAATCCCATAAATCCTCAAAGGTAAACCAGTCCCAAGAAATAGGATTGACCGCTGATGAGAATATTGAAATTTTAAAAGTGGGTCAGGGCCAAATATTGCTATGATTTCTTATTCTTTCAACTTTCATAGGACAGCAGGGCCATCCCACTGGGAGTGGATGAATTCCTCCTTGCCAACATAAAATGCTCCTTTTGCTATGGAATTTCCAGTTTCGAGATCTGAAATTCTTGCATAAACATTCAGATTGCATTATAACAGCTGAAAAAAATAAATTAGGAAATATAGTTAATTAGCCCACCCTCACCTCTGATTGAGTGTATCATCAATCTCTTCTCTAAAGCATTCTTCACAAGTGTAATGGCTACTTTATCTAAGCATCAAAGAGAAACAAGCTCCAGCTGGGATTTTAGAACCTGATACTTTTTTCTTAATCTAAATAGCATTAATAAGCAAAAATGAGGGCATTTCTTAATTCAGTTGCTTTAGCTACTGGAATAGAAGAGGGCACAAAAAGAACAGTAAGTAATAACCTCAATGAGCAGAGTTCAGGGATTTTTCTGTTCTTAAACTTATTCCTCAATGCTGAAGAAAGACATGAGAAAGTTGTATGGAATGAAATGACTTTTAAAACTTACTTAAATCAGGAAATAGAACACAAACAGTTGATTTTTTCATTTATTTTTCTGAATTCCTAGTTCCTAAACATAGCTTTTGCAGCTAATAATTTCTAATCCTGGCCTTGTCACTGTGCTGAAAAAAAGCTGCTAACTATATTGACTTTGTGGCAGATTATGGAATTCTTTTAAATTTCTAATTTAGATCCAGAATGGACTGCTCACCAGGTCACAATGATGTTGAGAACTAATCTTGTGTCTGGCATTATGCTTATAATGGGAAATTTG
Source organism: Fringilla coelebs (assembly GCF_963513975.1). Taxonomy (NCBI): domain Eukaryota; kingdom Metazoa; phylum Chordata; class Aves; order Passeriformes; family Fringillidae; genus Fringilla; species Fringilla coelebs. The sequence goes on from NC_140030.1 coordinate 33,404,985, forward strand.
CTCAGTGAAGGAGGCACTGCACAGCATTCTGCTGCTGTTTTAACAAACAAAGAATTACATTGCCTCAAGATGTCATGCTGCCAAAATTGCTACACCAAAAATTAAATTGAGAACAGAGTCTCAAATCCTTTGTCTGGCTAAAGCATCATATTATTTTCAGCATCCTTGCAATGCAAAAGCAAGCAGACCACTAATGCTTTGTGCATCTCTTTGTTCCTACAGCATGTTTCTACTCCCCATGAAAACATGCATCAAGAGGTAATGTGAAGAAAATATCAAGAATATTTTTGTCAGATGAAAATACCCACTTATTCCCCAGTCAGTTCAAATTCCTAACAAAACACATGACAAAGTAAATGGATTTCTTCTACTTAGTGTATCTTCTACTGAGCAGAGCAACCATCTTCTAATACTTGCCCTGAACTGCAGAGAGTCCAGTGCTGCTCCCTGGTAGCCAGGGGCTGGACCAGAGGCTGGCAAAGTCAGACTCAAGGTGTTGAAAGAATGAAAAATTGTCTCACTGCCAAAAATGCGCTGAAATATATTTTGAAAGGCACCCTGTGAGTCTGAGTATGAAAAAAATTTACAATTTCAAAAATTACAAAATTACAAATTCTTAATTTGGAATTGAAATTGTTGTTCTAATGGTTCAGCTCAAGGATTTTAGTAAATCAATCCCTCTGTAGCTTTCAATGGGTTTCAGACAACATCTTCTGGATCCAAGAGATGTTATAGACTTGTGAGACAGGTAACTTATGCCAAGTGCTTATCAAGATGGTACTACAGGGGTATTCCAGTGCTGGTGCAACTAGAGGCATTAAAGAGAGTTTGAGTTGCAAGTATCACACATACAAGTCTCATATCTCATCCCTTATCGAAAGGAGATTTAATAAAGTGTCATAAAGCAAGAAAAAAATCACCCACGCAGTGGTCTGCAGCACAAAGTGGAGTTTTCTCTGTAAGAATTCTGCCTCAGCCCACACTGTGTAAGTTCAAAATATGTTGCAATTCTAGTATTTTACTAAAGTAATTACACCTTCATTGTAAAGTCTTAAAAAAAACCCCACAACAACAACAACAACAAACCCCAAAAAACCCAAACCCAAGCCAAAACAACAACTAGCAAAAGAAAACAAAGTGGAAAAAAATTTAACGTTTTTGATCCTTATTTTTCTATTATACTCCAACTTTCCTAGTTTGCAATGTGAGGTCTAGATGGTAAATAAATTTTATAAATTTTGTCAGCATCATGG